>NC_137331.1:56373812-57020082 GCF_965287045.1 Carcharhinus amblyrhynchos
CCTGCTTGATTGTAGCCCTTCCGCAAACATTAATTCTCTCCACCACAGTAGCAACAGTGTGAACCACCTACAAGATGCACTGCAGAAACTCACCACGGCTCCTTCAACAGCACCTTCCAAACCTATGGCCACTATTATCTAAAAGAACAAGAGCATCAGATACATGGGAACACACCACCTGGATATTCCCTCCAAATCACTTACCATCCTGATTTGGAAATACATCACCGTTCCTCTACTATCGCTGGGCCAAAATCCTGGAACTCCCCCACTAACAGCACTGTGGGTATAATTACACCATATAGACTGCAGCAGTTCAAAAGGCAGCTTACCACCACCATCTCAAGAACAGTTAGGGATGGGCAATAAATGCTGGCACAGGAAGTGATGCCCACATCCCATAAATAAATAGTAAGTTAGAAAGAATTCCCTTGCTACTACTTTCATTGCTTCTTTAAAAGGTGTGTCAGGTTCATCACCATTTACCATGCTGGCTCTCCCTGTACAGTGCTGTGGCCATCTACATTTCTACATTACTGGAGGGAGTCATGAGCCTCTAACCATGACTGAGATTGGAAAATCAAACTCAGTAACTAGCTGTAAGGAAGATCTAATGTGTTGCATCATTATGCAGCTGGAAGGGGACGAGATCACTATTAACAGTTTAAATGCAACTTCCCGACAACCTCTGCAAGACTAACTGTTGTTATAGAAAAAAGGAAAGAACTGGTCTATGAATGATAGGATCTGGTCAGCAGCTTCCAATTCATTAAATTTGATCCACTACATAAAACACCCCAGAGAGCTTTGTTTATGAATGTACATATCAATAAACAGCAGGGCTTATTCCAAAGTTCTTGACCTGGTGCTGTAAATACTTCCTATTTTCATGTGAATGTTCCTGTTGTTCAATCATTCACCTCGACACCAGACAAGGCATGTGAGCAGATACATCACTGTTCTCAGATTGTGTCCCTGAGACACAGCATGTCTACTTACTGTCAGTATCAGGATATCAACAGGGATAACTCAGGAAAGCAAATTGCCCTTTGACACTTTGCCCCAGAACTTTGCTTAGGGCATTTCTACCTCACAACTTGAGCGTCTCTCCGAAATTTACTCTCTGCCAATCCATTTCCTGAATTTGTTGTTCTCATACAGTCACTACTGGGCAGCACGGTGGTACAGTGGTTAGCACTGCTGCTTGACAGTGCCAGGGACCTGGGTTTGATTCCCAGCTTGGGTCACTGTGTGGAGTTTGCATGTTCTCCTGTGTCTGGGTGAGTTTCCTCCCAGTGCTTCGGTTTCTTCCCACAATCTGAAAGATGTGCTGGTTAGGTGCACTGGCCATGCTAAATTCTCCCTCAGTGTACCTGAACAGGCACCAGTGCATGATGACTAGGGGATTTTCACAGTAACTTCATTGCAGTGTTAATGTAAGCTTACTTCTAACACTAATAAAAAACTTTCCTTTTGTACATCATATAACAGAGGAGGAAGCTAGTCAGACAATTTACATTTTGGTTCTTTTAAATATTTATTCAATTAGTCCCAATCCCCTGCTCTTCCCTTGTAGCTTTCCAATTTTCTTCTTTTCAAGTAAAGACAAAATGTTGCAGATGCTGGAAATAAGAAATAAAACCAAAAAATCCAGGAAATACTCAACAGGTCAGACAGCAACTTCAAGAGAGAAACACAATGAACAGGCAGAATCTTGTTGTAGTGTCAGGGGTCTTGCTTGCCAGCTGGAGATCCGGGTAAAGATCCATAGTGCATCTTTTTGGGAAGCTGTCTGTACCACCAGCCAATCAGGCAGTGACCAAGCCACCAATGGGCCTTCCTCTGGAAGCAGAAATCCCACTGAGCCAGAGCTGCTGGCCAGATGGAGGCTGGCAGCTCCTATACTCACCGTGCACAGAAGCAGTCATAGTGACTGGCAAATGGACACACCCTGGAGTCCCAGGATTGTGGAGGATCCAGGCTACAGGTAAGTACTGTGGCTTTCTTTTTTGCAGGATGGGAAGGGGCCATGGGAACAGGGGACAGAGGGGTTGGAAACAAGGGCATGGGATGGTTTTCAATTGGCCCTTCCGCCTTACTGATGCCAAGTTCCTTGATCAGGAGTTACTTTTGAATGAGGCCCACCCACCACCAGGAACAAGTGGCCCACACAGTGCATGATTCTTGGCGACAGGCACCCTTGTTGCTGGGTTAATACCAGTGGGATGAGGCCCTTAAGTGATCATTAATTGACCACGCCAGGGCCTCAATTGGCAGTGGTGTAGGAAGGTCAACCGTGGGTTTTCCCAATCAGAACCTAATTCTGAGGTGGAGGCAGAAGGATGGTGGGGCTCTCGTACCCCATGAAACTGCCTAATAATAGACGCTTCCTGCCTCCATGCTCGCCACCAGCAAGAGCAGAAGATCCGAGTCATCATTTCAGGACTTCCATCAGAACTGTCCACCAGCTGAGTGTTTCCAGCATTTTCTGCTTTTTTTTCCTTTTCAAGTTTATATACTATTGCTTTTGAAAGTTACTATTCCCACCTCCTTTTCAGGTGGTGCACAACTTGCTTCGTTGAAACAAAAATCTCTTTATTTTCTCCCTGATTTTTTAGATTGTGTCCTCTCATTACTGCCCTGCTACAAGTAGAAGCAGTATCCTCTTATTTACTCTATCAAAACCCCCTCATAATTTTGAACACCTTTATTAAATCATCCATAAATATCTCTGTTGTATTCTTCCAACATGAAATCCCCAATCTGTTTGAGTGGAAGATTTTCTATTCAGTGATCCTTTCTGCTCTATTGACAGCTGGGTTGAAGAGTGTTGCATGATCGTAATTCTTTCATCGGCATCAGTGGCAAGGTCAGCAGTTGTTGCTCATCTCTAATTACCCTTGAACTAGATAACCATTTCAGAGGGCAGTTCAGAGTCAATGACATTGCTATGGATCTGGAGTCACGTGTAAGCCAAACCAGGTAAGAACAATAGATTTCCTTCCTTCAAGAACATTAATGAACCAGGTGGGCTTTTACGACAATTGACAATAATTTCATGGTCATCACTAGAATGTAATTGAAATTCCACCATCTGCCATGGTGGGATTCAAACCCAGGTCCCCAGAATGAGTCTCTAGGTTAACAGCCTCGTGACAATAGCACTAGACTACCATCTTCCATACATTAAAATGTGGATATATACAGTATAATGTGGATAAACATGAGGTTATCCAGTGTGGTAACAATCATAGGAAGACAGATTATTAATTGAATGGGTGTAAATTGGAGAGGTGGATACTCAGCGAAACCTTGATGTTCTTGTGCATCAGTCACTAAAAGTAAGCACGCAAGTACAGCGGGCAGCAAAGAAGGCAAATGGTATGTTGGCCTTCAGAGCGAGAGGATTTGAGTATAGGGATAGGGATGTTTTGCTGCAATTGTATAAGGCATTGGTGAGATCACATCTGGAGAATTGTGTGCAGTTTTGGTGTCCTTATCTGAGGAAGGATGTCCTTGCTATAAAGGGAGAACAGCGAAGGTTTATCAGACTGATTTTTGGGATGACAGGTCTGTCATATGAGAGACTAAGTTGGTTATGATTATATTCATTGGTGTTCAGAGGAGTGAGAGAGATCTCATAAAAACTTCTAACAGGATTAGACAGGGTAGATTGAGAAAGAATATTCCCAATAGTGAGGGAATCCAGAACTAGGGGTCATAGTTTGATTAGAAGGCATAAATCTTTTAGAAATGAAGTGACGAGAAATTTCTTCACCCAAAGGGTGGTGAATGTATGGAATTCACTGCCACAGAATGTAGTTGAGGCCAAAAATGTTGCCTGATTTCAAGAAGAAATTAGATATCGTTCTACGGGTTAAAGAGATCAAGGGATATGGGGTGGGAAGGGTTGGGGGGAGGAGATCAGGATACTGAATTCGATGGTCAGCCATGATCAAAATGAATGGTGAAGCAGGCATGAAAGGCTGAATGGCCTACTCCTGCTTCTAGTTTCTATTAAGTCAAGTGTCAGATGTCTATACATCTATTCCCATCCTCATTGAAACTATTACCACAGTTACACATGAGCTGGGATTTTCCGGCTGTGCTTGCCTCAAAAGTGGAAAATCCTATCCAAGCTCAATAGACCTTTGCATGGTCCTCCCCTACCCACTATGATTCCCATAGCAGGACAGGAAAATTACCCTCATGGTGTCAGAGGTTGCAACTCTCTTTCAATAGCTGAAGGGACTACTTCTTAATTTTAGGCTTCACTCCCCAAATACTTCATTTCTGGTCAACCATTGTACAAAATGTATCAGAAGATACCCTGATAAGTTAGCAAAGTCCAATGTGCAGTGGTGTAGGCATTCCTGCTTGGTTCTCAGCCAATGTCCAGGATATGCTGTCTAAAAAGCATTTAGGGAGACAAATGCAGAGGAAGTAATTATTTTTGTAAAAGTATTCAGACAAGTAATTGGTGATGCCTTATTAAACTCTTTAAGCAATGGAGAGTCTCTCTGAGGCACAATTCAGACTTGATGCAGCTGACCTCCCAGCAGTAATGTTTGGTTTATAATGCAGAGCACTTACTTGTGGTGGTGCTCCAAATCACTCAGGGAATTTGAGATGTTGTGGTATTGTGTACTTCTACAGGCATGTTGTAGTTTGGAGCTATGGTAAAGGGCCCAACTTTCTTTCCATTACATGGCTGACTGGGATTCTCTCTTTCACTCTTACCACCCGCCATTGACGTTCGATGGGTGTATTTGCAGATTGTTAATCAAATGTTTTGTCACATTATGGATGCAGCTTCCTTGGCCTTCAGATCCTGACGTGGGACTCAAACCTAGAGCTCCTGCCTTCAGATTCAGGGATAATACCCAATGCACCATAAGACCTCCTCACATATTGTAGGCATGTGCTGACAGCCATGGATTTGGTAAGAATGAATTACGAAAGGAAATTAAGGAAATACTTATTTTTATTAAGCATCTTTCATGGCCACCAGATATCCAAAAGTACTTTGCAGTCAATAAAGTATTTTTGGATTGCGGACACTGTAATTTCGGAAATGTGGCAGTCAATCTGTGTGCGGCAAACTCCTGCAAACACCAACCAGATGACCAGATGATCTGCTTTTGGGATGTTGATTGAGGGAAAAATATTGTCCAGGATACAAGGGATAACTCCACTGTTATTCTTTGAAATAGTGTCAGGTGATCTTTGATATCCACCTGAGAGAACAGACAGTGACTTCCAACAGAGCAACTCTCCCTTAATACTGCAGTGGGACATCAACACACAAGCTTCTGACTTCTAACTGTGGCTTGGCTGGCACATAGAATTAGGTTCAGCATTCTCAAACTAGGAAAAGGAAAAACACTGGATGCAGCATCCTCTTTTGATTAACGTACAGTGAATCCTGCTAGAAATCTAATACTAAATATTGGATGGACATGCGGAAGCCCGATATGATTATTGGTCACTTGAGTGAGGTAGCAGAAGTTATCAGCACCTACTCAACTAAAACCCGACATTAGTTAAAAGTTAACGGATGTAAGTGGAACATATTAACTGAAAGTGCAAATGAAGTATCCCAGGTATTTGTATGTATAAGATCCTACTAACTCCCTAGGGACTGAACTAAAATTTGACTTGAAGATTCAGTTCCGTAACAGGAATGGATACTAATGAGACATGAAAGGACAAAATGAGGAATCAGCAGTGAAGATTGTGCGATATCGAAGAAAACTGAGAAGAGGTTGAAATGGTGCAGTCATCTGGTGCAGACAGATAGAGAAGAAAGATGGTGACGTGAATAATGGAGATAGGAGGAGATGCCAGGAAAAAGCAGATTAGGAGGGCCAGAGACTACACGGAAAGATACAGTGGTGAGAGACTTGAATGTTGCAGAATTAGAAGAGGATCTTAAACAATGATGATACGGAGGTCAAGAAAGAATAGTGCAATGACAATAATCTCTCCCTCAATGTCAGTAAAATGAAGAAGATAGTCATTGAATTCAGGAAGTGTAGTGGAGATTATGCCCCTGTCTACTTCAATGTGGATGAAGTGGAAATGGTAGGGATCTTCAAGTTTCTAGGGGTCCAGATCACTAATAATGTATTCTGGTCCTTCCACGCTGATGCTATAGTTAAGAAAGCCCACTAATGTCTCTATTTTCTTAAGAAGCTAAAGAAATTTGTTATGTCCATCACAACTCTCAACAATTTTTATCGATGCACCATGGAAAGCATCCTTTCTGGGTGTATTGCAGCTTGGTACGGCTCCTGCTTTGACCAAGATGCAAGAAACTACAAAGGGTTGTGAACGAAGCCAGTCCATCATGCAAACCAGCCTCCCATCCATTGTCTGTGTCTACACTTCCCATTGCCTCAGAAAAGCAGCCAGCATAATTGAGGATTCCACTCAACCCATGCATGCTCTCTTCCACCTTCTTTTGTTGGGAAAAAGATACAGAAGTCTGAGACCACGGACCAGCCAACTCAAGAACACCTTCTTCCCTGCTACCATCAGACTTTGAATGGATCGACCATATATTTAGTTGATCTTTCTCTACATCCTAACTATGACTGTAACATTACATTCTGCACTGTCTCATTTCCTTCTCCCCTATGTACTCTATAAACAACAATTATTTGATAATAAAACAAATCAAGGAGGGTGACTGGTGGAGACAACCTGGAAGAAGAATCACCACTGAACCACAGAAAGTGGCTTTTGACAGTTTTGGTACAGGCTGCGTTGCATTCCATGCTGGTAAGAATGTTAGCATGGTAATATTTATGTTACAGAGGCTTTGACAGTGGACAGATAGTGACATCAAACAGCCTGTCATGATTTAGCACATGTACTGTCAATTTGGACCATCGAGGCTTAATGAATGAAGCATTCCTAAACAAGCCATGTTCAGAATGAGGCTCATGCCCTGACTAGCACTATTTAAAGAGCCAGCTGTCCAAATTCAAGGCGAGGTGCTTTTGATTTACTTTTGCTTTAGCAGCATTTGTGGAGGTACTGTGGAGAATTTTTGGAAGAGTTTTGTTGACATGTTGGCATTTGCAAGGAATTTTGCTGCATTCTAACAGGGAGGTCAGAAGAGTGTTCTACTGTGGGTATAGAAAGCCTGCTAGGTTTGTGGGGATGGGTAGTTGCAATTTTCTTTGGGCTGCAACATAACAGGGAGGTGGAACTGAAGCTTCAAAGAGGAGAAGCTATGTGAGGAGGATGGAATAGAACTCTCCAAGAAAGGCTCTATCTACCTAGGGTCCTCCCTCCACCTGCTGGTGGGTGAGTAATAGGGCTGTGGTGCATTGAGCAGTGTGAGGCTTTGGTGGTGTGGTCATATGAAAATGCCTTCACTGACTTTGATCACCTGCCTTTTATCTTTGAACATCTTGCAGGTTTGTTGCTTGGGGGGGCGAGATTCTGTAATTGACCTCCCTGGCCAACTGCTTCTATTACCTTCCGCATGCGGATGGTCTTTGAAGGTCTCCTGGAACTCCAAAGAAACATGGGCTTTCTCCTCCTGCTGACCTCCAGCACTGCATCTATGAACCTAGGAGCTTTCTCCTTGTTCCATTTAGTTTCTTTCTCCTTTGAGCTACTTGAGAACAATCAGCAGTATCCTCTTTGTAATGAGAACAGCTCCTCTTTAAGAGGGGTAGAGGTTTTCTGAAATGCGAGCTAGTCCTGCACATTGCTGGTCCCACTGTTGGGCAATGATAGTCATTAACTTGGGCCACATTTGCCTGAACACTATAATCATTCAACTGAGAAGGCAGCAAAAAGTTTAGTATGTTGTCTGCCTGAACAGGGCTGGGGATGGACTGATCGTGAATCATGACCCCACTTCTGGAAATGGGTACAATCCATTGAGCCCTGGGTCTACAATTTACACATTTTTGCAGTAGGTCGTTCAGATGTGGCCGCTTCAGGGAGTTGCTGGTAAGTGAAAAACTTGCTATTGTACTGATCCATGGAGTTAAAATGTCTCACATTTAATCCATGGATTTTGCTGTTTAGCTGATCCCAGTTGAAGTGTCGATAAGGGCGTTTCATTTGCTCCATTGTTCAGGGTCATGCTAACTGGAATGGGTGCATGTGTCAACAATGGGTTTGGGCAGAATGGAACAGTTGAAAAGCCTGCCAATCTTTTCCATTCATGTGTATATTTAAAATGAAACGATTTGAGAGAGATCTGCATCTATATCTACATCCGCATGAGGTGGATTTCTAGTATCCGCAATATATGTCCCTGTGTTTACAGAACTTCTCTGACACTCTTTAGCAAATGGTCCATTTTTGGATCTAGATTCCGTGTTGTACAATCAGCTTTTGCTCAGACTTAGATGCAGGATAATCAATGGAAATGGATCTTTGGGCTTCACCAGCATACACAGCATGAGTTTCTGCCATTGGACCCTTATCCATAGGCAGCTCACCTGAGTGGAAAGATCAATGTTGGGCAGCCTGTCAATTATCAGCTAAGTCCTAGGGAGGGGCATGAGGTTGGAGTGGGCTGCAGTGGAGGGTGGAGGGAGGCAGTCTTAGGAAGTTAGAGGAACATTACTGCTCTTCTTAGCTTCACAGGGTGGGTTTTCTTTTAACAACTGTTTTTCATTACTTATTTCATAGTAAGTAGGCAAAGGGGTCAGTGAAGAATCCTGAACTCTTTTTCATACCTCTCTTATCCCCAGTGAACTTTGAAAAGGCTTCTATTACATTTTTATTTATATTTAAAAGAATATAATACTTGTTTCAGCCAACTGTCTATGAAATCTAAAAAAGGTGCCCATTAAATTAGTAGTAGGATCTTTGATGGCACAGCCCCACTGCTAAATTAATATGAATTGTACACAATTATTCTCAAACAATGAGGATCATTTTCATCCGCTATCTTTTGTAGTGAAAAATTCCCAGGTTTCCTGAGCCTGCATGTTGGACTGTTCTGATCATTTAAATCACTTTGGATTGTAACTCACTTAAAATTTTCTTTGAAGTGTCAGCTCTGATTCAGTTGGTTGGACTCTGTCTCTGAGTCAGAAAATGTGGGTTCAAAACCCACTCCATGATCTGAACACCAAAGTCCAGCCTGTTGCTTCAGTGCAGTGCTGAGAGAGTGTTACACTGTTGGAAGTGCCACCTTTCAGATTAGGTGTTAAGCTAAAGACAGGTCAGCTCTCTCAAGTGGGTGTAAAAGATCTCATAAGTCTATTTCAAAGAAGAGTATGCAAGTTATCCATGGCTATATTTATTCCTCAATCAACAGTGCAAATGCAGAATATTTGGTCATTATCATGTGTTGTTTGCGGGAGCTTGCTGTATACAAATTGGATGCCACATTCCATTTCCTCCATTACAAGAGATTCTTCTTCATTGGCTTTGGGAGGTCCTGATATGAAAGGCGTTATACAAATGTAATTTCTTCCTTTCTGTACAGCCATAATAAAGGGTAAGGGCAGAATTTTCCTGTCCCACCTGCCACAGGAATCAAAGGGCAGGTCAGGACCATGCAAAGGTCCATTGACGTCGGGCAGGATTTTCCAGTCTTGAGGTGAGTGCAGCTGTTTGTTTTGTATTTTACTCTCTTAACAATATATTTCATTTACCCAGTTCACTTTTTCTACAGCCTCATAACACTCAGCATCGACTTCATGTATTCCATGAACAACTAACCCCATTAATAAAAACTGCCTTTTATGTTCCTAATAATAATCTAATTTAAAGAATCTTGCCCCATTTCTGTAGCTGTGAACATCAATAACAAAACATTTAGAACTTATGAGAGTCAGGCTCCTTTAGCTCGAGGTCAAACGATTTGATTGTTGCATCTTACCTGGGACCCACTGCACCATGCGCATCTATTTATGCACACAATTAAAAATTTAGATTTCCTTGTCTAAGGTTTGAGGGCAGTTTTACTAGATTAGATAATATGCATGCAAGCTTGAATGGATGGTTGGCAATGATGGCCTTAGTGCAGGAACAGAAGGCTAATAATCAGGTCCCTGGTGCACAGTATGCTGATAAGAGCTTGTATATGGCAAGGTATTACCGCACTGCTGATCACAAATGCACTGGCCTCGCAATTGTCCTGTTGATGGATGGAAGGGGTGGTAAACTCATGCCATCAATAAATGTCACTTGGAATTAACAAAGCTGGTACAAAAACAGTCAAAGAGGGTAAGTTTATCTATTAACTGATCCCTTCTCCCCCCCTCCCCACTGATGATGTATTCACTGCTTTAATCTGTTCCATGTTTTCTGTAGAAACTAGAAACAGAGCAGGAGCAAATTTGCAGGTAATCATGACAATGACTATGGTAATGGTCATCACTATAATGGTAAACCCCAGGGTTAAATAACTTGTATGTGAAAGCAATCCACCCATATATCACACATTTTCCAAAGGGTCATAGCTGGTAGGCTTTTACCATGTCCCTCAACATGCTGCAAGAGGCATTGAAGTCCCAGCTCTATGACATGGGCTGTTAACAAAGGCAGGATTACACAGGGGCTGACATTTTGTAAACCACTTTTTTAAATAAAATGGCTGCAATTGAAGTGAGATAGGTAATTAAGGCTACAGGCTCTCTTCACTTAGAAATTTAACACAAATCTGGAATGAAAGAAATGTTTGGCAGAGATCATTAGACGATGACCTAATCGTAGAATTCAGATATGAGAAGGTGCAGTTTGTGAACAACAATACTCCAAACTCCTACATTAGATCATTAAAGTCAATCAGGCCTAAATAATTCATTTGAATGAATACTTCAATTCTGTTTGTAGATGCTTCTGTGACAACATGAACAATCAGTTATCTCTGTTATTGATGAAGAATTACCAATTAAAGCAAAATTAAAAACACATTGTCAAACTGAATATCATTTTATGTGGTCTTATCTGTATCATATTTTGCTGTTTGGATTATGATTTTCAGAAAATCTCAGATTAGAGGATTTGCTTTTCTTTACTATTGTGACCTATCGATTTTAGGTAAATGAAGGAAACTTTGACACATCCCCAGATGGTCCACATAATGAAACGTGAAATTTGACTGGTCCCAATCTCATTATCGCCCACTTCCCTCTAACCATTTCTGTAAAGGGATGCACTGTTGAATTAATGCACTGGTTTAAAAGGAGTTTATGCAGAGGCTGAATTTATTAAGCACTTGTCTAAAACCACATTATCCTTCCCAGTCTGCACCAACTCATCATTTTCTCGCTCCTCATTGTGTTTCCATGCATTGTGCAACAGAGGATAAGATTAAGACTCATGTTCTCCTATTAATCTAACTCAAACTCAATCTGTGGATTGAAAAGTAACTTATGAAATGTAAGATGACTAATATTTAATTTTTGTACACTGACACCTGGTACATTACATGCCATCCCTAACATTCACACCAGACAAATGCTTATTTGGAAAGATTAAAGTGGGAATCTGTATTCGATGACTCATCTGAAAGTAACATCAGGACATTTCATGACAATGTGTGCCAGTTGTGAAGATATCAGTATTAACTCAGTGGCAGCACTCTTACATCTGAATCAGTAAGTCATGGCTTCACGCTTATTGGTGCGCAATACTATGGGACTGCTGTGTTATTAGAGGTGCTTTCTTTCATAACAGATGAGCAAATGAGGTCTCATGACATAACTTGAAGTAGAGCCAGGGAGTTCCCCTATGTTCCAGCTAATACTCATCCTTCAGCCTCATTTTAATTTCTACAAGAAGGAAAGTAATCTTGAGATGCTAGAAATTGAAGAAACACATTTAAAATGTGTGTCATGGGTGAAAATTGTTTAAGTTTCTCACTGGTGGGGCTGTATCACAACCACAGCACCATAGGAGCCTTTCTGGTGTTAGGATATAATGTGTTTCATTCAACAAAACTCAGTAGAAAGAATAAATGTGCTGGACACTTATTCAACTAATTTTCTATTTGTCTTGTGTGCACAATTTCAGACCTTTGTTTCCAATATTGAATTGGTGATAATTTCTCCAATGATGTGACTGTGAAACATTTTTAGTCATCTTTGTGTCCAGGAAGAGTCCAGAGAAATACAATTTGTATTGTGCTCTCATACTGTCTCTTCCTGATCGAAAGCAATAGATTTCTTTAACAAACCTGAAGAGATTGAAGCTAAGATTGTTACTTTCTGTGCAAAGGGAAGAGATTAAATGTTTTATTTCCTGTAATACAGAATTCAAGGAATGCAAATAATCTTTAAAATATACAGTATGAGTGGGTTCCTATGCACTCAAAATTCTTAAGATATTATTCACTGAAGAAATAAAGACCCAAGCCACATTTCAGTCTTCGTATGTAATAAAGCAAAGGCGTCATCAAGTTTTGGTATTGTGCTTGTCAACACGTATAAAATCGACTGCCGTGCATATACCTCACCATCCAGTGCTGAGCAGTGCTCTTGGTTGGCTATGTTTTGTGACTGATCTCAAATAGCTCCAGAGATTGCAATTGTAAATGTACAGCAGTGCATGACAAAAGTTTGATTTGATTTTTTTATTGTCATGTGTACTTTTTTTTATTCATTTGTGGGACGTGGGTGTCGCTGGCTGGTCAACATTTATTGCCCATCCCTAGTTGCTCTTAAGAAGGTGCTGGTGAGCTACCTTCTTGAATCACTGCAGTTCATGTGCTGCGGGTTAATAAGAACATAAGAACATAAGAAATAGGAGCAGGAGTAGGCCATCTGGCCCTTCGAGCCTGCCCTGCCATTCAATAAGATCATGGCTGATCTGTTGTGTCTCAGTTCCACATTCCCGCCCTCTCCCCATAACCCTTAATCCCCTCTCTTATCAAAAACCCATCAACCTGCGTCTTAAAAATATTTAGCGAGGTAGCCTCCACCACTTCAATGGGCAGAGAATTCCAGAGATTCACCACCCTTTGAGTGAAGAAGTTCTTCCTCAACTCCGTTCTAAACCGCCCCTCCTTTATCTTGAGGCTGTGCCCCCTAGTCCTACTGTCCTTTCTGAGCGGGAAGAGTCTCTCCAGCTCTATCCTATCCATCCCATTCATCATCTTATACGTCTCAATGAGATCTCCCCTCATTCTTCTAAACTCTAACGAGTACAAGCCTAGTTTATTCAGCCTCTCCTCATAGTTCAACCCCCTCAACTCTGGAATCAGCCTAGTAAACCTCCTCTGCACTCCCTCCAAGGCCAAAATATCCTTGCGTAAGTATGGCGCCCAAAACTGCACACAGTACTCCAGCTGCGGCCTCACCAATGCCCTATACAGGATTTTGACTCAGCGACTGCGAAGGAATGTCGATATATTTCCAAGTTAGGATGGTGAGTAGTTTGGAGAGGAACTTGCAGGTGGTGGTGTTCCCATTTATCTGCTGCCCTTGTCTTTCTAGATGGAAGTGGTTGTGGTTTTGGAAGGTGCTGTCTAAGGATTTTGGTGAATTGCTGCAGTGCATCTTGTAGATAGCACACACTGCTGTTACTGAGTGTTGGTAGTGGAGGGATTGAATGTTTGTAGATGTGGTGCCTATCAAACAGGCTGTTTTGTCCTGGATGGTGCCAAGCTACTTGAGTGTTGTTGGAGCTGCATCCATCCAAGCAAATGGGGAGTATTCCATCACACTCCTGCCTTGAGATTGCAGATGGTGGATAGGCTTTGCGGAGTCAGGAGGTGAGTTACTCACCACAGTATTCCTAGCCTCTGACCTGCTCTTGTAGCCACTATGTTTTTGTGGTGAGTCCAGTTGAGTGTCTGGTCAATGGTAACCTCAAGCATGTTGATAATGCAGGATTCAATGATGACTTTACAATTGAATGTCAAGGGGTAGAGGTTAGACTGTCTCTTATTGGTGATGGTCATTGTCTGGCATTTTTGTGGTGTGAATGTTACTTGCCACTTGTCAGTCCAAGCCCTGAATATTGTCCAGATCTTGTTCCATTTGAACATGGACAGTTCAAGTATACAGCGAAAAGTATTGCTTCTTGCATGCTATACAAAGCATACCATACATAGAGAAGGAAAGGAGATGGTGAGAATGTAGTGCTACAGTCATAGCTAGTGTGTAGAGAAAGATCGACTTATTATAAAGTAGATCCATTCAAATCTCTGATAGAAGCAAGGAAGCAGCTGTTTTTGAGTCGATTGGTACCTGATCTCAGACTTTGTATCTTTTTCCTGATAGAAGAAGGTGGAAGAGAGAATGTCCTGGGTGTGTGGAGTCCTTGATTAGTCCCCATCCTGCAATACATACATTGCATTCATATTAATGAAGGAAAGCTGAGGAACTTGCCAAGACAAGTAATTTAGCTCCTGTAAGTATCATTTAGATTGTGAAAAACATATATTCAGCTCCAGAAACCCTTGATTTGATTTGATTTTGATTTATTATTGTCACATATATAGTATACGGTGAAAAGTATTGTTACTTGCACGCTACACAGACAAAGCATTAGGTACGTAGGGAAGGAAAGGGGAGAGTACAGGATGAAATGTTACAATCACAGCTTGGGTGTAGAGAAAGATCAAATTAATGCGAGGTAAGCCCATTCTGGAGTCTGATGGCAGCAGGGAAGAAACTGTTTTTGAGTCGTGTCCTCAGACCTTTTTGGTTACACAGCTATTAAATCCTGGGAGCCTCAGCCATTTTCGTACTGGTATGCTGTACTGGGCTATACCAATTTAGTTTCACTTCTGGTGTGTGCCCAAGTTGCAGGGCAACTAGGGTGTCAGTAAATAACAATAGCCTGACTGTGCTGCAATGATTGAAAGAAGTGTTTTACCCTGTCATCACTTCCCCTGATGTGTGCTCTGGAGAGTGTGATTCTTCTCACATCCAAATTAGCCAGCAAAATGCCCACATTGCCACTGGCCCACAAGTTTTAGTTTACACTTCACATTGGGTTTACTTGTATTTCATTTTTGCTTTGCTTTTCTTTCTCTCACCTTGATGATGGCTGACAAATACTTCAAATTAATCGTTAAAGCTAAATTGGTTTCTATGTATACGTGCTTACCTTGAAATATATGCAATCCCTTAAATTTGAGTTGATGGTAAGATTATTCATAATTATCTATAACTATTCAAAATAGCCCATAAAACAATTTTGTACACATTAATGTGTCATGATCTTGATCTTATTGAATGGCGGGCAGGCTCAAGGGGCTAGATGGCCTACTCCTGCTCTCATTTCTTATGTTCTTATAAAGACAACTTTTACTTCTAATTATTTATTTAGAATGAAGGTGTGTCTAGTGAATGTATACACTTCAGTTCAAACATTAATAGATTATAGTATGAAATATCTCTTGCTGCTAAATATAAATAATCTCTTTCTTAAACCATCTCTAGGTGGCATTCATTGTGCGTCTATTATAAGACAGATGCTTTAGAATGATGAGGAATACTGAGCCACAGCAGAACTCACTATGTATCCAAATGTTATTTAAAAGAGCCTGTTTTATAAGATATGGCAGGTATGAAAATAAAGCTTTTTACTTTCTAAAGCCATTCAATTGTTTCTTTAATACAAGTAAGAGACTATTTAAAGAGGAATTTCAGGAAAGAGTGTAAAAGAAAAACTAATACTCTTACCATCATAAAATATGAACCTTTCAGAGTTAGAAATTAAAATATGTTTCGTTTGGCATTTATTTTTTTCTCAAAAAATTCATGTGATCTTCAAACTTTGCTTCTGTTTATTTACTTGTATAAAAAACTATTGTATTTTGTCCTTGCAGTGTTCAGCATCAGTGCCCTATTGATCAGAATTAGGAAGTTAATAAGATCTGGGATAATGAATCAGATGGGTAGGGACTGGAACTGCATGCAAGACTTAATCAAGTCATCAAGGCTCTCAAACCATGAAAAAGGTAATTAAAGGAAAAAGGCTGCATGTTAAATAGTTGGAGGGGTCTAGGAGAGGGCAGAGGCAAGATAGAGAACCTACATTTTCTTCTGTCCATGTTCAAAATATAAATCAGGGTTAATTACTAAGGAACAACTAAGTTAACATTTAAATTATGCTGCTGGAACATTTTCATTTCTGTTTTGATGTTTTAGATGTAATCAGTACAACAGGCAACAGCCCAACTCATATCTCTTGCAGGTAATAATTACTTTGTGAATAGCAAAATGTCTTTAGGCTTGTGATGCATTGGCTTTGATGGAAAGTTGACATCTCCCATTAATGATGAATTTATCAGGGAAATCGTCAGTAATCACTGCAGCAATCCTTTCCAATAAGTTGCTGTGATTGTAATGGTGTTAGTGGAATGTCAGCTTAGAAGGTAGATTTTAAGAAGCATCTTAAGGATGAAAATAAAGGTACAGGCTAAGAGATTTAGAGAGGAAATTCCAGAATGTTGGCTTGGGAGTACAATGACTGCCAACAATGGGGTGAAGGAAATTGGGACTGCAAAAGAATCCAGAATTGCAGCAATGTAGAACTTTTAGGGCTTGTAGGGCAGGAGAAGCTGATAGAGATTAGGGAGAGATGAGGTGCTGTTGAACTGGTATCTGATATCAGTCAGTCAGTACAGAGTGGCAAGTGAATGGGACCTGGTGTGATATGAGCAAAGGATTTTGGATGTGCTCAAGCTTACAGAAGATGAAATAAGGGAGGCCAGCTAGAAGAGGATGGGAATAATCAAGTCTGGATGTAAAAATGAGCGCGGATGAGGGTTTCAGCAGCAAATGGACTGAGGCGGTGGTGACATTACATAGGGTCAAGGTGAGAATATGGGATCATATGCTCAGCTCAGGGTCAGATAATACACCGAGATTGCAAATAGTCTGACTCAGCTTCACACAATACTGAGGGAGGGAGTTGGAATCAATGCCTACTGCATGGAGCTAGTGAATTGTGCTGAGGGTAATGTCATTGGCCTTTGCAATATTTAATTGCAGGAATGATTTGCTTATCCAATGCTGGATGTCGGATAGGCAGTGGGAGGGATGAGGGGGTCTAGTGGTGTTGGGAGTTGTCACTGTTTTTTCTAAGTGGCAGGCATGAAACTGGGAGAGCTCCAGATCTGTTTTTTTTGGGTTTTCAGGCCCAATTTTAGGCACTTTAAAATATTGGATGAATCCATTTCTCGCTACAGAAGGCAGTGGGTGGGGCTTAATGTGCCCGAAACCCTGCAGAGGGAGGTATTGCACATGTGCAGACCTCTGATGCCGCACATGCGCATTAATCTTATTGAATGGCGGGGCAGGCTCGAGGGGCCAGATGGCCTACTCCTGCTCCTATTTCTTATGTTCTTATGTTAACAGTAACAGAGATCTGACAGACAAAGGGAGACCTGTTACGGCCCTGCTACTGCAGGCAGCCTCAACTAACTCCACCAAGCCCCCACCCCCGCTGCAATCGGTTGGCCCGCGTCCTGATATGCAGCCCTTGCATACCCCTCCCCCACCGATCATGGCACCGCTGCCCTCCTCCATTAATCACATGCAGAGTGGGAGCAGGCCCCCCATTGTCCCTGCCAACCCCCAGGCTCCACCCTGACATTGCCAAGGTACCATTCTTGCACTGCCCAAGGGGCAGGCCTGTCTTGTCTTTGGCCTTCCTGGGAGGCCCCAAGGGCCTCCGGTTCCACTGGTGAAGCCACCAGGTTGTTCCCCTTTCACCGGAGAGAACATTTCCCAGTGAGGCCTCAAATGCAAGTGACCCAGGCTTTGCTAAACACATTCAAAACCCTATTTTAATAAATTTTAGTGAAGTTAGCCGGCCTTTTGTCCTTTTCCAGCGAGGGGCTGACTGCCGGAAATCCGGGTGTTGTAAAATTGCGCAGGCCACAAAAATTGGCGCCACTCGCACCTCTAACCCTGATTTTATGGCATTTTCCTGCTGCAAAACAGGCATAAAACAGCGGTAAAATTCTGGCCAGTATGTTTGGATGCTGTTGCCAAGGGAAAACATATAGATGTGAAATAGGAAGAAATCACTGGGAAACACCAGAGGTAATGGTACAGACAGTAGTCTGGGACAAAATTAATTGGCACTTAGAAAAGTATAGATTAATAAATGAAATTTAGTATAAATTTGTGAAGGGTAAATCATAATTGACTAAATTGATCAAATTGTTTGAAGTAACAGAGGAGATTGATTGTTGTTTGTTGTTATGTGTAGAAACTTTCAAAAGTTGTTTGATAAAATACCACATTTTAGTAAAAAAGTGAATGAGGTGAAAGGGACAGTAACATTGTGCATACATGATTGGAACATAAAGCTGAGAATAGTGAGGAATGGAGGGAAGTGCATGGTGGTGTTCCCCAGGTCTCGGTATTAAGATTTTTGATGCATATTAATGATGTGGACTTGGACGTCAGCTGCATAATTTCAAAGTTTTCAGATGACACAAAACTTGGAAATGTAGTAATCTCAATGAATGCAGTGTAAGGGCAAAACAATTTAAATTTAACTTGTCCAAGGAGAAAGGGGCTAGTTTGGATAGTGTGCACTTTTATAGCCCTCCCAATTCAGTGCCAGTCAAACAGCCATGTTTTGCCATGTCTGATATTTTAAGACTAATTGCAAGAATTATTTTAAAAACAATTTTCAATATTCTTCTTTTTTTCCTAGGCTGCTTATGCCAGTTTTAGCAATAAGCACCGTTTTCAAAGACTTTCAGGAATAACAACAATCCGAAATACTTATTATTTGTGAGCATGTATGGTGGACAAGATACATTTTTGCATTTTCTGACGGCCCAGTAATTTAAAGAAACCGTTCTGCTATGGGTTTTCATTTTTAAGTCTGTTTAATGCCTCAAAATTACATGGCAGCAATGAAATGTATCACTCTCACAAAACTCTGTTAGACTTTCTGAAGAATGGACGTTTGAATTAATTATCAGTAGCCAGAGAGAAAATGTGTACAATTCAACATTTAGAGAAAAAAAAGGCTTAGACAAGGCCACGAGCCTTATGGAGCCAAACAAATCAATGTTGTGTGTAAGAGGCAAAGTTATTCATGCAGCTAATTTTCTTCTGCTAAATCTTGTCTTTTCAATAAAGATGGAAAATGCACTGTTATTGAGTATTGATTGATGAAGTTGTTGTAGGTACTCTTAACCCCTTATAGGACAATCCCTACATAAGAATGTGAAGTGCAGTTTAACTGGTGCAGCCATGCAGATTAGAAAGTCCCAAGTTTGATTTTCAATCCATGCTGAATTAACTGATTTCGATGTGATGATGCCAGCATTGGACTGGGGTGGCACAGTAAGAAGTCTCATAACACCAGGTTAAAGTCCAACAGGTTTATTTGGTATCATGAGCTTTCAGAACGCTGCCACTCACCTGATGAAGGAGCAGTGCTCTGAAAGATTGTGATACCAAGTAAACCTGTTGGACTTTAACCTGGTGTTGTGAGGTTTCTTACTTAACTGATCTCAGCCAAGTTGCCAAAGGAACACTGCAATTAGCTTCAACATTCCCCAGGTTGGGCAAGGGAGAAATCAACAAGGGTTCCTTTGGCAAATCTAGTGACTTCTGCTGATACTTATGCTGGTGCTATACAACCTCACCCAATAGCAAGGCCTTTGACAAGGTACTGCTTGGTAGGTTGTTGCATAAGGTTAAATCTCATGGGATTCAGAGTGAAGTATCTAAATAGATACAAAATTGGCTTCTTGACAGAATGCGGAGATGCTGGCAGTCTTGACGGAAGCCAGAGGGTTGTTGTAGGGAGTTGTTTTTCAAACTGGAGGCCTGTGACCAGTGGTGTGCCTCAGGGATCAGTGCTGGGTCCACTGTTATTTGTAATTTATATTAATGATTTGGATGAAAACATAGGAGGCATGGTTAGTAAGTTTGCAGATGACACCAAGATTGGTGGCACAATGGACAGTGAAGAAAGTTATCTTCAATTGGGCCAGTGGGCTGACGAATGGCAGGTGGAGCTTAATTTAGACAAATGTGAGGTGGTGCATTTTGGTAAATTAAACCAGTGCAGGACAGACTCAGTTAATGCTAGGGCATTGGGGAGACATACAGATCAAAAGGGTCTAGGGGTACATATTCGTAGCTCCTTGAAAGAGGTGTCACAAGTGGACAGAGTGGTGAAGAAGGCATTCGGCATGCTTAATTTCATTGGTCAGAACATTGAATACAGGAGTTGGAATGTCTTGTTAAAGATGTACAAGACATTGGTAAGGCCACACTTGGAATACTGTGTGCAATTCTGGTCATCTTATTATAGAAAGGATATTGTTAAACTAGAAAGAGTGCAGAAAAGATTTACTAAGATGCTACTGGGACTTGATGGATTGAATTATAAGGAGAGGCTGGATAGACTCAGTAGGAGGCTGAGGAGTGATCTTATAGAGGTCTATAAAATAATGAGGGGCACAGATCAGCTAGATCGTCAATATCTTTTCCCAAAGGTAGGGAAGTCTAAAACTAGACAGCATAGGTTTAAGGTGAGAGGGGAGAGATACAAAAGTGTCCAGAGGGGCAATTCTTTCACATAGAGGGTGATGAGTGTCTGGAACAAGCTGCCAGAGATGGTAGTAGAGGCAGGTACAATTTTGTCTTTTAAAAAGCATTTAGATAGTTATATGGTATGATGGGTATAGAGGGATATGGGCCAAATGCGGGCAATTGGGATTAGTTTACCAGCTTTAAAAAAAAGGGCAGCATGCACAAGTTGGGCTGAAGGGCCTGTTTCCATCCTGTAAACCTCTATGACTCTATAACACCCATGATGTGGAGATGCCGGTGTTGGACTGGGGTAAACACAGTAAGAAGTCTGACAACACCAGGTTTAAGTCCAACCGATTTATTTGATAGTAAACTCACAAGCTTTCGAGGTTCCCCTCTTTGTCAGGCGAATGAAGAGTTCTGGCCTCAGACAGAGCATATAAAGCACAGACAGTTTACAGATTACTGACTAGAATGCGAATCTTTACACCTAACCTGTCATGACATGTCACACTATCTGTAACCCCTGTGACTTGCCTGGGTTTGCAAAACCTCACTTACTGTACTGTCTGGAGACAATACACATCTCTTTAACCTGTGATCAGTGCTCCTTCCACACACATTGTCAGCGACTTTAAGACTTGAACAGCAGGTTAGGTGTAAAGATTCGCATTCTAATCAGTAATCTGTAAACTGTCTGTGCTTTATATGCTCTGTCTGAGGCCAGAACTCTTCATTCACCTGACGAAGAGGGGAACCTCGAAAGCTTGTGAGTTTACTATCAAATAAATCGGTTGGGCTTAAACATGGTTGTCAGACTTCTTACTGTCTATAACACCCAAACAGCTTATACACATTAAGGGAAACAAAATTGACAGTTTTAGTGGGTTGTATTTCGATGGATGGCTTGACAGCTGAACCTGGTGTTGTCCTCACGCAAGTTTAACACATGCTGATTCTCACAGGGGTCGTTTGGTTAGTGAGCAGGAAACCTGGATGCTTTTCCATTTGTTAGTCTTAAATGATGAGATTGATTGCAGTTGCCCTCACTGCTACTAATTTAATATCCTATCTGGAGGTTTATGTCATGTGTTGACCACCGTTTGTGTGAAGAGAAACATATAAATGAAGTTATGATGAAAGGTCATTATCGACCTGAAACTTCTGTTTCTCTCCAGAGATACTGCCTGACCTGCTGAGTATTTCCAGCATCTGCATAAGAATGAAAATGTTGCCTAAGACCGGGGCAGAAGAATTTAAGGAGTTGAATTAGTTTTCACTCTTGCATTAAATTTAAAGCTAGCATAACATAGGTGTTTTATTCTGTCCATCTAAATCTGCAAATGTTAAATATAAACATTTGCCTGAATTCTCCAATGTTGTACCACTGCTGCCAGCAGAAACCAGAATTTGCTGATCAGCTAAACTCCGTTCATTACATGGGGTCAGAGAATCCTAGCCGAGGGCGAATTCAGAGAATCCTGACCTCTGTCCAGAGCTGTACCACAACAAACAGACAACTAAATAACAGACACTTTAGTATTTTTGTGCTACAGAATTCAATAACTTAGTCACAATTAAATACCCTTGCATTTGTGTGCTTGGAGCATAAATATTTGGAACTTTGCAATTTTATTTTAACATTTAATATGGCCATAAAATTCAATTCTCAAAGACATTGGGAGTCAGTGTGAAATGTTCTACCCAAGGTATCTCTCCAAGGGCTACATTTCACTATGTGTAGGTCATTTCCTTTTATAACATGTAACAAACTAATTATATAGTCTGGTTTGCCCAAGACAGAAACAACACCTGTAATTATCTCTCCAATTCTTGCAGACAAATCAACCTTAATTTGTCTTTTTTAGTCTCATGTTGAAACACAATATGAGACACTCTGCAACTAATAAGCCACTAAGGGCATTACTCGTACTTCTGCTCAAGTTACTGATTTTGAAAGTAATTCAGTCAGCCATAAAAATGTAATGATGGAAATGCCCAGAGATTGCCTAACTTTGTATAAATATGGAATTGTTAAATATTCCAATATACCATTCAAGAACAAAACTTCTCTTTGACTTGAGAACGTATTTGCCATTAAACCATTTAGATGAGGTTCACTGTCGACAGATTTGGTGCTGTAAAAGTAGCCAAGTTCCCATTCCCAATTATTATTTGCTGACTATTACTGGAAAAGTGCATTGTGAGAAGGCAAGATCAGATCTGAATAGCAGGCGTCGAATCTTGCTGATTTAAAATGGACTCCCTAATTGGGGGTCTTCACAGAATTCCAGCAACACATTAACCATTACACTCCTATCAAGAGTGAAGCGGAAGAATTCAAGGAAAGGGAAAAATGTAAAAGTTCAAAATGTATTCTTGATGTTGAAATAGTGTGTGCTACTGAACGGATTATTGCAATGTCCAATACAGGATTAGTGCAATATCTGATTTATGTGGCTGGAAATTGTTGCAAAGTGTTATTAATTTTCATTTTGAGGATGTTTTGTTATCAAAATAATATAGAACCCCTTTAATTTCTCCCCGTTTTACGTGAATACTTCATACTCGCACAGAGTTACATTAATACAGAAAAAGGCCACTTGGCCCATTTGGACTATATTGATACGCTCGATGAGTCTCCTCCCATCTTTCTTTATCAAAACTTGACAGCAGATCCTTCTGTTTATTTCTCCCTCATATGCTTATCTGTATTCCTTTAAATGAATCTATGCTATTTACTTCAGTCAAGCAAGTTTCACATTCTTAGCACTCTGGGTAAAGGAGTTTCTCCTGAAATTCCCATGCAATTTATTAGTGAATACCTTATACTTATGACCTCCAGTTTTAATCTTCCACATAGGTGGAAGCATTTTCTCCACATCCATCCTCTCAAACCTTTTCAATATATAAAAGATCTCTGTTAGGTTATCTGCATGACCTTTTCTCTAAAGAGTCCCAGACTGTTGAGTTTTTTCATGATACTTACAGCCTCTTCTTTCTGATATTGTCCTTGTGAATTGTTTTTGCATCAGAACTGTATACAATATTCCAGGTGTGAGCTATTCAGCATTCTATACAAGTTTACCATGACCCCATTCTCTGATTTTCGAAGTGAACCCCAGTGCTTTTTCTGTGGCCTCATAAACCTGATCACTATTTATAGAGGGTTGTGAATGAGTACCCCTGGATCCTTTGGCTCCTCTACCTCCTTAATTATCCAAACAGTATGTGCCCTCCTTATTCTTCCCATTAAAATGCCCTACACTTTTCTATATTGAAATTAATTTGCCACTTACATACCAATCTGCAATTTTATTGATGCATTCTTTTACTTTGTTGCTTTCTTTGTTTGTATTAATTACACCTCTCAATTTCATTCATCTGCAAAATAAGAAATTGTACTTTTGATTCCTGACTCCAAAATGTTATTATTAAAGTGGTCCCAGCATTAATCCTTGTGGAACACTACTTATAGTTTTTGCCATACTAAGTTGTTTTAATTTGCTTTTGTCATATCCAATTAACTTGAATGTCCTGCTTCCTCAACTATATCCAAATATATTTGTTCACTCACCTTCAATCTGAAATCAATGACTCTTGCAGCACAGTCCTTAATAACTCTGGGTTCTCAACCAACTGGCCATTCTTCATGTGTGAGCCTACACCTTGAATTAACAGCCTATTCATCAACATGTGTGTATGCATATACATGCACTTTTTGCAGATAACAATCAGCAGGGGAAACAATGGAAGATTTTTCTCTCCCTAGCCTGGGGCATTGATACTGGTTCTGCAACCATGCAGCACTGCTGTGATCAGATACTTTGGATTGGAACCTTTTGGTCGAAATGATTTTGTGTTCCACCAAGATAGTAGCTTTGCCCTTTTGGTACCAAGGGAAACCTTTGAATTCCCAACTACTGGTGGTCAAATGCTGCCTTGATGAATGGCAAAGTGTGGCATCAAGGGGCCCTGGAAAAATTGAAGTCAATGAGATCTGTGGGGAAATTCTCTGCTGGTTGTGATTGTACCTATCACAAAGGAAGATGATTGTAGTGGTTGGAGATCAATCATCTCAGCCTCAGGATATCACTGCAGGATAGTGTCCTAGGCTCAACCATCTTCAATTGCTTTATCAATGACCTTCCTTCCATTACAAAGTCAGAAATACAGATCTTTGCTGATGGTTGTTCAATGATTGCACGGCTCTTCAGATAATAAAACAATCATGCCCACATTCATTTTTCACTGTATCCCAATACATGTGACAATAATAAATCAAATCAATAAGAGCAGGGCAACATTCAGATTGGTCTGATGAGTGGCAAGTGGCATTTGTGACAAGTGCCAGGCAATGATTATCTCTACCCACCAGTCTCTAGACATTAAATTCTGTTAACATGAACAAATCTCACAGCATCAAGGTTCTGGACATCATCATTGATTAGAAATGTAACTGGACCAGGTACATAAATATTGTGAGTACAAGAGCAGGACAGAAACTTCTGTGGTGAACAATGTGTCTCCTGACATCCCAAAGCATCATCACTACTTACAAGGTAGGAGTTAGAAGTTTGGCATGTAATGGAATAGTCATTATTTGCCCGTGCTAGTGTAGCTTTAGTACTTAGGAAGTCTGACATAATCCAGGACAAAACAGCCCAATTAATTGTCTTCTCATTCATCAACTTAAACATTTATTCTCTTCACCATTGGGTGTTCTGGAGTATGTACCATCTATGGAATGCACTACAGAAACTCACCAAAGCTCCAATGACCTTCCAATGCTCACAAGGTGGATAATTCCCCACTGATTGAATCATGCCTAACACAAATAACGATAGTGGTGGTTGTCAATGGTATCAGTTCCAGGGCATTGCTGCAATAGTTCCTTGGGGTAGAGTTCTAGCTCCAACCATCTTTAGCTGTTTCATTAATGACCTTCCATCCATTGAGAGGTCAAGAGTGGGAATAATTGGAATTGATTGCACAATGTTCAACAACATTTGCAACTCCACAGATACCAAAGCAGTTTGAGTCCAGATGCAGCAAGACCAGGACAATATTCAGGTTTGGGCTGATAAGAGGCAAGTAACATTCACACTATACAAGTGCCAAGCAATGACTAGCTCCAACAAGAGAGGTTCTAACCTTCCTTTGACATTCAAAGGCATTACCATTGCTGAATCCCCACTATTAACATTCTAGGTGTTAACATTTACCAGAAACTGAACTGAATCATGCATGTAAATATTATAGTTACAATAGAAAATCAGAGACTGGAAAGGCTGAGGCAAGTAACTCACCACAGCCTGCTCTGCCATCTACAAGGCATATGTCAGGCGTGTGATGGAATATTCTCCATTAGACTGGGTTAGTGCAGCTCTAACATCACTCAAAAGGCTTAACACAATCCAGGATATTGGGACCCCATCTACCACCTGAAACTTTCACTCTCTCCACCACTGGTGCACATTGGCAGCAGTGTGTACCATTTCCAAGTGCACTGCAACACCTTATCAAGGCACCTTCTAAACCTTTGACACCTACCATTCAAAAGAATAAGGGCACCATCTACAAATTCTCCTCCAATCTGCACATCATCCTGACTTGGAAATACATCACAGCTCTTTCACTGTCACTGGATCAAAATCCTGGAACTCCCTTCCTAACATCGCTGTGGCTGTACCTACCCACATTGGTTACAGTGGTTCAAGAAAGCAGCTCACCACCACCTTCTCAAGGGTAATTGTGGATGGGTGACAAATGCTGGCCCAGCCAATGACATCCACATTTTGTGGAAAAACAAAGAAAAATCAGTGTACTCATGGGAGTTGGTTGCAGAGACCTCAAAAGCCTGGACTGGATCAGACTGTGCTGCCTCCATAGTATTTGATTAAAGACAGTGTAAACCTGACAGGTACAGCAAATGTCTGTAATTAAAAACCAGAAGTAACAAGAAAGCTGCCGTTCTCTAAGGACCAGCTTACAGCCGGACAGACTAGCTGTCTGCATTGGATAAGATAAGACAATTGGTTGCATATGTTGGCCATTGTCAGCCTTTTTGTGGCAGCAGCACCTGTTAAGAATAATTCAACAGGAGCTGACGCATGCAAGGCAGGGCCTTAGCCTTAATTCCTGCTCTATGTTGAATTAAGATGGGGAAAATCATCCAGCTTCTGAGTCCCAATCACTATCCAGTGATTCCCACTAGGAGTCAGTGTAGATATGAATGCTGAATCAGCATAAGAGGATAGGAACAGACTTAGAACCATAAAATCCCTGCAGTGCAAAAGGAGGCCATTCAGCCTACCCAGTCTGCAGCGACAACAATCCCACCCAGGCCCTATTCCTTTAACCCCACATATTTACCCCGCTAATCCCCCTGACACTAAGGCACAATTTAGCATGGCCAATCAACCTAACCCGCACATCTTTGGACTGTGGGAGGAAACACGTGGAGGAAACTCATGCTGACAGGGAAAGAATGTACAACTTCTGCACGGATAGTGACCCAAGCCAGGAATCAAATCCTGGCCCCTGGTGCTGTGAGGAAGCAGTACTAACCACTGTGCCACTGTGCCACCCCCGACTTAGCTATGACTCTCCTGTGGTTGAACAGTTGACAAATATTCACCATCAAGCATCAATCAAAAACACTTGCCATTTGAGCGAAGTCGATTGTTGCCTGTGGAACTGTACCATTTCATTATAGAGGAACAGAATGGATAACATTGCTTAGGGGGAGAAAAATGCAGAATCTCATAATTACCCTTGGGTGCAGTAAATATTTTCAAGACTTCGTTAGGACATGGGTAGCAAGAGAAACGTTGGCATGAAACAAATTGAAAGAAATTAAGAGTTATGGAAAATAAAGGTAATTTGAAAGTTGAATCTATAGTTATCTAATGATGCGTTACTTTGGAATTTCTCTGTACATGTTTGGAATTGGTGCACAGTTTTATAGGAAATATATGAAGTTGAAAACTTGGCAGCATTCATTCCCTGGTTGAACTATTTCATTGGATGCATCAAAAACATTGATGCCTTAAAGGCCTCAGTGAAGCAGCTAAAAAGATGTGAGATTCTACATTCACTAATGTTAAAAAAGAAATAAAGCCAAATTCATCAAATTGAAAGCTGAACATTAGATTTAGACAAATAAAAAACTGAAGAAATTTCTGCACTGCTGCTCCACCCTGCCCTTATAACTCCATCTCCAGGTTTCCACCTTTTACCTAATCAGGAGTAACCTTTGGTTAATTCATCTAGTGAAACCATTATGTTCATGATTGTTAAAAAGTTATTCAAGTTCCAAAAATTAATATTGGCAGCAATATAACAGTAAATCCAAACAGAATTCTTTCTCAACAGTTTTTCAATAGAAGGGTGAAGTATAAATAGATTAAATCAGCAAACAAAATGGTTTTTTCATAATTTGCTAGAAATGTTTTCTAACTCATGTCAGATGGTCTTTCAGGGTCACCCTTAAAAGGGCTGTACTGAATTTTACTGGATTTAACTTTCTTCATTAAAATGCAATGGTTTCAAATGTGGTGATTTCAGAATTGAGATGGCTCCAGCCGCCCTGATAACAGCAAAATGCTCCAAGTTCATTTTAACCTGTTAAAGCAGCATATTAAAGCCAGAGAATTAAAAGAAAACAAAAGATGAATCTATTAAAGAGAGGAATTTGAAGGAATGTTGTGTGAGTTGATGACAATTTGTTTTAAAATGTAGTTAATTCAATTTAGAGGCAGTATTTTGTAACTGTAAAACTATGTGTGTCATGCTGTACTTAAGAACATAAGAACATAAGAAATAGGAGCAGGAGTAGGCCATCTAGCCCTTCGAGCCTGCCCCGCCATTCAATAAGATCATGGCTGATCTGTCGTGGCTCAGTTCCACTTTCCCGCCCTCTCCCCATAATCCTTAATCCCCTCTCTTATCAAAAACCCATCAACCCGCGTCTTAAAAATATTTAGCGAGGCAGCCTCCACCACTTCAACGGGCAGAGAATTCCAGAGATTCACCACCCTTTGAGTGAAGAAGTTCCTCCTCAACTCCGTTCTAAACCACCCCCCCTTTATCTTGAGGCTGTGCCCCCTAGTCCTACTGTCTTTTTTGAGCGGGAAGAGTCTCTCCAGCTCTATCCTATCCATCCAATTCATCATCTTACACGTCTCAATGAGATCTCCCCTCATTCTTCTAAACTCTAACGAGTACAAGCCTAGTTTATTCAGCCTCTCCTCATAGCTCAACCCCCTCAACTCCGGTATCAGCCTAGTAAACCTCCTCTGCACTCCCTCCAAGGCCAAAATATCCTTGCGCAGGTGCGGCACCCAAAACTGCACACAGTACTCCAGCTGCGGCCTCACCAATGCCCTATACAGCTGCAGCAAGACCTCCCTACTTTTATATTCAATCCCCCTCGCTATGAAGGCCAGCATCCCATTCGCCTTCTTGACCACATGCTGCACCTGCAAGCTGGGTTTTTGCGACTCATGCACAAGGACCCCGAGGTCCCTCTGCACCGTCGCCTGCTGCAGTTTTTCGCCACGTAAGTAATAGTCCTTCCTCCCATTATTCCTACCAAAGTGGACCACCTCACACTTGCCAACATTAAATTCCATTTGCCATTTCCTGGCCCATTCGCCCAGCCTATCTAGATCCTTCTGCAGACTCTCCACACTCTCCGTGCAATTTGCCGTTCCCCCAATCTTGGTGTCATCAGCAAATTTCGACACCCTACACTCGGTTCCCTCCTCCAGATCATCTATATAAATGGTAAAAAGCTGAGGCCCCAGCACCGACCCCTGGGGCACTCCACTAGTCACCACCCGCCAATCCGAATAGCACCCGTTGACCCCCACTCTCTGCCTCCTATTTGACAACCAATCCTCTATCCACGCTAACACCCTACCCCCAACTCCATGTCCCTCGACCTTCTGCAATAACCTCTTGTGAGGTACTTTGTCAAACGCCTTCTGAAAATCCAGAAAGACCACATCCACCGGCTCTCCTCTATCCACCGCCCTAGACACATCCTCATAGAACTCCAGTAAATTTGTCAGACACGACTTCCCTTTAATGAAACCGTGCTGCGTCTGCTCTATCAAGCAATTCCCTTCAAGATGCCTCGCAATTTCCTCCTTAATGACAGATTCTAACATTTTACCTACCACAGACGTTAAACTAACCGGCCTATAATTCCCCGCCTTTTGCCTGGCACCCTTCTTAAACAACGGCGTAACATTAGCCATTTTCCAATCTTCCGGCACTTCGCCGGAATCCAGCGACGTCTGGAAAATAACCACCAAGGCATCCACTATCACCTCCGCCATTTCTTTCAGAACCCTCGGATGCATTCCATCCGTTCCTGGGGACTTGTCCACAATCAGCCCCTCCAGTCTGTCGAGCACCGCCTTTCTAGTAACAGTAATGTCATTAAGACCCTCCAGTCCTACCACCTTTCCATCACTAACACCCGGCAAATTATTCATGTCCTCCTCCGTGAAGACAGAAACAAAAAAGTTATTCAATACCTTAGCCATATCCCCATCCCCTACCACTAGGTCCCCTTTCTCATCCTCTAAAGGACCAACGTTCACCCTAGCCAGCCTCTTCCTTTTTATATATTTATAAAAACTCTTGCTATCCTTTTTTATATTAAGCGCTAGCCCAGCTTCATAGTTTCTCCTACCCTTCTTTATCAACTTCTTTGTCAATCTTTGTTGACATTTAAACCTCTCCCAATCTTCTTCTCGCCCACTACTCTTAGCTACTCTAAATTCCTCCGCTTTTAATTTAACACTTTCCTTCACCTCCTTCGTTATCCATGGCTTATTACCTCTCCTCCTACGGTCCTTTTTGACCATCGGAATAAATTTCCGCTGAGCACCAAGAAAGATCTCCTTAAAGATCCTCCACTGCTCCTCAGCAGACCCTCCCTCCAACGCGCTCCCCAAGTCAACATTCGCCAATTCTTCTCTCATCCTACCGTACTCCCCTTTATTCAAACAAAGTACGCGTGTCTGGGAACCCACTTTCTCCTCCTCCATCTGCACCAGAAACTCCACCATACAATGATCACTCTCCCCAAGAGGATCCTTCACCGCAAGGTCCCTAATTCTACCCGCCTCATTACATAGCACCAGATCCAAGATAGCTCTCTCCCTCGTCGGCTCCAACACACACTGTTCCAGGAAACTATCCCGGCAGCATTCCAAGAACTCCCCCTCGAGCCCACCGCGTCCAACATGGGTCGACCAATCAATATGCAGATTGAAATCCCCCATTACTACGGCCGTCCCACTCCTGCACGCCGCACTTATTTGCACGTTAACAGCCCGCCCCACCTCCAGATCATTATTCGGGGGCCTATAGATGACACCCACCACCCCTGATGCAGTCCTTTAAAATTTGTACCCAGCTTCACAGATGCCCAATTTTCAGCCAATTTGATTCACTCCACATGATATCAAGAAATGGCTGAAGGCACTGGATGCTGCAATGGCTATAGGTCTGGAAAATATCCTGGTAATAGTACTGAAGACTTGTGATCCAATACTAGCCACATCCCTAGCCAAGCTGTTCCAGTACAGCAACAAAACTGGTATTTACCGGCAATGTGGAATATTGTCCAGGTGTGTCCTTTCCATAAAAAGGACAAATCCAATCTGCTCCATCAGCCTGCACTCAATCATCAACAAAGTGATGGAAGGTGTAATCAACAGTACTCTGAAGTGGAACTTACACAGCAATAACTTGCTCACTGATGCAGAGTTTGGGTTCCGACAGGGCCATTTGATTCCTGACCTAATTACAGTCTTGGTCCAAACATGGACAGAAGAAATGAACTCCAGGCGAGGCGAGAGTGACTGTTCTTGAGACCAAGGCAGCATTTGAGCAAGTGTGGTGTCAAAGACCCTGGCATAATTCATATCAATGGAAATCAGGGGAAAAGCCGTCCACTGTTTGGAGTCATACCTGCCACAAAGGAAGGTGGTTGTGGTTGTCAGAAGTCAATCATCTCAGTTCCAGGACATCCCTGTAGGAATTCCTTAGGGTAGTGTCCAGCCATCTTCAACTGCTTCATCAATAATGTTCTCTGCATCATAAGCTCAGAAGTGAGTATGTTTGTAAATGATTGTGCAATGTTCAGTACTATTTATAGCACTGATATGGTCCACGCTGATATGCAGAAAGAATTGGAAAACTTTCAAGCTGATAAGTAACATTTACACTACAGAAATGTCAGACGATGACCATCACTAGCAAGACAGAATCTAATCATTTGCCCTTGACGTTCAATGGCATTATCATTGCTGAATCCCACCACCATCAATATTCTAGTGGTCAGCCACACAAATACGGTAGTCACAAGAGCAGGTCAAAGGCTAGGAATTCTTAGGCAATGAACTGAGCTCCTGACTGCACAAAACCTGTCCTTCATCTACAAGGCACATGTCAGACGTGTACTGTTGTTCTTCTGAAAGTTCAGCCTCAGCAAAACTCAGCCTCAATTTAAGTCTCTGAAGCTGAAATGTTTCACAAGAAGATGAACTATTTTAAAATGGGATTCAATTTAATTGTGCATCAACAATTACTTAAAGAGAAGCCTTCTTTCCACAGAATAATTTAAAATTTACAGCAATAAACAAACCGTTTTGCCATTTCTGCTCCATATAGCACATTGGACAGAGTAGTGCATCCTTTGTTGCTATTTTCAAGCAGCATTTGCAAAGACTGGAAGCAAGGAACCTTTCACTGATCAATTAGTCATTGACCCATTTGCTCCTGTAAGTGGCTCTTCTGGGAGTGACTACACAATAGATTCAATACTTTGGTGCAGTGCTACTTTGCAGACATTATGAGAGTTAATAAAACTCATTATTGGAGAGCCTTTCAGCTGTTTTGTGGCTGGGGACATTATGTTAATTTGTTTCAACAACGGCTATTGTTTTCTAGTTATTTTCACATGGAAACAAATCAGTGCCACTTGTAAAGTCAAATCGTCATCATCAAAGATATAAGAATGGAGTAGAATGCGAAACAAATGCAGTCATTTTCTTTTATTAACTTTCCCCATCAACTTGAAGCAGTTGCTTGAAAAATAAGTAAAGCATTTTTAATGTTATTTAATCCACCTGTCATGAGGGACCAGAAATATAATTCTCCGTACCTCGATTATGTTTTTAACTTCCATTCATCTTTTTAATATCTGTCCTATATAACAGATCTACAGCACTAAAATAGTATAAAAATCAAACTGATTTTCATGTATGTCAGTGACATTTAAAAAGAAAATGGGTGAGATTTTATGGCTCGCTCGAGCGAGACCAGAAATTCCTGCCTGAGTTCAACGGACATTTCCGTTGTCTGCCCCTTGCCCGATCCAATTCCATGTTGGGTGAGGCAGTAGAATTCTGGCGTTTGTCCGTCCATCTCTTTTAGTACTAATTTTCTTCCTTTTCTCCTTATCATTTTTGAAGGTCTTGATTTCTTTATTGTCTCAGGGGATGCAGGCATCACTGACAAGGCCAGCATTTGTTGCCCATCCCTAATTGCCCTTGAGAAGGTGGTGATGGTGAACTGCTTTCTTGAACCACTGCAGTCCATGTGGTGCAGGTACACCCACAGTACGGTTAGGGAAGGACTTCCAGAATTTTGACTCAGCAACAGTGAAGGTATAGTAATACGGGCAGATGGTGGCATAATAGTTCGTAGAATCATAGAATCCCTACAGTGCAGAAAGAGGCCATTCAACCCATCGATCCCACACCAACAACAACCCCATCCAAGGCCTATCCCAGTAACCTCATGCATGTACCCTGCTAGTACCCCTGACACTAAGGGGCAATTTAACATGGCCAATCAACCTTACCCGCACATCCTTGGGGTATGGGAGGAAACTGGAGCATCCGGAGGAAACCCACGCAAACATGGGGAGAATGTGCAAGCTCCTCACAGACAGTCACCTGAGGTCAGAATGGAACCGTGGGGCTGTGAGGCAGCATTGCTAACCACTGTGCCACCAGGCTACCCTAAGGTCACTGGACTAGTAATCCAGAGGCCCAGGATTATGCTCTGGGCCTTCACGACAGTTGATGGAATTTAAATTCGACCAAACATCAAACTATCATTGATTGTTGTAAAAAGCCAGCTCATTCACTATTGTACATTCGGAAAGAAAATCTGCCATCTCAACCTGGTCTGGCCTATATACATACCGTGTGGTAGGTTGTTGCATAAGTTAAATCTCACAGGATCCAGGTTGAGGTATCTAAATGGATACAAAATTGGCTTCTTGATAGAAGCCAGAGAGTGGTTGTAGAGAGTTGTTTTTCAAACTGGAGGCCTGTGGCCAATGGTGTGCCTCAGGGATCAGTGCTGGGCCCTCTGTTATTTGTCATTTATATTAATGATTTGGATGAGAATATAGGGGGCATGGTTAGTAAGTTTGCAAATGACACCAAGATTGGTGGCATAGTGGACAGTGAAGAAAGTTATCTCCAACTGCAACGGTATCTTGATCAATTGGGCCAATGGGCTGACAAATGGCAGATAGAGGTTAATTTAGACAAATGCGAGGTGATGTATTTTGGTAGATTGAACCAGGGCTGTACTTACTCAGTTAATGGTAGGGCGTTGGGGAGAGTTACAGAACAAAGAGATCTAGGGGTACATGTTCATAGCTCCTTGAAAGTGGAGTCACAGGTGGACAGAGTGGTGAAGAAGGCATTCAGCATGCTTCATTTCATCGGTCAGAACATTGAATACAGGAGTTGGGACGTCTTGTTGAAGTTGTACAAGACATTGATAAGGCCACACTTGGAATACTGTGTGCAATTCTGGTCATCCTATTATAGGAAGGATATTATTAAATTAGAAAGAGTGCAAAAAAGATTTACTAGGATGTCACCGGGACTTGATCAATTGAGTTATAAGGAGAGACTGAATAGATTAGGACTTTTTTTTCTGGAGCATAGGAGGCTGAGGGGTGACCTTATAGATCACAAAATATAAAATAATGAGGGGCATAGACAAGGTAGATAGTCAATATCTTTTCCCAAAGGTAGGGGAGTCTATAACTAAAGGGCATAGGTTTAAGGTGAGAAGGGAGAGACACAAAAGTATCCAAAGGGGCAATGTTTTCACACAGAGGGTGGTGAGTGTCTGGAACAAGCTGCCAGAGGTAGTAGTAGAGGCATTTAGATAATTACATGGGTACGATGGGTATCGAGGGATATGGGCCAAATGTGGGCAATTGGGATTATCTTAGGGGTTTTTAAAAAAAGGGTGGCATGGACAAGATGGACTGAAGTGCCTGTTTCCATGCTGTAAACCTCTATGACTCTATATATGACTCCAAACCTAGAGCAATGTGGTTAACCTTTAACTGTTTTTTCTAATGGCCTAGCAAGTCATACAGTTCAAGGGCGATTTGGGATGGGCAAAAAATGCTGGCCTTGCCAGTGACACCCACATCCCATGAAAGAATAAAAAAGAAGTTCCAGGTCAGGATGGTGTGTGTCTTGGAGGAGGACTCACAGGAAATGGTGTTCCTATGCACTTGCTATCCTTGTCTGTCTAGATAATAGAGGTTAAGGGTTTGGAAGGAGCTGTGGTAAGTTGCTGCAGTGCATCTTGTAGATGGTATGCTGCTGCCACAGTGTTGATGTTGAAAGGATGAATGTTTAATTTGGTGGATTTGGTATGGGTGAGATACAATTCCAAGTTGCTGGCAATTTTGAGTAACTAAGCAGTTTTCCTATCTGAGTCTAGATAGCAAATGTCAGCAGGCTTTTCAATCATAGGAAATTGGAATAGCCAAGCTTGCTCCTGTTGTCTACCAACATCTTTCAGATATGGGCGACAGGGAGGGACTGTGGCTAGCACTGCTCCCTCACAAGGCAGGGAACAAGGTTCAATTCCGGCCTTGGGTCACAGTTTGTGTGGAGTTTGCATATTCTCCCTGTGACTGCGTGGGTCTCCTTCGGGTGCTCTGGTTTCCTCCCACACTCTAAAAATGTGCAGATTAGATAGATTGGTCATGTTAAATTGCCCCTTTGGTGTCAGGGGGATCAGCAGAGTAAATGTGGGGTAACTGGGATAGGGTCTTGGTGGGATTGTTGTTGGTGCAGGCTTGATGGGCCGAATGTCCTTCTTCTGCACTGTAGGGATTCTATGATTCCATGTGCATTTTTCAACAAGGGTCCTAGAGGTGGGAAGAGAAACCTGTGAAAAATTTACAATGAGATGGCTCTGGAACCTCGAGGAATGAAAGATTGATTTCCTAGGCACTGCAGGAAACAATCTGGGAGAAAAATCATAGAGACATTAAAAAACACGTTTTTCTTTCAACATTTTCATTTATTAGTTATAAAAATATTACAGGTTGGAAAAAGATTGCATGAGTAACAATCAATAACCATTGAGGTTGTCTTTTCATATCCAAATTGTCATGGAATGGCAGGTAGCATGAGGTTAGATGTGTCAGAGAAATAATGATTGGAACAGATGAATTGGAGCTGTTGAAAGTGGGAAGTCATGTGTTAAAGCCTGCAGGAATATGTCCAACCAGAACTGACATCTCTAGATGGCAAGAATCTGTATTTAAATACTAATCACCAGGTAACTGTGTCAAATTAAATATTGTGGCTTCATGCAAAAATCTAATTTTAAAGTCCACTTTGCAGAGCCTTGCAAACATCATCCTTAGAAAAGAGATTGCACCTGATCAGGATATAGTCTCAGTGCAGCATTTTGTGAAAGCCCCACAGCAAACTGCTCCCCTATTTCATAGGATAGTTCTAGTGAGCTGTGAGTGTCACAACTCTGATTTTGTGGGGGCAGCAAGATCAATTATCTGAGATTTTCAGGAGCATCTAGAGAAATAATTCAGAGAACTATAGAATCCCTAGAGTGCAGAAGGAGGCTATTCAGCCCACCAAGTCTGCACAACTCTCCGACAGAGTGTCATATCAAGATTCACCCACGTCCTATCCTGTAAAATCTCCATAAATCCCCCTAACCTACACATCTATAGGCACTAAAGGATAATTTAGCATGGCCAATCCACCTAACCTGCACTTCTCTGGACTGTGGGTGAAAACTGGAGCACCGAAAGGAAACCCAGGCAGACATGGGGTGAACATGTAAATTCCACATTGACAGTCACCCAAGGCTGGAATGAACCCGGGTCCCTGACGCTGTGCGGTAGCAGTGCTGCCCCAAATTGTTCCGGACGTGGTACAGGTAAGCAAGCACGGGATCAGCATTCAACTATGTCTGACGTAGTTAAAAAATATCATGCCCTTTATTTTGGCTAATCCACACATGATCACAAACCTTCTCTCGATACATTCTTAGATGGAGCTATTTGTGTTGTGATTTAGGGAGGAACAATAATCTGACGCTTTAGCTATTATAATATTAAATATAACTTCATTGAAAAGTGAAGCTGGCTGATTTATACAACTGACCATTAATTGATAATTAACCTGCCATGGCTGTCCCCGAATCATGATTCTAGAGGAAAAGAATGACATTTTTACAATAAATTGGCCACTCCTAGCAGTTACCAGTTGTTATTCAGCTCTTTCATAGTAATCGTGGTGATCTTGGTGCAACTATAAACCATTGCCATGTGTAAACAAACAGCACGCATACCAAAGTCGTGGTCTTCAGCATTTCTGAATGGGCCTTTAGAGTATTAGAAAAGTCTTAATGACTTTGGCTGGAGGGCAATCTTTAACAATACTATCAGCAGGGTTTTTCTAAAGAAATGTTTCAGGAGCTTACTATAGAAAATTCCCATGTGCTGAGCGAGATAATTTATTTTTGAATTGGTCTGGATCTTTCCAGTTTTAGGGGAGCGGGGGTTGCAGTTTCACTGATTCTCTGTACTTGGGTCTTTCACGGTCAGCACTGATAAACTTGTCAGATTGGAAAAGTATGGGGAAAGCTGGTTTATTAACAAGCAGGCTTGACCCAGCAATTGCACTTCACAAGTTTGTAAATTTACTTTGGAGTTGTGATTTGCTGCTGGAGACTTGAATTTTGAGGACTGCTGGGATTTCTCAAAGGACAATATAAAAGTAACATAAGGGAAGAACATCTGATACAGACGGATATTCATCCTCTGTCATCTGCAATCCTCTATCTAAACAATTCAATCAAAAAAGTATCAGTGTAAATCTCCTGTTGGATCAAGTGGCTCACCTTACACAATCTAAATGTGTGGAGACAATTCTACTATCAATGTTGCCTCCCTGTGATAGAATGAAGCCCACCAAACCTACAGATGGTAAATGTGTGTTTTCATTCTGTGTGAAAACAGTGAACAAAGAACAAAGAACCATACGGCACAGGAACAGACCCATCAGCCCTCCAACCCTGCACTGCTCATGCTTCCAATTAGACTATTCGTTTGTATCCCTCCATTCCCAATCTGTTCATGTGGCTATCCAGATAAGTTTTAAACAACCCCAGCGTGTCTTGCTTGGCAGTGCATTCCAGGCCCCCACCACCCTCTGTGTAAAATATGTCCCTCTGGTATCTGTGTTAAACCTTGCCCCCCTCTCCTTGAATCTGTGACCCCTTGTGTTCGTCACCTCTGACCTGGGAAAAAGCTTCCCACTGTTCACCCTATCTATGCCCTTCATAATTTTATACACCTCTATTAGGTTGCCCCTCATCCTCCATCTTTCCAGGGAGAACAACCTAGTTTACCCAATCTCTCCTCATAGCTAAGACCCTCCATACCAGGCAACATCCTGGTAAACCTTTTCTGTACTCTCTCCAAAGCCTCCATGTCCTTCTGGTAGTGTGGTGACCAGAACTGGACGCAGAATTCCAAATGTGGCCTAATCAACGTTCTATATAGCTGCAACACCATACACCAACTTTTATACTCTATGCCGCATCCTATAAAGGCAAGCATGCCATATGCCTTCTTCACCACCTTCTCCACCTGTGCTGCCACCTTTAAGGATCTGTGGACCTGCATACCCAGGTCCTTCTGGGTGTCTATACTCCTGATGGTTCTGCAGTTTATTGTTTATCTCCCTCCTACATTAGTTCTACCAAAATGTATCACTTCACGTTTGTCTGGATTAAATTCCATTTGCCATTCCTCTGCCCAATTTTCCAGCCTAAATATATCCTGCTGTATTCTCTGACAATATTTATTGCTATCCGCAAGTCCAGCCATCTTTGTGTCATCCGCAAACTTACTAATCACACTAGTTACACCTTCTTCCAAATCATTTATATATATCACAAACAGCAGAGGTCCCAGTACAGAGCTCTGTGGAGCACCACTAGTCACAGACCTCCAGCCAGAAAAAGACCCTTCCACTGCTACCCTCTGTCTTCTATGGCCAAGCCAGTTCTCCATCCAGCTAGCTAGCTCACCTTTTATCCCATGAGATTTAACCTTTTGCACCAACCTGCCATGAGGGACCTTGTCAAACGCAATACTAAAATCCATATAGACAACATCCACGGCCCTTCCCTCGTCAATCGCTTTTGTAATCTCCTCAAAAAACTCAACCAGATTTGTGAGGTATGACCTCCCTCTTACAAAACCATGCTGTCTATCGCTAATGAGATTATTCCGTTCCAAATGTGCATACATCCTATCTCTAAGAATCCTCTCCAACAATTTCCCTACCACGGACATCAAGCTCACCGGCCTATAATTATCTGGGTTATCCTTGCTACCCTTCTTAAATAACGGGACCACATTTGCTATCCTCCAATCCTCTGGGACCTCAACTGTGATGTGGGTATGCCGGCGTACTAACCCGAAAGCTTGTGAGTCTATTATCAAGTAAATTGGTTGGACTAAAACCCGGTGTTGTCACACCTCAACTGCGTCCAGTGAAGAGACAAAGATTTCTGTTAGAGGCTCAGCAATTTCATCTTTTGCCTCCCTGAGCAGTCTAGGATAGATGCCACGAGGCCCTGGGGATTTGGCTGTCTTAATGTTCTCTAGAAAACCTAACACTTCCTCCCTTGTAGTTGAGAATTTCTCTAACGGGTCAACACATCCCTCTGAGGCACTCCCAATCAACACGCCCCTCTCCTGTGTGAATACTGATGCAAAGTATTCATTTAGGATCTCACCTACTTCCTTGGGTTCTAAGCATAATTCCCCTCCTTTGTCCCTGAGAGGTCTGATTTTCTTCCCTGACAACTCTCATGTTCCTAATGTATGAATAAAATGCCTTAGGATTATCCTAAGCTTTGGTGCTGGTTTCTGATGCAGCAATAACAACCCCAAAATAAAGTTATTGGAGTCACTAAGGTTGGCAGGCAGAAAAATACAATTCTCTGTACCTGTATCTTCCCAGTGAGGTATAAAAATTGCCCTCAAAAAAACAATGTGATAAATGACCAATCTATTTCAGTGATGCTGGTTGAGAAACATACACTGACCAGGATATCAGGAAGAATCTCCCTGCTCCGATGTCAACACATGCCCTGGGGTCTTTTAGTCACCTGAGAAGGCAGACACGGCCTCAGTTTAATATCTTGCTTAAAGGGGAGGCATAGTGATTAGCCTCACAATGCCGAGAACCCAGGTACAATTCCCAGTTTGGGTCACTGTCTGTGTGGTGTCTGCACGTTCTCCCCGTTTCTGCATGGGTTTCCTCCAGGTGCTCTGGTTTCCTCCCACAGTCCGAAAGATGTGTTGGTTAGACGCATTGACCATGTCAAATTCTCAAACATTCACCGGAGTGTGGCGACTAGGGGATTTTTACAGTAACTTAATTGCGGTGTTAATGTAAGCCTACTTGTGACTAATAAATAAACTTAAACTTATCAACTTAAACTCAATTCTGGCCTTGTGTTGATGTGTGGAGTTTACATGTTCTGTTTGCATGGGTTTTCTCCAGATGCTCCTGTTTCCTCCCACTGTCCAAAGACGTACAGGTTAGATGAATTGACCATTTTAAATTGCCTCTTAGTGTCCCAAGATGTACAGGTTATGGGGATTGGTGGGGTAAATACATGGGGTTATAGAGTAAGCCTGGGTACGAGTCAATGCAGACTCAATGGGCCACAAATGGGGACTTCTTTCTGCACTGTAGAGATTCTATGATTCTAAGAATAGAATCTCTGCCAGTACAGCAATCCCTCAGTCTATCTAAAATTTGTGCTTAAGTATCTTGTGTGGGACATGAACTTGCAACCATCTGAGCCACAATTAACACAATGGCATGAAGCAAAATATTTAGATGTCAGAAATCTGAAATAAAAACAGCAAATGCTTAAGATACTTAACAGGCGACATCTGAAGAGAGAAACAAAATTAATGTTTCAGGACTGTTAATGAAATGCCAACAATGTTAGAGATTAACTGTGTTAAAGAAATTCAGAATGAAGAGAAAAAGGGGACAGGAAAAGAATAAAAGATGATAGTGTGGAGGCAAGAATTGATTAAATTACAAAAGGGATGGTGGTGCAAGGAAATAGAAGGTGATAATGAGACAAGTAAAGAAACAAAAGGTAAGTCCGTGTGAAATGTTACATTACACATCAGGAGTCAGTTACTGCCGCAGATCCTTATACAATGTGAATGTACCTTAAATGGTAGAGAACAATATATGAAGGATACTGTCCCCCCAGCTGGGTAAGTTAAAGCTCAAGTAATTGGAAAAACAATGGTACAAACCTAATTGTCCTCAATCCTCATGACAAACTCTATTTCCTAGGCACTGACTACATACAACATGAATGTGAACACACAGAGTGTGGTAAATAAGATTGGAGAGCTGCAGGTGAGAGAATTGTAAATGTTACACCCTTGTTCAAGAAATTGTGTAAGGATAAACTCAGCAACTATAAACTAGTTAGTTTAACCTTGATCAAAAACAGAAAATGCTGGAAATTCTCAGCAGGTCTAACAGCATCTCTGGAGAGAGAATAGAGCTAATGTTTCCAGTCTGGATGACCATTCATTAGGACTATTAGGACTAGAGGGCACAGCCTCAAGATAAGGGGGGGGGCAGTTTAGAACGGAGTTGAGGAGGAACTTCTTCACTCAAAGGGTGATGAATCTCTGGAATTCTCTGCCCGTTGAAACGGTGGAGGCTGCCTCGCTAAATATATTTAAGACATGGGTAGATAGGTTTTTGGTAGGCAAGGGGATTAAGGGTTATGGGGAGAAGGCGGGAAAGTGGAACTGATGCACTTCAGATCAGCCTTGATCTTGTTGAATGGCGGGGCAGGCTCGAAGGGCTAGATGGCCTACTCCTGCTCCTATTTCTAATGTTCTTATGTTCTTATGTTCATCAAAGTGAATGGTTATTTTCTGGAATTCACTGCCTGAGAGTGTGATGGAGGCAGACTCAATTTTAGCTTTCAAAAGAGAATTGGATAATTATCTGTAGAGTAAAGATTTGCAGGGTTATAGAGAGAAATCAGGAGAGTGTGACCAGCTGAATTGTTCCTGCAGAGAGCTGGCAGGGGCATGATGGACCAAATGGCCTCCTTCTGCACTGTATCCATTCTAAGATTCCAGCCGTCTCCCTGGCAATGGTCTGAGGCTGAAAAATGACTGTTTGTAACCTCAGGAGAAACTTCCAAGCATATATATGTGCTCTCTCCAAGACTGCCTATTTCCACCTCCGTTACATCATCCGATTCTGCCCCATGCCTCTTCTAATCTACTGCTGAAGTCTTCATCCATACCATTGTTACCTGTGGCCTTGGATATTTCAACACACTCCTGACCATCTTCCCATATTCTACCCACATAAACTAGTGCTCACCCAAAACTTTGCTGCTCCTGTCTGAACTACATTGTATTGATCCATCCTCATGGTATTCGCTGACCAACTTTGGCTCCTCAATTTTTAAAACTCTCATCCTTGTTTACAAATCCCTTCATGATCTTACCCCACCCTATTTCTGTGATCTCCACAAGGGCTACAGCCCTTCAACCCAGGTATCTGTTCCAGTTCTGGCCTCTCAAGTGTTTCTGATTTTAATTTAGTTTTGGTGCACCTTTAGCAGTCAAGGTTCAAAACTCTGGAATTCCCTCCATAAACCTCTTGGTCTCTCTGCTTCTCTGCCCTCCATTAAAAACCTCTTGACTGAGTGGCCTAATCCTCCTCATGTCATTCACTGTTTGATAATGTTCATGTGAAGCATTGTGAGACATTTTATTATGTTAAAAGTACAATAAAAATGCAAACTTTTGTTTGTTCCACAAAATACTGAGGCCAAATTCTTGATTTCACCTTCTTTGCACTGAAATACCAATTTAAAAATATTGATGCACCATGAAAAATATTAAGAATTCTGTATTCTCCAAGTGAGCAAAGATTGCTTAAATTTGTCTACTTTATAGTGAAGACGAAGTGAACACTGTGAATAAGCCTTGTGGACAGCCAGCACATTTCTGATGAGCAGGGTTGCCAATTCCAGTTGGATGAATTCCTGTGTATTTCACCACATGACCCACTGGCTCCAGCTGTCTCAGTCAGTCAACCTCGCTTGTCCAATGTTTTTAACAATGAACGTCCAAAGATATGCAAGTTAGGTGGGTTAGCCATAGTAAATGTGTTGGATTACGGGGATAGGGTGGCTGGAGGTGGGTGTTCTGAGTAAGAGCTTTTACGGAGCGCCGATGCAGACTTGATGGGCTGAATGGCCTCCTTCAGCACATTAGGGATTCCATGGATTTTATGGAGTAAAATGTTCAAAGGAAAATGAAAAAGAACAGCTTTTTCTTAACTCCCCTACAATCTTTACCCAAAAATCCTTACAGCAGTTTAATCCTTAATTCTTGTCTACCTAGGACTTTAGCACAAGTTGTCAGTCCTGGTAATGGAACAGAAGCAATGTCTGAAAGACTTCTTTGTCTCAGTCCTATGTAGAAAGTATTTAAGTTTGATTTTGGATCTTAATATTTTGGTAGAATGCAGAAATTATTTGCCAATTCTTAAAAATGACTTGTGTTTGCTTGAGATTAGGGCCAGAATTCTCTAGCCATTTGCGCTCTGCCGCAGTAGCCAGAGGATGGAGAATTTGGCGCTCAGCCGAATCTCTGTTCACTGCAACAGGACTGGAGAATCCCAGCCACAGACGAGGTCAGGGAATCCGGCCCTAGTTTACTCGATACTATATTTTGGTGGGAGGTGGGGGGATGGTGGGGGTCTTTATTTTAACAAATAGCCTAAGCACTTAGCACAGCTTTTATACAAAGCACAGTAACAGGAGTGTAATGCTTTTACCCTGCTGACCCATTACCTTGTCTGCCTTCAAGTGCATTTCTTATCTAATGTCACCCATAGCTATCTGTTGATGAGATTGGAGAAAGGTCCCATAAATTGGTGAAAAAAGAGCATTAATGAACCCTTCAAAAAGACAAACCTGTCTTGACACTGAAGACAATACAATATGAAAAAGCAGGAGGGTGGTGTTAAGCATTTGTTATAAACCAGTTTTATTGATTTATATACTGAAATGCACTGGATTCAGTAATTTAGACTGAAAAACATTTTTTTCCCACTAATGTTTTATCTACTTACTCCCCTGTGTGCTGCTTTAAACAATTCTGCTGACTCTTCAAGGTCAGAAGTTGCTTGTATTTTTCTATGTTACATTAGTGGAAACAGCAATATTTTTTAACAAGGCAAAACTGCAACTGCTGAAATCTGAAAAGAAAGGGATGTGAGAAGCGCTCATCGGCATCCACACAGAGATAAATTCATGTTTCAGCTGCAGACTTTCACCCCAAGAGGTGAGAGATTTCTCTGCAATATAGTCTTTTTCACCTGCAGAGATTTTCCCTCATTTTTATCTGTTTTTTTTGTCTATTATTTTTAACCTTCTGTAATTCCACGTGTATATAATTTTCTGATTCATATTTTGTGTTGATATAATCAGTAAAAGCTTGGGCCATTAGCATAGGTGCCAAAGATTGTAATGCTGACATACATGAGAGGCTGGGAAATGAAACATTTATCAAATGAGCAGATTTCAGAGTTCCTGCTCTCCGGAATGTTTTCCTTATGATTCCAGAAATCAAGATGATTTGTGCAGTGAACTATACACCCAACTTGTATAGAATTACAGGCTGGTCAAAAATTTGGCAATTATTTAAATCATACTTGTATGCTACTTAGTGATATAGCAGCAATTTCATTGTTTACACACAGTTCTAGAGTCATAGAGGCTTATAAAACTCTAACAGGACTAGACAGGGTGGATGCAGGAAGGATGTTCCCAATTGTGGGAGAGCCGAGAACCAGGGGTCACAGCCTGAGGATTCAGGGTGGACCATTTAAGACGGAGATGAGGAGACATTCCTTCACCCAAAGAGTGATGAGCCTGTGGAATTCATTACCGCAGGAAGTAGTTGATGCCAAAACATTGAATGTATTCAAGAGGCAGCTAGATAAAGCACTTGGGGCGAATGGGATCAAAAGTTATGGGGAGAAAGCAGGATTAGGCTATTGAGTCGGATGATCGGCCATGATTGTGATGAATGGCGGAGCAGGCTCAAAGAGCCAAATAACCCCTTCCTGCTCTTATCTTCTATGTTTCTATATTTCTTAGCATATTTTAATTTATGGATGCATACACAGGAACATTTTGAAGAAATTTACAATAAACTCTCCAGTACTTTTTTGGTAGTAAAAGTAGTCATGTGCTAGGATCACTGCAGTCAATTCCATAGCACAGACTGCAATCCATAAGAATAGGCAATAACGCCTCCTCCATGACCATCCTCAACACCAGTGTCCCAGAAGGCTGTGTCCTCAGCCCTCCACTATACTCCTTACACTATGACTATGCGGTCAAATTCTCCTCCAACTCAATTTTCAAGTTTGCTGATGACACCACTATAGTGGGTTGGATCTCAAACAATGACAGGACGGAATATAGGAAAGAGAGAATCTGGTAAACTGGTGTGGCAACAATAATCTCTCCATCAAAGTCAACAAAACAAAGGAGATAGTCATCAAATTTAGGAAGCATAATAGAGGACATATCATTATCTACATCAATAGGATGAAGTAGAAATGGTTGAGAGCTTCAAGCTTTTAGGTGTCCAGGTCATGAACAACCTGTCCTGGTCCCTCTACGCTGACGCTTTGGTTAAGAAAGCCCACCAACGCCTTTACTTTCTCAGAAGACTAAGGAAATTTGGCATGTCTGTTATGACTTTCACCAACTTTTACAGATGCACCATTGAAAACATTTTTTCTGGTGTATCACAGGTTGGTCTGGCTCCTGCTCTTTCCAAGAGTGCAAGAAACTACAAAGGGTCATGAACAAAGCCCAGTCCATCACTCAAACCAGCCTCCCACCCAATGCCTTTGTCTACACTTCCTGCTGCCTCAGAAAAGCAGCCAGCATAATCAAGGACCCCACACATCCTGGACATACTCTCTTCCACCTTTTTCCATTGGGAAAAAGATACAGAAGTCAGAAGAGACGTACCAACTGACTCAAGATCAGCTTCTTCCCTGCTGTATCAGACTTTTGAATGGACCATCTAGCATTAAGTTGATCTTTCTCTACACCCTAGCTATGACTGTAACATTACATTCTGCATTCTCTTGTTTTCTTCTCTATGAACGGTATGCTTTGTCTGTATAGTGTGCAAGAAACAAAACTATGCTTATACATGCGACAATAAATTAAATCAAATCAAAAAACTGATCCTCCAGTCACAAATTGTTTCTCTTTGCTGATAGGTTCACTCTAAAGAAAGAAGCAGCTTGTGATTGGTGGAGCTCAGAGTCTTCTCTTGCTGTTGCCCAAATATCTTTGGTGTCTCTGGTTTCCTCCTTGGGGTGTATAGGTTAGGGGGATTAGTGAGTAAATAAATGAGGTTACAGAGATAGGGGCTGGGTAGAATGTTCTGTTGGAGAATGGGTGCAGCCATGATGGACTGAATGGCCTCTTTCTGCACTGTGCGGATTCTATGATTCTACAAACTTTCCCATGATTTATGTGTGAACTTAGACAATGACCATCAGCATTATAGCTAACCTCACTTGGTCTCTCCTGTTGTAAGTATATTAATTTTCCACAAAAGTGACTGAATGATGGTTAAAAATGTGGATAGTGTATGTTTTTGTCCTTCCCTGGTTCAGAGGCACTCAACAACAGTAGCTTATATTTATATAACAGCATATAAAATGTCCCAAGATGTTTTGAAGGAGCATTATAAAACAAAATATGACACTGAGCCACATAAATCAGATGACTAAAAGCTTTATCAAAGATTCAAGCTTTAGGGAACATCTTTTAAGGTGGAATGTGGGACAGAGAGGCTGAGAGACAGAACTCCAGAACTTAGGGCCTAGGCAGCTGATGACAAGCCTACACCAATGGTGGAGCAATTAAAATTAGGGATTTTCAAGAGGCCATATTTCTAGAAAAATAGAGACTAGAAGCAGGAGTAGGCCATTCAGCCCTTTGAGTCTGCTCTGCTGCCATTCATTTTGATCATGGTTGATCATCAAATTCAATATCCTGATTTACCCCCTTACTCCCATATCCCTTGATTCCTTTAGCCCTTAGACCTATATCTAGATTTTTCTTGAAATCGGACAATGTTTTGGCCTCAACTACATTGTGTGGTGGTGAATTCCACACATTCACTACTCTCTGGATGAAGAAATTTCTCCTCACCTCAGTTGTCAGTTTACCCCTTATCCTCAAGCTATGACCACTAGTTCTGGACTCCCCCATCATTGGGAACATCCTTTCTGAATCTACCCTGTTTAATCCTGTTAGAATTTTATGAGTTTCTATGAGGTCCCTGTGAATATAATCCTAACTGGTTTAGTCTCTCCTCACATGACAGATCTGCCATCCCAGGAATCAGCCTGGTAAACCTTTGCTGAACTCCCTCTATAGCAAGGACATCCTTCCTTAGAAAAGGACGCCGAAACTGTACACAATACTCCAGGTGTGGCCTGACCAATGCCCCATACAATTGCAGCAAAACATCCCTATACTCAAACGCTCTTGCTGTGAAGGCCTAAATGAGTGCTGATATTTCTGAGGATCATGGATCTCAAAGAGATCATAGAGATAAGGAAAAGTGTAGGCCATGAAGCTAATTGAAATATATTTGAGAATTTTAAAATCAAGACTTTGACCAAAAGCCAGTCAGGTTAACTGCAGTTACTTTACTACCACCCCTGCTGAGATGAGCTAACAGCACACATGGGGAATTAATCCTGGAACACCCTGCACTATACAGTGCAGCTGTTCTCTGTTGCCCAAGTGACTCATTGTGTGTAAAAAGGTACTGATTTTTTTCACTATCAAAAATACATTTTATGAGTGTTGACCAAGAAATTCCCCATTATTTTTCTGGAGGTATGAACAAAGCTTCCACTAGACTTGGAGCAGGAACAGCCCCTGGGAATCTCTCTCTCAGATTGCGAAATGGAAACATTATTAAGAGTCAAAGCATAATTGAAGGAACAGAAAATTATCTGAAACATTAACAAACAAAAAATACCAATGAGTGATGTAGATACAAAAATGCAAAGAGATAAAACGGAATGCCAAAGTGTAACTTTTCCAAGCTCCAGTAAACTTCTCCACATCCACTTGTTTTAAATAAATACAATGAAGGTAATGTTCTCTGAATGCAACTTATGCATGTTCACAATAATTTGCATTTATTAGGCAGACATTATCCAGTTACTTTCAATGGGCAGCAAAGTAAGACCTCCTGATCAGGTAAACAATGTATTCAAGCTATTTTGGAGAATTAATTGAAAAGGCTACTCTAGAGTCATTTCCTAATTGGTAGGAATAGCGGGACTGATTTGTTGATCTGATGTCTGGTAGTTATCAGAGAATTTGTGGGAAACAACAGCAGCCAGCAGGTGGGTGATTAAAACAGTCATTATATTGAGAGCCAAGGTATCAGCTAATTACAAAAATGTCCCCTGTTCAAACAGTGAAGGAGCAATTCACATGTAACTAACTTGTGCATATTTATAAAGTTGGACACTGATGTAAAATTAAAGCATTTATGAAGTTATATTTTACCAACTCCTTCCTGTGCTTTTAAATCACCTGGTCTACTCTCTTGGACTTTCTTGTTCAGTTCTTATCTTTGTGGATTGCTTATCACACCCCAGTAACAAGTGGGATATATGTATATATCGCCATTAATGAGGCAAATATTGTAAGGCGTTTCACAGAGGAGGAATAGATTCAAACTATTGATACTGAAAATGATCAAAAAATGATATGTTTTGAGGAAAAAATTAAAGGAATTAACAAGATGGAGGGAGTTTCCTCATGTGGGGGCTGAGGCAGCTGAGTGCTTTGCTACTAATGGTGGAGAGGATTGATAAAAATGGCAGAGTCTGTGGACTGGAAGTCACAGGCTGGGATGTAGAGTTGGCAAAGTTAGGCTGTGATAAGGCCACAATGATTTTTTTAAATTATTCAGTCTTGGGATGTAAGTATTGCTGGTAAGTGGGCATTTATTGCCCAACCTGAATTTGATCCCTGAGAAATGTAGTGCTGTCTCTTAAACTTGCTGCAGTCTGTGTTATGAAGGTGAGTCTACAATGGCATCAGGTAGGGAGTTCCACGATTCCAATCACAGGTCAAAGTCAAGATGATGTGTGATATTGAGGGCAGCTTGGAAATAATGGTTTTCGCGAGGTTGCACACCTAGGAGATGTTGCTGAGAAAGCATTGCCGAGATGCTGCAGTGCATCCTGTATATAGTACACACCATGCCAGATGGGTGTTGATCAAACAGGCTATGTAGTCCTGGATGGGTGATGATCTTCTTGAGTCTTGTTGCAGGTGAATCCTACCAGGTAAACACACAATATTCCATCACTCCTGAATTTTGCATTGCAGATAGAATCATAAAATCCTTTCAGTGCAGAAGGAGGTTGTTCAGTTCATTGACTCTGCATTGACTCTCTGACAAGGTATCTTACCCTGGCCCTCTTCCCCTGCTCTATCTGCGTATCCCTACACATTTACCTCGGCTAATACATTTAACCTACACATCTTGGGGAACTAATAGGCAATTTTACCATGGCCAATCCATTCAACCTACACATTTTTGGACTGTGGGAGGAAAGTGGAGCACCCGGAGGAAACCCACACAAACACAAGGAGAAAATGCAAACTCCAAAAGGCTGGAATTGAGCCTGGGTCCCTGGTGCTGTGAGACAGCAATGCTAACCACGGTGCTACCATGCAACAGATGATGGAGTGAAGAGCCATTAGAAAGTCAGGAGGTGAGCCACTCAGCACAGAATATTATGATTTGTTTTCATAGTCATGCATTTATTTGTAGGTGATTCAATTGGGTTGTTTGGTAATCCAGAGACTACCAAAAGGTTGGGTACTTGGTGATGGCAATGCCATTGAATATTCAATTCTCTCTTTTTGGAGGCAGTCATTGCCCAGACCTTTTATTTGCCATGTATAAGGCTTGGACATTGTCCAGGTCTTGCTGCTTATGGGAATGGACTGCTTCATTACTGAACCACTGTAAATGAGGATTTTCAGTTCAGGTTGGAGAGGAAACCCGTGCTGACATAGGGAAAATGTATGGACTCCGCACAGTCATTGACCCAAGCCAGGAATCAAACCCACATCCTTAGTGCTGTGAGGCAGCAGTGTTAGCCACTGTGCCACCCCTGTTGGCTGGGTAGCTGACTGTCTTGGACTCAAGAAGGTATAGATGCGATTGTCAAATGGGGAAATAAGTAGCAAATGGAATATAACCCTGAAATATGTTAGGTGATACACTTTGGAAGGAGTAATTTGACAAGGAAGAATTCAATGAATGGCATTACATTAGGAGGTTTTGTGGAGCAAATAGACCTTGATATGTTTATCCATAGATCTCTGAAGACGGGAAGGCTTGTTAGTAAGGTGGTGAAAAAGGCATATAGGACACTTGCCTTTATCAATTTAGGCACTGATTCCAAAAGCGAGGAAGTCATATTGGAGTTGGAAAGAATGTTGGTGAGGCCACTGCTAAAGTACTGTGTGCAGTTCTGGTTGCCACATTATCAGAAGGATGTGATGGCAGTGGAGAGGGTGCAGAGGAGAATTACCGGGACGTTCCCTGGGGTGGAACAATTATGAAGGGTGGTTGGATAGACCTGGGTTGTTTTTGTTGGTGCAGAGAGGACTGAGGGGTGATCTGATCGAGGTGCTCAAGATTGTGAGGGACATGAACAGAGTAGATAAGGAGCAGCTGCTCCCCTTAGTTGAAGAGGGGACACAGTTCAAGGTGAGGGGCAGACAGTTTGGGGGGGGAATGTGGGGGAAAAGTTTTTTTTTTACCCAGAGGGTGGTGACAGTCTGGAATGTGCTGCCTGGAAGGATGGTCAAGGTGGATTGCCTCACATCCTTTAAGAAGTATCTGGATGAGCACTTGGCACACCACAACATTCAAGGCTATGGTCCAAGTGCAGGTAAATGGGATTAGGAAGTAGATCAGGTGATTCTTGCATGTCAGTGCAGCCTTGATGGATGGAAGGACCTCTTCTGCACTGTATGATTCTATGGTCATGGACACAGTGCACTGGAATACCTCATATCTGATGAGATGCCAAAAGGAAGGGGATCAAAACAAAACCAGTTGAATGATGCAATAAAGGCTGTCAACAGCACAGACTCCTGGCCTAGAGGTATTTTCCAAAACCATCTATTAGTGTCAGTCTTGGTGAAGAGGACAATGTACACAAGCTTTGCCAGGCAATCGAACACGGATGCTACTGGATAGACATCCTCCTAGATTGCTTTGTCAAAGCTGACTGCTGGGAACAGTCACCAGCCTGAAACACCATCGGATTAGTTGTGTGACACTCAGTGCAGCATGTGGCCAAGTTTCTCTTTAATCTTCATTAGTGGAAGATATGGTACCCTCCTGGGCGGAGGTTTGGGGGGTAAAGAAACACAGCAAAATGCCTGAGAACACCATATTGTCATATTCATTTTTACTTACCCAGCCGCTGAAAGAGTTGAGGAAATTCCTGGCGGAATTCAGACATGTTAGTCTGGTGGAAGGACTTATCTACCTTCTGTAGGATGCCCAGTTACATACAATACTGAGTAAAGCAGTACTTTCATTATACAGAACATAAAGAGACTCTGATCTTTTGCCTCCTTGTGGCACAGAGTGGCTGTGATCTGACCCCTGACATGTTAGATCCCCACAGAGCTTGGAGTTTAATATTTGATGGCTGGACAGAAACTGTGTTGAACCATGGCTCTTCCCGCTCAGAAAGGACAGTAGGACTAGAGGGCACAGCCTCAAGATAAAGGGGGGGGTGGTTTAGAACGGAGTTGAGGAGGAACTTCTTCACTCAAAGGGTGGTGAATCTCTGGAATTCTCTGCCTGTTGAAGTGGTGGAGGCTGCCTCGCTAAATATTTTTAAGACGCGGGTTGATAGGTTTTTGATAAGAGAGGGGATTAAGGGTTATGGGGAGAGGGCGGGAATGTGGAACTGAGACACGACAGATCAGCCATGATCTTATTGAATGGCGGGGCAGGCTCGAGGGGCTAGATGGCCTACTCCTGCTCCTATTTCTTATGTTCTTATGATAAATGATCAGCCAGTATGGAAATACCAGCGCTCATATCAAACTTAAAGCATGTTGAAACCTTTTGGCTTCTGAAGTGACTGACCAGAAGATTTGGTAATTATCTTGCATTCCTTCCAAGTGTCTGAGGTGAAATTTCTGTTTGTGTATATTTTTGGAGAGATGTAATCCTGTTGTTTACTCTGCTTATTAGAGGTTCTAAATGAACAAAACTGCTGAAAATGCTCTATCCTTGCACATCAGAAGCACTCTACACCCCCTGCTGGGCTGTCTTGCCATTTATGTTGTCTCTTTGCACTGTGGCACCTTTTTGACGAGTTTAGTGGACTTGGTGTGGGCAGATCTTCCATGTTTGGGTCTGAAGGACGAGTGGATCTTGCTGCCACCTCAGTGTGTTATCAGGTGATGGGCTCAATCTGCATTCTCGGGGCAGCCTGAGTAGTGCCATGAAATGGTTGAGTAGGAATGCAATAGTCTGTCACAGGCTCCTGTGAGCGAGGTGGAGCCAGGATGCACAAAGTGCTAAGGAGTGATTTGACCATTTCCCTTGGTTTCCAGGTTCTGTGCTTCATCTTGCAGCAGCATCCTGAGATTAAGCAAAAATGCACTGATAGTTTTTAATGCCGAGTTGAAGCCCGAGGCACAGCGGTTAGCACAATGCCTCACAGCTCCAGGGACCTGGGTTCGATTCCCTCGGCTCGGGTCACTGTCTGTGCGGAGTCTGCATGGTCTCCCCATATCTGCATGGATTTCCATCGGGTGTGCCAGTTTCCTCGTACAGTCCCAAAGACTTGCTGGTTAGATGCATTGATCATGCTAAATTCTTCCTCAGTGTACCCGAACAGAAGTGTGGCAACTAGGGGATTTCACGGTAACATCATTGCAGTGTTAATGTAAGTCTACTTGTGACAATAATAAATAAACATTTTAAAGAAGCATTGCGGAGATTTTGTCAAGCCCTGACTGCTAAGGATCTACTCGGCAGCAGGTTTCACAGTGTAAAGGAACAAGCTGACCTGGAGGTGCTGTGCTTTATTAAGGAGACATGCAGCTGCTCAGTACTTCAAGAAGTTATGGTGCCAAATCTTCCAATGTTGGCCTCTGTGTGGATCCTCGAACCCTTCAAATGGATGGGATAGAGGCAGTGACTGCTTGTCTAATATTGCCATCATTATCATTCTTCAGTTAGCTTGTTGTTTAGCCACAATGTTGGTCTAACTAGGGATTGTTGCTGTTGTGGCCTGTGGATGTTCCTTATATGGCACCAGCTCTTGGGTAGACTAGTGTCATCACCACTGCTACCATGTTTGATGAACATGCTAGGCCTCATACTTGTGAAGAGGGAATGTAGCCAGATTCAGGTATTTACTTAAAATTCATTTATTTACATTATGTACAAGTGTGTACATTATATACAAGGTAACAATGAGTAGTAATGTGATATCATTCCTCTGAGTCCTTCCTGCTATAGACAGATTCTGCCACATGATCACTGATACCACAGTCTCCAGAATAAGACGCAGACTATTTAAGAATGGAATGATGATATCACAGATACATATCTGTTCTATTAATCTGTTACACAGCAGAAACCTTTTCAAATTCTTTATTAAGTCATTGTTAGTCTATTTTCAAGGTCCATTCCTTCCTGATATGTAAACCACACTCTGGTATCATTCTTGTAAATCTTCCCTGCACCCTCTCCAGTGCCTCTTTATCCTTTTTGTAATATGGTGACCAGAACAGCAGGCTATACAGGAAGTGTGGGCTAGCTAAGGTTTAATACAGGTTTAGCACAAAAGGCAGGTCCTTGATGAAACATGTCTAAGCATCACGATCCATTTAACTGCAGGAGGAGTGAGGAAGCAGGCCCTGAATCTACCTCCAATGAAATGAGGATTGGACCCATGCAGTTGGCTTTAATCTAATCCACACGCTAGCCATGTAACCCATTGCGTTAATTGGCCCCCTTTTCAATTCTATCCTTCTACAAAATAAAACCTAATACTTAGGAACATAGAAATATGACTTGCCCATTCAGCCTGTTGGGAATGCTCTGTCATTCAATTGGATAATGGCTGATCATGTATCTCACTCTCCTATGCTATCCCCATATCCCTTTGATGTCATTAGTATCCAGAAATTCATCAATTTCTGCCTTGAACACGCTCAATTACTAAACTTCTTGGGTAGAGAATTCCAAAAATTCATGACACTGAGTGTAGAAAGTTCTCATCATTCCATTCATAAATAGCCTACCTCTTTTTCTGGAGACTATGACCCCTGGTTCTAGACTCACTTTAAAAAGTCTGACAACACCAGGTTTTAGTCCAACCGATTTATTTGATAATAGACTCACAAGCTTTCGGGTTAGTCCCTTTGTCAGGTGAATGGAGAGTTCTGGCCTCAGACAGAGCATATGAAGCACAGACAGTTTAGAGATTACTGATTAGAATGCGAATCCTTACACCTAACCTGCTGTTCAAGACCTGAAGTGGCTGACAATGTGAGTGGAAGGAGCACTGATCACAGGTTAAAGAGATGTGTATTGTCTCCAGACAGTACAGTGAGTGAGGTTTTGCAAACCCAGGCAAGTCACGGGGGTTACAGATAGTGCGACATGAACCCAAGATCCCTGTTGAGACCGTCCTCATGTGTGCGGAACTTGGCTGTCAGTCTCTGCTCAGCGACTCTGCGCTGTTGTGTGTCGTGAAGGCTGCCTTGGAGAATGCATACTCGAAGGTCAGAGGCTGAATGCCCGTGACCACTGAAGTGTTCGCCAACAGGAAGGGAACAGTCTTGCCTGGTGATTGTCGAGCGATGTTCATTCATCCGTTGTCGTAGCGTCTGCATGGTCTCCCCAATGTACCATGCTTTGGGACATCCTTTCTTGCAACATATCAGGTAGACAATGTTGGCCGAATTGCAAGAGTATTTACCATGTACCTGGTGGATGGTATTCTCATGTGTGATGATGGTATCCATGTCGATGATCCGGCATGTCTTGCAGAGGTTGCTGTGACAAGGTTGTGTGGTATTGTGGTCACTGTTCTCCTGAAGGCTGGGTAGTTTGCTGCGAACAATGGTCTGTTTGAGGTTTTGTGGTTGTCTGAAGGCAAGAAGTGGGGGTGTGGGGATAGCCCTGGCGAGATGTTCGTCTTCATCAATGATATGTTGAAGACTCCGGAGAAGATGTCGTAGCTTCTCCACTCCGGGGAAGTACTGGACGACGAAGGGTACTCTGTCCACTGTGTCCCGTGTTTGCCTTCTGAGGAGATCGGTGCGGTTTTTCGCTGTGGCGCATCGGAACTGTCGATCTATGAGTCGAGCACCATATCCTGTTCTAATGAGGGCATCTTTCAGGGTCTGGAAGTGTCTGTCTGGAGTTCTGTCTGAGGCCAGAACTCTCCATTCACCTGACGAAGGGACTAACCCGAAAGCTTGTGAGTCTATTATCAAATAAATCGGTTGGGCTAAAACCTGGTGTTGTCAGATTTTTTACTGTGTTTACGCCAGTCCAATGCCGCATACCCACATCTAGACTCACTTGCCAGGAGAAACATCCTATCTACACTGAATGTGTCCTATTCTGTGAGAGTTTTGTAAGTTTAAGTGATCACCTCTCATTCTTCAAAACTCCAGAGAATACCGACCCACTTTCCTCAATATTTCTTCACGAAACAATCTCACCATCTTGGGGATTAGTCTGGTGAATCTCCATTGTACCCGATCTGTGCAAATATGTCCTTCCTTGGATAAGGAGACCAAAACTGTACACAATACTCCAGACATGGTTTCACTTAGGCTTCATACAATTGCAGAAAGAAATCTTTAGCCCTGCATTCGAGTTCCTTTGCGATGAAGGTCAATTTACATTTGCCTTCCTTATTGATTGTTACACCTGCAAGCTAGCTTTTAGTGATTTATGAACAAGGACACTCAGGTCCCTTTAGACACTATTTAAGAAATAGCCTGTCTTTCTTTCTTTCTCTATGGAAATGGATAACTTCACACTTATTCATGAACATACTAACAAGGAGCAAAAGTAAGCCATTCAGCCCTTTGAGCCTGCTTTGCTATTCAATAAGATATTGGCTGATCTGATAGTAATCTCAAGTCTTCATCCCACCTAAACCTTGATCTATCACTGCCTTGCTGACCAAGAATCAATCCACCTCTGCTTTAAAAATATTCAATTCTCAGTTTCCACTGCTTATTTGGGAAGAGAATTCCAAAGGGATTTTTTCCCTCATCTTCAGTTTAAATGAGTGACCTGTTATTTTTAAACAAAGACACCCTAATTCCAGATTTTCCCACAAGAAGAAACAACTTCTCCACATCTGCCCTGTCACAACCCCTCAGGATTTTATGGATGGGATTTTACAGTCACGTTCATCCCAAAACTGTAAAATCCCACCCAAAGTAAACAGATCTTCCCATACACTGCCCCATGTCCACTCCAATTCTGGGGCAGGTGAGGCTATAAAATTCTGACCTACATGCTTCAATTAAATTGCCTCTTACTCTCCTAAACTCCAGCAGATACAAGCCTTCCCTGTCCAATCTTTCCTCGATGTGGAGAGTCACCTGACGAAGGGGCAAACCCTGAAAGCTAATGGGTTTCCTATCAAATAAACTTGTTGGACTTTAATCTTGTGCCATGAGACTTCTTACTGTATCAACCTTTCCTCATCAGACAACCCAACCACTCTGAATTAGTTGGTAAGCCTTCTCTGAGCTGCTTCCAATGCATTTATATCCTTCCTTAAATAAGGAGACCAATGGTCCCAGCACTGATCCTTGCGGAACATTACTTCCCACCTTCTGTCACTCTGAATAACCTTTCTTTATTCCCAATTTCTCCTTTTCTGTCTTAAAGCCAGCTAACAATGCATTCTGCCAGAGTTCTCCTGGTTCCACATTTGAAGACATTTTTCATTAGTCTATCACTTGGCATCTTTGCAATGGCCTTCTGAAAATTCAGATAAATCACTGCACTACTATTGTCCATTCTCTCTATCACCCCCTCAAAGAATTAAATAAAATTAGTCAAGAAACATTTCCCCCTTTTGAAGTGTACGCTATTTATTATTGTATTTCGACGTGCTCTTCTATTCTTTTCCTTCATAAGGATCTCATTACTGTTTCTACCACTGACATTAAATTGACTGTTGTATCATAGAACCCCCATATTGCAGAAGGAGGCCATTTGGCCTATTCAGCTTACACTGACAACAATCCCACCAGGCCCTATCCCCCATAATCCCATGTGTTTACCCTGCTAATCCCCCTGACACTAAGAGACAATTTAGCGTGGCAAATCAATGTAACCCACACATCTTTGGCGTGTAGGAGAACCGGAACATCCGTAGGAAATGCAGACATGGGGAGAACAGGCAAACTCCATACAGACAGTCACCCAAAACTGGAATTGAACCTGGATTCTGGGTGCTGTGAGGCAGCAGTGCTAACCACTGTGCCACTGTGTCATCCCACTTCTTAAATATAGAATCACATTAGCTATCGCCAATCATCTTATACTACATCTTTTTCCAACTAATTGTTAAGCATATGTAGTAATGTTTCTGCTATTTTTTCTCTAAAATATTTTAAAACAAGTGGATGAAATTTATCCTGAATTGGGAGCTTTATCCTCTTTGAACCTTTCTTATTCTTTTGTGGGATGTGAGCCACACCGGCAAGGCCAGTATTTGTTGCCCATCCCTAATTGCCCTGGAATTGAGTAGCTTGCTAGGCCATTGCAGAAAACTGTTTAAGAGTCAACCATATTGCTGTGGGTCTGGAGTTGCATGTCAGCCAGAAGAAGATAGTGGACATCCATCCCTAAAGGACATCAGTGGGTCACATGGGTCTTTATGGCAGTTGATAGTTTTGTTGTCACCAATACTAGCATTATATTCCAGATTAATTCATTGCAGTTAAATTCCACCAGCTGCGAGCCCACATCCTCAGAGTATTAGTTTGGGCTTCTGGATAACTCATCCAGTGACATTAACACTACACCACCATCTCCCCTTATTTTGAGATTTTTTTTATGTTTATTATTGCAGATCTCTCCTCTTTTATTTTAAGTGCACTTTAATTGGAGATTTAATTGAGGTGATTCACTTTGGAAAGAGTAACAGGATTACAGAATATTGGGCTAATGGAAGGACTCTTGGTAGTGTCGATGAGCAGAGAGATCTCGGTGTACATGCGCATAGCTCCCTGAAAGTTGGCACACAGGTTGATAAGGCTGTTAAGAAGGCGTGTGGTGTGTTAGCTTTTATTGGTAGAGGGATTGAATTTCGGAGCCTTGAGATCATGTTGCAGCTGTACAAAACTCTGGTGCAGCCGCACTTGGAGTATTGTGTACCGTACTGGTCGCTGCATTATAAGAAAGATATGGAAGCACTGGAAAGGGTGCAGAGGAGGTTTACCAGGATGTTGCCTGGTATGGTGGGAAGGTCTTATGAGGAAAGGCTGAGGGACTTGAGGTTGTTTTCGTTAGAGAGAAGAAGGTTAAGAGGTGACCTAATTGAGGCATACAAGTTGATCAGAGGATTAGACAGGGTGGACAGTGAGAGCCTTTTTCCTCGGATGGTGATGGCTAACACGAGGGGACATAGCTTTAAACTGAGGGGTGATAATTATCGGACAGATGTCAGAGGTATGTTCTTTACTCAGAATGTAGTAAGGGCGTGGAATGCCCTGCCTGCAGCAGTTATGGACTCGCCAACTTTAAGGGTGTTTAAATGGTCAGTGGATCGGCATATGGATAATATTGGAATAGTTTAGGTTAGAGGGTCATTAGATTGGTTCCACTGGTCAGCGCAACATCGAGGGCCGAAGGGTCTGTACTGCGCTGTAATGTTCTATGTTCTCTATGTTCTACGTTAATCATGATTCACCTCATCATTCAATGTCATTTCTGTTGTGTTTTTATAACGATATAAACAGCAATAAAGATGTTGTGCAAACACATTGTAGTTCATATATTTAAACTGGGACTGGAGAACTGGTATAAAATTGCTTTAAGCTTGAAAACATCAACAGCAGAGTTGTGTGTGCTGTGATCTGCTCATAGGCTAAAGTGAAACTCAGCCCGGATGACATGACACACTTCCCCTCCAGTGATGGCACGCTGCTACTGCCTCAAAGGCATTTTGCAATACTTCCTACCATTTCTATCTTCCAGGTAATATCAAAGCAAAATAATTTGTTCATATTTAATATTTCTGGTGCCTCTCTATTGTTGCCTCTAGTGTTATCCTGTCTATTCTTTGATGGTCCTATTAACTCAGAGGTGAGTGCTACTAACTGAACCACAGCTGACATTCCAAAACATCCTGGTAGGAAGAACAAGGACAGGCAAAACAGCCTAAAGGGAATGCAGAGATGCAGAGACCTGGGGAGAGAGATGCACAAATGTTGAAGATGGCAGGGCAGGTTGAGAAATGATGGAAAGGTATATAGGATCTTGGGCTTTGTGAATAGAAGCATAGAATACAAAAGCAAAGGAGTTAAGATGAACCTTTATAAAACATCGGTTCAGTCTTGTCTAAATATTATATCTAGTGCTGGCACCACACTTTAGAAAGGATGTGAAGTCTTTAGAGAGGGTGCAGAAAAGATTTATAAGAATGATGAATGAATTCAGTCATATGTTCAGATTGGAGAGGCTGGTATTCTCCTTAGACAGAGTCATTACAAGACACAGTGGACTGAATGGTTTCTTTCTGTGCTGTAACCAATGGTGAGAATGAGTTTAGGATTTGGAACAGTTCTGGTAGAGAGGTGAGTAGAAGGAAGAAATAGCTTTGACGTGTTCGGATAACTTTTATCAAGGCACATATCAGGGTGGTGAGAATCTGGAATGCACTACCTGGGAAAGTAGTGGAGGTTGGAAACCTTACAACAAATGAACTCTTGAAATATTGTGACATTCAAGGACATGGAAAAGTGCTGGAAAATGGGATTAGTGTGACTTTAATGGTAGTTATTGTCATGCAGACTTCAGGACTGACAGCCTTTTCTGTGCTGTACAACTCTATGATTTCATTCTATTGTAAGTGTAGTATTGACATGCGGTTGAACTCATTAGGTTACATTTTAGCTTCATTTGAAGCAATTTTTTAAAGCGGCATCTTGACCTTTTGGCTAAGATGCAAATAAGATCAAGCCTTGGAGGAGGAGCTACACCTACTCCAATCAGCTTGGACCATGTAGATCAAGCCCAAGACAGGAGGTGAGAGCCCTGTCTTATCAGCTTGGATCAGGAATGTCCCAACTTGTTGGGACTCTGAATTGGATTTGTTTTGACTTGATCGGATTGGAATAAAGTTTAAAAAAAACTTGTCCAGTGATTTAATTGTTAATTGATAATTGTCTTCAAAAGTTGCTTATGCAACTTTAGTAGTGTAGTCGGCAATGACATAACAGTGTTCAAATGACACCATAGATGTGAATGCAGAACTGAAGAGGATCATGTTACTGCTTTTAACTTTATTCAAATTATCTGTTTTTTCAATTTATTAGTAATTTTATTTATAGAAGGTGTAAATTTCCATTGATCTTGTGATGCAAAGCACATTCTTGTAAAAAAGATTTGAATAACTGCACATTACAAAATTCTATAATGCATTTTATATTAATGTGAGGGAGAAGTTTTTTTTTTAAAATGACATGCCTTATGGTGCACGCAACACGATTAATTTAGTAAAATAAAAGCAAAATACGCAGATGCTGGAAATCGGAAATAAAAATAGATAATGCTGGATAAACTCAGCAGGTCTGGCAGCATCTATGGAGAGAGACAGAGTTAATGTTTTGAATCCATTATTCTCATTAATGGTTCTGAAATTAGAAATCACAGTTGCAATATTAACATAGGAACTTTGAGTTTCTTGATAAGAGGTTATGAGGTGTAGGTGGGAATGTGGCGTTGAGGTTACAATCAGATCAGAACCTGACATTATTGACTGTGGAGCAGGCTCATGGGCCATATGGCCTACTCCTGCTCCATATGTATGTCTGTATGAAGCAGGTTGTATGATTTAAATGGACTAATGTCTGCATTCAATTAGTGAACCCAGGAATATGTTAAAAATTTATGCACTGAGATTGCAAACAGTACTTATTGGCATTAATTCCTTCTGAATCAGCATTAACTGTTACAACAGAGTCCTCTAGTGGCAGGATAATAAACTATGTTTGCACCCAAACAGCAAATGCACAGGGAGAAAATCAAAACGAAATCGGGAAGAAACCATATTCACTTTAAGATGACTTTTCTTCTCCATTTGGAAACAATTCTTAAGTCACCTCCTGTTCCTTGGTTAAGAGGTGCTTTTATTAACAGCACAATCACTTGCACTTATATTACCTTTTCAAGCTGGAATATATAAAGAGTGTTTGCCACTAGCATAAACAAAATAAGACACTGAGACGAAGAAACGATATTTGGAGAGGTGACTAAACATTTGTTCTGAAAGAGGGAGGAGTTGCAATAAAACGATTTAGAGAATTTAGAAGAGGAGTTTAGAAAATGAACCTTAAATGAGTAAAAGCACAAAAATCGTCAGTGGATAAAAGGAAGGAAGATTGCAAAAGACTCAAGTCAGAAGAACAAAGAGATTTCAGGACTGGAGGAGGTTACAAAAGTAAAGGGACAAAACCATGAAGAGATTTAATAATGAGTGTAAGAATTTTAAATGTGTTGGTATGGGAGCAGGAAGCCAGTTTGGTCAGTAAGGATAGAGGTGTTGGATTTGTGGGAGTCAGGTATTGCCAACTAAAATGATTATTTTTTTCTGAAGTGGAAGCGGGAAAGGTGTGGGATTCTGTCAGACTTTCCAGAAGCACCGTGCACAATTAGAGCAGAGTCTGAAGGAGTCTGTCTCTACCATCTATTTCAGACCTTCCAACACAGCAGGCCACCAGCCAGGTACTGGTCCTGACTAGGTACCTGCACAAGACTGGCATCCAAAGACTTCTCAGTAAAGCCACACCTTAGCTATTCAGCATCTCAGCAGCGAAGTGCCCCTGTAAAACTGGAGGAGGAGAAAGAGACTGATGGAAATAGGGACCCGGTTCAAAGCATTTCCAATTCTCACCCACTGCATCGACACAGTCAGAGCCCTGCATGCTGCTTCCTTTTCCAATGACCGAGTACGGCTAGGTATAGGTGGTCCTGTGTTTAGTGGGAATGTCACAGGCTCTAAAACACAAAGGAGCATCTGAGCAGTCCAAGGAGGATGAGAGGCATCCCATCACCAGCTCTGCTAAAGTCATTGGTGTTGCGGCATGTTGGAGTAACAGGTAAAGGAAGAGAACAGGATTTGTAGTTGTTCAAGGATATTTCACACATTTCTGTTCATTGTTTAGCAACCATAAACTTGAATTCAAAACTCCATTACCCCCACCCCCCTTCCTTTGTTGTCTGCCTCCCGCCACCTTGAATCTCGTGGCAAAAAGTACAACAAGAAGGAAAGATGAGTGAGTGAGGAGGGATGGATTGTTGCTTGTGGGACAGTTTAGTGCTGTGGGATACTGACAGCAGTGAAACCCAAATCAAAGGCAAAAGGTTGCAAGTCGAAATTACCTCAAGTCTTGGAAATTACCTCCCGAGTGGTGAAGATACTTCTCGAGTGTTGTGAGCAAATGATTAGGACTTAAGCAAGGAAGTAGTTGCCATATCTTAATACTTAAAAGCTTACCAGCCTGTTAATTGCACACGCGCTGCTCTTTTCCCACTTTTCTGTTCCTTTGTTCAAACTGGGAAGTTCTAGGAAGTCCAGGTATGTGGCAACCTTAAAAAGGCTGGCGTAACATTGTGAGTATGCCAAGTCATAAGAAGATACTCTGAGAGTTTGTCTAATTTAAGGCTTCAAAATGAGGCCATTCAAAGAAGATTGCTTACTGAAGATGCTTTGACTTCAAAGACAACAGGAGTAATAGCAGTGTCAATGGAACTGCCTACTAAAGAGGATTCACAACTTGGTGTGGGAATGAAGATCCACAAGTTGCAAACTGCCTATAAGGAGTCAAAGCTGCAACAAGCATATCACTGGTGTGCCAAAATGAGCTATTTGGGGCGTGAATTCTGGAGCAAAGATAGTCGATGCAAAAATTGTGGTAAAATAGGTTACATTGCAAAAGCTTGTTGAGCTAGACCAGCTTCCCGGAGAAGAATATTCAGAAGAAGAAGCTGGGGTATTTTCAAGAAGAACACGTTGCATTCTACATTAAAAAAAATTACATCATGGAAGAAAAGAATTATGACTGTGAAGAAGAGAATGTCCAGAAACATGATGAAGAGTTCCAACTGAATATCTTATCCTTACAGGGTGAATCACATAGATTCTGGGTGATTCCAAAGTTAGGAGGATAACCAATTAGGATGGAGGTTGATATTGATGTTGCTGTATCTCTAATTCCTGAGACTACATACCAACAAAAACTGATACATCTTCCTTTAAAAACAGCTGATGTGATTTTAAGGACATACACATGCCATTGAAAGGTTACACCCTGGTCAATGTAGAGTTAAGTGGACAAAGAGCGAAGTTGCCTCTCCATGTAGTCTGTGGTAATTTTCCAGCTTTATTTAGGAGATTGTGGTTGGAGAAGCTAAAGCTTAACTGGAGAGCTGTCAACAGTTTGGTCAATGTCAAAATAGACATTTAGCACCTGCTGGATAATACAAGTGTGCATTTGACAAGTATAAGTGCTGCTTGGCAAACTGAGAGTGCCTTGGAGTTGAATGAAAACAGGGAGTTTAAGGGGTTGGTTTATAAGGCATAAGTAGAAAATAAATTTAATTTTAGGGCTAATTTCAAGCTAAATTAGATCTTACATCCAGTAACTAAAAGCTGCTCTTTTTGTTTAGTTGCATTTCTGAAACAGGAGTCAGCTATGTCTTTCTCAGCTGAAGCTGGTTAACTGAATAACTGGTTTAATCCATTTTCTAATCTTGTTTTTGGGGCCCATAAAAAGAAAGACAACCTTCAGTGTCGCTTGGTGGTACAAGAGTGCTTTGGACTTGGTGAAAACAGGGAGAAGGTGAAGCTGAAAGACTGAGTGTGGAGCTCAGTCTCAGTCAGGACAGGAGCCGAATGCAGCAGAGCTTCATAAGCACCAAGGGAACTGATTTCGTGAGTAGTGGATAAAGTTGATAATTGTTACTAGACTACTGCTTGTAGTTGGTAAGATCACAATTGGGAGCTGGCTGGTGAGGAAGCAACAGGGTATAGAAGTTTCAGACATGATTGTGGGGAGGAAGTGGGGGAAGAAGATGTAAAAATTGAGGGGGCATTACATTATTGACAAAAGGGACCATCACTGCAGCAGTGAAGGAGGATGTCTTAACAGGCTCTTCAAATGAGGTCATTAGGGTGTAGCATAGAAATAAAAAAAGGGGTGATCACTTTGCTATACTACAGGCCTTCCAACAGTCAGAGGGAGATAGAGGGGCAGATATGCAGGCAAATCACAGAGGGGGATGAGAGGAATAGGGTTATAGTAACAGGGGATTTCAACTTTGCCAATATGAACTGGAATAGATGGGATAGAACTTTTAAAGTTTATCCAGAAGAATATTTTGTGCCAGTATACAGATGATCCTATTAGCACAGTGTTAGATTCAATCCTAGGGAAAGAAGCCAGGCAAGTGGTCCAAGTGTCAGTGGATGAGTATTTTGTGGATAGGGCCCATAACTTTGGAAGTTTCAAAGTCTTAATGGAAAGGGATGAGGATAGTCCAGTAATCAACTGTTTGAATTGGGGGAAGGCCAATTTTAAACCGGCAAATGTAGACTGAAGGCAGCTACTTACAGGAAATCTACATTTCGAAGGTAAGAATCTTTTAAAAGTGAAATGGTGAGAGTTCAGGGCCAATGTGTTCCTCTAAGAGTGAAGGGCAAGGGCAGCTAGTCCAGGGAACCCTCAATGTCAAAGGGTATTTGGTGTTTGATAAAGAGAATAAAAGGAAGCTTATGATAAGTATAGAGCATTAAAAACAGACAGGCCCTTCAGGAGTAAAGAGAGTGTAGAGGGCTGTTTAAAAAATTGAGGGCAAAGAGGAGCCATGAAATATCATTGACAGATGATATTAAGGAAAACCAAGGCATTTTAAAAGTTTAATAGGAACTAGAGAATGGCCAGAAAAAGCGTAGAGCCCATTAGAAACCAAAGGGGCAATTGGTGCATAGAACCAGAGGACATGGGTGAGGTTTTAAATTAATGTTTTTCGTCAGTATTCACTAAGCAAAAAGACGCTGTGGCTGGAGATTTCATTTGGGAGGGTGAAGGTACAACGAACATTATGATTAATGAAGAGGAGGTATTAAATGTTTTAGGTTGCTATGGGAGGCAAGGGAAGAGATTGCAGGGGACTTGATTGAATTGACCACCGGTAAAGTGCCAGATAATAGGAGGATAACTAATGTGATACCTTTATTCAAGGAGGGCAGCAGGGATAAGCCAGGTAATCACAGGCCAGTTCATCTAATATCAGTGGTGGAAAAATTATTGGAAAAAATTCTGGTGGACAGGATTAATCGACACCTGGAAAGGCAAGGATTGATCAGGGATAGTCAGCACAGATTTGGTGGTGGGAGATCCTGTCTAATTTAGTTGAACTTTCTGAAAAGGTAACTAAATATATTGATGAGAGTAGTGCAGTTAATGTGGTTTACATGGACTTCAGTGAGGCCTTTGACAAGTCCCACATGGAAGGATGGTCCAAAAGATTAGAGTCCAGGAGATCCAAAGCAAATTGGCAAATTGGCTTCTTAATAGGAGGGAAAGGTTAATGGTGAAGAGCTGCTTTTGTGTTTGGAAGCCTGTAACCAGCAGTGTACCAGAGGGATTAGTGCTGGGACCCTCACTGTTTATTATATACATTAATGACTTGGATGTGAATGTAGAAGGTATAATTAGTAAGTTTCAGATGACATGAAAATTGTTGGTGTTGATAGTGAGGAGGATACTCTCACGCTAAGGACTGATTTTGATCAGCTGGTAAATTAGGCAGAGAAATGGCAGATGGAATTTAATCCTGATAAGTTTGAGGTGATGCATTTTGGGAGGTCTAATAAGGGTAGGATATACAGAATGAACAGTAGGTTCCAAGGGAGAATTGAGGAACAAAGGAATCTTAGTGTACAAAACCATAGATCCCTGCGATGGCAGCACAGGTAGAGAGGATGAAGAAGGAATGTTTGCTTTCATTAGCCAGGGCACAATATAAGAGCAGGGAGGTCTTGGTACAACTTTAAAAACATCGGTTAGGCCACAGATGGAGTATTGTGTGCAGTTCTGGTTGCTACACTATCAGAAGGATATAATTGCACTAGAGAGGATGCACTGGAGACGAGGTTCACAGCATGTTACCTGAGATGGAAAGTTTCAGCTATGAGGAGAGATTGGATAGGTTGGGTTTGTTTTCCCTTACAGGAGCTAAGGGATGGGGAAGAGGGGGAGTGGTATCTGATAGAGGTATACAAAATTGAGAGGCACAGATAGGGCAGATTATAAATATATTTTCCTCATGGCAGAGGTGTCTAAGACCAAAGAGCATAGGTTAAAGTGAGAAGTGGCTTAGAAAGTATTTGAAGAAACAGTTTTTCATCCAGATGGTGGTGGAAATATAGAACACACCGCCTGAGAGGATGATAGAGGCAGGCACTCTCGCAACAATTAAGAGGCACCTGGACTAGCACTTAAATCATCAAGGCAATCAGGCTATGGTCCAAGTGCTGGTAAATGGGATTAGTATAGATTGGTATTGGATGGTTGGCATAGACATGGTGGGCTGAAGGGCATGTCTCTGTGCCGTGTGACTTTATGGGATGGGTTTTCTAGCTCCACGTGCCCCAAGACTGGAAAATTCCACCTGAGGTCAACAGACCTTTGCATGGTCCGTGTTCCGCCCACTACGATTCCTGCAGCAGGTGGGACGGGAAAATTCCACCCTATGATTCTATTACTTTGTGGAGTAGGGGCAGTCGTTTCACACATTATGCCTTCAGGGGAGGAGCGACCAATAGTTTTTACTTTGTGTATTCTGATTAGTGCTGAATCTAATTATGTTCAGCTAGAAAAAGCATTGAGTATAATTTTTGGCGTACAAAGGTTTTATCATTATTTACATGGTCTTCATTTCAGATTATTGAGTGATCATTGATCCTTCATTACTCTTTTTGGACTGTATGAAGGCATACCATCGTTAGCTGCTAGCCAGTCACAATGATAGTTACTGATCTTATCTGAACACTCTTACAATATAAAGTATCATCAATGAGTGCCATGCTAATGCATTATCACACATTTACCTATTGAGCAGGTGCCACCAACTAGTTTTGCTAATATTCTTTACTTTTCACTAGTAGATCATTTGACTATGACAGCTTGTCAAGTTCAGAGACGTGCCAGACATGATTCTGTGATGGGGAAGGTGATTGATATGGTATTGAAAGCTATGATAGATGGTCATTCGCATCCTGATTTGAAACCATTTGTGTCAAGAAATCTTGACCATCCAAGGTGGATGTCTATTGTGAGGAATCCAAGAAATTAATCCTCCTAATCTGCATGGAAGAGTCTTTGAACAACTACGTGAAGGACATCAAGATATAATCCAGGGGAAGGAATTAGCATGTGGTTATTTTTGCTGGCCAGGTCTGGATGCTCAGATTGAAGAAAAAGTGAGACAATGTCAATCCTGTGCATGAATAAGACCACTGTCTTCTTTACACCCTTGGGAGTGGCCTAAAATGCCATGACAATGATTGCATGCAGATTTTGCTGGTTCATTGAGGGTTACATGTTCTTAGTCATAATTGATGTATACTCAAAAGTGTTCAGAAGTTGTTATCATAGAATCTAGTGCAAATGAACAAACCACTGAAAAATTTGATGAGGTTTTTGCAAGATTTGGTAAATGAGAACAGATTGTTAGTGATAATCGTTCATTGTTTACTTCAGAAGAGTCTGAGGATTACCTCAAAGTAAATGATATTCAGTTTATCAAATCTGCACCTTATCATCCATCAACCAGGGATTAGCTGAAAGATTTGTACAATCCTTGAAACATTCTTTAAAAGCTTCAAGAGAGCAAAGTTCATTATAATGTCATATGAATAGATTTTTGACATCTTATAGAAACATTACTCAGTTCTTTTAAAGAGAAAGTTGAGAACTACACTTGATTTGTTATTATCCCCAGAAACTTCAGAGACAGAGCATTAACAACAATCCAAAGTTGCTATATGAGAAGTAAAAGCAAAACAAAGTTAATTTTAATGAGATGTTCGTGTGTAAGTCTGCCATGAATGAGAAATAAGTACTAGACATAGTTATAGCAAAAACACGTTCAATTTCATATAAGGTTCAAATCAAGGATGAACTAGTTTAGCAATGCCTTGCTGGCCAATTATTGTCATCTCGAAATTCTTTCTCAGTCATCTTTAGAACAGTATTGTGAATACTACTACAGAAGACTTGGCTGAAACTGAGTTGCCCGATGATTCTATCTATTCTACTGTACCACGTGAGAATGCTGCAAAATTAGTTCCAAGAGGAATCTCCACTGAAGTTTCAAATTATACTTCTAGAGTCAAGGAAAGCCCAAATTTTAGAACATTGTATATAACAAACAGAATGGATGTGCTCCTGATCAACTTTCTTACTGACTGTATATTATGATTAATGATGCATTGTACTGTGAGTTTAGCATTCCTGATTCTATGTATAATATTGTAGTAATTTGTTGTCATCACCACATAAATAAAGGGGGAGGGATGTTATATATTTTAATGGTTGCATGAGTGCTTTAGGAGCTAATCACATGATTGATGGTAATGTCATAAGGGTGTTGCACAGACTGTTGCAGTTTGTACTTTGTATAGGCAAGAGGTCCTAGAATAAATTTGTCAATTTTAATCTATGTGTGCAAACCACATAGTTTTGTTTTGTTCAAAACCCATAACCCCTAACATAATTAGGACATTACAGTTAACTTGCTGGGCAAAGGAAAAAGAAGCTGGAAGCTGCACTTAATATTTTTAACAATTAAGTCCATGAGCTCCTCACACTTGTTGGGGATGAGGTAAAAGAGGTAAGGAGGGGTGATTTATTGTGATGGTTGGTAATGGAGAAAAGAAGCTTGGATTTATGTTTGTTCCCAAGGGTAAACTTGACATAAATAGTCTTGGAGGGGAGAGTGATGCTTGATAGTGCTTGATTTGCTGCAGCCAGATTGATGCATCTGAAGTACTCAATTATGCATCCTTTGGACTTCAGGGAGTGGAGATGACGCCATTCCGGAGAATGATTGGGATGAAGAAAATAAAGGCTTTTTATGGAAAAATGGGTTCGAACGTAGGTGTTTGGAACAAAACAAAAGCTGCAGAAGTGTCATCTAAATTGGGTCATTAAATTATTGGATGGGCTTTAAGCTCAGCAAAGAAGAAAAATGCATCAGTTGACGAGATTTTTGATTTTTATCCCATTATTCCAGCTAGCTACATAGGAGAAAAATAAATATGGGTTATTTTAATATCCATTTATAATATACTAAGGATAAATAGAATAAGATAAAGTGCAAAACAAATGCTCTTTTTTATAAAGAATATGTAAACATTTTTCCCAAGCTACTTAGCTGCATGTATGAATCATCACATCAATCAATGTGCAGCATTGGGAATAACCCATCATAAAATGTAAAGCTATTCACAGTTATGAAAAGACTCAAGACATTATTGCTGTATAGTGACATTCAATTGTAACCACAAAATATATAAAACAGAAACAAATCAATAAGCTGACATGTATTCATGTTCGCATCATCCTTTTATAGCCTTCATTTGTTCCCGCTGTTTGGGAGTGCTTTCTATAATACAGAAACCAATGCTCAATAATTCTTTTGTATAATAACTGATGTCTTGTGGCATTGCTCTCAGTGTGTGGGTGGGAGCTGGTGAGGATGTTTAGCGAGAACTGTGTTTAATCTGTCCTATTCCTTGAGCAATGTTTAACATGGAGAAGTCACAAGAACATAGGAATTAGGAGGAGAAGTCAGCAATTCAGACCTTCAAGCCTGCTCTACCATTCAATCAGATCATGGTTGATCTCTTCCTGGTCTCAATTCCACCGTCTCATCTGTTCCTCATACGCCTCTATCCCCTTTCTTAGAAATATATTTATCTCCCTGAAACAATTCAACAACTCATACTCCAACGTAATATGAGGCAGCAAGTTCTACACATTCACCACCCTCTGCGAGAAGTAGTTCCTCCTCCTCTCAATTTTAAATTTACCGTCTCTAAGTCATCCCATTGAAGGTAAACAGTAAGAGAACTTTCTTGCAGGTTTGTAGCTGCTTCCAAATCCATGCCCCTGGCGTTTGGAAGAGGCCTGGTCATCAGCGTCAGGAATGGCTTAAAAAAAAGTACATATGACACTTGAAGCGCAAACATGTAGCAGATGGATATTAGATCTAAGACTTCAGCATGGAATTTCATTGGAATGGTTGCTGCACAAGTGGTGAAAAATCTATTTGTGCAGGTAAATGGAATGGAAGTACCAGATAAACAGGGGAGAGGGTGTAGAACGAGAGGAGGAGCTGGGTGAGGAAGGAGAGAGGGTAGGGGAGGGAGGCCCATTTGGCCTGGCCCTCCAACTCAAAGGGAGCCTCAAATTTAAATACTTGTTAATTTTTTTGACATTTTGTAAGTTCCACAACTTGTCTTTATGCGCATAAGGAAATAATATAAGAAAGAAAAGATTTTCTGTTCCATGTTATGCACCAGAGAGCCTCTGTGCAGCTTAACTGTACTGACGTGTGAAGGAGAATGTGCATACACAAGGGCAGCAGAGTTAATACGTGGTTGACATTGTGGTACTATTCACTTGCATTTCTCTTTATAATGAATAATGAAAAGGCTTTCCAACTACATGATTGAAAGTGAAACAAAAACAGAAATGCTGGAAAATCTAATGACAGGTCATCCAGAGTTGAAACATTGGCTCTATTCTCTCCCTACAGATGCTGTCAGACCTGCTGAGAATTCCAGCATTTTCTGTTTTTGTTTCAGATTCCAGCATCCATATTATTTTGCTTTTATAATTGAAAGGGAACCAGCTCATTATCTGAGGATCTCCTTGTTAGTGACTGTATAAAATGTAAAATTCTAAAGGTCTTTAATCCTTCTCTTTCCAGAGCTTATTATCAAATTTATTTTTCCTGACATATTGTTTGGTGATAAGCCATGGCAGTATTCTCAAGCTATGCTACAAATTTAACAAGTGACAACTTGTTTACTTCAAACTTGGGGCAAATGTAATTTAATAGGGGTGAAGATTTCAAAGTATTAACACATCCATGGTAGAAATGATTGGTGTGGAGGAATTTCTGACCCATGATCACAAAGGTTTATTTCACAATGGAGTTGGGGAGGAAGGCCCGGGAGCACAAAGTGCATAGGAAGTGGATAAACTCTAGTAGATTATCAAACATGCAATGAACATATGCTGTTGTTTCATATACCAGGTCACTGATTTCTGTTCAATGGATCCACAAACTATCTAAGAGTCTATTGTTACTTGTCAGGGGTCTGTCATTTGTGTGGGATTATGCCAATTTCAGGCTACACCACCCAATCATGTAAGAATTTTATTTTGAAGAGTAACCATAGCAGGATTTGAGACAGATTGATTTTATGAAGTCCCTGAACAACATCTTCTCCCTCCAACATTCTATGTACACAAAGTCCTGTTGTCTAACACTGATCTCCAATTAGTGCCATGCATAGCTGCTGTTTTGCCTCAACATTGTCATAATTCTGGACATTTCTGCATGGGTTTCCTTTGGATGCACTGGTTTCCTCTGGATGCACTGATTTCCTCCCACAGTCTAAGATGTACAGGTTAGGTGGATTGGCCACCTAAATTGCCCCTTAGGATCGAAAGATTTGTAGTTAGGTGGACTAGCGGGGTAAATATTTGCGGTTACAGGGATAGGGCGGGGGTTGTGACCTTGGTTAGATGCTCTGTTGAAGAGTCGATGGGCTGAATAGCTTCCTTCTGCACTGTAAGGATTCTATGAACCCCCATATTGAGCCTGTGAGTGCAGGGTCTTGACTGAGGTGGGGAGCAGGCAAATTTGGGAGGCAGTTAGAAGTCCCCGTTAGATTGGAAGCAGCTCAGATTTCTATTTGTGCTGGGCCCAGGTTGCACTGTCCTATGGTTCTTTTCAAGCCCATGGTTAGGCACTCACCATCTTGCCCAGTACAGAGAGCTGGAATTGACATTGTGCCATTTTGTGAATTGCACAAAAGTTATCTCCTGTTGCCATCTTGATTATCTTGTATTGTTGTGATATTATTCATTAATTTTACCCATAACATTTATTCATAATGAGCTAAAAGAAATGCCAGTGATTATGAAGCGCATTCTGCTGAAAAAAGGCAGAGAAAACCTGTTCGGCTTCAAGTGCAATTGGAAGAAATCTGAAAAGATGAACATATAGTGGATATTACTCCAGCTCTTGACTTGCCAGCAACAACTGTGAGAACAATGACTAAAAACACTAATAAAATAAAAGAGTTTGGTAAGCTAATTTCTCCTTTGATTGCTGTTAGATTAAGTAGAAATAATCAAAGTGGAATTATGATGGACATTTTAGACTGAACATCAAACTCAACCCCTTCTTTTTAACCTCCAAAAAGTTGTCCCATCTTCCAATAAAACCCACCTCAGAGCGGCTTTGAGGTAGGTTTTCTCTGCGTTTTTCTCTGCCTTTTTTCAGCATTCCCTTAAGTGAGACAAGGCTTCACAGCTTAGTGATTACCCTATATGTTTTCTTGGCTTTCTGGCGCTAGGATAAATTTATTGTTGATATTTTCTGAACTATGTAACGGTAATGTACATGTTTGTATGGAACTGTATAGTGCAAAAGCCTTCCTCCAGGAAAGTAACCCCTGTTTATGCTTCACATAACATTGTTCCCATACCATCGTATTTTCCAGGAACTGATTCACTAATTTAAGCAAGGACATTCCTGCAGGATGTAGTATGTATAACTTTGCTACTTTCTTGACATTTCTTGAAGGAATTCAAGACAATCCAGATTGTCTGTAGTAAAATGGATTGATCAATAATCCACCTAAGACACATTGTGGGGGATTCTCCAAGCCAGCGAGCTCCTGGTGAGAATCACGATGGCCCGGAGAATTGGGCATTGGGCAAAAAAACAGGTTTGTGCCTATCATAATGATCGTTGCCCACCCTGCTGGCCCCGATTAGGTTCCTGCTCATAGCAGGCAGCAACTCAATAATTACGCAAACCCGCTAACTGATGGCCCATTCACTGACCCCTTTACACTCACCTGCCTCTCCAATGGAAAATGCACCTGACGGACTTTGGTGCTGGTAATGACTAGTGTGGACCTGGCAGGGTGGATCCAGGGGAGCACCACCAGCCCCTCATCAAAGGGAGGCATCCTCCCCCCCACCATTCAAATAATGGATCAACAGCCCACCCCCACACCACACAGACAGACATGAGTGACCCAACCTGACTCCCCCCCACCCCCCCACTCCCTCCTGAGCCCACATCCCACCTCAGATGTTTCCTCTCAGGTCCCCCCTTCAGGCTATGTGCCCTGGCAGTGCCAATGGAATTCGGCTTCCTGGCACCCTAGCACTGACACTCTGGCCTGGTACCTTTGGCACTAACGGGGTGTCAGGGAGGTAGGTCCAATGGCCATTTGCTGCTCTGCCACAGCCAGGCTGCAGAAGGAGGATCCCCCAAGAGTCTTGGGGTTGATTGAACTCAAGCTGGGGAAAAGGGATAGACCTCACCACCCTCATTTGGGAAGGAGATCTCATGGCTGGACTATCTGTTCTCGCTCTGGCAGACCTGAAGAGGCCTCCCTGGCGTGGTAACTTCAGGCAGCCCTGTGATCAGTATCTGCATTCCTGTCTGACAGCTGTGAAACTTTCAAGTGCCCTGGTCACTTTAATCTCATTGTCCCCTGGGCAGGATTTTAAATCACAGCAGCACTTCATTCTGCAGCTGAGATTTCTCTTTCTCCCTGTCAAAAGCTGCAGATGTGAGCAGACCCCGATGAAGTCCTCTGACAAAGAGGATATGTCTATTTCACTGGGGGTGGGGTGAGGGGTCCATTCTCCACAGGTGTGCACTCAGTCCTAATGTATTCACCCAGCTTTTATTTGAAGTCTCTGAGCCTTCCTAACAAGCTGAAACTATCTAAAACTCTATTCCATTGTAAACCTTGAATTTATATCAAGTTCATAGTGTAGTGGTTTGAAATAGACTTCCATTCACAGCTGAATAAATTTCTACTCAGCCTCCAGTCATGTCTGTTTATTTACCTTTCTCTTCACACTTGAATGCGTCTTAGGTACCTCCATTGTTCCTAACTGCATAGACTCTCAGTGTGATTGACAGCTTGGTATCTTCAAAGGGGTTAAATGGTTTCACTCCCTCTTTAGTGGACTACTTATTCCTGAGGTGAGGCGGTTATCCTATTTTGAGAGGCTGAGTAAATTGAAATTATTTACTTTTGAAGTTTAGAACAATAAGAGGTTATTTCGTTTAAATGAACAAGATTCTGAAAGGCTTTATAGTGTAGACATTGAGAGCTTGTTTCCACTAGTTGTGGTATCAAACATACAGAGCATAGTTGCAGGATAGAGGGACGATTATTTAGGACTGAGATGAGGGGAAATTACTTTACGCAAAGGGTTGTGAATCTTTGGAACTCTATAGAGTTGCACAACGGTTAGCGCTGCTGCCTCATAGTGTCAGGGACCCGGATTCAATTCCGGCCTCAGGTCACCGTGTGGAGTTTGCACATTCTCCCTGTGCCTGCGTGTGTTTCCTCTAGGTGCTCTGGTTTCCTCCTACAGTTCAAAGGTGTGCAGGTTAGGTGGATTGGCCATGCTAAATTGTCCCTCAGTGTCAGCAGGACTAGCTAGGGTAAATGCATGGGTTACGGGGATAGGGCCTAGGTGGGATTGTGGTCGGTGCAGATTCAATGGGCTGAATGGTCTCCTCCTGCACTGTGTAATTCTATGATATACAACATTGTTCCATTGTTGAACACATTTAAGACCGAGTTAGACAGATTTTTGGTCTAAGGGGACCAAGAGATTTGGGGACGGGCAAGGAAATTGAGTTAAAATCAGGCATGATTGTATTGAATGGTGGAGCAGGTTCAGAGGTCCATATGATTTACTCCAGCTCCTATTTCTTGTGTTTGAGTTCCTTCTATGTGCAGTTGAAGAGATTGAGGGTGGCTTGCAAATCTGATGGACAGTGAGCAATGACACTGCAGCCATCTGCAAACTGCAGATCATTTATGCCAATCGTAGTCAACTTAGTTTAGGAGACAACTGAGGTTAAAGAGTTTTCCATTAAGGCTGTAGTTAATACTGACATTTGTGGGCAGTTAATCATTGATGAGGTAAATAGCCACTGTCAATTGCAAATAGTACATGAGTTGTCACATAGCCTTGCTTGACCCCAGTCTGGATTTTGAAAGCATCTGTTTCTTACTCAGGGCAGTTGCAATCATAGCATCATGAAGAAATAACAGGATTGTGATGAGGTTTCTTTGACATCTTGAGAGAAGTAGTATCTCCTCATCTCTGTTTTAAATCAGCCACCCCTTATCCTAAAACTGAGCTGTTGTTCTAGATTGCCCCACAAGAGTTAGTATCTGCTCCATGCCTACTTTGACAATACCTTTCAGCATCTTGTATATCTCAACTAGATCTCCTCACATTCTTCTAAACTCTGTTGAGTACAGGCCTAAACTGCTAAACAATCTCTCTTTATAAGATAAAGCCGTCATCTCTGAAATCAATCTAGTGAACCCTTTCTGAACTGCCTCTAAAGGACTGTATCCTTCCTCAGTAAAACTCTACAGAGTAGCCAGGTGTGGTCTCACCAATGCCTTGCGCAGTTGCAGTAACGTTTCCTTACTTTCATACTCTATTTCTTTAGCTATAAATGCTAACATTCCATTTACTTTTCTTATTACCTGCTGTACCTGTATGCCAGTTTTCTGAGACTTTTGCACAAGGACACCCAGGTGCCTTTGCACCGAAACACCCCGAAGACTCTCTCCATTTAAATAATACGTTGCCATTCCTTTTTTCCAACCAAAATGGATAAACTCTCACTTATCCAGGTTGAACTCCATCTGCCACATTTTTCCCTATTCACTTGACCTATCTATCTATCCATTTGGAAATTTCTCATTGCAGCTTACTATCCCACCTGTTTCAGTGCCAGACACAAATTTGGCTATAATTCATTCTATTACTGTGTACGAGTCATTAATATAGATTGTAAATAGTTGGCGCCTGAGGACCAAACCCTGTCACACCCCACTAGTTACATCTTGCCAACCAGAAAAAGACACATTTATCCCAACTCTCTGCCTTCTGTCAGTTAGCCAGTCTTCTATCCATTAATAAATTATCCCTAACCCCATGTGATCTTACCTTGTGTATTAAACTTTTGTGTGGCACCTTATCAAATGCCTTCCTGAAGTCCAGATATACTTCATCTACTAGATCCCCATTGTCCACTTGGCTTGTTACATCTTCAATGAATTCTAGCAAATTAGTCAAGCATAAATAACCTTACATAAAACTATTCTAACTCTGATGGATTGAATTTTGACTTTCCAAATGTCCTGTTATTACTTCCTTAATAATAGGTTCAACAAAGTCCTAACAGCAGATGTTAAACTAACTGGTCTATGGTTTCCTACCTTCTGCCTCTCTCCTTTTTTGAATAAGGCCATTGCAATAGCAATTTTGCAATCCACAGGAACCTTTCCCACATCTAAGCAATTTTGGAACATTACAACCAATGGATCCACTATCTCCACTGCCAGTTCCTTTTAATACCCTAGGATATAAGCCTTGATGACTTGTCTGCCTTCAATCCCAATATTTGGTTGGATACTATTTCCCTATTGATGATTATTGTTACTCCCTTTCTATTACCTTTGCATTATCTGTTCTTATTGGACTGGTACTAATGTCATCCACTGTGAAAACTGAGACAAAATATTGATTTAGTGTCTCCATCATTTCAGTGTTCCCCACGTTTAACCCTGCAGTTTCATCTTCAAACATTCACTTTAGATACTCTTTTATAGCCTTTTATATACTTATAGAAATTTTTGCTAGCTTTTTTTATATTTTGTGCTGGATTTCTTTTGTAATTTGCCTTTGGTCTTTTAATTACATTTTTAGTAGGCTTTTGTTGATCTTCAAAAGTTTCCCAATTCTCCAGCCAGCCACTTGTTTTTGCAATAAGGTATGCCTTAGTTTTTGGCTTCATGTTGCCTTTAACTTCCTTGCTAGCAATGGATGTTTTTTTCCCCTCTTGCAATCTTTCTTCCTCTCTGAAATTTAGTTGGCAAAAATTGAATATCTCCTTAAACAACTGCCACTGCTCATCAACTGTCCTACCTTTTTAGCCTTCCTGCCCAGTCTACTAGGGCTAAGTCTGTCCTCATGCCTACATAATTACCATTGTTTAACTCCAGAATGTGAGTGTGGGACTCCAGTTTTACTTTCTCTGAATTTTGAATTCTATCATACTATGATCACACTTCCCTAGAGGATCCTTAACTATGAGGTCATTAATTAATCTCTGCTCATTACACAATACCAAATTCAGAATAGCCTGCTCCCTGGTTGGTTCCGCAACATATTGCAAACTCTCCCATGAGGCTACCCTTGCCAATTTGATTAATCCAATTTATGTGCCTATTAAAATCACCCACGAGTATTGCTGTCTCTTTTTTACAAGCCACCAGTATTTCCTGGTTTGTACTATGCCCAACTGTGGAACTATTGTTTTGGGAACCTATAGGTTACTCTCACCAGGGATATCTTTCCCTTGCTATTTCTTATTTCTACCCAACCTGAGTCCATATCTTGATCTCCAGTGCTTAGATGATTTCTCACTGCAACACTGCTTCCTTCCTTCACTGGCCATGCTACACCACCTCCTTTTCCTTTCAGTTTATCCTTCTGCAATTCTGAATACCCTTGGATCTTCAATTTCCATACCTGGTCTCCTTGTAACCATGTCTCAGTAATCACCACCAAATAATACTCCTTTGTCTCTATTTGCGCTGTTAACTCATTAATTTAGTTCCAAATACTTCATGCATTCAGATGCAAAGCCTTTAAGTTTGTTCTATTATCAAATTTCTCTACTTTTGTATAATTCTTTGTTGCAAAAATGGGTTCTGTCCCTTCCTTTTATTTTCTGGTAACAATCCACCTCATCACTAACCTGCACTCCTACCTTCTCCTTTAACTTTGATTTTTTGTTTTTCCATGCAGCTGAACGGTTGCCCCCTCTATTTAGTTTAAAGACCTATCTACAACCCTACTTATGAGGTTTGCTTGGGCTTTGGTCCATATGATTCTGGTGAAGACCATCACATTGGAACAGATCCCTCCTTCTCTAGTACTCGTGCCAATGCCCCACGAAATTGAATCAATATCTCCTATACCAACCTTCTCTTGAGCCATGCATTTATCTCTTTAATTTTACTGCCAATTATCTCATGGTCGGGTAGTAATCCGGAGATTATTACCTTTTTGATTCTACTTTTTAATTTTAGCCCCGAGCTGCTCATATTTGTTTGATTGCTGTTGCAGCTCTCCCATTGTAAAGGTTCAACTGCTGATTCTATCACAGGATATTTCAGAGTATTAGCTGGATTCATGGTTGAGAAGTTGCTGAAAATGTTTTCCAACGTTGACGGATGGCGTTGTTATTTTAAGAAGAGAAACTCTAGCCTGTGAACAAAAGGCATGATGGCTCTGAGTTCAAAAGAAACTTTACGTGATGGTCAGCAAGTTGTTGGATCTCTTGAGCTTTCTCTTCCCACTCCCTGTCCTTTTACCTCCAGAATTTGAATATGTTTCTGTTCTTATTGTTTTACCAATAAACACAGAAAAAAGGTCAAAGTTCACACGCAGAAGCCATACAAGTGTGAATATCAAGCTGACATACTATTTCATCTTTTTAGTACGCTATTCAAAAATGCAAATAGCTGCATCTGAATATACAATTATGTACATGGGGGTAATGCATTGGGCAACACTGATTTGTGGAATAGAATCATAGAATGGTTTGAGCACCGAAAGAGGCCATTTAGCCTATCATGTCTGTGCCGGTCCTTTGCAGGAGCAATTCACCTCATGCCATTCCCAGCCTCTTCCCTATAGCCCTACTTTTGCTTCCTCCTCGGATAATGATTCAATTCCCTTTTGCGAGCCATGACTGAATCTGTCTCCACCATACTCTCAGGCAGTGCATTCCAAATAATCACAACTCGCTGTGTTGTCCCTGTCACCATAGCTTTATTTGCCAATATCCTTAAATTGGTGTCCTCTGGTTCTTAATCCTTCCACCAGTGGGAACATTTTGGGATTTTGTTTTTATTTAGGATCGTAAAATGGTAACAGTTTGCATCATAGACATTCATTTCAATTCTCACAACTGAATGAATTATCCAGTTAGTTACTACTTTAAATGTTGCCACATTATGCTGATTTATACAAAATTATGAAGGACTAATATTTGTTTAAACACAGACCAAAGCTAACAAACCGCTAACTGTTAATTTTACTTAGTATGCCTCTGCAAATGGACACTTTCTTTTTAAGTGAAGTTAATATCACAGTAATTTAATTGCATTGTTAATGTAAGCCTACTTCTGACACTAATTAATTAAACTTTATCTTCCACCAGTAAATACTTTTGGACGCAGAAGTTAAAAATTTGACACTTTCATTTCTCTGACTGTTAAATTGCACAATCTCTCCACCAGAGGGCAGAAGCACAGTAGTATAGAGGAGAATAATTGGATTTGCTACAGATGGTGCTCACTGTTAAAGTCTGTTGTGTGAGAATTAAAATGCTAATACGTTTCATTCAAATAGATAACATCCTTTTTAAAATTAGTCATGAGATGTGGGTGTTGCTGACTAGGCCAGCATTTATTACCATTCCCAATTATTCTTAAGAAGGTAGTGGTAAGCTGCCTTCTTGCAGTCCATGTGGTGTAGGTGCTGTTTACTGAGTTATTTGCTGCAGGATTCCTAATCTCTAACCCGCTCTTGCATCACAGTATTTATATGGCTGGTTTCTGGTCAATGGTAACCCTCAGAATGTTGATAATGGGGGATTTAGCAATGATAATGCCATTGAATATTAAAGGCGATGGTTAGATCCTCTCTTGTTGAAGATGGTCATTGTCTGGAATTTGTGTGCCATAAGTGTTCCTTGCCATTTATTAGTCCATGTCTTGATATTGTCTAGGTCTTAATGCATTTGGACATGGACTGCTTCAGCATCCGAGGAGTCATGAATGGTACCGAACATTATGCAGTCATTGACAAACATCCCCATTTCTGACCTTATGATGGAAAGAAGGTGATTGATGAAACAGTTGAAGATGATTGGGCCTAGGACACAATCCTGAGGAACTCCTGCAGTGATATCCTGGAACTGAGATGATTGAACCCCAACCAACACAACCATCTTCCTATGTGCCAGGTATGACTCCAACTGGAGAGTTTTCCCCCAATTCCTGTTGACTCCTGTTTTGCTAGGGCTCCTGGATGCCACACTTGGTCAAGGGCAGTAGCTCTCACATCACCTCTGTTTGAACCAAGGTTGTAATGAGGTCAGGACCTGAGTGACCCCGTAGAACACAAACTGAGCATCAGTAACCAGGTTAATGCTAAGCATTGCTTAATAACACTTCTGATGACCCTTCTATCACTTTGCTTATGATTGAGAGTAAACTGATGTAGTGTTCTGGCTGGATTGGATTTGTCCTGCTTTTTGGGTACAGGACATGCCTGGGCTTCAGCGGAACGGCTTGGCTAGTGGTGTGGCAAGTCCTGCAGCACGATCTTCAGTATTATTATTGGAATATTGTCAGGGCCTATAGCCTTTGCACTATCCAATGCCTTCAGCCATTTCTTGACATCATGTGGGGTGAATCGAATTGGCTGATGACACATAGCTGTGATGCTGGGGACCTCCAGAGGAAACTGAGATGGATCATCCACTCTGAATTTCTGGCTGTGCTGTTGCTTCGACCTTATCTTTTACCCTGATGCGCGGGGCTCCTCCATCGTTGAGAATGGAGGTATTTGTAGAGCCTCCTCTTCCACTGAGTTGTGTAATTGTTCACCACCATTCATGGCTGAACGTAGCAGGTCTGTAGAGCGTTGACCTGAACCATTGATTGTAGAATTATTTAGCTTTGTCTCTTACTTGCTGCTTATGCTGTTTGGCGCACAAGTAGCTTCACCTGATTGATGCGTCGTTTAGATATGCACAGTGTTGCTCGTTGCAAGCCCTCCTTCAGTCTTCACCGAATCAGGGTTGATCCTTTGGCTTGGTGATAATGGTGGTGTTGAGGATATGCTGGGCCATGAGGTCACAGATTGTGGTTAATTGCAATTCTGCTGTTGCTGATGGCCCACAACACCTCATGTGCCCAGTCTGGAGTTGTTAGATCAGTTCAAAATCTATTCCACTTAGCATAATGATGGTTCTACACAACACGATCTAAGGGATCCTCAATGTGAAGACAGGGCTTCACCTCTGCAAGAACTGTGCGGTGGTCACTCCCACCAATACTGTCATGGCAGACGCATCTGCAGCCGACAAGTTGGTGAGGATGAGATCAAGTATGTTTTTCCTTCCTGTTAGTTCCCTCACCACTTGTCTCACATCCAGCAGAGCAGTTATGTCCTTTAGGCCTCAATCAGTAGTGATACTACCAAGCAACTTTTGGTGATGTAAGCTCCCCATCCATTTAGTGCCCTTTCTATGTTGGACATCGTTCATCAGCTGTTTGGGTGGGTGGTGGAGAATGGCTTCCTTGCCCATGTTTGACCTGAGTCTATGTTGTGGACTCCCAGGATAACTCCCTCCTGACTGTTGACCTCTGCTGTGCCTGTCCTGCCAGTGCGCACCAGGGATGGTGGCAGTGATGTTTGAGAAATTCTCAATAAAATATGATGCAGTAGGTATGACTATGTCTGTAAGACAGCTCCTGAATTTGGCAGAAGCCCCCAGATGTTAGTGAGGAGCAGCAAGAGTCAACAGAGCCAAGTTTGCCATTGTTGCCGCAGTTCATGTTGGGAGATCTAGTTACAACAGCGTAGTAGGCCTTAAATTCCAGGTTGGTTTTATTGAATTCTGCCATGGGTAGGATTTGAACCCAGGTCCCCAGATGTATCTCTGGATTATGTGTCCAGTGACAATACCACTAAGCCTCTGCCTTCCCACAATACATGTTCCAGTATATAGTCCGTGTCATTGTCAGTGGGTGAAATTGTAAAATAAAGTCTCAAGATAATCATTGATGAGGAAGACTTAGGTCTTAATACGTCCATTCAAGGAGTATTCAATGCCTTAAAATTATCTACTGTCATGTCCAGCTTGTTTTGCCAGAGGTAAAAAGTTCTGTGGTGAATTTCTTCAGTGATGGTGCTACACTTGCAAAGAATAGATTTCCAGTGTGGAAACTTTGTGTGCCAGTGAGTGACAAGATAGTGAGACCAATGATCTTTCTTCCTGTGCCACAAAGAGTGATAGAGGAAGGATCCACTTGTAAATCACTTCCCCTAAGTTTCCTCACTTCCCCAAAGCCCATTGCTTTGGCGTTTCCTGCAATTGGCCCCATGAATCCCTGGAGAGTTCATTTATAGATATTCCCAATGTGTCCCTTTGCTCTCAAGGTAGATTCTCAGTTGCATTGATGGAAGTTTGAGAATTCTGAAAAGTTCTAACTCTACTTATTCTGGGAAAATATTTTCATTTCCTTTTCTTTGTACTTACTGAGACCTGTTGTGAGAATGCTATTGTTTCACTTTGCCCGAAGGTTTTCAGATATTGCCACATTGTTCCCCACCTCCTCAGACAGATGGACTTGGAAGCACATACGACTTGCACAAGGAAACGGTAAGGTCACCAGGTAGGAGTAATAGCCAGGCCCCCCCAACGCTCTGTAGAAAAGAATGCCTCACCTTGTTTGCTTTGGCATCACATTTTTTTCAAAATATACTTCATTCATAAAGTTTGTAAAAGTATACTACATAGTTCAAATTTCTCACTCCATAGAGTAAAATAAAGATCCATAAGAACATAAGAACATAAGAAATAGGAGCAGGAGTAGGCCATCTGGCCCTTCGAGCCTGCCCCGCCATTCAATAAGATCATGGCTGATCTGTCGTGGCTCAGTTCCACTTTCCCGCCCTCTCCCCATAACCCTTAATCCCCTCTCTTATCAAAAACCCATCAACCCGCTTCTTAAAAATATTTAGCGAGGCAGCCTCCACCACTTCAACGGGCAGAGAATTCCAGAGATTCACCACCCTTTGAGTGAAGAAGTTCCTCCTCAACTCCGTTCTGAACCGCCCCCCCTTTATCTTGAGGCTGTGCCCCCTAGTCCTACTGTCTTTTTTGAGCGGGAAGAGTCTTTCCACCTCTATCCTATCCATCCCATTCATCATCTTATACGTCTCAATGAGATCTCCCCTCATTCTTCTAAACTCTAACGAGTACAAGCCTAGTTTATTCAGCCTCTCCTCATAGCTCAACCCCCTCAACTCCGGTATCAGCCTAGTAAACTTCCTCTGCACTCCCTCCAAGGCCAAAATATCCTTGCGCAGGTGCGGCGCCCAAAACTGCACACAGTACTCCAGCTGCGGCCTCACCAATGCCCTATACAGCTGCAGCAAGACCTCCCTACTTTTATATTCAATCCCCCTCGCTATGAAGGCCAGCATCCCATTCGCCTTCCTGACCACCTGCTGCACCTGCAGGCTGGGTTTTTGCGACTCATGCACAAGGACCCCGAGGTCCCTCTGCACCGTCGCCTGCTGCAGTTTTTCGCCACGTAAGTAATAGTCCTTCCTACCATTCTTCCTACCAAAGTGGACCACCTCACACTTGCCAACATTAAATTCCATTTGCCATTTCCTGGCCCATTCGCCCAGCCTATCTAGATCCTTCTGCAGACTCTCCACACCCATTTCTTTCAATGAAATGCCTCACCACTTGTCACTGCTTTCTCTGTTGCACACAGCCCCAGTGGTTCAATGGTTTCCAGTCCCTTCGTATACCACAAGGAGAAGGCCCTAGAGAGTCCCCTCTCCCCATTGAGTCCTGTGATGGCTGCCCAAGCTTTAGTTCATCTCAGCATATAGACCAGGACCTCCCTCCCTCTATGAACTCCTCCTGTGCCACATCCAGCTAAGAGGTGTACAATCCTTTAATCCTAGTCTCTTTTGTATTGCCAACTTCCTTTGCTCCATGTAAGCTGCTGTGCCTTCATTTATGTGGCCTCAAGCTCTGGAAATTCCCTTCATAAACTTCTCCACCGCTTCTCCTTTCAGATTCTGTTTAAACTTGACCGCTTTTACTGAACATTTGGTTACCTGGTCAAATGTCTGTCTTATTATGCTCTTGTGAAAAATAATGGAACATGTTACCATGTTAAAGGCACTATATCAATCCAGGTTATTTTTGTTGTTCATTAGGTAATATTCAATGGAACTCAATGGGAGAAAGATAGTTAACTTTTAGAAAAATTAGATACAACTGACTAATGAAATTTAAAATGAAAAGAGCTTCTAGAGCAACATTGAAACAGTCATTTGGTAGATATACAAATTTCTCTATCTACTTCACCAGGTGGTGAAATTGATGGCATTCCTTGCAACAAAGATTGTCAACTTGACACTGCCTCATCCTAGTAAATAAAGGAATAAACACTTTGCAGAAGTTTAAGTTAACACCACCAATCATTGTGCAGATAAGAGAAGTAAATTTATAGCCGTAAACAGACACAAAGCTAATAAGTAGTTGTTAGCAAAGGCAATAATTATTTGAAGATTATTGGCTGGATTTTCCTCTTGTTGGTTGGCAGGGGTTTTTTTTGGAGGCAATTACATTGGCAGCAGTAATTATGTAAATATTCAATGTGATAATGTGTAACTTCACACTGTCATTGTAGAGATAAATTTAGCTGATCATTCAAATTCAGGTTGAAATCAAGCTGCATCATTGACTTGGAGTTTTTCCAATTATTTAGCTGGTGACTGAGGCATTTGCTCAGAAAAGCCAGGTTGGGGGAATTTTCCCATTGTGCCCGCCATGTGAATCGTAGCAGACAGGGTCGGGGAGGACCATGCAAAGGATTTTCTGGTTTTGGGGTGAGCGTGGCTGAAAAATCCTGCCCCAGGATTTGACACTGTGTGGGATTTTCTATGGGATCGTCAATGGAGGTTTGGCTGGGCCACTGCATCCCCCCACGGTGAGTACCAGAAGTCCTGGTGTTGGTTTTGCTCGGCTGGGTGGATGACCCCAGCAAGAGTGGATGACTAAATTTAACCTCAGTGCCCAGCTTCTAGGGAGGAAAATAATCTGCTGAGATTTCCAGTGCTCTTCATTGGTTAATGGAAGTATTGACATTGCATTAAGCTTCACTTTGATATTTTGCATCAAACTGCCTCTAAGTATTTATCTGTGTTGGCTTATGCACAAAAATAATGGCAACTTGGGTAAGGGCTACGGGTAATCAGAATCAGCAAGAGACACAGCCTTCAGCTCACTAAGAAGGTAGAAAAAGAGAACTGATTATAAAAAAAATAAAAATTTGGAGAAGAATAATTTGATCTTTCTAAACATGACCAGTGATATTCTTACTGATGGAGAAGAATGTAAAATAGAAGATAAAAATATTGTTTCCATGGTAGCATGTGGAGGTGGTTTTCAAATGGAGCTGGTAATTTGTGGATTCAGAAAACATGTTCCCACACCTTGTGAATGAAGTGATTCCCCTGGACAGAGAGCGAATTCAGGTGCCTCCGATAGTTTTGATGACTAATGGAACCATACAGGGCAGGACAGCCTCGGTCTATATTCGGTTCACCGAATGCTATGAGGTCATCAGTGTGCACCCTGCATGCTTCCAGCTCCTGATCCCCAAGCAGCGTCTTCCTATCGCCCCCAGTGAGCCCCACTGCACGTCCTCTAAGGGCCACAACCTGATACTCTGCTGGAGTCACACCATCATTTCTTTCAGGGCTCCTTCTGTCTCCACAGGAGAAGGTTGACCATAACACCCACGAGAGGGTGAAGACAGAGGGTGGTAAGCCAGACCTTCGGGTCCTCACCCCCTTTGAATAGCAGGCACTGGAATTGTCAAGAGAAGGAGAGATGCAGGCTGTCAGCGACAGAATGGTCGGGCTGGAGTCAAGATTGAGCAGCTGTCATTCCTCCAATCACTTTGAGGTAACTTCTTGGGGGCATGAGTTTCAGGTGTGAGGGGCAAGGATTAAAGGAGATGTATGAGGCATGTTTATCCGCAAGGAAAGGAAAGTGGGTGCCTGGAACCCACTACTGGGGGAGGTCATGGATGTAGATACGATAGTGACCTTTAAGTGGCATCTCTACAGCTATGTGAATGGGGTGGGAATAGAGACATGTTGTTCCTGGAAGGGTAGGGAGGTTACAAATCAAATGGGCAGCCTGGTCGCTACAGGCATGGAGGGCTGAAGGGCCTGTTCCTGTGATGTAATTTTTTTGATGCTTTATTCCATGTTCAATGGAGAAATGCCATCCCAGATTCCTCTCCATCCCTTGCACTTAATCTTGTGTTCTGTGTTGCAGGGACAGATCAGGGTGCCCCAGGGCCTTTTGGATTCCAAGCCCGTACTGCAGCTCCCGCTCATCCTGGTCCAGACAGCTTGGACAGCTCCTCAGAGAATATGCCTGAAGGGACCTCTGAGGGTGGCACAGTTTTGACGTCAGCTTCCACCTCATAACTTACCATCCCAGATACTGACACATTGGTGGGTCCACTTAGTAGTGGGGCTTCTGGATCACTTTCTGGTGAGCACAACACATCCGCTGATGTACATTGGGTAGAGGAGAGAACATCCAAGGCCTCTGACACGCAGGGGCCTGCCAGAGATGAGGACTCAGCTGGCCCCAGTCTACATGCTGGGTCTGTGAGATCATTTCTCCCTTAGCTGCAGGAGATGCAACAACAGAGCCAGAGAATGCAGAAGGGGCGACGGCTACATTGGACTAACTCTGCGGCTGTTGGGGGGGAGTTGCAAAGCTTTCCGGTGGACCAGCTATTGCCTGTCTTTCATCTTCCCAGGTGAGCACTGCAAGGATGGCGTCTGCAGTGGGAAGCCAGGGACAAGGAATCCTCACCATGAGTAACAGGCTCCAAGCGATGGCTGCGTAACAGCAGGCCACAGCTGAGGGACCAAACAGGATTCTTGAGATTCTGCAGCTTGCAGAAGACCCTGAGGGACAACACTGAGACACAGCGGGTAAAGGCTGCAGCCTGAGAACAAGGCCCAGTCACTGAGGGTCATGGCTGAGGAGTTGTCAAGTATGGCCCGGTATCAGACGGCACTTGCTGCGGCCATTGAGAGATGGCCCCCGACAAGTGGTCATTGCAGAGGGCTTGATCACCATGAGTAGGACACAGATGGTCCTCCAAGACTGGCAATGCCAGATAACGCTGGAGCTTATTGCAGAAACACCACTGTCTCATGGAGTGACCCAGGGCCCACAGGAATCCCAAGGGATGAGGAAGGGCTTGAGCCCATCTTGGGGTCTTCCAGCCAGAAGACTGCGGCTGTAGCTACAGCTTCTAAATCTCCCCCTTCCTGACACGGGGGCATTCAGGGACAGCAGGATGAAGAGGCTATCATGGAAACATCCCAGACACCTGGAAGCAGGCCAGCACCCTCAAGGTTGAGAGCCTTCAGAGGATGCCCACACTTGCATCACAGGCCATGGGGGAGGTAAGCAGCTGGCCCCTTCCATCTCCGATGTACATTCTGGGGAGTCACTAAGGAGTAGCGGTGGACCATGTAAGTTTAGGGAGTTGTAGTTACACTGAGATGGCACAAGTGAAATGCTGTACTAGTTAGAAAGATATTTAAACATCTTAATGTTTTCTGTTCCCAAGTTTTTATATTAGAACGTCTTATTTAAACTCTTTAATTGCAATTAAATGTTTTTTCACCACCCAATTGTGCCTAATTTGTCTCAGATTTGTCTTGAATAGGAATCCTCTTCCATTGATGATCACCTGAGGGATGCTTCATATTGATGTTAGCTGGGGAGGCCTCTCAATGCTGTGACACTGAGAAAAGGAAGCCATTGGTTCCCCAGAACCCATGAGTGATTCTCTCCCGTTCCCCACCTCAGTCGCCCTATTGCCCTCTATGATGGTTTCAAATCCCTTACCCAATACACAGACATGAGCCCAGGTGCAGAGCTCAGGTAGGAGTCAGAATAGTTGCACCAGGGCATCATCATTATGGTGCTTAGTGAGTGATCATCACCCTGCCTGCCAGCCAAAAAACTCGCTAACACAGAGTACCCTGTGTGACAATGTTGCAGCATACAGAAGGAATTGTTGAGGGGGGGGTGGTTGTAGATGGAACCCATAGATACAAACACCTAGTGAGTGAACTGCCTGGTGATTAGGACCTCCCTTGCCTGCCTCATTTGGGCTGCCAGCCCTCCAGCGTCTGGTTGGTGTTCCTCAGCATGCTCTTCCTCATCCTCCTCCTCCTCCTCCTGCTGATCATCCTCCTCAGCAACGGCCGGCTGGTCAGGCTTCATGTCCTCCTCCTCCTCCCCCAGCTCCAATATGCCACCTCTCTGTACTGCCAGGTTGTGCAAGGCACAGCACATGATCACAATTCAGGAAGAGATCACAGGGCTGTGTTGGAAGAACCCGCCAGATCGGTCCAGGCACTGGAATCACATTTGAGGAACCCAATGCACCATTATCTCGTGGGTGGCTACATGGGCCTCATTATAGAGGGTCTCCACCTCAGGCACAGGCCTTCGCACAGTCATCACCAGCCATATCACGCATGAGTCACTCTGCCACCTGGGCTCCTCCTCAAATGCCTCCGGGGTGTCTGAGCTCCTGGCAATGAAACATAATGTTCGTGTTATGGTTGCATATGAGTTGAACATTCAGGGAGTGGAACCCCTTTTTGTTGATGAATCTCCACAGATTTTATAGGGGGGCCTTGAGGGTGATGTATGCAGTTGATGGTCCCCAGGATGTTAGGCATCCCCATAATGGCTGCGAACCCTGCAGCCCGGGCTTCCTGACGGACCTGGTCCAGGTTAAATTTGATGTGCTGCCCAGCCCGGGCATACAGGGCTTCAGTGACCTGTTTGACACAGATGGGCACAGCTGACTGCGAGACACCACAGACATCTCCGCTAGGGGTCTGGAAGGAGCCAATCACATAAAAATTCAGAGTGGCTGTCAATTTGACAGCCAACAAGAGTGGGTGCCCCCCTGCCTCGGGTGCTAGGTCCTGCAACAGGTGGCACAGGTGTTGCACTGTCTCCTTTTAGAGGTGGAGACATCAGTGGCACATGGTGTCCAACATCTGTTCAAATGACACGTATGCATGGAACTGCTCAGGTCTTTGCTCCCTCCTTCTCCTGCAGCGGCCACCTGCCCCTGATGGCCAGCTCCCTCTACTCCCGCAAGTGGTAAGGCCCGGGCCTCCTATACCCACAATTCTTCCTCCAGCTCTTCCTCAGCTCCAGCAGCAACCAAAAGAACAGCAATATGGATTGGTTGCATCGCAAAAGCCATTTTGTCACTCTGAAGGGGGAGAGTGGGAGATGGAGAGGAACACATGTAGAGGTTAAGGAACGCTACTTTCCCCGAGCCCAGCAACAGTCACAGCCCACCCTCCAATTCCTCCAGCCACATGCTCTCCACAATCACAGCTCCTTGCGAAGTTCAGAGGCTGCAGCAATGCAATTTACAAGTCTTTGTGCACATCTTCAGCTGGAAGTGAACTGAACCCACTGGGAACCAGCTGCACTGCAGGACCCGAGGTCAGTGCTGAGACCCGGACCCGTGCTGTAAGTCATACATTGGAGATCCTGCTAAGCAGCAGCCACCCCCAGCCCCCACACACATTCACAGAGCCGATCCAACCTGAGGAAATAAAATGGCTGTGACAAAAGAACACCTGTGAACAGCAGAGAGCCAAGGGGCACTCTGCACTGACCTCCTCACTAACCCTCACTGGTCAAGTACCCAAATTGGACTTTTATGGTCAGTTTTGTGCTGATTCCACGTTGGCGAATGCAGTGGTAAAGGGGGAAGTGCTGGTAAAGTTGGGCATGCAGCCCATTAATTCAATATAAATGCATTTAAATGGCCATTGGCATTTCGGATGCAGTCCCAATCGCGCCCATTTTCAGGCCTTGGTAAAGTGGATCCAACGTGGAGACAGGTGTGGATCACACTACTCGCCTCACCCCAACTTTACCAAGTTTTCAATGAAAACAGGTGCAACTTGATGGTTAAGTCGGACCCAGTGTTTGTTTTGGCTTCCCTATTGCACCATTCTAGCAAGATCTTTTATAACTTGCTTATGCCCTTCAACATAACCTCTGTGCTTGAGAAATATTGATATGCTGTCTGCATTTATATAGCAACTTATCATCTCAAAATATTTCAAACTGTAAATTGCTAAAGTCAAGGATTTTTTTATGTAGACATATGTGGAGGAAGGGTAAACTTTCTGATTTGGCAAAGCCCAGGATGAATGTTTGATACATTCATAAAGCATTGGCATATAGCACTATTTTTAGATAGGTATAAACCCAATTAAAACAAATTAAATAATCCTATCTAAACATAGCCCACTTAGAAGTATTTTACAAGTGTGAGAAATGCTTGCATCCGTACTTAAGGTAAAAAAGCATGATAGGGTTTATTTCTGAAGTGAGGTAGACATTCCTCTTGCTAATTCTCCCTTCCTGCTCTTGTACAGAGAGAAAATTGAACAAGAAAGATATTCTGCTTGTAATGGAGTCCACTCGATTTTGCCTCCAATTTCTATCGATGGAAAATTGAACAGGTTCCATGACCGATAGGTCTTTTCTGATTTTTCTCCATATTCTTGTCCCTGGTGATTATTTACACCATGGTGCAGAAGACAAAATCTGTTTCTATTATTCACAATGGATGATGTTCATATCTAAAACTGAAAAGCAACCACACTGTCAAAGCATTATATGTATTTTTTTGCTTGTATTAAAAATGAAAGATTGTGGTGAGCAGCAGATTGATAATTTAAGGCCAGTCTGAGGTGTAAAATCACATTGGTGAACGTGCTAAAGCATTAAAACTATAAGACATCTTGATATTGGGCCTTCTACCTTCTGCAGTGGAAAGGATAATTAACTAAAATGTGCTGAGGTATACTTTGCTGTGCAGAATCTAGCAGATCATTTTAAGATATCATATTTAGTATTGACTTGTAATAACTGCTTTAATATTGATTTGCAGCAATGAATTCAATAAAATAGTATATATAGTTCCTGTTTTGACACGTTTGTATTACATCTACTCATTTTTGTTGGATAAAATCTCTTGTATAAATAAGAGAGAGAGAGCATTTTGCCCTTGTGCAATTTTTGCATATTCTCTCATATGGGCTATGACTCATGCTAAAATATAGTGCTGTACCAAATGCTCGCTGATATTTCCCCCAACTAGCCATCCCTGATTTGTGGTCTTAGACACTGATTATTTAAGATGGAGATATCCCAGCTGCCCATGGTTCTATCTCAAAGTTCATACTGCACACTTTCTAGGATAAGTTACAAGAACAGCAGTCAAATGTGGGAACCCTGGATGCTGTTTTCTCTTTGCTAATCCAGGAGCATTAGTGTAACTGTAAAGCCTCTATCATCATTTTGGCTGAAAAAGCACAGAGCCATAGGTTTAATGTATAGGAAACATTTAGAACATTGAGTGTAATTAAACAGAACGAAAGGTCAGCAAGTTAATGGAAGACCTGACCACACCACTTCAGCTCTCTTCCTGTTTTGACATGGCTGGTGGCATAACAGCTAATGTTATGTGCATCATTGTGGTTCATTCAGGTTACAGGGATCTGGAAGTGTATTTTAATTATAGAAATGAAGGACCACTGCTTCAATTTCCCATGAGAAATTTAAAACAAGTTTGTAATTTTGAAACAAATGTTTTTAAAGAATGATCCAGTGAAATAAGCAGATTGTGCTTAAATGTTAAAATAATCTTAGAAACCAAACGGGATATTACAGCCTTGCTCAGGCGAGAACGCAAATTCCTGCTTGAGGTCAACAGAGATTTCCATTGTCGGACCCTCGCCCATTCCGATTCTAGGCAGGTGAGGTGGTAGAGTTCTGGCAATGCTGCTTGGTCATACATGTGGTTCTTCTTTAGTTCTCTGCCTGATCACCATGGGTAGGGCATGGAAGCAGGTCCCAAATCCACTAGAACCGGAATGGGTTTTGAACCCCATGCTGTTGGCACCAATTGGTGCCAACTGGCCTTCCAATGAGTCTGAGTACTGTGGCAACAGACACTTTACATTTATATTGTATACCTAGAGCAATGGGTAGTGGTGAAAAAGTCTCAAATTTCTTTCCATCACATGACTGACCTTGAATCTCTCCCACTCTCACTAATTGCCATTGGTGTACATCAGAAGGATTTACAAGTTCATAATTAACCTGTCTGGCCGTGTTTGAACACACTTTTCTTGTCACCAACATCTGGAGTGGTACTTGAAGAAGTCTTACAACACCAGGTTAAAGTCCAACAGGTTTATTTGGTAGCACAAGCCACAAGCTTTCAGACCACTGCCCCTTCATCAAGTGAGTGGGAGTTGTGTTCACAAACAGGGCATATAAAAACACAAATTCAATTTACAAGATAATGGTTGGAATGTGAGTTTTAACTTGGTGTTGTGAGACTTCTTACTGTGCTTACCCTAGTCCAACGCCAGCATCTTCACATTGTGGTACTTGAACCCAGAGCTTCTGGCACTGAGGCAATGATACCACTCACTACACCACAAGAGCTCATTGTTTATACATTTGTATATGATTTTATATTGAGCTGTCTTTTTACATTAAATTTGGAAAGTATATCTCAGATTGTTTAAAATCCATGCAGGCTTTCTTACTGTTTATTCATTATACCGAGAAGGGTAATATTGCAGATTATTTTGAAAAATGCTGATTACACCAACAAACTGAATGAGAATGTGGTTTGGAAGGAGATTGAGGGTTATAAAGGTAAATCTATACAGAAATATTCAGCTGAGTGGAAAATATTTCTTGAAATTCTTAAAGTATTTGCTAAAGAAGCCACTAACAACATCTTTCCTTTTCCCCATCTCTTTGTCTGTTTTCCTCCTAAAATGTTTACTTTCGCTAGGCGAGTGCCAAAGTGACAACTGTTTATGAATCTGGTGGGTTACTGTGCACTATTTAGTTCTTGAGAGCTCATTGTGATTACATTCAAACTCAGTATCAATATGGACATAATATCCAGCTTGAGTCAGAGTTGCGTTTACAAACTGGAACCGTGCTTATTTTTCCCTTCCCTCATGCAGCGGAACTGAATCCAATTGTAGCACTTCAGCTAAGGTCAGCTGATACAGCAGCTAGCTTATATGTGGTACGGTTCATTTTGGTAGGACAAACTTGAATGAGGATTTCAGGGTGAACAGGAGGGTTCTGAGGGATGTGGAGGAACAGAGAGATCTTGGGGTTCATAGCCACAGATCTCTGAAGATTGCCACTCAAGTGGATAGAGCTGTGAAGAAGGTTTATAGTGTGTTAGCGTTTATTAATAGGGGGTTTGAGTTTAAGAGCTATGGGATTATGCTGCAACTATACAGGACCCTGGTGAGACCACATTTGGAACATTGCGTTCAGTTCTGGTCACCTCACTATAAGAAGGATGTGGAAGCATTGGAGAGAGTGCAGAGGAGATTTACCAGGATGCTGCCTGGTTTGGAGGGTAGGTCTTATGAGGAAAGGTTGACGGAGCTGAGGCTTTTCTCTTTAGAGCGGAGGAGAATGAGAGGCGACTTAATAGAGGTTTATAAGATGATGAGAGGGATTGATAGAGTGGACGTGCAGAGACTATTTCCTCGGGTGGATGTAGCTGTTACTAGGGGGCATAACTATAAGGTTCATGGTGGGAGAAATAGGAGGGATGTCTGAGGTAGATTCTTCACTCAGAGTGGTTGGGGTGTGGAATAGACTGCCTGCTGTGATAGTGGAGTCAGGCACTTTAGGAACTTTCAAGCGGTTATTGGATAGGCACATGGAGCACACCAGAATGATAGGGAGTGGGATAGCTTGATCTTGGGTTTAAACATAGCTCGGCACAAAATTGAGGGTCAAGGGCCTGTACTGTGCTGTTATGTTCTACCTATGTTCTATGGTTTAATGATACACTGGAAAGTGCCTTTATTCAAATAGTCATCTGGGCAGTACTCAAATAGAAACATAGAAAATAGAAGCAGGAGTAAGCCATTCAGCCCTTTGAGCTTGCTCTGCCATTCATTATGATCATGATTGATCATTCATCTCAATAGCCTGATCCTGTCTCCACCCCTCTCCCCCATACCCTTTCATTCCCTTCACTCCAAGAGGTACAACTAACTTCTTGAAAACATACAATGCTTTGGCCTCAACTGCTTTGTGTTGTAGTGAATTCCACAGCTGACCACTCTCTGAGTGAAGGGATTTCTCCTCATTTCAATCCTAAAAGGTTTACCCTGTGTCCTTAGACCATGATCCCTGGTCCTGAACACCCCTACTATTGGGAATGTCTTCCCTGCATTTACCTTGTCCAGTCCTACTACAATTTTATATGTTTCTATGACATCCCCCTCATTCTTCTAAACCCCAGTGAATAAAATCCTAACTGACTCAATCGCTCCTCTTACGTCAGTGCTGCCATCTCAGGAATCAGTCTGGTAGACATTTGCTGCACTCGCTCCATTGCAAGAACATCCTTCCTCAGATAAAAAGACCAAAATTGAACACAATATTCCAGATGTTGCCTCACTAATGCCCTGTATACTTGCAGCAAGACATCCCTACTCCTGTAATTGAATCCTTTTGCTGTGAAGACCAATACATTAGTTGCTGACTTTGCCACCTGCTGCACTTGCATGCTTACATTCAGTGAGTGGTGTACAAGGACACCCAGGTCTCATTGCATGTTCCCTCTTTTAATTTGCAGCCATTCAGATAATTTGCCTTCCTGTTTTTGCCAGCAAAGTGGATAACCTTACATTAATCCACATTATACTGCATCTATCATGTATTTATCCATCATTCAGCTTGTCCAAATCACACTGAAGCATCGCTGCACCCTCAACACAGTTTCTCTCCCACCCAGCTTTGTGTCATTTGCAAATTTGGAGATAATACATTTTATTTCCTCAACTAAATCATTAATATACATTGCGAATAGCCAGAGTCCTTGTACCAATTCTTGTGGTACCCCATTGGTCACTACAGCCATTCAGAAAAAGACCAGTTTATTCCTATTCTCTACTTTCTGTTTGCCAACCAGTTTTCCATCCATCGCAATACACTGCCCACCAATCCCATGTGCTTTAATTTTATATGCTAATCTCTTATGTGAGACTTTGTCAAAAGCCTTCTGAAAGTATAAATAAACCACATCTACCAGCTTCCCCTCATCAGCTCTAGTAGTTATATCCTTGAAGAATTCCACTGGATTTGTCGAGCATGATTTTCCTTTCATAAATCTATGATGACCTTGTCCAATTTGATTACTGTTTTCCAAGTGCTCTGCTATAAAATCTTTGATAACGGACTCCAACATTTTCCCCACTACTGACATCAGGCTGACTAATCCATAATTTTGTTTTCTCGCTACCTCCCTTTTAAATAGTTGGGTTACGTTACCTAACCTCCAATCTGTAGGAACTGTTCCAGAATCTATAGAATCTTGGAAGACGATCACCAATGCCTCCACGGTTTCAATGGCCACTTCTTAAATACTCTAGAATGTAGATTATTAGACACTTGGGATTTATTGGCCTTCAATTCCATCAATTTCCCCAACATCCTTTCTTTACTAATACTAATCTCCTTCTGTTCCTCTTCTCACTAAATGCTGTGTTCCTCAACATTACTGGTATCTTATTTGTGTCCTCCATTATGAAGACAGAACCAAAGTATGTATTTAGTTGATCAGCCATTTTGTTGTTCCCCATTATAAATTCCCATTTCTGCCTGTGTAAGGTACCTACATTTGTCTTGATTAATATTTTTCTCTACACATACCAAAAGCAATTTTTCTTTAAATACTACTTTAAATATGCTATCAGCCTTTCACCCTTTATAGGCATGATCCAGTTCACATTTGGAAATGCATGGGAGACTTGCATACAGGTGAGAAACTGATCTTTGGTCTGCTTGTCATTGTCCAGGATTGGCACAACCTGCGGCAGGCGTGGTGAGGTCAGAGAATTGCCCCCAATGTCTCAGAATTAAGGACTCTGGTCTCAGAATCAAATGTCTCTCTATTGTCCACCTTTAATCTGTGGAATCAGTGTTGAGATCAAATCTTCTCACAGTCTCTGCATTTTTACCCCGGCCTCAAAGCTGTACGACTCTTGGTCTTTTCTGACTCGGGCAGAATTTGATCCAGGAGGTGAAAGTCTTGCTTGCCAGCTGGAGAGAGGACAAGAGTCCTCTTGTCCTTTATGGAAGGTCCACTGCATTAAGGCTTGCAATACCATGAACCTGAGGTAGCTGCTGACTAGTTCCCACTAAATTTGCTATAAAATGCTTAGGTTTGTGCATTCAGAAGAACAATGGGCTCAAAGAATGGGTAAATAACACTGAGTCTCTTCAAACAATCTATTGGAAAAAGCTTCCCTGAGGTATGCAGAGTTTAAAACAGGAAGTAAAAAGGAGGAAGTACAAATTATATTCAACACGTAAAAAATGAATCAAGATTGTGGAGAGAACATATGATTAAGAACGAGCTAAAGAAGACAGAAAAAGTAAAAAAAATTGTTTGAATTTATGTTTTCAAAACACAATCTCCAATACTAATGACCTTTTGAAGGAATGAAATTAAATTTTCAGTGTCAGTCAGTTTGTTTGGCAGTAATTGTCAATTATCATGGCATTAAGAGTGCATTTATTCGGAATGCACAAACCCAAGTATTTTATAGTGCCAATGACAGAATTTGTATTTCATTTCGCTGCCTATGATCAGTATGTTTGTGTAGGAGGTAAATGTGTGCTTTCTAACCTAATTATATGAAACAGCAGCAAGTTTTTGTGAATTTAAAAACAATGATGGTTCTTTATTATCACTCACATATTCAATGTTTGACATGTCTCACTCATTTGTCTAATACATACTATCATAGATACAAATAAACAACACGGTTACAACTTATAATTATCTCAGTCTCTTTCGAGGCAGGCAAGTTGTTTCTTAGATTAAGTTGATGCTCTGGGTAAAGTGGAGGCCTTGGTTCTCAGGTGAACAGGTTTGGGGGATTCCTTTTCCCACTTTCAACGTATTGCTGTTTATTACTTTGGCTGCTTGGATGACTTGCAATTGGTTTGATGGCTTTTGTCTGTGTTCTCTCTCTGCAAGCAGTTTTGCTGAATGTAAAGCAGATGGTCAAAATGGTTTCTCATAATGTGACTGGTACAAGTTTAAATTCTTTATTCCAAATAGTGGTTTGCTGATTACATGTCCTATGTTATTGTTTGACTCTTTGAGGGCAGCACAGTGGTTAGCACTGTTGTTTCATAGCTCCAGGGACCTGGGTTCAATTCCTGGCTTGGGTCACTGTCTGTGTGGAGTTTGCATATTCTCTTCGTGTCTGCATGGGTTTCCTCTGGGCGTTCCAGTTTCTCTCACTGTCCGAAGATGTGTGGGTTTGGTTGATTGGCCATGCTAAAAATTGAGTCCTGAGATGCTAGGTTAGAGGGATTAGTGGATAAAATATGTAGAGATATGGAGGTAGGGCCTGGGTGGGATTGTGGTCAGTGCAGACTCGATGGGCAAATGGCCTCTTTCTGCACTGTAGGGTTTCTATGATTCTATTGATAGTCTGAGGCACCCAGTATCTTTGCGTTTGAATGACAAAAATCACCCTTCTGAATTAGTTTCAGGAAAGGCATTAATACAACACCAGTCTGGAAGTCACTTTTTGTTCCCTCTTAGGCCAGGGGAGTGGTTTCGATACATAAAAGTCCTTGGGATATTTTCGTTTTAAAAATATAAATTATTGGATGAAAGTTAACGTCATAATAGCATGTTTAGAAGGAACTAATGGATATCGCAGGTTCAGGGCATTGAATGCCTTTCAATACAAATCTTAGTCAACACTGGTACAATGGGAGATCAGGGTATCTCTGACAACAAAATTTGGATTTACGGCACATTATGAGGCTGGCAAAAATTACTGTTTGATTTACTCAATAATGGACCCTCTTAGCCTTACTATTGTTACTGATAATGCAATATCTAGATCGATGGTCCTCTCTTTTCAGCCTCAGTGATGTTCTGCACTTTTGTCCTTCATCTTGAGTTTCTCCAATTAAAAGTTGGCAAGCGCATTTTTTGAACTAGAACATGAAGATCAATGGAACGAATGCCTGTTAAATCCAAGATTTTGTACTCTATAAAATCCAGATGTATCTGACCCACTGTGTTCCAGTTTGGGTTGCACAGATATCCCAGAAGAGTTGGGGGACAGAAGATATTCAGCCGTGGTTTAAAAAACCTTCTCTTATTGTAGTTGAACTACCCTGTAATGGATAATTAATTCTGGTTGTTATTTTGGGAAGCGATGCCATGATGCCTGAATTATTTTCAGCTAGATTTCGAATCATGTTGGAGCCTTCCCCCGCATGGCTTGACTGACACAGTTTGGGTTTTATTTTTCAAAATAACTTGGGCGAAATTGCCTCACCGATGTTATCCCTTCGGACTGTGCTGTACGATGATCCTGTGAAGTTTATTTGTATGCTTTTTGTCCCAATAAAAAAAAACCAAGCTTAACTAGTGACCATTGTCTGCTCGCAGGCTTGTTATCTAGAGTCTTCAGACTGAATGAACATGTTTGCGGGGAAATGTGCTTGAAGTTGAGAATATATGTGTAAAAAGAAATGAACGAGTCGAGGCTGGGGTAGGATTCTGCGTGCCCTTGTGGGCAATGCAGGTTACAGCCTCTTGTCATTGTTACTGAGCACTGGAGTTTGAAATAGAGCCTCTCTCACGCTCACACATACAGAGACAAAAGCAGATCAGAATGAGAGAAAGCAAGGCTCCATCCTTCTCGCATCAAACAGAATGAACAGTCAGCTTCCTCCTCCCTGCACCGCCCCCTCCCCCCGGCATTGAGAAAGACAGAGTAAACTCCACCCCCCTCTCTCAGCCTGCCCCTGCCGGAGGTGGGAGAGCAGCTCCTGTCTCTCTCACTCTGTGTATGAACACTGCCTGACACCGGCTCAAGGCTGTTTGCACTGCCCAGGGGTGATGGACACGGCGACGGCTCCAGACTGGCTCTTAGTCGCCCTGCCTGCCGATATCTGCGCCGGTGCTGCTGCCGCCGGCAGCCTGGTCCTCCGCCCCGGCACCGAGCAGCTGCTGACCGGGGAATGAGTGAGTGAGCTGGAGTCCCGGGGCTCCCGCCATGTCCCTGCCTTTGCTCACATTCTCCTTGTCAGTCAGCAGAGGCGAGCGGGCAGCCCGGAGTGCGGAGCAGCGCTCCTGCCTGCACTGAGGGCGGCAGCAGTGCAGCCCAGAAGGAGCTCGCTGCTCGCTATGGCTTCAGACACGCTGCTGCCGGGCAGCCGGCAGCTCGCAGCAGCCCAGCCTTCCAAATGTAAAAGTTTGCCCAGTCTGAATGGCCCGACCTTGCTGTGGCCCGGGGCCCGGGAGCTGCCCCCCAGCCCCGGCGGGAAGGGGGCTGCCGACGGGGACTGCCCCCAGCCCCCCTGCCGATCCCCCAGCCCCCCGTCCCTCTGCCCCCAGCCCCCCTGCCTCCAGTCCCACTGCCAGTCCCTCTGCCCCCAGCCCCCCTGCCCTCAGACACCCTGGTCCCAGCCCCCCTGCCCCCAGCCCCTTTGCCAGCACCCCCTGTGCCTTCAGTCCTCCTGCCCCCAGCCCCCCTGGCAATCCCCCTGCCAGCTGGGGGACTCCCGCTGCTTTCTGCTGTGTGTGTGCTGCCTGACTTTCATCCAGTCCCTCATGGTGTCCGGCTACCTCAGCAGTGTCATCACCACCATGGAGAGGAGGTACAACCTCAAGAGCTCCGAGTCCGGCCTGCTGGTCAGCTGCTTCGACATCGGCAGCCTGCTGGTGGTGGTCTTCATCAGCTACTTCGGGGGGCGAGGGCACCGGCCCCGCTGGCTGGCCGTGGGCGGCTTGCTGATCGCCACCGGAGCGGCTCTCTTCAGCCTCCCCCACTTCATCTCTCCGCCCTATCAGATCCAGGAGCTCAACACGTCCGCCTCCAACCAGGGGCTGTGCAGCGGCGGCAATGGCACTGAGAGCAGGGACTCGGATTCGGGCTGTGTCAGCAAGGACTCCTCCAGCCACTACCACACGCTCTATGTGGCCCTGTTTGTCTGTGCCCAGTTCCTCATCGGCGTGGGCTCGACCCCCATTTACACCCTGGGACCCACCTACCTGGACGACAATGTGAAAACAGAGAACGCATCTCTATACCTGGGTAAGTGACAACTAATTGCACCCCATTATCCAGCCAGCTTCAAGTGGCAGAGTTACAATGAGTTGTGCTGTGGTGCTGCCTTTCATAATGTAACCAAAACCCCAATTGTCAAAAATGTTTCTGAGTTTGGCTACAGTTGGCAAACTGCTGAGTTGACAAGCTTAAAGTGAACTTGGTTAACAGTGTCGTCTTATTTCGGCTTACTGCTCTTAGTCTGGAAACTTATTGTATTCTCTGTCACCATGATTTAATAACTTAATTGAAAATTGATCAAAAATTTCAGGCTCTTTATTAATCAGGTTCAAATAAACTGCACCCACGTAAATAATCTTAGACTCTTACAGTTGTGATATGCACTGAGATAATAATGCTACAAATCATCAGATTTATGAGAAGAGATAAATGTTGCTTCAATTAATACATCAAAATCAATAATTATTTGTACAAGGAAAAACTCCATTTGATGAATCTATGTGTGCTTCATTGCCAATTTTATTTTTCATTTGAAGATTGTGACATGAGATTGAGTTACTTGCAAAATAACTCCATTGGCCTTAATGATCCGTTCACATAATGCTGTCATTTAATTGTGCACATGTCATGACATTGAAACCTGGAACCACTATTTCGACTTGTCAAGTTGTGACTGTATGACTGGAAATTTGGATTGTTTGAAAAGTTACCATGAATAAAATTTGAATGCAAGTACTTTTTTCAATTGCCAAAATAACACATTTGACAACACATTGTACTAAACTTGGATCTGGGCAGTAACACAAATGCATAAAGTATTACATTTTCCCTTTGCTCCCCTGTGACTTAAGAGTATAACTGTTCCTTGAGATACTCACTGAATTGGCTGAGTTGTCAACACTGCTAGTAATTTTTAAATAAAAATTATATTATTGACTCTATTCTGATTATCAAAAGTTACATATTACCCAATATAGCAAATGGTTTTGATTATGCAATAAAATCCATAGAGTTTTGTTTCATACACTGCAACACAGTCTCGATAAAATTTGTAACAGAGTTGAAGACCTTTGGCTTGTGAATGTTACAATGCATTGTATTAAAGTAATGCATGCAGAAAATTAGAAATGAATATTTTGATACTGCAATACCTTATTTCATACGGTAGAAATTTCATCATGGTACCTGAGTATGTATTATGGGCAGATCCAGCAGGAAAGAACACCGAAAAGTGCTCTTGTGTACTTCCTAGCAACAAATTAGAATTGGTTGGTACCTTGGAGAAGAATGTCATTTCCTTAGATGGGCAAAGATATGTAACTTGAGAAAATTTTAAAAAAGAATTTGGGAAAATGACAAAAAATTACATAGGCAGTAAGAGAGCCACTTTTAACATTAAGCCTTTGAAATTCTTTAGGAGTTAATTTCCAATTGTGTAAAGAATTTGTGAGGCTGATGAAGGATTGCCTTCAACTCATGTCTGCCTATCAGGGCAAATGTGTCAGCAGTGATAAATGTAACACTAACCCCGTTGAAGCCGTTTGTGAGACCGTCTTAATAATGGATGTTTTTTCTATTATAACTTCATTGCTTCCGTACTCTGTGTGATTAGTTTTCATAGGTTTATCAAATTCAGTTGCTGGACTGCAATGGTATGAAGTACTTTCTGTCCTTGGTGCAAACTGCCAACAGGAAATACAGAAATAGATGTTATCCTCTTATACAGGTCAGGAAAATCCAACTGGTAGGACTTTCTAATATCACAGCAAGAACACATGTCGTGCTAAATTCAGTTTGGAAGATGTAGTGGCTTTATAATGCCTTTCCTCATAAAGCTATCAAATATATCTCAGTTTCTGCACTTACAGAATCAAGTGGCATATGTTCTTAGTATGTAATTGTTGACAACAATGAAATAAATCACAGAATCTTTTCAGTGTGGAAGGGGGCCATTCAGCCCATCAAATCTGTACTGGATCTTCAATAGAACATTCTACCTAATCTCACTCCCTTGCCTTATCCCCGTAACCTTGCATATTCAATTGATTTGATTTGATTTATTATTGTCACAAGTGAAAAATATTGAGGGTGATCAGGGCGTGATGGGGGCTGGTGTTGGTTGCGAGGCTGGACCTGTCTGGGAGGTCGGCAAAAGGGTGGTGGAGGTGGCCGCACGGCCAGCGATGTGGGGTAACTGTGCTGGCCAGTGATTGGGAGGCTGGCAGTGCACTGAGAGATCGGCGTATGCATAATGGCCTGCTCAGTGCTGAAAAAAAACAGGATTTATTCCAGTTTCTGTGCAAATTTGGCACTTAAATTGTTTTGGGAGAATTCCACCCATTGATTCTTGCATGCTATACAGATAAAGCATACTGTTCATGGAGTACATAAGAGAGAAGGAAAAGAGAGAGTGCACAATAAAGTGTTACAGTCATAGCTAGGGTGTAAAGAAAGATCAGCTTAATATATGTGCAAATATATGTGTGTGTGTGTGTGTGAGTGTGTGTGAACATAAGAAATAGGAGCAGGAGTAGGCCATCTAGCCCTTTGAGCCTGCCCCACCATTCAATAAGATCATGGCTGATCTGAAGTGGATCAGTTCCACTTTCCGGCTTTCTCCCCATAGCCCTTAATTCCCCTGTCTATCAGAAATCTATCTACCCATGACTTAAATATATTTAGCGAGGTAGCCTCCACCACTTCAACGGGCAGAGAATTCCAGAGATTCACCACCCTTTGAGTGAAGAAGTTCCTCCTCAACTCTGATCTAAACTGCCCCCGCCCCTTACCTTGAGGCTGTGCCCTCTAGTCCTGCTGTTCTTTCTAAGCGGGAAGAATCTCTCTACCTCTACCCTATCCATCCCCTTCATTATCTTATACGTCTCTATAAGATCCCCCCTCTTCCTTCTAAACTCCAACGAGTACAGACCCAGTCTATTTAGTCTCTCTTCATAGTCCAACCCCCTCATCTCTGGTATCAGCCTAGTGAACCTCCTCTGTGTGTGTAATATATGTCCAAAGATGTGCAGGTTAGATTGACCATGCTAAATTGATCTTTAGTCTCCAGGGAGATTAGCAGGATAAATAGTTGTGTGATGAGAATAGGGGCTGAGTGGGATTGTTGTCAGTGCAGGCTCGATGGGGCGAAAAGCCTCTTGCCACACTGTAGTGATTCTATATAGTAGGTTCTTCCTTTTCAGATAGCAATCCATTTCCCAAATCAACTACTTTCTTGCTGTTGGTTGACAGAAACAGTAAAACCATTACGAGATGAAGCTCACACCATAATGCAGTATTTCCCTTTATTAAGACAGCAGTTATTTTGTGTGTTTAAGTATAATCTGTTTTGTAATTTTCCATATCAGTTATAACTGTGACAGCAAAGATGCCATTCTTCCAGTAAAAAGTCTGACAACACCAGGTTTTAGTCCAACCGATTTATTTGATTTATTTATCAAATAAATCGGTTGGACTAAAACCTGGTGTTGTCAGACTTTTTACTGTGTTTACGCCAGTCCAACGCCGGCATACCCACATCATTCTTCCTGTGACCATGAAAAATCTATATTTTCTTTCCCCTCTGAGAGATTGAACAGCTGCAGGTGTAGATCCTTGTGGAATATACATGCTTGGAACAGCTGAGAAATTTGTCAAGCCTGAGTGGTCAAAGTCATTCAGATTAAGAACCATGACTCATAGGGTCCTAGATGTTTTTTAGTACATACAGTACATCACTGAGGCAGCCCTCAGTGTACCGCCATAAGCACAGTACTAATTGTAAGCCAGTTCACAGAAATTACCTTTACACATTAGTAGACTAGACATACCAAGATGTAGGAGCTCAATGAAAGTTGCTTAGAATTGCATGAGAAACTATATTTAATATGATTACAAGCAATAATGACAACAGCTCAGTCAATAAACTATCTACTCAGACATGCTTTAAATGCAGATTTGTGATCCATGCAACTAAACCCTTAACAAAATACAGAAGCGTGGCAGCATGTTTAGGGTATCCTCGTTTGTTTGGGTAGGGAACGTGGAGTAATGAAAGGTGTGGCAGAATTCTTATTGATGTTTGATGGAACACTATGGTTGGTCAGAAAATGAATAATGGAGCAATATTCATAGATACTTTTGTTCTGTACTAGTTGTTCACACTACTTTGTCTTGTTGTACATTATGTTATATGCATATATATTATGCATATTGGGTGCAGTATCCATTGCGTTGGCTATAAAACAGTTTTTGGTTCTGTAGAATGTGAGGGTTGGAAATGGGCTTTTACAACACTGGTCCAGTTTAAAAGACAGTAAGAACAGTAGCTTATTGGTAAATAATTTCTACTGGTTAGTTAACAAAGTACAGAAATGGTAATGTACAAAGAGTGATCTATGATACATGGACCAAAATGACATATTCTGGTGCTAGTATTTAACTCCTAAAGCTTGATGAGAGGTGATGAGGAAATAATCTGTCTCAGCAAACATTTTCCAAATTAAATTCTGTTTAAATATTTTCAAGGACAGAGGAGTCAAATGTGGCAATATCTTACAGCCAGAAAGCACCAGCGAAAGAGAAATTAGTTTATATCTTCCTTGAATCTAATGTCCAAAATTAAGTAAAGTGCTTGAGTAATTTTGGGAATGCCAGTTTCCAACAGAAACTCAGCTGAGTTGGTTTTTATGTTTTGTTCATTCTCATCATAATGTAGAACTGGAGGAGAAAGTGGATTGTTTGCCAATTTTATAGGTCGTGAACATCTCTTATAAGTATCATCTTAATTTATAACTGTCCAGATGATGTATATTACCTCAACAGAATGCAATTTGTATTTACATCACAGTTGTAAGTGTCAAAATTAGATGCAAAAAGGATTTACCATGTGTAGTAACTGGTGCAGAATGATAGCATTTTGACGCACTAAAACCCTACTATTGCATGAGTCCTGGACAAATTAGAAATACACTGCAATAACCTTTGAGCTAGTTGTTACTTTACATATCTGATGTGTTGACTGTTTTGGTGCTGTCATTCTGTGCATTCCAAAAAACAATATTAATGTAGCCAAGTATTGAGGTACCAGTGTCGTGCAGATCTGCATTCCATCGAAGGTTAATGCTATCTGGAGCAGAGGGGCTAGAATGGGGGACAAGGTTGAAGAGAGAAAATTTAGTTCACTCATTTTTATTACAGTTCTTCATCCAAAGTCAGCTTTGTTTTATGAACATGCAGTTGAAGTCACATTGGTCCACCCAATATTAATACATTAGGCAGGATTTTCCTGCAGGCTTCTGGACCCCACAATCAGGCTCAAAATGGGGTCCAAAGCATGCATTCTGAGTAACTGATCCTTACAAAGTGATTTTGCCTGAATTGGTCAATTAACTGTAAGAGGGCTGGCTCGCTGTGCAATTACAGATGTCAGTGGGAGGTGGAGTGGGGTAACTTGAGGCTGGGGGGCCAATAGGAGGCCCTCCAACTTGGAAGGAACAGCAGGCTTCCTTTGTATGTGAGGGAGAGAGCACGCAAAATGGACGTGTCCATAACTTGCTTTTCGAAATTTAAAGTATTAAAAAAAGCACTTCAGCACTTGGCTGCCTCTAAATTGGGGGGAACAGGGGAGGCAGTGGCACAGCAGTATTTTCACTGGATTTGTAAACCAGAGGGATTGAGTTTAAATTCTGCAACTGTAGATGTTGAAAATTCAACAAAAGTCTGGAATCAAAGATGACCATGAGACCATTGCGATTTTTAGTGGCACCTCATTGGTCTAGAGGTCTGATTCTTGCTTTTACAGCTGTTATGATTAGAGAGTTTATGAGAGGTCCTGGCTTCAAATCCGAGATGAGCCCTTTACTGCTGTTTCCTATTGAGGGCGGCATGGTGGCACACTGGTTAACACCACTGCCTTACAGCGCCAGGGACCCAGGTTCAATTCTGGTCACGGGTGATTGTGTGGAGTTTGCATATATTCTCTGTGCCTGCATGGGTTTCCTCCCACAGCCCAAAGATATGTGGGTTGGGTTGATTGGCCATGCTGAAATTGCCCCTAAGTGTCAGGGGGATTATTGGGCTAAATATGTGAGGTTATGGGGATAGGGCCTGGGTGTGATTGTTGTTGGTGCAGCTTCGATGGGCCAAATGGTGTCCTTCTGCACTAAAGGGATTCTACGATTCTTGGCTGATATTGAAATGGGGGGAATCCATCCACTGGGCAGTCTGTAGCTACCGCTGAATCCATTCAGGCATGAAGGGCCTCTAAGCCTACCTGAAACACAGGTTCCCTGATCTACTGCTGAGAGGCACTCCCCAAGCAGCAAAACTGTTCCTCACCACTTGCAGGGAACTTGAGGAAAATTATTGGCCTTCAACAACTGGCAGTAAATGGTCATTAGTCATGTGACTTGGCTACCTGGTGCTACAGTGCTGCACCCCCACCCGTCCAGCCCCCTCCCTCCCTGCCCCATTATGCCTCTGGAAAAAATGACGCAGGAGTGCGTTAGAGCCAGGGAACTAGCACATCAGCAAATTTCTGAACCCACTTGTCTCCACTCCTACCAATGGTGGGGCTTGAAAATTCAGTTGCTTCTGCACCATGGTATATACATTCCACCCAAAACAATGTGATCCCCTGGGAGAGGCTGAAAGCCCAAGTCAATTTATGGGAAAACATTTGGTAAATGCTTCTCTGACCCACCTAAGCAATCAAAATGCATTTATGTAGTGTCTTTAACATAATCAATGCCCTAAAGCACATCACAACAGTGTTATAGAGCAAATCAAATGGCCAAAAGATTAGGACTTAGGCTGCTAAAGTCATAGGCAGTAGTGATGGAGTAATTAAAATCAAAGATGCTCAGTAAATCAGAATTAGTTGAGCTAAGACTTCTCAGGACAGAGATATGGAAGACCTGGAGGGATTTGAAATCAAGGTTGAGAATCTTAAAATTAAGGCATTGCTTGGCTGGGAGCAAATTTAGGTCACCAAACTCTCAGGCAATGAGTGAACAGCACTTGCTGTGAATAAGCCTATCGTTGATAGCTGCAATGCTTTATACTGGTAATTAGTCTAATGACTCTCCTCTGCATCCTTTTGAGAACCTCAATAGCACCCACCATGTGAGGAGACCATAACTGGACACCATGTTACAAATGAGGTCTGACCAAGGTCTGGTATAAGAACAAAATTGTATGCTTGTCATATAATCAATTACCCTGCGAATGCATCTTAACAGCCTATTTGCTGTAGCTATTACGCCACAGCATTATTTAATATACCTTTAAAGATACATGTACTAGAATATCCAAATCTCTTCCTTTCTCCACCTTCTTTGCTACTTTTCCCAGGAGAGTGTATGTATGTTACACTACCCAAACTAATCTTCATTTGCTATTCATGAGCTCAATCTCCCAACACTTCAAGATCCACATAAAGGCATTTAGTATTGTTTACAGTCCTACCATTCACAAGCATCTTAATATTATCCACAAATTTGAAGATTGTGTCTCCAATACCTATAATTTGATCATTAATGGCCTCCAAACAGATTTAGATTTATGTTTGTCTATATCTTTACGGACAAATCTCAATTCATGCTCAATATGCTACCACTATTTCAGAGTAGAGTGGCCTTTTATGTGGCATTTTATCAAAAATCTACAGGACTTCTTTCTTCCATCATTTTGGCGGCTTCAAAAAACTTCAATCCGATTAGCCAGACATGACCTTTTTATGAAACCCATAATATTGGTTTGCCCATAATATGACCTTCTCCACCTAAAATAATCATATCTTGCATCCCTAGTGATTCCCTTAACAACCTTTTGCTATTACTGATGCCGGGTTGATGGGCCTGTTGTTACCCAGGTCTGTCTTGTCACTTTTTGTGGACTACAGTAGCCTCTTCCACATCTATGGGAACTACCCTAGAGTGCAGCAGGCTAGTAAAAATATGGGCTAAGGATTCACACACCACGTGTCCCACCTTCCTGAAGATCCTCAGATAGATATCATCCAGCCCAGCTGCTCTACTTTTGAGTTTTTAATTCTATTTACAATATGTTTATTGGTTTTAGTATTACTGAAGTTACTATTAGTACTAAATAAAGGAGCCCTGATGAAGGGTCATCCAGACTCAAAACATTAGCTCCATGTTCTCTCCACAGATGCTGTCAGAGCTGCTGAGATTTTTCAGCATTTTCTGTTTTGTATTAGTACGGTTAGTTTAGTTATTAAAAATCGGTCAATTGTAACACTCGAGCATTGTCTGCAGGAATGAAAACCAATTCACAGTCTTCATTTAATGTTTTCATCACACATATTGTAACCTGTCCTTGAACGTTTTTCAGTGGCATCTCTCTGACGCTTCACAAAGCTTTTTCTGTTAGTTCCTCAATTGTACATGACCTCTTTAGCTTATCTCAGAAAAACATTCATTTTCTAAAATGTGGAGAAATTTGAGTTAATAAATTGCAGACTTTCATTACAAAGACAGGTGTTTTAAAAGTCTTCAGCTTCTGAGCAGATTTTTAATGGGAAGTTTTTTTACTTAGCACAGGTTATCCTTAATGGTTTCATGTTTGTCTCTCTAGACAGATGCTTAACAATGTTAATTTAGTTAGGAAACTGTAAAATCAAAATAAATGTAAGAATGAGGCTTCTGAATTCTTCCTAAAAGTTTTGTTTTATTTAAGAAATCTATTAATAAGCTTCTGAATAAATTCACTGTAATTTTGAATATATTGACATTTGAGTTTAAAGTTTAAAGTCAAAGTTTATTTATTAGTGTCACAAGTAGGCTCACATTAACACTGCACTGAAGTTACCATGAAATCCCCGAGTTGCCACACTTGATGCCTGTTTTTACATTTCACATGTTGAGATTAAAGTATAATGATGTTTTAACCGCAAGAGTTTTGTTTATATAGGGGTAATATTCAACAGGTCTCTGGCTATTTAGCAATGATAGTATTGTTGCTTGAAACCTAAAAGATGGGCTTTGGTCTACCTGTTTGGTGCCAAACTGGGAGTATACCTGGCATCATTTTGTGCTGGTTTTTCTTTTGGACATGACATTGTCTGAAACCTGAAATTAGCTTGTACTTACTTAATAAATGCAAAAGAGTTGTGTGCTTGTTTAAGGACATAAATGCCACTGTTGGGCCATTACCACTGAAAGAGGAAGAGAAGCAGTAGCTTAGAGCCAAGAGTTCTGCTTACAGCTGTAAAGTGATTGGGCAGACGGAGAGAGCGCACAAGAGGCCTTACTCCACTGGATTGTTCGCACCAAGAACTTTATAGCTACCACTCAGTGTGTGAGGAGGCCCTGGTTTACCAGGAAAGCTATTAAAGGACGAACACAACCAGCTTTCTTTCAGTGTGGAAATGAAGCTTAATATGATACTTCCTCATATCAGTAGGTTTTACGCTGTCATAGCAGTGTTTTGTGCCCATTTTGTACATACTGTTTGAAAATTGTCTCCATTCTGCAATGAATCTGGTGCATTAAGATTGATGGACAGAAGGTCATGGACAATATAACATGGAGTTCCTCTAGGTTGTGTAGAACATTGGATGATTGGATTATTGACAATTAAGCCACCCATGAAACTAAACTTTCACTTGGCAAAAATGTTCAGCTGCAGTACTGCAGAATATGCCTGTGTGAGAGGGAGAGAATAAGTGATTGAATGTGGAGGTTACAAAGGATGATATCAAGAGTTTGAGTGTGGACTCTGACCTCTTAGTCCCCTGCTATTTATTCTGTGTACCTTTCTCTTAAAGTAGTGCACAGAGAAGCATGTGGTAGAATGATGAAGCTGAGAAATATGTGTTGCCTAATTGTGCAACATATAGGGACATTGGATTAATGTTGTTACTTGCCATATCCAGTGACTAGCAGAATCAATGTATCGGCATGATAACAATACAAGTTGCTGTATGCGTTTGGAAAGTAGCTGAATATTCACTCTATTCAATCACACGAGTTATCATAACTGTTTCTGTCCCTGCCTCAGCACCCGTACTTGCATACTAGCATCAGATGGTGCCATGGCTCCCTTTTGTCTCCCTCTAACGCAGGCACTGAGGTTAATTACAACAAATCTATCGATGTCCCAGGTTAAGCTTAGACTGGGGTCAAAACTGCAACCTGTTTTTTGTCTGAATATCTCAGCTCCTTCCTGGAGATACTCATTGATGAGCCTCCTAATCAGTGGAGGATTGCATTAAATTCTCCACCGAAAATCTTACCAGGAAAATGTGTTGCGTAATTAGGAAGCACAGAAGATCAGATGGACCTTGGGGTGCATGTCCATAGATCCCCAAAGGCAGTAGGCCAGGTGGATAGGGAGGCTCAGAAGACACCTGGGATACTTGCCTTTATTAGCCGATGCATAGAATATCAAAGCAGAAAGCTTACGATGGAGCTGTATAAAACATTCATTATGTTACAGCTGGAATATTGTGTGCAGTTCTGATCACCACATTATCAGAAGGATGAATATGCACTGGAAAGAGGAGCTTCGTCAGGATGTTGCCTCGGTGGAGCGTTTCAGTTATGAAGAGAGGCTGGTTAGGTTGGGGTTGTTTTCCTTACAGCAGAGAAGGCTGGTGGGGAGAGGGGGCGGTGTGGTAGGGGATGTGGGAAGAAACCTGATCAAGGTCTATAAAATTCTGTAGGACATAGGTAGGGCAGATAGGAAGAAAGTTTTCCCCTTAATAGAGGATCAGTAAACAGGGGCATGATTTAAGATAAAGGGGAGGAAGATTTAGTGGGGATATGAGGAAAAACCTTTTCACACCGAGGGTGGTGGGAAGCACCATGCTTGAAACACCACAGCATACAAGGCTATGGACCAAGTGCTGGAAAATGGGATTGGAATAGATAGATGCTTGATGGCTGGCACAGGTATGATGGGCTGAAGGGCCTCTTTTTGTGCTGTAAAACTATATGAGTCTAAAAATTGTCATGACAACTCAGGCATATTGTGACTGGAAGAATAGTGACACTTGGAAAATACAAATAATTAATTAAGTGACATTACTGTAGGGATGATTGGTGTCAATACAGTTCTGACCCTTTCCCTCAAATCCAGGGGGCCTGAGGGGAAAGTGGAGTTCAGTGCTAATGGCAAACTGTACCAAACATTTGGTTACTTTTCATAATTTCAAAATATAAACAGCAGTGCTTGGTTGGATCATGATATTATGTTTTAAATACAATGCACTTTTTAAAGGAGGAAGCTATATGCATTTTTTTAGTGGATGAATGCAGCTTCAATTCTTCTGTTGTTGAGGTAAGTGTTTCCCTGCACATTTTGTACAACATCATTCAATGCCAAAGAAATAGCTAGTTTCCCCAAACCTTCCGCCCCCGCCGGACACTCTGGACACCTGAACTTAGCTAGATTAATCACGGAGAGAATACATATGTTTATGTGGCATTCAGCAGTCCAGACGTGGGGGGGAATTACAAAGCACAGGCCTTGTGCCAAAAGCATGTTACAAAGTTATTTCCCAGGGTATTTTGATTTATGCAGAGCTACCAGAATGTATGTAAATCAAGGCAGGCCCTGAAAATCTCTACGCTATGAACTGGGAACACAATAGCACTGCTGTGTACTGTATGACATTCAAACCATGTCTTTACACTGGCTATTATCTTGCTGCCTTGTCTTCTGAGAGTTTTGGCTCCAGAATTGTTTAGTTGTTTCAGCAGATTCATTTCAAGGCAACTTTAACCTAACCTGTCCACTGGGAAACTGACAGAATTGGTATTTTCAGGCTTTGTCAATTTTCCTTTCCATTTAGGGCAGCACGGTGGCATAGTGGTTAGCACTGCGGCCTCACAGCGCCAGGGATGCAGCTTCAATTCTGGCCTTGGGTGAGTATGTGGATTTCATACGTTCTCCCCGTGTCTACGTGGGTTTCCTCCAGATGCTCCAGTTTCCCCCCCACAGTCCAAAGATGTGTAGGTTAGGTGGATCGATGATGCAAAATTGCCCCTTAGTTTCCAAAAATGTGTAGGTTAGGAGGATTAGTGGGGTAAATATGTGGGGTATGGGGATAGGGTGGGCGTGAGCTGGTTGTGAGAGAGTCGGCGCAAACAAGATGGGCCGAATGGTCTCCTTTTACACTGCAGGGATTCTATGATTTAAATCAATGGGGGATAATATTCCAGAGTGTAACACTGGTGTTCCATCTGATCCTGCATGGGAAGTGTCAGGGGTGTCTTAGTTTAAAATGCCCACATATGTAACTCAAGTTCACTGGAATGGACAAAATCCTAAAAATGATAAGTTTTAAATATTTTTCAGTAATTCTGAAGTGTATAAAGGCACCTCTGCCAAAAATAATCTGTGATACTGCCATTCAGGACTCCCTCCATCACCTCACCTGCCTAAGGTTGTCTTAATACCTACTGGGTCGCCTCTGGGCTAGCTGATGTTGTATTGGCCTGCATCCAGCAAGCTGTGTCAGCATGTGATTTAACTAAATGAGGCCTGAGCCTCAACAATGGCTTCAGACTCTGCTGGTCAGCCACTCAGAATTTAAAACTGGCTGTCATCAATCGCTTTTTTAAAAGATTCTTTCAAGGGATATTGCTGAGCCTGCATTTATTGCCCATCCCTAATCGCTCTTGAAAAAAGTGATGGAAGTCTGCCTTGACTGTCAGTAATAGAATGCCATGCCATCTGTTCTCAGGTGTAACAGCCCCTGTACAAACTGTTGAACCTACTTACTGGCAGTTGTTGTGGCACTGCATAGGAAATAAATACAAGACTGTCTTTCTAATGGGTGTGTCAGCTATGTGGTGTGGGAGAGGAATTTCAGCCCCTTTGGTACTGGTGACTGAAGCCTACTGTTAAATGAGTCAAAGCTGTTTCATTTTTTAAAGCCAAACCCTCAGTGTAGAAATATGAAGAGGTACATCAAGAAACCCAGATTAGGTGACTCCAAGATAGGGTTTGGAAAGTTTGAAGATTGTAGGTTGGACTGAAGACAGAATGAGGACAGGGTGGGTTCATCATTTTAATGCCCTGGGAAAGAATGAGGTGGATAAAGGATGCCAGCTCCATCGCTGCACAGTGAGTACTGACAAGCTATAATGAAAACAAAATACTGTGGATACTGGAGATTTGAAATAACAAAGCATTGACGGACAGAGAAACAAAGTTATTGTTTAGAGTCCATATGACTCTTCTTCAAGGTTAAAGAAGGATGAATGGAAATCCCCTTGGAGAGAAGAACAGTACCTTTTGGAAGAAAAGTCATACAGTTCTGGAACGGTAACTCTGTTTCTCTGTCTGCAGATTTTGCCAGAGCTGGAGAGTTTTTCCAGCATTTTCTGTTTTTATTATAGTTCCAACAAGCTTCTTGACATCATATAGAGCCCAAACATTTTTTCAGCCAACATCTCATTACGTGGATATCCAGCAATGGCCAATGAATACGGATGCAGAGGCAACATGCTGGTGAATTTTCCCATCCATAGTTGCTGATTTTGAGACCATTTGTCGAAACACTGTCTACTAAATTAGGAATGGTAAATTCAACAATACTTATATAGTGCCTTCACAATAATAAAAACCCCGTTGGGTAAGAATAATGGGAGGAATAGTAGAAAATTTCCTGATGATTATCAGAGGCTTTGCCAAAGCAAAAAGGGAGTAAATTGGAGGGCTCTTGAAAATGTGCGTGAGGGTTGGGATGGATAATGGAGGCAGTGCATCGTTGTCACGCTGCCTGTTTATAATGATTTTGAAATGCAGCCAATTCTATATACGTTATTAAGGCTCCATTATCTTACTGTTTTGGAAATCTTGGTGGAAAGGTTGTGAGCTACCTTGCATCCACAAAAAGCAAGTGGCCTTCCAGGCACCTAGTGAGAAGACAGAAGGAACAGACATTTAGGGAGATCAGTGCTAAGATTTTAGCCCCAAGTCCCAAACAAGTTTGACTACCACACACAAGTGGGCAACAACAGTGACTGTTTCTTCAAATGTTATTTTGTACCAAACGCACATTATCTATTCACCAACCCCATCACAGACAGACAAAAAGTTTACGTCAGGATTTAGACCTGGTATTCATATGCTTCACTTCTCCTCACACTAACACTCCGCTCACAGCTCACACACACTACCAGCTATTCAACCATTGCAGCTATATCACACCAAACATATTCATTTGACTCACTGATGTACCTTCCTTTCTCTTGCAAGAGAATGTGCTAGAAAGCTAGAGAAAGCAGGAACTAACTATTATTGACCCGATCCCTGGGCAAAACCCCCAAATTTATTACCTTGTGTCTCCTCTCTGGGAGCTATCTCAGCATGAACCACAATTTGTGGATGGGATAACCCCAAATTGTTGTGCTCCTGGATGAGGAGGGATGAACTGGCTCCCTTTCTTTATTCAGTCCTTTTAATTGGTTGCAAAACGATTATTTCAAAAAGGATCCTTTCCCTTTTGGATACCTGTTCACAGTCCCAATATATTAATGCTTTCAAAACAACCAATTTAACCAGGCTTTCTTGAGTTAAAAAAAGAGTAAGTTTATTAGCCATTAAACCCAAGAAAACCACATGCATATACATTCACACAGATTAGAAATCAGAAGTGAGATAAAAAAAATACACAAATCATTCTTTGACTTGTCTGCAAGTAGATGGAGAAATGTTGCAGCCTTTTGTGATTTGTGATTCCAGTAGCGCTGACTTGAGCAGTTGGTTTCAAGATTTTTGGGTCCTATGGTTTGGCTGAGAGATTGTCCTGCTTCCTTTTCTGATTTGGCTTGCTTTAGCAGTCAGAGCGATATTTGGCATTTTTTCCTGCAATGCAGGTAGGGACTCTGATTTTTTTTTGTTTCTGTTTCACACACTCTGACATACCCAAGTCCACACTGACTAAGTTTTCCAGCTGGTATTTTATTCCACTCTCTCGTATATTCCTGGAAGGTGAAAATCCACAAACTGGTCTAGGATATAATTCCTGCTGTGATAGTAATCAGCTTCTATTATTTCCACAGGAGATAGTAGTTCACATTTTTTGGCTTCTTTGTTTCAAATGTGCCTCGCTGACACAGGATTTGACCTTCCATTGTCTGTCTCTTCATTATTACCCACGCTGGAACAATTCAGTGGCTGGATTTACATTCTCAGAATTTACATCCTAGTCATCTTTGGATTGTATGTCCATTTTTAAAAGCATATATCTTATTTGGAAGTTCGTGATGCCTTGGTGGTTATTTTCCAGACGTCGCTGGATTCCGGGGAAGTGCCGGAAGATTGGAAAACGGCTAATGTTACACCGTTGTTTAAGAAGGGTGGCAGGCAAAAGGCAGGGAATTATAGGCCAGTTAGTTTTACGTCTGTTGTAGGTAAAATGTTAGAATCCGTCATCAAGGAGGAAATAGCGAGGCATCTTGAGGGGAACTGCTTGATAGAGCAGACGCAGCACGGTTTCGTTAAAGGGAAGTCGTGTCTGACAAATTTACTGGAGATCTGTGAGGATGTGTCTAGGGCGGCGGATAGAGGAGAGCCGGTGGATGTGGTCTTTCTTGATTTTCAGAAGGTGTTTGACAAGGTACCTCACAAGAGGTTATTGCAGAAGGTCAGGGGGCATGGAGTTGGGGGTAGGGTGTTAGCATGGATAGAGGGTTGGTTGTCAAATAGGAGGCAGAGAGTGGGGGTCAATGGGTGCTATTTGGATTGGCGGTTGGTGACTAGTGGAGTGCCCCAGGGGTCGGTGCTGGGGCCTCAGCTATTTACCATTTATATAGATGATCTGGAGGAGGGAACCGAGTGTAGGGTATTGAAATTTGCAGATGACACCAAGATTGGTGGAACGGCAAATTGTGCGGAGGGTGTGGAGAGTCTACAGAAGGATCTAGATAGGCTGGGCGAATGGGCCAGGAACTGGCAAATGGAATTTAATGTTGGCAAGTGCGAGGTGGTCCACTTTGGTAGGAATAATCGTAGGAAGGATTATTACTTACGGGGCGAAAAACTGCAGCAGGCGACGGTGCAGAGGGACCTTGGGGTCCTTGTGCATGAGTTGCAAAAACCCAGCTTGCAGGTGCAGCAGGTGGTCAGGAAGGCGAATGGGATGCTGGCCTTCATAGCGAGGGGGATTGAATATAAAAGTAGGGAGATCTTGCTGCGGCTGTATAGGGCATTGGTGAGGCCGCAGCTGGAGTACTGTGTGCAGTTTTGGGCGCTGTACTTACGCAAGGATATTTTGGCCTTGGAGGGAGTGCAGAGGAGGCTTACTAGGCTGATGCCGGAGTTGAGGGGGTTGAGCTATGAGGAGAGGCTGAATAAACTAGGCTTGTACTCGTTAGAGTTTAGAAGAATGAGGGGAGATCTCATTGAGACGTATAAGATGATGAATGGGATGGATAGGATAGAGGTGGAGAGACTCTTCCCGCTCAGAAAGGACAGTAGGACTAGGGGGCACAGCCTCAAGATAAAGGGGGGGCGGTTTAGAACGGAGTTGAGGAGGAACTTCTTCACTCAAAGGGTGGTGAATCTCTGGAATTCTCTGCCCGTTGAAGTGGTGGAGGCTACCTCGCTAAATATTTTTAAGACGCGGGTTGATGGGTTTTTGATAAGCGAGGGGATTAAGAGTTATGGGGAGAGGGTGGGAATGTGGAACTGAGCCACGACAGATCAGCCATGATCTTATTGAATGGTGGGGCAGGCTTGAAGGGCTAGATGGCCTACTCCTGCTCCTATTTCTTATGTTCTTATGTATATCTGTACATAATTCAAGATTTTTCTCCATCACTATGACACTAGTTAGTGGGGAGGAGGCACATCTGCACGTTCCAGCCCCCATGTTTATGTGGAGGGCCATTGCTGAGAGAGGAGTCACTTATATCCTCAAACCTAGTTTTCCTTGTCATGTCCCATTCCTCCCACATCCCACAGTCTTGTCTAACTTGCAAACTGCTGATGATCACAGTCATGCTTGAGGCCAAAAGTAAAGCCAGCTGGAAGCCACAGATTTAAATATGGCTTCAGTTCCATATTAAATGGTGTATTTAGCCACACAATCAGTGGGGTGGATGCAGCTTTAATACAATAATAATTCTGACGTTGATTTGAACTTTGGTTTTAGAATTTAAATTAGTGCTCTGATACACCAAACTATCATGTTTTGGCCCATCAAGTTGCTGATGTGTAAATACTGTTTTTCTTTGTTTTGGTGAGGGAAGTGATTGAAGAATTTTTATAGTCATGTAGTAGGTGGGTACTGAGAACCAACTGTTCCAACGTGTCAACTCATAAACAAACTCATAAATTTTATTATGACACAGTACTGTAACTCTTCTAACCACCTACACATGATCTGCTATTTGACCGAACTCTTTATAACATAATAATGACCAATTCTTTGCTGCTACTTTACAGCTTTTCTAATTTTTAGGTGTAAAAGAGTTAGAAATAATCTGAAAGGCTGTTTTTTATTCAGTGAAAATTAGTGGAGTAGTTCTATCATTCAGAAAGGATAAAATAATTAAAGATTTGATCTTCACCAAATCTAGCAATGGGTATGTAAGTTATTAATTCAGTTTTACAATTATTAACACTGAATGTATATATCTGTAATGCCTCACATGTAAAGCATTTAAAGAGGTAAATGAAGCATTCATAATTAAAGTTTTCTGTATTCTTGATGAGTAACACAATAGAAAAGTGCAGATGAGTCCATGGCACTTGTGTTATTTTAGAGATAGTTCAGTTAATTTTATTAGCAATGCTGTAGTATCATTCAGAGATGTACAATAAGAGACTTTGTGTTGCACAATGACTTTCTTGTTGCTCAGTGATTAAATGCATTACAAATGTGTCATTAATCCACAAAGAGCAAAAGCTCCCATGTTCATTCTGTGACCTGTGTTGAGATAACTGATTTCAGCCAGGACACGTATTGAGTCCTTTATATTTTGGATGGACTGGGGAGTCCAAAATGCTGCTCCTGATCGCTATCCAGCAGTCTTTGCTGAAATGTGTAAATGTGTGGTAATGGCTGAGGATAGGGTTGGGTTTTTCCGTGATGGAATCAGAGAATCCTACAATGCAGAAGGAGGCCATTCGGCCCATCGAGTCCACACTGACCACAATCCCACCCCAGGCTCTATCCCCATAACTCCATGCCTCTATCCTAGCAAGTCCCTCTGACACTAAGGGCAATTTAGCATGGCCAGTCCACCTAACCTTGATGTTGTGTAAGGTTGATTTGCCTGTGAAAATAGAGCCTAGTTTTTCTGCTGGGCATTGTTACTCTCATCAGAAAATCCAGGCTGTAATGTTTAGGAATACTAATGAAGGATATGTTGTAACAAAGGGGTTATTTTCACTCTGGGACTGCACCCGATTGTTGGCAAGTCAAATGAGCTGAAAAGATAAAAATGGAAATGCACAATGGAGGAGAATCTTTGTGAAAGGAGATTTTCTGTTGTCACAGAGTTTGGCAAGACTTTATCAACCATTCCTGGGTCCTATCTCTGTGATTGTTGTTTAATTGAGGATGGGGACACAGACCCAGTCAGACAGCCAGTTAACAGCACTGTTGGGAGAACTGGTTTGAAGTTTCCATAGGCTTTGGGTATCCAATGTTAGGACCACTCCCGAGGTGTAAACCTGCGCGTTTCCATAGCGCCAGCCTAGTTATGGGAAACATCCAATTAGAAGACCACCTCTATATTTGTCATCCAATTGGACATGGGAGTGCAGCACAAGCGGCAGGAGAGCCAATGGAAGAGGCCTATAGTGGCCAGCAGCCCCACAGAAAAAAAGGAACACAACACAGGCACACAGATGGTGAGAGGACACCGCGAGATGGAGGCATTCACCTAATGGTCCATATAGCACGTAAAAGGGTAGGCATTGTAAGGAGTATCAGTCTTCAGCAAAATGCTTCCAGAAGAATGCATTTCGTTGCAGATGTAATGTTTAAGTAAATTTATTAGTGTCACAAGTAGGCTTACACTAACACTGCAACAAAGTTATTGTGTAAATCCCCTACACTCCGGCACTTGTTCGGGTACACTGAAGAAGAATTTAGCATGGCCAATGCACCTAACCAGCATGTCTTTTCGTCGGTGGGAGGAAACTGGAGCACCTAGAGGACGTGCAGACTTGCTCAGACTGCGCCCAAGCCGGGAATCGAACGTGAGTCCTTGGCACTGTGAGGTAGCAGTGCTAACCACTGTGCCACTGTGTCACCCATGTTAATGTCCTTCCTCCCAAAGTTCAAGTTAAAGTTTTCGAGCTCTCTTCAAGACCTGGAAACAACACAATTAGCAGAAGCTCCAAATGGTGATGTATTTACCTTGGGATTGTGAATGGTTTGTACATGGAGCCTGTTCCTAGCCCAAAGATTTTGTAAATGAATGTGAAAGATGGCAGAAATTTGAGTTGTACTCCAGCTAATAATAAATATTTAAAGTTCTGTGATGCCCTGTGTTACTTCCACCGATTGTATTGACTAAATCAGCACAGCTGATGGAAATGGAAAGCCCTGGATTTGTTACAGAAGAGTTGTAATACTGCTTGTAAAAAAAACAGATATCCCTTATGTACTTAATGCAATTTACAATGATTGCTTTATTTCCAGGTAGTTAACCTTGATTTTGCTAGATAAACTTGCAGAAAATATGTAAAAGTATATTTTTTCAGATGGGCATTGCACAGAGTGCACTTTCAAAATCTATTGCTAACAAAGAGAATGCAGCATTGAAGTGAAGGACAAATTGACTTTGTGGTATATTTCTGTGTGTCGATCTGTCTACCCGGTTATCTATTTCATTTTGAAAATAATCACCATCGTATTCCTGGAGAGCCTTACAGGGATGGAAGGAGATGGATAGATGGGTGGAGATTGTGGGGGAGGGTTTCTAGTTGTGCAAACGGCCAATTCAGTTTTTATGTTAATATATTCAGTTTCATTGTAAATATATCCATTAGCATTAATTCATAGTAAAACCCGTCAAACTCATTAAATTTTATTGCAGGGAGCATCAACTAATCCTCGCGCTTGGCATGTTAGCTGATCAACTGTGAATGGGCATCGGAAGACCTGCTATAATTACAAGACTGTTTTTACTTTGGAATAATAGCAATAAGCCACAGCTAGTTAGAGAACTAGTCACAGATGAGGGAGAGAAGGAAAGGTAAATTTAATCTGAAATGTGTGCTTTACCATTATTTAGCAGAAATCTGGAAGAACAAAAGAGAAACAATAGAATTTTTAAGTAAACATTTTAGATTTATTCTGGTGTAAACAGCTGCACTATATTTGGTATTGTGAAACAGAACAGGTACTTTACCTTTTAAAAAGGTGGGAAATTCTGCAAGGCCTTGGAGTATCCTAGCAGGGCCACAAGTCATATATCAGTCAGAAACATAAGAAACAGGAGCAGGAGTAGGCCATCTAGCCCTTCGAGCCTGCCCTGCCATTCAATAAGATCATGGCTGATCTGTTGTGGCTCAGTTCCACATTCCCGCCCTCTCCCCATACCCCTTAATCCCCTCGCTTATCAAAAACCCATCAACCCGCGTCTTAAAAATATTTAGCGAGGCAGCCTCCACCACTTCAACGGGCAGAGAATTCCAGAGATTCACCACCCTTTGAGTGAAGAAGTTCCTCCTCAACTCCGTTCTAAACCGCCCCCCCCCTTTATCTTGAGGCTGTGCCCCCTAGTCCTATTATCCTTTCTGAGCGGGAAGAGTCTCTCCACCTCTACCCTGTCCATCCCATTCATCATCTTATACGTCTCAATGAGATCTCCCCTCATTCTTCTAAACTCTAACGAGTACAAGCCTAGTTTATTCAGCCTCTCCTCATAGCTCAACCCCCTCAACTCCGGCATCAGCCTAGTAAACCTCCTCTGCACTCCCTCCAAGGTCAAAATATCCTTGCGTAAGTACGGCGCCCAAAACTGCACACAGTACTCCAGCTGCGGCCTCACCAGTGCCCTATACAGCCACAGCAAGACCTCCCTACTTTTATATTCAATCCCCCTCGCTATGAAGGCCAGCATCCCATTTGCCTTCCTGATCACATGCTGCACCTGCAAGCTGGGTTTTTGCGACTCATGCACAAGGACCCCGAGGTCCCTCTGCACTGTCGCCTGCTGCAGTTTTTTGCCATGTAAGTGATAATCCTTCCTACTGTTATTCCTACCAAAGTGGACCACCTCGCACTTGCCAACATTAAATTCCATTTGCCATTTCCTGGCCCATTCGCCCAGCCTACCTAGATCCTTCTGTAGACTCTCCACACCCTCCGCACAATTTGCCTTTCCTCCAATCTTGGCGTCATCAGCAAATTTCGACACCCTACACTCGGTTCCCTCCTCCAGATCATCTATATAAATGGTGAATAGCTGAGGCCCCAGCACCGACCCCTGGGGCACCCCACTAGTCATCATCCGCCAATCCGAATAGCACCCATTGACCCCTACTCTCTGCCTCCTATTTGACAACCAATCCTCTATCCACGCTAACACCCTACCCCCAACTCCATGTCCTCTGACCTTCTGCAATAACCTCCTGTGAGGTACCTTGTCAAACGCCTTCTGAAAATCCAGAAAGACCACATCCACCGGCTCTCCTCTATCCACCGCCCTAGACACATCCTCATGATGTCAGAGCAGGTTGAAAGTTAAAAACATGCTTAGAATATGCCTGAGGGGTGTGGCAAACCTTGTTTTTTTTTTGCAACCATCCCCTAAGTGCCAACAATAAATTTACAACAACTACCAGTGCTATTACAGACTCAATCCAACCTTCCCAGTGCTTTCAGACTCTGCTTTCTCAGACCATCAACCCAACCCTGTGAGGCTCCCTAATAGCCTTCTCCCCTGGAACTTTTTCCCTTGCTTCCGCAAGGTACTCTACCTAGTGTTTGCAGTTGGTGGCTTCTCTCATCCCAGTAATCTTATACTTTATTAGCACATCCCAGCTTCGCTTGATTCCAGGACTGCTCTCAATGCTGCCACACAGGGATTGAATTAGGGATCCTTCAGAATGCTCTTAAATCATGGACCACCTTCCCTGTTCCTAGGATCACCCTTCTTGTGCTTTGGGCTGCAGAATTCTAGTTACAGTGCTTCCACTGCGTATGTACTCATTTACACTGCTATCAGAGCACGATATCTCATTTCTGCCTCCAGCTCATCAATACCATAATACTCAGGATCACCTCTACCCCTGATAAATTTCCTTACTTTTCTACATACTATAGTCCAAACTCCTAGAATGTTCCACTCCCAATATTGACAGATGCTGTTAACTCCAGCAGTGCTCCTGGAGTCTGGGAAACCACCTCCCTCATGCCACACTGCTGGCAGACCCTAGAAATTTCCCAGTAAATCAAATTCCATATTCCAACTCCTGTCCACATTCCCCATCCTGAACGTTACCATATTTTAGAAGTTTCCCCATCCCATCAAACTCTGTAGCCGCTGTTTCCAGATATTGCTGCAAAAAATGGCAACGTTCCTGCATCCTGCTACAGATTGTCACTGTGCACTGTCCTTACTCCCTCTGAATACTCTGCTGTGAAATACTGACGTTTCCTTCACCTCTATTTAGGAACATCATTGTCCAGTCCCATTATCTCCTCTGATTCTTGTGTAGATCACCCATTGTCCATTCATTATCTAACTTGGGCCATTGAGTGAGAGTAAGAAGGGGAATGGTGTTGTGGGTGATCTTTTTGAGCTGTCACTGTTCTTCAGTGGCCCACTGTTGGGTCATTTTAGTTTTCAGTGCCTTTCTTATTCTCAATTCACCTAGAAAGAGAAGAGAATGAGCAATGCAGAGTTTTGTACCTTTTTTTTTTGCTGCTCTATTGTTATTATGATTAGCGATGTGATTTTCAGAAATTAAAATCTTTTTATTTTTTACCATTGATGTTGTTTCTGTATAAACCAACTATGGGTACAGAACCTTTCATATTCTCTTCCCCCGTCAACACTGCTGTTGAAATCTAGTACACCCATTGCTTCCTTCTCCTGCTGAGGTGTTAGATGAATGTCTGCACTCTCCTCTAGTAGCTTGTCATTCTTGGGAATTATCTGCCAATTTTCTCTACGTGAGAATTGAAAGCATTTAACTTTCAGAGACAGACTGGTTTATTTTATGACTGTTGCAGAACTCATAATACTTCCCTGGTGGAGTTCCCAGAGAGAGAATGATGCCATAAATACGATGCCTAATGGCAGGATACGCTGGTGAGAGAATTTTTCTGTTTCATTTCAAGAGCTCTGTGGTGTTCATTGAGGTCACAGGGTTATGTTTGTTACTGCATTTTTGGAATTAATATCAACTTGCAGCCAGAAAAGTTTAAAATTCAAATGGACAAGAGCTTTGCTGCCTTCATGTGTGCATTTGCTGAGCTTGTAGCTGTTAATAGAGAAGGGACCTGGGGGTGGGAGAGTTGCCACCCACTGACTCTGCCATCTCATTCTAATCCTCGTTCTAATAACAGGACTGTATTGATGAGTTTCTTCCCACCCACTCCCCAAACGCACAATTGAATAGCTGTTGTGCCTTATTTCAATGAGCAGATGATTAATATCATTTTATTTACCTTGCTAAGAGCAGGTCCAGCTTCAGATCTGCACCTCCCCCACCCTACCACCCAACCCCGAATGAAATTTTCAAGCTGCTTTTTTTCAATATCATGTTTTGTCGATATATTCACAGTGATGTTCAGTAGGGATTTCCAGGATTTTGACCCGCTGATAATGAAGGAGAAGATAAATATTTCCAAGGTAGGATGGTGTGTTTTTAGGTGGTCTGCGGGGGTGGGGGGTGGTAGAGGTATTCTCATGAGCTTGCTTCCTTTACTCTTCCAGGCAGTTGATATTGTATAATAAAAAGAGAAACTGCTGGAAACGCTCTTCAGGTCTGGCAGCATCTGTGGAGAGAAACCGAGTGAATGTTTTGAGTCCAATATGGCTTCTTCATAGTCATGCAGGTGCAAAACATTTCTCTCTCCACAGATGCTGCCAGACCTGCTGGGTGTTTCCAGCATTTTCTGTTTTTATTTAGGATTTTCACTATCCACAGTATTTTGTTTTTATTTATACTAGAGATTGACGCTGGAATACAACGCCCCGCCTACCATGGAATTGGAGCGGGCGAGGGGCGGATGACGGAAATGTCTGTTGACCTTGGGGGGTAATTACTGGTCTCACCCGAGGGAGGCTGTTAAATCCTGTTTAGGAGATGTTGTGGAAGAAACCTTTTGTGAATTACTTCATCCCCTCAATATAAGTAGATATTGGGCAGTATGAGATGACTGTGTAAGGCCAGAGTCGTAGGATCCACTTACAGGAATGACTAGTGCTCCTGAACCTGAGAAACCGACTATAGCAGATGGGAAATTTGTAACAACTGTGGAAACTAGATCTTCTCAAGGGCAGTCAGCAACTTCCTGCAAAGTTGAAGCCTTTTAAAGGCTGAAAGCTAGTTGATGGTAATTGATATACTTTAAAACTCAAATGTGAGCCTAACAAATATATACATTTCAGAATGTAGCCCGAATACAGACTTCAAAAATAAAATATATTGACTGCATGTGTGTCACCTCTGAATGATTGTAGCAGATGACCTAATGGAAGTGTGGGACAAAAAACAGCTTATCTGGGGGAGGGGGAACAGGAAATATTTTCAGGAAGCCAATAGCAAAAGCTTAGCAAAAATAAAAATACACAGGAGAGAAGGAAGTGGGTTTCTTACACTCTTTTTAATAACTCATTTTGCCACCTTGTCTCCTGTGCTGAAAGGATCCTGGTATCTATAGAGGTGCCAGATTTCTGTTGAAGCTGAATGACACTCAGTTTAAAGGGCGTTGGAGAGGGTGCAGGCCAGAAGGAAACCTGTTGATGATCTGGCAAGGCCGAAGATGCAAGGTTGCTGCCAAACCTAATGTTGGGATCTTTTTCCCTTCTGTATGCCATGCTGGTAGCGAGCCAAATTGACAACTTGCCTGGCTCCAGGGTGGGGAAAGCAGTGGCAGGTGGTTGTAGTCATAGATTCTTAAGCCTGTTCCCAGGAATTGAGAAGAATAAACTTGGTGTTTAGGGATGGGGAGAAAATGGCTACGCATGCAGCATGAAGCGATCAGCAACCAGGACTTGATGTGCTAATGGTCAAGGGAGAGAGACACCATTGTGGAAGGGGAGATGACGACCTTTGGGGTATTATGGGATTGGTCAGAGGCATTGTAGAAGCCCGATCTAAAGGTGTTAATAAACTGACCTGCCTTTTCTTGATGAGACACTTATTGTGTCTCATGTCATGAAACCTGTTTTAAAAAAATCTACATTAACCTGTTGAGGACACGCTCCCCATTTTTAAAAAAATTACATACCACAGCCATTGTGGGCATTGGAATCAAGGTCAGTTTCTCTTTGCACATTTTACTGTGTGTTTTTATCTTCTCATTATTTCTGAGACACATGGAAAATAACTGATTAAATTATCTTCAAAATTTGGTAATGGTCTAAACATAGATGATGTGATGAGGGGTTATAAGTGAGCAGATCAATATTGTGAATAAAGAGGAAATAGGTAAAAGATAGATAGCGTCATAGAGGTTTACAGCATGGAAACAGGCCCTTCAGCCCAACTTGTCCATACCACTCTTTTTTAAAACTCTGAAGCTAATCCCAATTGCCTGCATTTGGCCCATATCCCTCTATACCCAGCATACCCATGTAACTATTTAAATTCTTTTTAAAAGACAAAATTGTACCTGCCTCTACTACAACCTCTGGCAGCTTGTTCCAGACACTCACCACCCTCTGTGTGAAAAAACTGCGCCTCTGGACACTTTTGTATCTCTTCCCTTTCAACTTAAACCTATACCCCCAGTTTTAGACTCCCCTAACTTTGGGAAAAGATATTGACTATCTAGCTGATCTGTGCCCTTCATTACTTTGTGGACCTCTATAAGGTAACACCCCCAGCCCCCTATGCTCCAGAGAAAAAGAAATCTCAGTCTATCCAACCTCTCCTTATAACTTTTTGGCTTCTTAGTATATTGCCTTCCAAAAATTTACTGTTTCCATTACCTCTGTAAGATTGCAATTCCAAACATAATTGAAGAACACAGCACCTACCAACAGACAATCTTCTCACATTTGATTAAAATTTACATGAAGAAAGGTGCCTTTTTTGTTTAAGAATGCCGTTGGGTTTCTGATTAGTAACTGCAATGAATGGCATTTGTTGAAATGAGTAATCATCAATACTGAATGGGGGGGGAGCTGGACTTGTCTGTAATTGCAAGCTCATCCGCTCTTGTGGAAGACTTGTTATTGAGGCATTTGTTTGAACTACTGGCAAATAGGTGTTAGTGGAAGCCACAAAGTAATTTTGCTTTGAACATCTGAGCACGTTAAATCTTTCCTAAAAGGTTGATTTTACTATTGATTGCAATCAAATGTATTACATTGTAGGATTTAGCCTTTTTGTTAGATCTTATCAGTGATTTACGTGCACTAATAGATAATTCACAGTTCCAGCTTATTGACACAGAACAGAATCTTGGATTGTAAACTATTTAATTGTGATATATCTCACAAAGTAGTGAGAGGTGGTAAATTATTGAATTCTTTTCACCTTCAACATGTTCATCTCTTAGAGAGTCCCAAGATATCCAGTGACTTACTGTGCTTGTTTATCAAAAGGATAAATTCAGTACTTAGAATGGTTTATGATTTTTTTGGAGTGGATTCCGTTTCTAAATGCTTATATAGTTTCTGCTTTTATTCATCTTCATACTCAGAGTAATGAGTGAAATCAATGTGAATCATGGCAAGGTTGCCTGAGTCATCATTTGGATTGAACGTTAGATTTGTGCATACAAATGTCTTTTCTTTTGAAGGAGATTGTATTTGTCAAATAAAATATGATGCAGACATGTTTATTAGAATTAAAATATAATCCCATAATTAGCAATCATGATAGAATCACAAATTTTGATTTCTAACAATATTGGCTTAAAAAATGTAACTGAGAGATAAAATTGAAACCTGTTTTCATGTTTGAAGCAGCGTTGTCATAATGCTACGCTGCCAGTAATAACATTGTAAATGTGGGCAGACGGCAGCTGTGAGTTCCCATGTTTTGGCATCTGATTCTCTTCAGCAGGCAATGCAAGGTACAGTGACAGACATGATAAGAGCACCATTGTGCCAGACAATCCAGTTGATCTCGAAGCAGATTGGAGCAGTTGGCTTTTGATTTTTCTAAAGCAATTCTATAAATAATAAAGAGAAAATAGATTAAAAGTATCTGTGGAGAATTGAATGAAGAATTATACATTGCCGAGCATTGGATTTACGAATAAGCCTGGGAGGCCTTTTAAAGATGTTGCAACCTCTTAGGCTTTGATAATACTGCCTTTGTCTTTTTTGGTCTTTTGCAGACTGATCGGGTCTCTGAATCTTTGAAAAATAAAGCGTGTTTGCATCAGATGCCAGTTTTAGTCACATGATTAACTACAATTGTCCAATCGCAATGATTTGGAAGTCCAAAGACGTTAGTACACAATAGGAGATAGAAGGTGATCGTTAACATTTGTTGAGGATAACTGATTCCCTGAACTGTCTTTTGCTAAACATTGACCCTGGAATCCTCAAAGTCTGGAGATCTGTTGACCTTACATTATGGGTAAATTGCATCAATAGTAAAAGTAAATTTCACAGGCTCCATGTGGGTATGTCCATTCAGGGGAAATTCCCACCCAAGGTAATTTAAATAGAAACTTTTGGGAAGCTTAAAAGCCTGTGTTGACCTTTGTCAGCCATCTTAATTGCCACACTAGTGCTGTGAAGTTGAGTTTGTAAAGATATAAAAGAATTGAAAAATGCTAGAGGGAAAGAAAACTGTGTGTTGTCCCTTCAAAACCTATTTTTGAGTTTTGTGCTAAAATGCAGAGTACACAAACCCTAGGTTCCAACATTTGCTTCAAAAGGACCAAGCGGAGGGTTGACTTGGACACAGGTTTTTGCATTCTGCCAGCCTATTACTTTAGAAAGGATCATCAACGATTAACAGCCAGTCAGATTTGAATTTGGTAGTGTTGACAGCATCAAACCAATCGCAGTGTAAGAAAATTGCAAGGTCATAACAGGTATAAAGGCCAAAGCAACAGCCTTTTCAAGAGAGAACATCTTGGAAGAACATCTCTAGAGGCCAGGGCAGACAGTCAAAAAAGTCATCACTAGACTAACACGTCACCCCTGCCAGTTTAAACAGCTCTTAGCAGGGTAATTCTCTTATCTAACAGGACTATACTGAGTCAGAAAGACCTTACAGGCAGCGGATAATAAAGACCTCCAGAACTTCTGAACGCTATCAGACCTGGTTATATACATTTTTTTGAGAGTGACAAACATTCCATTATTCTGTTTTGGTAATGAATGTTCCTTGTATTATTGGAACAGCATATCGTTCAAAATGTGCCTTAGTTGATATGTTATTTGTTTATTTAAAGTTCTTGGTTATTTAAATAAACTACCTTATTAATTATCACTTAAAGCAAGTGTTAGGCCTTTATGTTAATAAATCTAAACGTTAATTAAGAACAGTTAACACTTTCCCAAATATTTTTACCAGATTGCGACGTGAGGTAAAGGGGATTAACCTCTGTGTTGTAACACTAGGGTCCAGTATTATAAATAAAAGACCATTCTATTGGCTTTCATACAAAGAGAGTTGAAGTTTTGAATAGGACATGTCTTCTCTGGGCATGACAAAGGAGAGATCTTGACTGCTGAGAATTCTGAGCTGCAATGGAGACGCGTTGGTGGCAGGTCAGTGCTGTGCTGTGTGTCATGATATGGAGATGCCGGCATTGGACTGGGGTAAACACAGTAAGAAGTCTCAAAACACCAGGTTAAAGTCCAACAGGTTTATTTGGTTGCAAAGTAACCTTTTGGAGCGCTGCTCCTTCATCAGATGAGTGGGAAATCTGTTCACAAACAGGGCATATAAAGACACAAACTCAACTTGAAGAATAATGATTGGAATGCGAGTCTTTACAGCTGATCAAGTTTTAAAGGTACAGATAATGTGAGTGGAGAGAGCATTAAGCACAGGTTAAAGAGATGTGTATTGTCTCCAGACAGGACAGTTAGATTTTGCAAGTCCAGGCAAGTCATGGGGATTACAGATAGTGTGACATGAACCCAAGGTCCCAGCTGAGGCCGTCCTCGTGTGTGGAACTTGGCTACCAGTCTCTGCTCAGCGACTGTGTTGTCGCGTGTTATGAAGGCTGCCTTGGAGAACCGTACCCGAGGATCAGAGGCTGAATGCCCGTGACTGCTGAAGTATTCCCCAACAGGAAGAGAACACTCTTGTCTGGTGATTGTCGAGTGGTGTTCATTCATCCACTGTCATAGTGTTTGCGTGGTCTCCCCAATGTACCATGCCTCGGGATATCCTTTCCTGCAGCATATCAGATAGACAACGTTGGCCAAGTTGCAAGAGTATGTACCATGTACCAGGTGGATGGTGTTCTCACGTGAGATGATGGCATCCGTGTCGCTGATCTGGCATGTCTTGCACATGTTATGTGGCTGATGCAGACTCCTCCTTGCTCTATTCTCCACCTGGCAGAGACTCCTTTGGTTTGAAGGTTGTTTTGCAGTTTTAAAAGTTGAGAAAATGCTGAAGGGAGGTTGCTCCACTCCAATTATGCACTCTTGCTGACTTTGCAGAAGTGGTAACACCTCAATGAGGAGACTCTTTTTCAAAGATTCTTAAAACCCAGAGCAGCATATATAAATACAATTCCCTATGGCCCTCACAATTAGGGACCCAATCTTTGAAGAGATCTGTGATAGGCCGCACAAAAATGGTGTGGTATCAGGAAGGCAGATGCAATTTTAGACAGAAGCTTTGCAACAAGCAGCCAATTAGACCAGTGATAAAAACAGGAGGCTATGAGATGATGCACAGCACATATTGTGATTCAGGCAGAAGAACATTAATATAAAAGTAATATACTACTGTAGAAAACATATGTTAGCTTGACTCAGAACATAATGATTTCTGAGTCAAAGGCCAAGCCTGACTGGAGCAAATAATCAAGACAATTAAATATTTTCTTAGGAGGGTGCTAAATAATTATTTGGGGAGTGCTACATCATTATTGCATGAATAATTCTACCCATTACCGGGGGAGTGCTATGTTATAATAATGTAGCACGTTATTACTGTTACCTTATCAGAAGTGCATCTATTGAAACAGATGTTAAGCTCAGGCCTTGGCCATTTGAACAAATGACAATAAAAAGTCTCACGTCGCGAATGAAAGAAAAGCAGGGAATTCTCCTGGCATCCTGACCAATTTTCTTCACTTAGCCATTCCACTAAAAGCAGATTAAATGATCCTTCAGCTCCTCTGATGTGTGTAAGACCATTGATTAAAGAACAACAGTAAAGTTTATTTGAAAGTTAATCCACTGGTTACAAAGCACTTGAGGATCATAATGACACAGCATGCTGTGTTGCAGCAGAATCATGCGAAATGAACTAGTTATCCAACAAATCTGGCAGTTCCAAGATGGGCCTCCATAAGGTGCTGTGGGCCATCAGCAACAATAGGATTGCATACAACCACAATCTGTAACTTCGTGGCCTGGCATGTCTCCCACTCAACCATTATCATCAAGCCAGGGGATCAATCCTGGTTCAATGAAGAGTGCAGGAGGGCATGCCAGGACTACTTGTGTGCCAAGCAGCAGAAACAACGTACAATAGAGAGAGTTAAGCCATCTCACAACCAATGCATCAAAACTAAGCGCTGTAGTTCTGCCCCATACAGTCTTGAATGGTAGTGGGCAGTTAAACAGCTCTCTGGAGGAGGAGGCTGTCATGGGGAAATTTGAAGGTGACCAACTGTGTCTTAATTTGGACAATTCAAAACTTGCAAGGCAAATACCTCTGCGCAAATGCACAACAAAATTTATTTAACAAATAAGACGTAGACCATACAGCCAGCCGGAAACAGTGAGGGTTAAATTGCTCTGGGAATAGAGTGACAGAACCTCGCCAAAAGGTCTGAAGTACATAGCCAAATAATCATAGTCAGTAAGTGCTGCTCTATCTGAATGTGAGTGCTGCTTGGCTAATTGAGAGTGCTTTTGGAGTTGGGTGGAAACAGGGAGTTAGGTGAAACAGGCAGCAGAGGCTACAGGGAGTTGCTGATTGATAAGTAGTGGGTCAGGTTGGTAAGTCTTTACAACTTTTATCACTTTTTATACTTTGCAACTACATACTGTAGTCTAAACCCGAAAGGGCTGGAGTTGGTTGGCCAAGGACAAGGAAAGAAGGGCTTAATTAGTGCTGAATTTAATAACTATTTATTTTGAAATGATTGATTAACTAACATTAGAAATGTTAGTCAGTGGGGTGCCGTGCTCTAACTGAGATGTGGGAGGTCCATGATGCTTCCAGCATTCCAGATGGCTGCATCAGCAAGAAATGCTTTTATAAAAATTCATTTGTGGGATGTGGATTTCGCTTGCTGGCCATCATTTAATGCCCATCCCTTGTTGAGCTTGAGAAGGTGGTTGTGAGCTGCCTTCCTGAATCACTGCAGTCCATATTCTGTGGGTTGATCCAAAATATCGTTAGGGAATGCCAGGATTTTGACCCAGCAACTGCGAAGGAATGGTGATATATTTCCAAGTCAAGATGGTGAGTGGCTCGGAGGGGAACTTGCAGGTGGTGGTGTTCCCATTTATCTGCTGCCCTTGTCCTTCTAGATGGAAATGGTTATGGGTTTGGAAGGTGCTGTCTAGGGATCCTTGGTGAATTGCTGCAGTGCGTCTTGTTGATAGTATACACTGCTTTACTGAGTGTCGGTGATGGAGGGATTGAATGTTTGTAGATGTGGCGCCAATCAAGCGGGCTGCTTTTGTCCTGGATGGTGTCAAGCTTCTTGAGTGTTGTTGGAGCTGCATCCATCCAGGCAAGTGGGGAGTATTCCATCACACTATTGACTTGCGCCTTGTAGATGGTGGATTGGCTGTGGGGAGTCAGGAGGTGAGTTACTCACCGCAGTTTTCCAAGGCCTGTGTAGTGGTCACTCTTACTAATACTATCATGGACAGATGCATCTGCAGCTGGCAGATTGGTAAGGATGAGGTCAAGGATGTTATTTCCTCTTGTTGGTTCCGTCACCACCTGCTGCAGACCTAGCCTAGCAGTTATGTCCTTTAGGACCTGACCAGCTTGATCACTCTTTGTGGTGGACATTGAAATTCCCCCATTCAGAGTACATTTTGCGTCCTTGCCACTCTCAGTGCTTCCTCCAAATTTTGTTCAACAGCCGAAGGAGGACAGTACGTGGTAACCAGTAAGAGGTTTTCTTGCCCATGTTTAATCTGAAGCCAAGAGACTTCATGGGGTCCTTGTCGATGTTAAGGATTCCCAGGAGAACTCCCTCCCAACTGTATACCACTATGCTACTACCTCTGCTGGGTCTATCCTGCCAGTGGGAAAGGACATATCCAGGGATGTTAATGGGGTATCTGGGATATTATCTGTAAGGTATGATTCCATGAGAATGATTGAATATGTCAGGCTATTGCTTAACTAGTCTGTGAGATCGCTCTCCCAGTTTTGGCACGAGCCCCCAGATGTTAGTACGGGGGACTTTGCAGGGCTGTTTGCTTTGCCACTGAGTTTTCCGGTGCCAAGGTTGATGCCAGGTGGTCCGTCTTTGCTGAGACTTTGTAGCTTTTGTTACAACTGAGTGTTTTGCTAGGCCATTTCAGAGGGCAGTTGAGAGTCAACCACGTTGCTGTGGCTCTAGAGCCACATGTAGACCAGACCAGGTAAGCAGATTTCTTTCCCTAAAGGACATTAGTGAACCAGGTGGGTTTCTCTGACAATCAACAATGGTTTCATGATCATCAGTAGACTCAACTCCAAATATTTCTTATTGAATTCAAATTTCACCACCTGTCATGATGGGATTTGAACCCAGGTCCCCAGAACATTAACTGGGTTTCTAGATTAATAGTCGAACGATAATACCGTTAGGCCATCACATCCAATGGCAGCTCCTCACAGACTCTGTGGTTTGGTTGGAGCAACAGTTGGGTGCATTTAGGAGCATGCAGGTGGTAGAAAGCATCACAGACAGAGTTACAGAGACATGGTCATACCCAAGATGCAGGCAAATAGATGGGTGACTGCCAGAAAGGGCAGGCAGTCAATGCAGGAATCCCCCATTGCTTTCCCCCTCTTTAACAGTTATACCACTTTGGATACTGTTGGAGGGGAGGGGAACAGCCTTTCGGGGGAAAGCAGCGGCCAGTGCAATGGCACCACGGCTGACTGTGATTCAGCAGGGAAGGTCAAAGCACAGAAGAGCAATAGTCATAGGGACTCCATAGTCAGGGACACAGGCACTTCTGTAGTCATGAAAGACTCCAGGATGGTATGCTGCCTCCCTGGTGCCAGGGCATCCTGAAATGGGAAGGTGATAAAGCAGAGGTCATGGTACACATTGGTACCAGTGACATAGCTAGAAAGAGGGATGAAGTCTTGCACCAAGAATTCAGGGAGTTAGGCAATAGACTAAGGAGCAAGACCTCTTGGGTTGTAATCTCTGGATTACTGCCCGTGTCACAAGTTAGTGAGCATAGAAATAGGAGAAAAACACAGATGAATATGCGGCTTAAGAGTTGGTGTAGGATGGAGGGTTTTAGATCCTGGAACCACTGGAACCATTTTTGGAAAAGGTGGGACCTGTACAAGCGGAAAGGTCTACATCTGAACCAGAGCAGGACTAATACCCTTGCTGGCGGGTTGCTAGTGCTGTTGGGAAGAGTTTAAACTAGTTTGGCAGGGGGCAGGGACCCACACTGTTAGCAGAAGAGGGACACAGTATAACATAAAAAAGCAATCAAGTCGGAGGGAATACAGCGGTGGTAAGTTTCAAGGAAGTAAGACAAGGCTGGATGGCCACAACTGCAATGCCAGGAGTATTAAATGTAGAACAGATGAGTTAAGGGTGAGGATTGACACGTGTAATTATGATATAATAGCCTTCACAGAGACATAGTGAAGGGCAGGATTGGCAGCTCAACATCCCGGGATATAGAATCTTCAGATGAGACAGAGGAGGGGGTAAAAGAGGAAGAGGCATTGCATTATTAGTTAAGGAGACAGTTACTGCAGTAAGGAGAGCTTTGTGGGTAGAACTTCGGAATAAAAAAGAAACAGCTATGTTGCTAGATGCTTATTCTAGACTCTCAGATAGTCAGCAGGAAATTGAAGAGCAAATATGTATGCAATTTGCAGAGGGGTGTAAAAGTAATAAGAGGGTAATTATATTAGGTGATTTCAACTTTCCTAACATTAATTGGGATAGCCATAATGTTAAGGGCTTAGATGGAGTAGGGTTCTTAAACTGTATATAAGAAAACTTTTTAGGTCAAAATGTAGAGGATCCAACAAGGGATGGTGCAGTGCTGGACCTAATTTTGGAGAATGAAACCGGACAGGTGGTTGATGTGTTGGTGGGGGAGCATTTTGGTAATAGTGACCACAACATGGTTCAATTCAAATTTGCTTTGGATAAACATTGACAAATTGCAGAAAAGGGTTTTAGATTGAGGGAGAGTAGATTTTAACAAAATAAGGTAGGATCATGGTAGACTGGAAAGATTTACTTTTGGGGAAATCTACAGAAGAGCAGTGGGGGGTGTTCAAAGATTAAATGGAGAGGGTACTGGCCCAACACGTTCCCTCAAGGGTAATAGAAAGATGTAGCAAACCCAGAGAACCATGGATGACCAGAGACATTGAGGATACAATGAGAAGGAAAAGAGAGGCTTTTAATGAGTATAAGGGGAGTAAGTCTATGGAGGCATTTGTGGTGTACAGAAAGTGCAGGATGGAGTTTACAGAATAAATTAGGAGATCAAAGAGGGCTCATGAGAAAATTCTGGCTATAAAAGTAGGTTAAATACTAAGATGCCCTATAAATATGTTAAGGGGAAGAGGATAACCAGGGGAAGAGTAGGACTCATTAGGGACCAAGCAAGAAACCTCTGGGTGGAGACAGAGGACATTGGTAGGGTGTTAAACGAATATGTCTCATCTGTCTTCACCTATGAGAATGAGGAGATAGTTATGAAACTCTGGAAGAGAGACCGTGAGACTCTAGAAAAAATTATCATAGGGAGCGACAAGTATTAGAGATGTTGGCGGTCTTAAAAGTGCACAAATCTCCAGGTCCGGATGAATTGTGTCCTAGATGTAGTGGGAGGCAAGGGAGGAAGTTGCAGGTGCCCTGGCCCAAATTTTTAATTCCTACCTGGCTACCAGGGAGGTGTAGAGGACTGGAGAACAGCTAATGTGGTCCTACTATTTAAGAAAAGTTGTAGAGACAAGCCAGGGAACTAGAGACCACTGAATGGTTGGGAAACTACTGGAGAAGATTCTGAAGGAGAGAATCTATTTCCATTTGGAGAGGCAAGGTTTGATCAGGAATAATCAGCATGGTCTTGTCAGAGGGAGGTCATGCCTAACATATTTGACTGAGTTTTTTGAGCATGTAATCAAGTGTGTGATTGATGTAGTTTACATGGATTTCAGAGGGTGGTGACAGACAGCTGCTTTACTGATGGAGGCCAGTGACCAGTGGCGTACCACAAAGATCCATGTTGGGCCCCCTATTGTTAGTCTGCTATATAAGTGACATAGATAACCATGTGGCGGGGGGGGGGGGGGGGGGGGGTAGGTAGGATCAGTAAGTTGCTGATGATACAGAGATTGTTAACCACTTAGCCAATGAGATTGAGTGGAAGATTGGGTTACAGGAAGATATAGACGAGATGGTCAAAGGGCGGATTAGTGGCAGATGGAATTTAACCCTAAAAAATGTGAGGTGATGCACTTTGGAAGGAATAATTTGACAAGGAAGTATACGATGAAAGGTCTGACATTGGGAAGTTCTGAAGAACAAAGGGACCTTGGCGTGTTTGTCCATAGATCTCTGAAGGTGGTAAGGCAGGTTAATAGTGTGGTGAAAATGGCATATGGCACACTTGCCTTTATCAATCAGGGTATAGATTACAAAAGTAGAGAGGTCATGGTGGAGTTGTATGGAACTTTGGTGAGGCCACAGCTGGAGTACTCTGCGCAGTTCTGGTCTCTACATTATAGGAAGGGCGTGAATGCACTTGAGGGGGTGCAGAGGAGATTTACTAGCATGCTGCCTGGAATGGAACATTTAAGTTATGAAGAGAGGTTGATAGGCTTGGGTTGGTTTCATTGGAGCAGAGAGGACTGAGGAGTGACCTGATTGAAGTGCTCAAGTTTGAGGAGCATGGACAGAGTGGATAGGGAGCAGCTGTTCCCCTTAGTTGAAGAATTAGTTATGAGGGGTCACCAGTTAAAAGTGAGGGGTGGGAGGTTTTGGGGGATATGAAGAAAAGTATTTTTACTCAGAGGGTGGTGATGGTTTGGAATGCATTGTCTGGGAGGGTGGTGGACGCGGGATGCTTCACATACTTTTAGAAGTACCTGGATGAGTACTTGGTACACCATAGCATTCAAGGCTACGGGCCAAGTGCTGGCAAATGGGATTAGGTGGGCACATCATGGCACTGGGAAATCTTTAAAGGTCAACAGAATGCCATAAAAAAAGCTATAAAGAAAAAATGGATTATGAGAGTAAACTAACTCAGAGTATAAAAACAGATAGCAAAAGTTTCCACAAATATACAAAATGAAAAAGAATGGCTAAAGTAAACATTGGTCCTTTAGAGGATGAGAAGGGGGATATAATAACTGGGAATGAGAAAATGGCTGAGGCATTGAACAGGTATTTCATGTTGGTCTTCACAGTGGAAGACACAAATAACATGCCAAAAATTGATGACAGGAAGGCTATGGCAGGTGAGGACCTAGAAACTATCATTATCATGAAATGGTTGGGCAAGCTAATGGGACTAGAGGTAGACACATCTCCTCCTGGCCCTAATGAAATGCACCCCAGGGTACTAAAAGAGATGGCGGGGGAAATAGCAAATGCACTAGGGGTAATTTACCAAAATTTGCTGGACCCTGGGGTGGTGCCCACAAATTGGAAAACAGCAAGTTTGACGCCACTGTTTAAGAAAGGAGGTAGACAAAAGGTGGTTAAATATAGGCCAGTTAGCTTAACTGCTGTAGTAGGGAAAATGCTTGAATCTATCATCAAGGAAGAAATAGTGAAACATCTGGCTTTAAATTGTCCCATTGGTAAGACACAGCATGGGTTCATGAAAGGCAGGTCATGTTTGACTAGTTTGGTGGAGTTATTTGAGAACATTATATATGCAATGGACAATGGGGAACCTGTGTATCTGGGTTTTCAGAAGGCATTTGATAAGGTGCCGCACCAAAGCCCGCTGCATAAGATAAAGGTGCCTCGTGTTACAGGTAATGTATTAGCATGGATAGAGGATTGGTTAACTAACAGAAAGCAAAGAGTAGGGGTAAATGGGTGTTTTTCTGGTTGGCGATCAGTGCCTAATGATGTACTTCAGGGATCACTATTGGGACTGCAATTGTTCATGATTTATACAGATGATTTGGAGTTGGGATCAAGTATAGTGTGTCAAAATTTGCAGATGGCACAAAGATGAGTGGCAGAGCAAAGTGTGCAGAGGGCGCTGAAAGTCTGCAAAGGGATATAGATAGTCTAAGTGAATGGGCAAGGGTCTGGCAGATGGAGTACAATGTTGGTAAATGTGAGGTCATCCATTTTGGTAAGAATAACAGCAAAATGGACTATTATTTAAATGGTAAAAAATTGCAGCATGCTGATGTACAAAGGGACCTGGTGTCATTGTGCAAGAATCACAAGGAGTTGGTTTGCAGGTGCAGCAGGTAATTAAGAAGGCAAATGGAATTTTGTCCTTCATTGCTAGAGGGATGGAGTTTAAAAACAGCGAGGTTATGTTGCAGCTGTATAGGGTGCTGCTGAGGCTACACCTGGAGTACTGTGTGCAGTTTTGGTCTCCTTACTTGAGAAAGGATATACTGGCACTGGAGGGGGTGCAGAGGAGATTCACTAGGTTGAATTGAGAGGGTTGGCTTATGAGGAGAGACTGAGTAGACTGGGGCTATACTCATTGGAATTCAGAAGAATGAGGGGAGATCTTATAGAAACGTATAAGATTATGAAGGGAAACAATAAGATAGAAGCAGGGAAGTTGTTTCCACTGGCGGGTGAAACTAGAATTAGGGGGCATGGCTTCAAAATAAGGGGGAGCAGATTTAGGACTGAGTTGAGGAGGAACTTCTTCACCCAAAGGTTGCAAATCTGTGGAATTCCCTGCCCAGTGAAGCAGTTGAGGCTACCTCATTGAATATTTTTAAGGCAAGGATAGATATATTTTTGAACAGTAAAAGAATTAAGGGCTGTGGTGATTGGGTGGGTGAGTGGAGCTGAGCCCACAAAAAGATCAGCCATGATCTTATTGAATGGTGGAGCAGGCTTGAGTGACTAGATGCCTACTCCTGCTCCTAATCCTTATGTTCTCAAGTTCTTATTTCGTGCATCAGTGCAGACTGGATGGGCTGAAGGGCCTCTGCTACATTGTCGTAATCTGTGATTCTGAAATACAGATCAATTATAGTTTTTCCTAATCAATAATTCTGCCTTTCATTACCTTAAAATCAATTTCACTTACATCATGCATCAATACAAATCTCTGCCAAGTACCTCAGCCAACCGTATGATATTTAATAGCATAGTGATATTTTGTTCATCCAGCTTAGTCCAGATGCCTCTCCCTTCTTAGCTCTAACTAGAAACTGTTTCCTTGGAATGTCAGATGCCACCGCAAGGTCAAAGTGGACATTTGCACCGGCTAACAGCCAAGTTGAGTACACGTGCTCCTGCATCCAGGGGCATATCTATCCTTGTGTCTGGGCAGTGAATGCACCTATTCATTATGTTGTAATGTACATTCCCTTATATGAATTCTCCCAATAAGACTACTGCTGACTAACATGTTCCCAGATCTTTGGCTTTAAACTATTGACATTTACCACCATGCCTTTTGATAGCTTTGCTTGGCTAAAGTGAACAATGCATTTAAAATATCAATATATATGTTTTGAAAGAATAACTACTTGTTTTGATTGTCTTACTGCATTCATATATGTGTAAAAATGCTTGTGTTAGCTTGCCTTAAGAATCGTTTAACTCCTTACTGATTTTTTGTCTTCCGAACGACTGTACTCTGCCTATAAATCTTGTTAGCTGGTTAGGAATCCCCTTCCACAAAGGCTCCACCAACATCCCCATCCCATAATTATGGAGGAACCACCAGTACATCAGTGGAAAAAATAAGGCTGAAGCATTTGCAACCATTTTTAGCCACAAGTGCTGAGTGGACGATTCATCTCAGCCTCCTCTGGAGGACACCAGCAACTCAGGCACCAGTCTTCAGCCAATTCAATTCATTTCATTGATATTAAGAAATGGCTGAAGGCACTGGATACTGCTAAGGGTATGAGCCATGGCAATATTCTCGGAATAGTACTGAAGACTTGTGTTCCAGAACAAGTCATGTTCCTATCCAAGTCCCTAGTCCCAGTACAACAACAGCATTGGCATCTACTGGTAATGTGGAAAACTGTCCTGGTATGTCCTGTCTACAAAAAGCAGAACAAAAATTGAGAGAGGTGGATACTCAGTGAGACCTTGGTGTCCTTGTGATCAGTTGCTGAAAGTAAGCACGCAGGTACAGCAGACAGTAAGGAAGGCAAATGATATGTTGGCCTTTATAGCAAGAGGATTTGAGTATAGGAATAGGGATGTTTTACTGCAATTATATGGCATTGGTGAGGCCACACCAGTAATATTATGTGCAGTTTTGGTGCTCTTATCTGAGGAAGGATGTCCTTGCTACAGAGGGAGTGCAGCAAAGGTTTATCAGTCTGATTCCTGGGATGGCAGTTTTATCATTATGAGGGGGGACTAAATTGGTTAGGATTATGTTCACTGGTGTTTAGAAGAGTGAGAGGGATCTCTTAGAAACTGATAAAATTCTATCAGGGTTAGGGTAGATTCAGAAAGAATATTCCCAATGGTGGGGGAGTTCAAGTCTAGGGCTCATTACTTAAGGATAAGATGTAAACCTTTTAGGACTGAGGTCAGGAGAAATTTCTTCACCCAGAGATTGGCAAATCTTTGGAATTCACTAGCATAGAAAGTAGATTAGATCAAAATGTTGTGTCATTTCAAGAAGGAATTAGATCTAGCTCTCGGGGATAAAGGCATTGAAAGGAAGGCTAGATCAGGATATTGAATTTTATGATCAGCATAATCAAAATGAATGGTGGAACAGGCTTGAAGGACCGAATGGCCTACTCCTGCTTCTATTTTCCATGTAAATCAATTTGGCCGATTACCGCCCCATCAGGACTCTTTTGATTATCAGCAAAGAGATGGAAGGTGTCATTAACAGTGTTATCAAGTGACACGTATAAATCGATAACCTGCTCACTGATGCACAATTTGGTTTATGCCAGGATCAGTCATTACCTGACCTGATTGCTATCTTGCTCCAAACATGGACAAAAGTGAATTCGAAGGATGAGCTGAGAGTGACTTTCCTTGACATCAAAACAGCATTTGACGGACTGTGGCATCAAGAAACCCGAGCGAAACTGGAGTCAATGGGAATCGGGGGAAAACATTTCGCTGGTTGCAATCATACCTGGCACAAAGAAAGATGGCTGTGGTGATTGGAGGACAATCATCCCAATCCTAGGACACACTTTACACCTTTAATTAAGAGACATTCATGTCGCACAAGTGCTTGTGCTAGTCAATAACCATCTCCAATAAAGAAGAATTTAACCATCTCCCCATGACATTAACATTACTGAAATCTCCACTATTACCATCCTGAATGTCACCATTGGCCAGACACTGAACTGGACTAGCCATATAAATACTTTGATTACAAGAGCAGGTCAGAGACTGGAAACTCTGTGGTGAGTAACTTGCCTCCTGACGCCACAAAGCCTACCCTCCATCCAGAAGACACAAGTCAGGAGTGTGATGGAATACTCTCCATTTTCCTGGATGAGTGTAACTGCAATAACACTCAAAAAGCTTGATACCATGAAGGACAAAGCCGCCTGCGTAGTTGGCACCCCATGCACTATGTCCAACCCACTTCCTCTACCATCAAAGTACAGTAGTGGTAATGTATACTATATAGAAAATGCATTGCAGCAACTCTCCAAGGCTCCTTCAACAGCACCTTGTAATCCTATGACCACTATCATCTAGAAGGACAAGCGCAGCAGATCCTGGGGATGCCACCACCTGCAAGTTCCCTCCAAACCACTCACCATCTTGACTTGGAAACATATTGTCCTTCCTTCACTGTGGTTGGGCCAAAATCCTGCGACTTCCATTCTAACAGCACTTTGGGTGTACCCACACCTCATGGACAGCAGCAGTTAAAGAAGGCACCTCACCACCACCTACTTTTAAGGCAATTTGGCAGTAAGTGCTGGTCTAACTAGGGATGCTTACATCAATAAAAAGGGTCAATATGCAGAGCACAGGGTGGTGATAAGTGCGATCCAGATTACTTGGAATCATTGAACATAAGAACATAAGAAATAGGAGCAGGAGTAGGACATCTAGCCCTTCGAGCCTGCCCCGCCATTCAATAAGATCATGGCTGATCTGTCGTGGCTCAGTTCCACTTTCCTGCCCTCTCCCCATAACCCTTAATCCCCTCGCTTATCAAAAACCCATCAACCCGCGTCTTAAAAATATTTAGCGAGGCAGCCTCCACCACTTCAACGGGCAGAGAATTCCAGAGATTCACCACCCTTTGAGTGAAGAAGTTCCTCCTCAACTCCGTTCTAAACTGCCCCTCCCCTTTATCTTGAGGCTGTGCCCTCTAGTCCTACTGTCCTTTCTGAGCGGGAAGAGTCTCTCCACCTCTATCCTATCCATCCCATTCATCATCTTATATGTCTCAATGAGATCTCCCCTCATGACATCATTTGGATGGCATGATGGCAGAGTGATTAGCACTGCTGCCTCACAGGGACCCAGGTTCAATTCTAGCCTCATGGAGTTTGCACATTCTCCATGTGTCTGCGTGGGTTTCCTCTGGGTGCTCCGGTATCCTTCCACAGTCCAAAGATGTGTGAATTAGGTTGATTGGTCTTGCTAAATTGCCCTTAGTGTCAGGGGGACTAGCAGGGTAAATATGTGGGGTCACTGGGATAGGGCAGGGTGGATTGTAGTCGGTGAAGGCTCAATGAGCCCATGGCCTCCTGCATTGTAGGGATTCTATGATTCTATTACCTTTGTGGTGCAAAACTGGCAGTTTAGGATTGGCTGCCTTACGCAGCCCATATTATTTTCCTTTTCATTGATTCCAGCACTGAGTAGAATTGGGTCAGTTGTTTTCCTGTTGGTTAATCATTTCCTGTCAGACTTACCCCATACCCTGCTGAATAGCAAATTAGTCGTATTTGCTGATTCTTCCTGAACTCCTCTTCCTCAGCCAAACCATGCAATGTGTTCTGCATCCTCCAAAGGCATTACCATGCACTTTACTTTGTACGGTGTAATTTAAATGGCAGCTGCAAACAAAAATCATATGCAAAAACGGTAAGAGGGAAGGATCCAAAATACATTAGCCATCTGTTAACTGGAGCAAAATGCAGCAGGATGAAATTACAAATAGTTGTAAAGAGAAGGATTTTGAGCAACAAATCAAACTGATTTTCTTTTATCAAGCTGAGTTGAGCTGGCCATTGCAACTAAACTAGAAACAGGAGTAGACCATTCAACCCTTCGAACCTGCTCTGCTATTCACTATGATCATGGCTGATGATCGAATTCAATATCCTGATCCCCCTCCCTTGATCCCTTTGCCCCCAAGAGCTATATCTAATTTCTTCTTGAAATCAGACAACTTTTTGACCTCAACTACTTTCTGTGGTAGTGAATTCTGCACATTCACCACCCTCTGGGTGAAGAAATTTCTCCTCTCCTCAGTTCTAAAAGGGCTACCCCTTATCTTCAAACTATGACCCCTAGTTCTGGCTCCCCCACCATTGGGAACATTCTTTCTGAATCTACTCTGTCGAACCTTGTTAGATTTTTGTAAGTTTCTGTGAGATCCCCTCTCACTCTTCTAAACTCCAATGAGTATAATCCTAACAAACTTAGTCTCTCCTCATACAACAGACCTGCAATGAAATACCATTGAAAAAGAGTATGTTACTCCTTTCAGACTTATACTTAAAATGCTGGTTTATGCTGCATTAATAGTGGCCCTAATTTGGGAACATCATCATTCAGGTATACCTCTTTGTTTACCTGTAACAGCATTAGAGTGCTCCACTTGGCAATTTGTTGTAAGTACTTTTGATGTTGTCGCTAATCAGAGCATTGATAAGAAAACGTACAGTTAGCAATTTTGATTGAACCTCCTTATGCATCAAATCAGGGAATGATTACTGCACAGAATGAAGCACAGCTCTCTGCAAGGACAACTCAGCTAATCTCTCTATTTTTTTTCCCCCTGTAGCCCTGCAAATCTTGTCTCTTTAGGTGCTATCTAATTCCTTTTTGAAATCCATGATTAAATCTGCCTCTGTCACAATCTCAGGTATTATATTCCAGATCCTAACTACTCACTCCGTTGGTTTTTTTGCCACTCTCCTTAAACCTGTGTCTTCTGGTTCTTCACCCTTCCACCAATGGGAGTAGTATCTATTCTGGTGAGAGACCTGATAATTTTGAATTTATCGATTAAATCTGCTCTCTACCTTATTTAAAAAGACCAGTTTTTCTAATCTATACCCTCATCTTGAACCATTGTTGTAATTCTCTCACAATCTCAGTAAAATCTTCACGTTCTTACTGAAGCATACAGTAACTCAGTTGAGGCTGAACTGAGGGATTTCTGAGGGTTCACCATAATGGCATGGTGGCACAGTGGTCAGCATTGCTGCCTCACAGCTTCAGGGACCCGGGTTCAATTCTGGCCTTAGGTGACTGTGTGGAGTTTGTATTTTCTCCCCCGTGTCTGTGTGGGTTTCCTCTGGCTCTTGTTTCCTCCCACAGTCCAGAGATGTGCAGATTATGTTGATTGGCCATTCTAACTTGCCCCTTGATGCCCAAAACGTAATACTGACCTCTTCCGACCTCCCAGTGACCTTACTTGAGAAAGACTCTGACAATGATGGATAGCTAATAAGGCTGAATTAAATCCACAAATTGGTGAGACTTTGGGATTTCCCTGATGGCAGATGGGTTCCCTGCTGAACCAGTTTTTATCTGGAGTCTGCCTGTTACTGGCAGGCCATTGAAATCTTCTTTAAATTCACTCCCCCACCAGAGCCGCAAGTGTGAGAGGGTCACAGCTATATCAGAGGCCTTCCTGTGAATCATGCCTCCTGCAACACTGATAGCCAGGCAGCTTTGGTCACACTTATTGTTTGCAATTTTCTGATTCTTCAGAGGCTGTCTGCATCTTGAGATGAACTTGTGTTCTTTGACATTGACAAAACCTACCCCTCCTGATGAACCTACTGGTACACATCACTGTGGATGCTCAGATTGGCCCTCTCAGTGCCTTGGTCCACCTGCCATCCATAAGTGGATGGGGTTCCTGGATGTGGCTTCTTAATCCTCTGGTTCTGGAAAATTGGGCCTGATGTCCCAACATGGTCAAGTTCCAGCTTCCCAATCTGGAATTGAGTGGAGGAAAGCAAATTGTTTCTTTACCCTCCTCTGGAATTTTATTCTATATTTTGTCTCCCCGTACTGAACAAAGAACAAAGAACAAAATCAGCCCAGGAAACAGGCCCTTCGGCCCAACGAGCCCGTGCCGCCATCTTAACACCACCAGTCCACCTCTCTACCTGTGACCCCTGTCTAATGTTTTATGGCCATCCAGATTGAAGGAAACTGATTTAGGGATAATTTATTCCTGCCAATCAGCCTAACAGCACATCTTTGGGGTGTGGGAGGAAACCAGAGCACCCGGAGAAAACCCACACAAGCACGGGGAGAATGCGCAAACTCCCACAGACACCGGCCCAAACCCATGTGTCTGCACAGCAATCAGTGATAGTCACTAAGCTGTCGTCTTGTCCAGCTTAGGCACACACTAATGACATGAAGCACTAGGCCAATCTCGAACAACCAAGAGCAGCTCCAGTACGACCCATCGCGTGTATGCCCCTCGTTGGACACAAGGTGGACCGACTTACTGTTCCCACAAAATTTTTTATTTCACGTTTCTCCAGAAGAGAACAGTCTCTGTCTGCACTGTAGACATTTTATGGTGTTGCTGATCTAGGAGGAGTACTTTGCTGATCCGCTCCACACTAAATAAGTTAAAAATAAAAAAAAAAGTTGCCATTCATTTAGCGCATTCTAGCAGTTTGGTTGAAGAAGGAACAGGGTAGATTGAGTAGAGCCTATCTGCTGTGGTCAGAAAGGGTCCTTAAACAGGTTTAGGCTATTCATTGGTATATGGAAAGGGCCTGTTTAAGGCAATTACTGGTGATGTTTGAACCAATATGGCAGCAATGTATTTCAGCCACTCTTTGAACCTGAGACACGGAATCACAAAATCAAACCTTTTTGCCCTCATTTCACATCTGAGAAATAGGTAAAACGTGATCCAATTTTAACCTCAATCAGTCTGATAGTTGATGTGAACCTTGCTCTAGAAGTCTAATTTACAGATAGGATAACAGAGATACCTTTGATGCTAGCTGAACAGGTTTTTTAAAAAATTAATATTTCAAGGCTCAAAATCTTATCTGAAAATTAATTGCTTCTCATAAATAACCAATAAATGCTTTTTCCTACATGACATTCACAGGTTCAGATGACTACAGCTCCACTTAAAGCTGAAGTTTTGGATGAATAGTTCGCTTTTAATAATGACTCTTGCACTCATATGTATTTACCAATGTGAGGAGAACTCATTTAAGAAAATATGTGTATTTGAGTCAGAAGAAAATACTGATACATTGTTTTACTTGTGAAGCATACTTCAAATCAGAAATAGTTTTTTTAATTGGCTCTTGCAAGTTGATGTCAGACTGAAACAACACATTAAAATGGCAAAAAACACATTTTCCACAAAAATAGTTAATGCCCATCTGCTTGGAGTGGCACTCAGTTGACATAGAGCAAATGATTGATGTGTAGCTTCTGGAGATGTTTCTGATTGCACTAGCTAGCACAAAGACACTGTACATCAGAGAATCCTTTAAACTGTGGCCTTTCTGTTCAGCACGTTTATTATTCTAAATGGCCTTGGGCTCATTTATGAAGAAAATACATTCAATTGTATTATTTCCTACATTTCTACTAGACAGTGTTCAACATTTGCTGTTCCGTTGTTAGTAAGTATAGCCGTAATTTTAGACAAAGTGGCATGGTGGCACAGTGGTCAGCACTGCTGCCTCACAGTGCCAGGGATCCGGGTTCGATTCCTGGCTTGGGTGACTGTGTGGTGTTTGTACGTTCTCCCCATGTTTACGTGAGTTTCCTTCCACACTCCAAAGATGTGCAGGTTAGGTTGATTGGCCACACTAAATTGCCCCTTAGTGTCAGGGGGATTAGTAGGGTAAATGTATGGGGTTATGGGGATAGGGCCTGGGTGGGATTGTTGTCAGTGCAGACTCGATGGGCCAAATGGCCTCCTCTGCACTTTAGGGATTCTATGATTCTTGACCATGTGTAAGCTGAAAGATGTCAAATTCATTCATACTGTCTTTTCCTTTGACATGTTGGTTTGTTTTTTTATTTACCTTTTAGAATTAGTGCATATTCCTTTGTTTAATCTTTCTTAATTCTTGTCCCCACCCTCTACTTGGAGCAGTAGAAACAGTGGTTTGATTGGAAGATGCTTTGGTTGGAAAAGGCTCTGTTTGTAGCCGCTTCCATATCAGATTGGTCCTCACTGCCTCCTTGGTAATCCATCCAGCCTCTGTTTCTGTCAGAGGCTGTCTTCCTCTTACCAGAAAGAACAAAGAACAAAGTACAAAACAGCCCGGGAAACAGGCCTTTCGGCCCAACGAGCCCATGCCGCCATTTTAACATTATGAGCCCCCCCTTCACACATGACCCTTGTCTATGCTTATGGCATTCCACATTGAGGGAAGACTAATTTAGGGATAATTTGTTACACTAATCAGCCTAATAGCACATCTTTGGGGTTTGGGAGGAAACTGGAGCACCCGGAGAAAACCCACACAAGCACGGGGAGAGTGCGCAAACTCCCACAGACACTGGCCCAAATCCATGTATCTGCACAGCAAACAGTGATAGTCACTGAGCTGTCGTGTTGCCCAGCATCTGGTCCAGTTTAAGAAATCCCACAACACCAGTTTAAAGTCCAAACAGATTTATTTGTTGCAAAAGCCGTAAGCTTTCAGGACAGCCTGTACCTTCATCAGGTGGCTGGGAGTTCTGAACCTGATGAAGGGACAAGCTGTCCCAAAAGTTTGCGGCTTTTGCTACAAATAAACTTGTTTGGACTTTAAACTGGAGTTGTAGGATTTCTTTCTATTTTACTCCAGTCCAACGCCAGCATCTCCACATCATTCCTCTTAGCCTCCATTTCTACTGGCTGGGCTCCTGCCTTCCCTGAGTGCTCTCTTTTGGGACTTCTCCGTAATCCTTACAATCCTCCTTTCCCAACTGTTTAAAGGGTCCTTGTGTATGTATGTGCTTTGTGTCTATATTAGTGGATTTTGGTTGGTACTTTCAATTTGTGTAAGGTGGGAATACATTTATTTAATTTTCCAGGATGTACCTTTGTTTCATTATTAAAAACTAATGAACTACATTAGTTACCTTTCTAAACTATCAGGCACTGGTGATACAATCACAATCTGTCTTTGATTTTGAAAAACACAAGTAATAAATGAAAATATTTCTCACTAGATGCTATAGATAGCAGCCAGTTTATGCTCAGTACCAACCAAGCAGATATCGATTTTTCTTTTCCTTCCAAGGTCTTACCTGAAACTTTTCAGTAACCGGCACAAGTAGCTTTAACCTTGAGAATGCTAAACGGAAACATAGAAACTAGAACAGGAGTAGGCCATGTGGCCTTCGAGGCTGCTCCGCCATTCACTATGATCATGGCTGATCATCAGATTCAATATCCTGATCCCCCTTTCCCCTACATGTCCCTTTGGCCCCAAGAGCTATATCTAATTTCTTCTTGAAATCACAAAACATTCTAGCTTCAATTAGTTTCTGTGGCAGTGAATTCAACACATTCACCATCCTCGTGCTGAAGAAATTTCTCCTCACCTCAGTCCTAAAAGGTTTACCCCTTATCGGCAAATTATGACCTCTAGTTCTGAACTCCCCCACCATTCATATGCCGGTCGTTCCCTAGGACGTCACACACTCTTACAAGCTATTATTTCTGCTGACCTCTTGCTGATATCTTTCCAAATTTATCCCATTTAACCCTGTTAGAATTTTATAAGTTTTCAAGAGATGCCCTTTCACTCTTCTAAACTCCAGTGAATTTTATCCTAACTGACTTAGTCTCTTCTCATATGACAGACCTGCATCCCAGGAATCAGCCTGGTAAACCTTCGCTATACTCCCTCTATAGCAAGAACATCCTTCTTCAATTAAGGACACCAAAACTACACACAATACTTCAGATGTGGTCTCACCAACACCCTGTACAATTGCAGTAAAACATCCCTATTCCTATACTGAAATCCTCTAGCTACAAAGGCCAACATACCAGTTGTCTTCTTTACTGCCTGCTGTACTTGTGCATGAGAAATCCAACGTCTTGCTGAGAATCCACCTCTCTCAATTTGCACTGATTCAAGTAATAATCTGTCTTCCTATTTTTGCTACTGAAGTGGATGATTTCACATTTACCCACATTATACTGCATCTGCCATGCATATGCCCACACACTCAGCCTGTCCAAATCATGCTAAAGCATCTCTGCATCCTTCCCATAGCTCACCTTCCCACCCAACTTTGTACCATCTGCAAATTTAGAGATAATACATTTAGTTCATTCTTCCAAATCATTAATATATAATGTGAAATCTATTTTAAAAAGGTCTGTTGGTATAAGTTACTCCGATTCTGCTTCAGTAATCAAGTTTATCAGTAAGAGGTCAGCAGAAATAAGAGCTTGCAAGAGTGTGTTAGGTCCCAGGGAATGAGTGGCACAGTTGATTAATAAAAAATATATTTTCCTGTGGTAGCTGGGCTCAGATCCAATCCAGATAATGAAATGCAAGCTTCTTCTCTCTGCCAGCTGTAAGGGTCCTGTGTCAAATTAATGAGGCTACAGCACAAAATTGCTCCTAATTTGACACCGACATTCTCACTCAGACTAGACATCAGAATGGTTTGTATTGGGCATAGTAAGAAGTCTCACAACACCAGGTTAAAGTCCAACCAGTTTATTTGATAGTAAACCCACAAGCTTTCGGGGTTTGCCCCTTCGTCAGGTGAATGGAGAGTTCTGGTCTCAGACAGAGCATATAACAGCACACACTGTTTACAGAATACTGATTAGAATGCAAGTCTTTACAGTTAACCTCCTATTCAAATCTTAAGGACGCAGACAGTGTGAGTGGAGAGAGCATTACGCATAGGTTAAAGAGATGTGTATTGTCTCCAGACGGTACAGTAAGTGAGGTTTTGCAGACCAGGCAAGTCATGGGAGTTACAGTGCGACACGAACCCAAGATCCAGGTTGAGGCCGTCCTCGTGTGTGGAACTGATAGCCAAGTTCTGCACACATGAGGATGGCCTCAACCGGGATCTTGGGTTCATGTCACACTATCTGTAATCCCCGTGACTTGCCTGGGTTTGCAAAACCTCACTTACTGTACTGTCTGGAAACAATACACATCTCTTTAATCTATGCCTAATGATCTCTCCACTCACATTGTCTGCATCTTTAAGACTTGAATAGGAGGTTAGTTGTAAAGACTCGCATTCTCATCAGTGTTCTGTAAACTTTGTGTGCTGTTATATGCTCTGTCTGAGACCAGAACTCTCCTCTTACCTGATGAAGGGGCAAACTCCAAAAGCTTGTGGGTTTACTATCAAATAAACTGGTTGGACTTTAACCTGGTGTTGTGAGACTTCTTACTGTGTTTACCCTAGTCCAACGCTGGCATCTCCACATCATGACTTGTATTGGGCATGTCATGCTGGTATTGTAGAAGGATGGGCCTCAGACATACTGGTCTAAGTTGATGATGTATCTGAGATATTAATTAGACAGTCAACTGGAAACCAGAATATTCCAAAATTTGTCATGCAATCTGGATTCTAAATGTCAGTAAAACATAATTGGAAATAAACTTGATCTATTTTTGAGGCAATAGTAGGTTCATGACACTTGGAATATATATCTCATTAGCATTTCAAATGCAATACATGGTGGTGCAGTGGTTAGCACTGCTACCTCACAACACCAGAGACCCAGGTTCGATCCCCAGCTTGCGTCACTGTGTGGAGTCTGTACGTTCTCCCCATGTCTGCATGGGTTTTATCCGGGTGCTCTGGTTTCCTCCCACAGTCTGAAAGACATACTGGTTAGGTGCATTGGCCATGCTAAATTCTCCCTCAGTGTATCTGAACAGGCACCGGAGTGTGGTGACTAAGGGATTTTCACTTCATTGCAGTGTTAATGTAAGCTTACTTGTGACACTAATAAATAAACATTAAACTCCAAAGTGTGGTGTCTTGGTTTTGAAATAAATTTTGTTCCAATTGTCACTTGGTAGTACAGAACTTGAGTATTGCTGAAAAGAAAGGCATATTGCCAAAAATTGAATGAACCTTAACAGTTTGATTAGTATGTTTGACAAGTACAGTCGTACCATCATGAGCTATTACCTTACTAGAGCTTTTCCATTCCTTATGACCACCTCTTTGTGCATCAGAGCTCCTGAATTAAACTATGTCTTGGATGGTTAAATGTGGTTGTGTGTTGCTCTCCAACATCTCAGCAAGTTTCCCTGCAAATAAAATATTCAAACATGCAGAAAACAAGGAATTAATTGTAATATTTTTGAGAGCAGGAAGACCGTCAACATAGAACAGAAGGTAATTGAGTATTTTGCTCACGGATAAATTGACAGGGACAATATCCTCCAACCACTTGAGTGAATTCTTTGCATGAATCACCCATGTCAAGCGTGGGTGCCAACTTGTTGTTTAGTTGGTCAGCTAAAAATTTTGCAGTACTTAATTGATGATCACATGATTTCTTTCACAAAGCCCATTGATGTCCATGACCATGATAGTCATACTTTTACATGTCTCTAATTAGTTGTTGGCGGATTCCCTTACTTATCAGTTCAAAACTTTGCTGGTGCCCCAAGTCCAGTCCCTACCCACCTTTCCATGATGTTGTCTAAAATAACCATCAAACATTAAGAGAAATTGAACAGTTTAGGCTCTCTGGAATTGAGAAGAATGAGGGGAGATCAAATTGAGGTATACAAAATGATAAAAGGATTGGATAAAGTGCACATGGAGTGGATGCTGCTTCTTGTGGGCATTCTAGGACGAGAGGTCATAGTCTTAGGATAAGGGGTGGCAAACATAAAACAGAGTTGAGGAGAAACTACTTCTCCCAAAGGTTTGTGAGTCTGTGGAATTCGCAGTGCAAAGTCTGGTGGATGCTGGGACGGTGAGTAAATTTAAGGAGGAGTTATACAGATTTTTAATTGGTAATGGGTTGAGGGGTTATGGAGAGAAGGCAGGAAAATGGGGATGAGGAACATATCAGCCATGATCGGATGATGGAGCAGACTCGATGGGCTGAATGGCCGAATTCTGCTCCGATAGCCTATACTATCATAGAAAGATACATCCCAGATTTTCACTCTCTGTCAAGTTGAAAATAGCAGAAATTAGATTTAGAAACCCTTGGCTGTTGGATTGTTCTTCCAGACAAGGAACATTTTTGATATGTGCAAGTTTTGATCTTGTGCTTATGTCTTCCTTCACCACCCATTGGATGGTTTATCTCAACCTCTGCGGGCATAAGCAAATGAGCGGTGGGATATGACAGCAATGTCAGGCTCACTATCAGGTCCAGCTCTCACTTGAAGGGATTCGGTGCATCAGCATCCACCGTATGAGCCAGTAGCCAGTTCCACAGGTTCATTAGGTTCTGGAGAAAAATACTTCTTGACATCTAACCTAATTGTAGCTGTAACTTAAACATTGCCCTTTCTTAAATATTGACTCAAAATAAGTTGTTTTTACAAACACAGTTTCTTCCCGCATTCATTTTATAAACATTGCTCCAATCACCCCAATGCCTGCACTTCACTAAGATGCAAAATCCCACCTCTTTGAACCTGTCTTTACTCGAAGCTGGGAAAGAAAATAGTGACCCTCCTCATCATTCCTTTATAGATCATATCACTCACCATGTGAGGAGACCAAAACTGGATAAGTGTAAATACTGATAAGTACACTCCAATAGCTATTTCCCCCAGCTGTTGTTTCACAACATTCTGTATATAGCTGTAGAGATGTCTATATGAGAACTGATGTGGGTATGCCGGCGTTGGACTGGCGTAAACACAGTAAAAAGTCTGACAACACCAGGTTTTAGTCCAACCTATTTGTTTGATAATATACTTACAAGCTTTCGAGGGGACTGCCTCTTCGTCAGGTGAATGGAGAGTTCTGGCCTCAGACAGAGCTCTGTCTGAGGCCAGAACTCTCCATTCACCTGACGAAGGGGCAGTCCCCTCGAAAGCTTGTGAGTATATTATCAAATAAATAGGTTGGACTAAAACCTGGTGTTGTCAGACTTTTTACTATATGAGAACTTCCAGGCTTTAAGGATCAAATGGCTCTAATTCTGTTCCTGTTTCTTGTGATCTTAATGTCCTGGCACCTTTAAGCCTGCACACCTATTTCTTCATAACTATTTCAAGACTTTCATTACAATATTCAGATTAATTCCTGAACTGTACACATTATGTTCTACAGATACAGTAGTACTTGGGGGAGTTACTTTGAACACAGCTGCTGAGATCAGGGTTACATTTTTGGGCTTTGTACACAATGAGGGACAATTTTCTAAATCTTTGCCACCTGGGAATAATAGTTTGAGCTGTCCCTACTGAATTTATTTAATTTATTTAAGAATTAAGTATGCAAATGAGTTGGGATGATGTTCACATAACTTGATGCCTTATTTTCCTGGGACTCCACCCATTCAATGCGCTGGCATAGGGGTTCCCAGTGAAACGTAATGTTACCTGAAAGTGATGACTGATTGATCGAAGGTGGTCTGAAAGCTGGCCGAATAAAGGAAACTAAATGTTTTACTTCTCTCTACTCCCTCCAATACTTAAGGAAGTTGGGACCTAATAACTGTTTTCACTTTCAGAAGACCCTGATCTCAGCAGATTTGTTCAAAATAACTCCTCCCAGTACTACTGGGCATGCACAATAGAGGTAAATAGGTGCCATGTTCCAATGCACTGCTGGTGTAGGGGAAGGGGATAGAAATTCTCCTTAGTAACTTTAGTTTCATACCTTGTGACTTTCAGCGTCGCAACCCTATACTCTCCGAATCTTTAGCAGAGCACAAAGTTATCATAGTGTTCTTCATTATTTAAATTACAGTTGTCAAATTGATGGAAAATGTCTTCTCTCTTGCAAATTCCACAGGACGACAGAATTCTCTCTGGCATTTCCAACAGGAAAGAGCAATAGTTGTCAATCTTGCAACATCACCACAGCCAGTGTGTCACTGCACATCATCTGCAAGCCTGCTATTTCCATTGCTTTCTTAACAGTTGTGTTTTGCATTCACCATTTTCTATTGCTAAATTGATACTGAACAAGAAACTGGATTAAACCAAGAAAATCATCCCTGATGCATTTCCTTTGCATAATTCATTTTCCTCTCTGACAAAATATTTAAAATTTGCTTCAGTTGCCATCATCCCTTTCACAAATCACACGAGTGCACTACTTTGTTTGCTAAAGGTGGCAAAGGCTTTCTGCTTTTACAGCTCTGATGTTCAACAACTTTAAAGTGTTAATGGTATACCTGTTCATTTGTCCACACAAAAAAACACACCGAGCAGAATCATTGCCAACAACAAGAGCAACATTTTGAGTCCAAACTTCTTGAAATGTTAATGGATTTATGGGGGTGGTCTTGAGTCTGCACTCTCCGTCTGCGGGAACGGCGGTAGAGACTCATGACCTGGAAAAACTCGATTTTCACCATCCCTCACCGGTGATATAATCTAGTTCACACCAATAATGGGCGAGGGCCTGATTTACATCCATTCACGTACATTTTAATATTATTAATTAGCACCCTCGCCAGAACTTCCTCCTTCGCAAAATTTTTGTACCTTGCTGACGTGACGTCACATCGACGTGGTTTGCAACAGATTCACCCAGACGTGAACCTGTCGTGGGGATTCCACCCAGGAGCACAAAAGTGAATATAGTCTCCAGGGTAGAGGGACGTGGCCAGCCACTGCCCCCTGTCACAGGTGATGGTGCCAACCTGGCAGTGATAATCTGTGCTGGCAGCAGTGCCAGGGACAGTCCCTTAGTGGAAGCCTCATTGGTTGGGGGGAGAGAGAGGGAGATGCATTGGGAAGGTGGGGTTACTTGAGGGGGGGGATTGTCAGCATTGATGGGTGGGGGGTTTGGAAAGATACTGCTGGTGATTGGGAGGGGGCAGGAGATCTCTATGGTGGGGGAGTAGTTAGTTCTTGGTCTGATCAGAAGGGTACCCATTTTACCAGGGTGTTTAGGCCCCACCTGTCAAATTAACAGCATGAACACCCCCGGTGTTTTTGAGTGTTGTAAGATCTAGTGGGAAAATCTGTCTGATTCTCTGGAGAGAAACACACCGGTTTTCAGTCAAACCCTAACACTGTCACTTTTTGGTAAGATTCTGCTTTATGTTTCTTTCTTTGGAGTATTTGTTGTCAATGAAACAATTGTTGACATTTTTTGTTTAAAAAAAATGAGAACCAGGATGTAGCATTAGTAAGGATAAGTAACCTGTGCAATGGATTAGTAGAGACAAATAGCACTAGATTATGCAATTGGGTATTAGGTGAGGCCAAACTAAAGGGAAATACAGTAAGATCTTGTCAGGTCTATAGTACACAGAGCATGGTAACTAAGGCTGTTGAGCTGTAGGCACTAATGGCTAAATAGGAATATCCTGTTGCGAAAATAGAACCTGGCTCAAAAAGAAATGGTTGTTAAACCAAGACAAAGCAGCCCTTTTAAGTGGCACCCCATCCACTACCTTCAACATTCACTCCTCCTACCACCTACACACAGAGCGCCATCGACAATATACATTGCACCAACTCATCAAGGCTCTTTGACAGTTCTTTCCAAAATGTACAAGCTTTACCACCTGGAAGGACGAGGTTCAGCTGACACATGGGAACCAAGTTCCCCGCTAACCCACATGCTATCCTGACTCAAATATATTGTTGTTCCTTCACTGTCGCTGGATCAAAATCCTGCAACACCCTCACTAACAGCACTGTAGGTGCAGCTACACCAACCACATGACTGTGGCAGTTAACAAAGGTGCCTCACCACCACGTTCTCAAGGGCAATAAATTAAAAAAAAAAATCTTGTGCAATGTGAGCTTTGGTGGCTGGACCAGCATTTATTGCCTGTCCCTAACTGTCCTCTCAGAGAGCATTTGAGGGTCAACCACATTGCTGTGGATCTGGCATGTAGGCCAGCCAAGGCAAGGATGGCAGAGGGAGGGGGGGTTGTTTTGTGGTGGCCGTGTTGCATTTTGGGCTGGGGCGGGCCTGCAAGTGCGTGACTGGGTGGAAGATTGCTGCTGTTCGAGGGGTCTGGCTTCAGGCTCTTAGGGTGGACCTGGGTCTGAGCGCTGACTTTGTGTTTTAGCACTGACTCTGGGCCCTAGTGGAGCAAACACAATAAGAAGTCTCATAACACCAGGTTAAAGTCCAACAGGTTTATTTGGTAGCACAAGCCACTAGTTTTCAGAGTGCTGCTCCTTCGTCAGGTGAGTGGGATTTCAGTTCACAAACAGGGCATATAAAGACACAAACTCAATTTACAAAATAATGGTTGGAATGTGAGTCTTTACAGGTAATCAAGTCTTAAAGGTACAGACAATGTGAGTGGAGAGAGGGTTAAAGGAAAAGGAGGAAACAGAGACTGTGGCAGTTCCACACACGACTGTCCTTCAAGCAACTTTTGCACATTGCGTGTCGTGATGGCTCCGAAAGAAGACAGTGTGACACCTGTGCCGTTTGTTGCAGGACCTGGGGCTGCCCCCAGGGCATGAAGGTACATCAGTCCTGGTGACTGTGAAACTGATGGCCACTTAAAATCTTTACACCGCTGGATCCTTCCAGGCCACCAGTGGAGGCCTTTGTGGCATTTCCCAACCATCCATCCACAAATGTGTCAAGCAGGTCACGGATGCCCTGTATGCCTGGGCTGGCCAGTATATTAAATTTGAGCTTGGACCAGGCCCAGCAGGAAGCCTGGGCTTTAGGATTCGTAGCCATCGCAGGGGGCTATATACGTTGCCCTCAAGGCCCCAGTGAAGAATCCAGGAAGATTCATAAACAGAAAGCACTTCCATTCAATAAATGTGCAATTGGTGTGTGACCATCAGCTGAACATCATGTATGTCTGCATCAGACATCCCAGCAGCATGCATGACAGTTTTATATTGAAGAGTTCTGATGTCCTGGAGGTACTCAAGGGTGAAGGGATGGCTCGTGGGGGACATTGCTGACGCCTGTGTAGAGGTGCCTAGAAAATGTGGTTCAGGTGCCTGGACCACTCTGGTGGGGTCCTCCAATGTAGTCCCCTGATATCGTCCCACATTGTAATGGTGTGTTGTGCCCTGCACAACTTGGTGCAGCAGCAAGGAGAGCTTTTGGAGGAGGAGGATGTGAGGCGGACCAGCCAGTCATCGCTGGGGAAGAAGCTGCCCAGCAGGTGGAGGAAGAGGAAGACAATGAAGAACAACATCACCCAGGCACTGGAGGGCTCAGGAATGCAAGGACTGCGAGGGAGACCCTGATCACCATACACTTTGGTCACTAGGGCCTTGTTGCTGCACGTGGCTTCCATTCCACCCCCCCCACCACCCCCGACATCAACATGCAGGGTCCTTCGGGCGACTGTCAGGCAAAGTACATTCCTGTTAGAGGCTAATTAGAGACAAATTAGTCACAGGTGTGTGGGGTAAAATAACATTTATTGTTGCCAATAAAAGTGCTTTCAAAATAAGTGATAATATAAAATCATGTGAACATGAGACTTTAAAGTGCCTAAATATTCTATCTACCTAGTGTTGCCCTTCACCCATGCCATCTTAGTGCCACTACAACTTCTTAACCTTACGTGGTCTACCATTATGTCTTGGTGTCTCCCCAGGATGTACATTGGAGGTGGCAGTGGCCAGTTGCCTACCTCGCCCTGTCGCCTGTGATGACCTTGGCGACCATCCTCTGGAGAGCCAGAACCTTGAGGGCCCTGGCTGGTTTCCAGGTGTCAGGGACATACCCATGACACTGTCTTCAACCTGCTTTCCACAAGCTGCCCCGGTATCAGGGAGGAGGGAGTCGGAAGCTGTAGCCACAGCCGCAATCTCCTGGATGGAAGACCCTGGCATGGGCTCAAGCCCTTCCTCCTCCCTTGGGGTTCCTGTGAGTGGCAGAGCTTCTGTGGTGAGCTCCAGAAGCTCTGACATCACCTGGCCATGCCAGTCCTGGAAAACCACCTGCGTTCTTGCCATGGTGGCCATGCCCTCCATGTTAGTCCTCTGAGTCAGGGGCCATTGTCAATGGCCGCAGCAAGTTCCCTTCTGAGACTGGGCCGTGCTCTACAGCTCCTCAGTCATGACCCTCTGTGAGTGGGCCACACTGTCAAGGGCTGCAGCCACAGCCCGCTGTGTCTCAGCGCTGTCCCCCTGTGTTTCCTGCAAGCTCTCAAGCTTTTCAGCAATGGGCTGCAGAATCTCGAGAAGCCTGTTGAGGCCCTCAGCTGTGGCTCGCTGAGACTCGGCTGTGGCCCTCTGGGACTCTGCCGTGACCTGCTGTGACTCTGCCATCACTTGGGACCTGCCACTCATGGTGTGAATTTAATTTGCCTGTTGTACATGCTTTGATTGTGTTAGTAATTCTTGAAGGAGATATCTGGCATCCACAGCAGCGGTGAAAATCTTCTATTAAAATTGTAGACCTTAATTGTTGGTGATTTTAGCAGATGAACCTGAAACACATTTATATGACATTCTGTTGTCTGCTATTTTAATGGAAGCATTAAATTGTTTATTTTAAATGAATTAACACCTCTGTTAAAGTGATGGATAAATTTTGTTACTGAGCATTCATTCGTGAACACTGGCAACAGGAAATTAATAGACAGAAAATCATGGGCTGCTGAGGGTGTGAAATTGACTGATAGACCTCCACTTTGAAAATGCAGCACTGAGGCTGAAGAGTTCTTATGAAAGTGGAAGATTCTTTCACTCTTCATGCATTGGCTGAGCACCTCTGATGTGACTGATGCAACATTTTGGATGTCCACTACAGGTTTCACTCCGAGTGCAGGGTGGCACAGTGGTCAGTACTGCTGTCTCACAGCTCCAGGGACTCAGGTTCAATTCCTGCCTTAGGTCACCATCTGTGTGGAATTCCTGTAATCCAGGAAACTGTGCTCCAGTTTCCTCCCACAGTCCAAAGATGTTCAGATTAGGTGGTTGGCCATACTAAATTGTTCCTTAGTATATCAAGATGTGTAAATTAGATGGATTAGCCATGGGAAATGTGTTGGGTTAAGGGGATAGGACAGGAGAGAGGGGCTGGGTAAGTTCCTCTGTCAGAGAGTCAGTGTGAACTTGATGGGCCGGATGGCCTCATCTGCACTGTAGTGATTCTGTGATTTCATTTCAAACTATGTTGTGCTAAAAGGAAAGAACAATCCAAACATTCCGTGGATGAATAAACATGCAAAGAAATGACAGTGTTGGAAAAGAGGCATACATTTAGCATATAGTCAGCAGAGGGGTGCAGGATAAGAGTGCGTACAAAGAGATTAGGAGAGAAATCAAACAAATGAGAAAACTAAAGAGAAACTATGAAACTAAATTATCATGGAACATAAAACAAAATGGTAAAATATTTTACAGACACAAGGAAATTTGTATTGGGAATTGCATCATTAAGGAATAGGCAGGATAATGCCACCGGTAATGATAGAGGGATGATAGAAATATTAAATCATTATTTTGCTGAGTATTTAGCAGGGATATAAAACAGTTAGATATTGAATGGTGAGGTGACTAATGAGATGAATACATGTAAAATAAAAAGGGGATATATTGAATAAACTAAGCAAACTCAAAGCAGATAAAGTCTCTGGTCTGGATGAATTGCAAGTACTGCGCAAGATTTATGGGATGAAATGATAGCGATATTATTAATCAAATTTATTAATTAGTTAGAAAAGGGTGTAATGCCAGCAGACTGGTGGATAGCTAATGTTTAAGAAAGGGGACAGAACATGTCCATGGAATTAGACTGGTCAGCTTAACATTACTGGAATCTTTACTAAAGAAGAGAATAAAAGAACATTTAGAAATGAGAAATGCAATAATGAATGGTCTGTGTGGATTTCAAATGGGAAAATCTTACTGAATGTTTTTGAAGGTTACAGCAGGGAGTATTAATGTAGTATATGTGATTTGGCAAAAGGTCCCATAATAGACCAATGAATGCAGCTGGAGAATGTAAAGTCAGGGAACAAGCAGCAAAATGGATTGTTAGCAGGTTTCAAGATAGAAAGCAAGAAATTGGAGTGAAGAGTAGTTACTCAGACTGGCAGACAGTGGGAAGTGGTGTACTACAAGGATCAGTGCTGGGACCACTATTATTCACATTTTCCTTTAATGAGTTGGATGTTGGAATAAAAAAAACATAATCACCAGAATCTTACCACCTTGCCCGTCCAAGATTTGTAAGATCCTGCCTGAGGCCAATGGAAAATGCTGTTCTGTGAGCCTCGCCCACCCCGATTCTAGAGCAGTAAAATTCTGGCCAATATCTACGTTTGCTGATGACACCAAATTAGGGGAAGCTGGCCAATACTCAGCAGGAATGTAATTAATCACACGAGAACATTCGTAGGTTTACAGAACGGGCAAATAATCGGCAAATGAAGTACATCACATAAATGTATGAGAGTACGTTTTGATAAGAGGAATAGAGAGATCACTTATTCCCAGGCTGGTATAAGTCTAGGTGGGGCAGAGGAACACGGGATCTCAAATGTAATCAATCACTTAAAAAAAGCACCACAAGTGAGTAAAGCCATTTAAAAAAGAAGCAGAACAAGCAATAGGTTTTATTCCTAGAGGGATAGAATTGAAAAGAAGAAAAGTTGTGCTAAACCCATATCAAACCTTGGTTCAATTGCATTTACAATACTGAATGCAGTTCTGATCGACATATTGTGAAAAGGATATTGAAGCTTAGGAGAGGGTGCAGAGAAGATTTACAAGGATGATACCAGACATGTGTGGGTATACACATCAAGAAAGGATTGAAGGCTGGAAAAGAAGCTGAGGGGTGACCCAATAAAGCTTTTGAAAATTATGAAAGGTTTTGATCGAGTAAATACAGAGAGAATGTTTCCTGCTGTGAGAAAGTGTGTAACTAGAGGCATCAAGATAAGATTGTCACCAAATAAATCCAGTAGGGAATTCGGAAGAAACTTCTTTTCCCAAAGAGTGGTGAGAATGTGGAACTTGCTACCATAGGGAGTGGTTGAAGCTACGAATATCGATGAACTTAAGGGGAAGCTGAGCAAGCATATGAGGGAGAAGGGAGTAGAGGGTTACGATGATAGATTTAGATAAGGAAATATGGGAGAAGGGTCAAGTGGAGCAAAAACATAAGCATATGCTGGTGGGGCCAAATGGCCTGTTGGTGTACCATATATGTTGTGCAGTCAGATATTGGCCATCACGATAGAAATTTCCTTTCTATTAACTTCAGCAGCCTAACCACTTCTGTTCTCACCTGGCAGTAAAGGTTCAATTCTATCTCCAAGAATTTTGAACATCAGCTTCTGATCAGTGCAAATAAAAAAGGATTTTATGTTAAACTGATTGAGGAATATATTCACAGATGTGGAGCAGCATTTTGTGATAAATGTTCTGTGTTCATTCAGTTCAAATATCTGTTTCTGCAATGCTCAGCTGCAAGAAAACGATGCTACCCTTGTTGTCTGATCCTCTCCTGTGTCTGGTAAGATAGGATGGTTCTTGATACATTGCTCCTTATTGTGTTACAGCTTTTTACAGACAAAATTAATTTACACTCAATATTCAAGGGCATTGGGACATTGGAAAGTTGCCAGGTACTGAGAGAACAAATGCCCCTGGTGGGAAGATCTTTGCTAACCCTGAGAGTGTGAACAAAATTAATAAATGGCGAGAATACCAAATTAGGAACAAATGAATGGGAGTCAACTATTCAGCACCTTGAGTGCATTCACTATTCTGTTGGAACTGGCTGAAATGTTTCTTAATTCCTTATTTTAGAAATGTTGGAATTGATAGTCAGGAATGTGAAATCTGACTTTCTCACCAATTAGAGTGTGGCTAATTGTAGTGTAGATTCTGCTGCTGTAGCAGCTTGTGTCATTAATGCCCTGTGGCTGTGTTACTCACCATTGCTAAGGTTGGAACTCTTAAAAGGCTGGTTTCCCAAACAGAATAAATACAAATGGAGAAGCTGAAATATTTAAAGGTGGGATGATGTCGTCTTGACATGTTGGCTAGGAGGGTAGAACGTAGAACATTAGAACATAGAACATTACAGCACAGTACAGACCCTTTGGCCCTCGATGTTGCGCTACCAGTGGAACCAATCTAATGACCTTCTAACCTAAACTATTCCAATATCCATATGTCTGTCCAATGACCATTTGAATGCCCTTAAAGTAGACGAGTCCACAACCACTGCAGGCAGGGCATTCCATGCCCTTACTACCCTCTGAGTAAAGAACCTACCTCTGACATCCATCCTATAATTATCACCCCTCAATTTAAAGCTATGTCCCCTTGTGTTAGCCATCACCATCCAAGGAAAAAGGCTCTCATTGTCCACCCTGTCTAATCCTCTGATCATCTTGTATGCCTCAATTAGGTCACCTCTTAACCTTCTCTCTAATGAAAACAACCTCAAGTCCCTCAGCCTTTCCTCATAAGACCTTCCCACCATACCGGGCAACATCCTGGTAAATCTCCTCTGCACCCATTCCAATGCCTCCACATCTTTCTTACAATGCGGCGACCAGAACTGTACGCAATACTCCAAGTGCAGCTGCACCAGAGTTTTATACAGCTGCAACATGATCTCAAGGCTCCGAAATTCAATCCCTTTACCAATAAAAGCTAACACACCGCACGCCTTCTTAACAACCTTATCAACCTGGGTGCCAACTTTCAGGGATCTATGCACATGTACATCGAGATCTCTCTGCTCATTGACACTACCAAGAGTCCTTCCATTAGCCCTATATTCTGTAATCCTGTTACTCTTTCCAAAGTGAATCACCTCATACTTTTCCGCATTAAACTCCATTTGCCACCTCTCAGCTCAGCTCTGCAGCTTATCTATGTCCCTCTGCAAACTGTAACATCCATCCTCACTGTCTACAACTCCTCCGACTTTAGTGTCATCCGCAAATATACTAACCCAGCCTTCTACACCCTCATCTAGGTCATTTATAAAAATGACAAACAGCAGTGGCCCCAAAACAGATCCTTGAGGTACACCACTTGTAACTGCACTCCAGGTTGAATATGTCCCATCAACCACCACCCTCTGTCTTCTATCAGCTAGCCAATTCCTGATCCAAACTACTAAATCACCCTCAATCCCATGCATCTGCATTTTCTGCAGTAGCCTACCATGGGGAACCTTATCAAACGCTTTACTAAAATCCATATACACCATGTCAACTGCCTTACCCTTATCCACCTCTTTGGTCACCTACTGAAAGAACTCAATAAGATTTGAGAGGCACGACCTACCCTTCACAAAACTGTGCTAACTATCCCTAATCAAATTATTTCTCTCTAGATAATTATAAATCCTATCCCTTATAATTCTTTCCAAAACTTTGCCCACAACAGAAGTAAGGCTCACCGGTCTATAATTTCCAGGATGGTCTCTACTCCCCTTCTTGAACAAGGGGACAACATTTGCTATCCTCCAGTCTTCTGGTACTATACCTGCCCTAACTGAGCCTTCACGTCTCATCTTTACTTAAGTCTCCTAAGACTATCCTTGGACTGCAAGGGTAGACCCCTTGCAGTCCAAATTCCTCTTCTCATCAAGGAGTCAGCAAGAAAGGCCCTCAGTCACCCAAAGTGGGGAAGAGCAGCAGGCAGACATTCCTGGATTCTCCCAGGGTCTCTCTGCATTCTGGGTTCCATCTGTCTGTGACCCCGTCATCTCCAGCCTCTGAGAAAATTGGGTGCACTTGCCTCAGAGCAGGAGACCCAAAGAAGGCCAGAGTCGGACAGGTCTTTGTCCTTGAAAGACACCCATAAAATTCAATAAAGACTTCAGAGTATTGTAGTCAGTAGGCTGCCTCCACCTTTGCCATAGATGTCGGACAAGCATGTCAATATAGTGGTACGGTATGATAATTGAAGAAGTATTGAGCTTTGGTCTGATCTTGGTTTGGACAGGCCTGAATTCCAGTTGGCAGGCAGCTGCTATGCCTCGATGGAACATTCTGGTCAGCTGCTTGTTTGATAATTCAGTTCCTGATGGCCTTTGGCAGGAATGGTGATTCACCTTTGTCCCTCTAACAGTCAGGATCACAAGCCCCTGCCACAATGTCTTGCAGTTGGATACGGCCTGGGCACATCCCTCACCCATCCTGGGGAGTTAGACTGCCCCCTGCACTCCCCAGACAGCTTCCCTTTGCCTGGTTCACCTTTTTGAAAATTACAAGCCTCGTCAGCCTGACATCACATCAGTGAGGGGGGATTTCCAAAGGTGGGAGAACGAAAAGGCGGGGAAGCCCACTAATTATATTAACATTTATTGTCCCAAGGTTCCTGACCTTCCTGGGTTGGAATTTTGTTACATCAACAGTGGGTGAGAGAATCAGAAAATAAGCCTGTGACAAATGTGGGCGCAAAATCGTGGCATTAGCATAGAAACAGGCTATTCAGCATCACTGGTCTTTGTACTGTATACCCACTACACAAGCATCTTCCATCTTACCTCATCTCATCATATTATTTTTACATTTATTAGTGTCATATGTAGGGTTACATTAACCCTGCAATGAAGTTACTGTGAAAATCCCCGACTCTCTTATCAAACAACACGTTTATTAAATCTCCCATTGAACTTGCTGTGCTCTAAGACTGGACCCTGGCAATCAGGAGACATCATGGTTTGGCGGTTTGGGGCGGTGAGGAAGTAGCGCTAACAATTGAGAGGAAGGGCACACTTGGAGAAATTGCAGGGTTGGTGAGGAGGGAATCCGGCCAATTGTGGCAGACGGTTTCCTGTAGGGCTGGGGGATGCAATCTTCCTCCATGTGGCTCACTAAGAGAGATATAAAAACACTGAACTGTTTAATCCGTCTGTTCTCTCCTCTTTTTAGCAGCTGGATTCCTGAAGGCGGGGAAGCCTGGCCAGCCGGTGTTAAATTCAAATCACTGCCACAACATAGCCAGCAGTCTCATTAATGTGTTATAATGACTGACCTGTCTCTCCAGAGTGGGTTACTAAGATGCCCTCCAAGCTGGCCACAGTTGGAAACAGGTCTGTTCACAGCAGGTTGGATTTTATATATTTAACCATTTAACCTCTTTACTGCCATCAAAGGGCAGGGGTTAAAATACCCTCTTGTCTTGATAAAGCTGTATACTTCTCTCACATAAATAAACCTAATAAACTTAAAAACTCACATTATTGATTTGAACTGTCCACCTGTTGTGAACCCAGCTCCTGCACCCCTTTTAAAACTGGGCCATTTAATTGTCAAATCTTGTTGCATTTTGCTTTGTGCATTACTTTGTTTTAATTTGTCTTACATTTTTTGTCCTGCCAGTAATTCATAATTCCCATCTGTCGCTTCTATTTAAATAGTGACAGATTGAGCAGTGGGGATTTTAATTCCTTTGGGAGGGTTAATGATGATGCACAATTCAGATGGTGATGTGGAGTTCACGAGAGGCCAATAAATTAAAATGAAACAACACTAGAGGCATTTTGCTGCATCAGCTTTAGAAAAACCGCACCTTTTCGGAGCATTTCAGAACCAAGTGAACTTTGCTAACTCCTAACAGCAGTGACCAGCCAGGAACTTGATCTGGGTTCATATAGAAGCCATTCCAACCTTTCATCAATGTTGATCACCCAGAGTCAGCTTCCTGCTATTTAATTTCAAGAAGAGAGCCAACAAGTATCCTCTCAAATGTAGCACTTGCATCCAAGTGCGGTTTCAAATTTATTGTTGCCTTTTGACCTTCCGCAACCACATCATTAAATTCCTGCTACTGAAAGCAGCTCAATTTACAGCAATCATGCCAAAACAGTGAATTCATTCTTAAACATTTTTGTGACCCTTATCTCCATTGCTGCGAGGACAGTCAGTTCTGAATCCTTTGCCAACCCTCTTAAAAAAAAATTTGCTTATTTTCCTACTTAAGTGGTTACTTATCTGCATTGGAACGAATGAAAAGTCCACTTCTAAGATGGAGCTCCAGCTGCAAGTATGCTCAAGAGGCGAGAACAAAGTCTATTTGTGCATTGAGACAGTCATTTCTTTCAGATGCTTTCTAGACCTGTCACTACTTGCAAAGTGGTTAGTGGAACATCTCCAGGGTTGTTGTCATTCAGTTAAAGTTAAGATTGTGGATGTGGACAGAGTGAGGCTGTTAAGTAAAGTGGTTGTCACCTCAACATAGTGAAATTATGTTATGAGTAGCAACTACAGCTTGCTGGCTTTGAACATAGAACATTACAGCGCAGTACTGGCCCTTCGGCCCTCGATGTTGTGCCAACCAGTGGAACCAATCTAATGACCGTCTAACCTAAACTATTCCAATATTATCCATATGCCTATCCACTGACCATTTGAACGCCCTTAAAGTTGGCGAGTCCACAACTGCTGCAGGCAGGGCATTCCACACCCTTACCCTCTGAGTAAAGAACCTACCTCTGACATCCATCCTATAACTACCACCCCTTAATTTAAAGCTATGTCCCCTCGTGTTAGCCATCACCATCCGAGGAAAAAGGCTCTCACTATCCATCCTATCTATCCCTCTGATCATCTTGTATGCCTCAATCAGGTCACCTCGTAACCTTCTTCTTTCTAACGAAAACAACCTCAAGTCCCTCAGCCTTTCCTCATAAGACCTTCCCACCATACCAGGCAACATCCTGGTAAACCTCCTCTGCACCCTTTCCAATGCCTCCATATCTTTCTTATAATGCGGCGACCAGAACTGTACGCAATACTCCAAGTGCAGCTGCACCAGAGTTTTGTACAGTTGCAACATGACCTCACGGCTCCGAAATTCAATCCCTCTACCAATAAAAGCTAACACACCATACGCCTTCTTAACAACCTTATCAACCTGGGTGCCAACTTTCAGGGAGCTATGCACATGTACACCGAGATCTCTCTGCTCGTCAACACTACTAAGGGTCCTTCCATTAGCCCTATATTCTGTAATCCTGTTATTCTTACCAAAGTGAATCACCTCATACTTTTCCGCATTAAACTCCATTTGCCACCTCTCAACCTAGCTCTGCAGCTTATCTATGTCCCTCTGCAAACTGTAACATCCATCCTCACTGTCTACAACTCCTCCGACTTTGGCGTTGTCAGCAAATTTACTAACCCATCCTTCTACACCCTCATCTTGGTCATTTATAAAAATGACAAACAGCAGTGGCCCCAAAACAGATCCTTGAGGTACACCACTTGTAACTGAACTCCAGGTTGAATATTTACCATCAGCCTCCACCCTCTGTCTTCTGTCAGCTAGCCAATTCCTGATCCAAGGGGGAAGGACAAATAGAAAGGAGTCTGAGGTTCTGGCCATTACTGCTGTACTGGTGTTGTATCTGTTATAATATCATGGTATTATAATATGGGATAAAAAAATGGACTAATGGAAGTGTTGAAGCATTCTGTTGGAAAGTGGAGAGAAGAAACACTTGCTGCCGGCAGTGTAATGTTGATGACTAAAGATGATGTGTTAGCTGCAGAATGCAGCAGAATGGAAAATGAGAATCAAAAAATATATTCATAAAGTGCTTTACTGAACTGCTCAAAAATGTCCAATCCTATTTGCACTCAATTTGTGAATAGGATTCAAGTTCTATATTGGAGTTTAGCTGTATGCTGTTAAATTAAACTGTTATTGTGAGTTTTCTTAAGGTCCAATACCCGAGCCCAGGTCTTCTGCCATGGGTGCATGTTTGACTTGAACAGGCACTGGAAGGCTTTAAACAGTCTCAAAAAGCACTGTGTTGTTAGAAACCAATTTTCCAAGATAAATTTCTTTGCATTGTTTCAGGAGAAACCCAAGGACCAAATTAATGGTGTAAGTGGAAGATTGCACAAAGTGAAATTTAAAGGGATTAGTTCCATTAAAGGAGAGTGCCAAAATAGTGGGAATAGTGGATGAAATTTAATGGAGCCAATGGGAGCCCTGCTCTGTGTCACCTCTTTTAGGGAAGTTCCGCCAAATTAAGCACCACTCAGGTCCTTAATTGCATAGATACAAGTCTTCCCCAAGATCAAGTATCCGGCAGCATTAGTCCCTCCTGCTGACAGCTACTGGGCAGTCAGCGGTCAGCAGTTCTGTAAGACAGTAGCACCACTCAAGAAGCCTGCCTGGGTCTTGTATTATCACTAGATACCAGACCAAAAATTAAGTGATGACAGGAGGGGCATCACTTGGTGTGGGTGGTGAGGGCAAGGTGAGAAGAAGGCTCAGCAGCAAGGGCATGGGGTAGCTCTCAGTGGTTCCCAATTCCTGATACTGGGTCCGTGATCAGACAATGAATGCTATTGAACCAGGGATCTCAACACCTGGAATTTGCAAGCAAAGTTTTTATTGTCATGCTGTTTGGATGGTTAATACCAGCAAGGCAGTGAGTTAAGAACACCATCCATGGGTCTTCCTGTCATGTGCTTAATCAGGGTGTAAGTGGGGAGGGGATGGGATCTTCACCCATTGCCCTCCCACTTGATTAAATTAGCCTCTGCCACCAAACTCACCAAGGTGCGTACAAGTAACTACGCTGCTCAACATTTGACCCCAGGATTATTGGAACAATAATATTGCTATTTAGTTCCTCGAGCCTTTACTTCAACCCCATTTACCTGCCTTGTACTATTTTGCTTTAGATCCATTGTTTTATGGTTATTGAACAAGAGGTGGTGCTCAATAAGGTGTGTGTAAGGCAGATTGCCATCCATGCCACATCATGGCAACATTCCTTTTCCAGCATTTGTGTAAGGAAGAAATGGAACCAATTTTCAGGCCACAGTCTTTTGAGATGCCAGTCTTATGCTGCATGGAACAACAGAAATCCTTCCATCAGTGGAATAACTTTACTAACCTGGATATTGTGGAGACAGTTTCCATAGTATTGCCAAGTAAGTGTGGCACGACCTAAATGGATAGTTGTTGGCATCTTGATAGATGCCACCTGTTACTCATCCTGACATGCCTTTTTTATGCATTATTGTTGAAAGCTTGGCACATTAATTCAGAGAAAGCATCCAAAGTTAGTTAGACATTCACATCTTAATTGTACTGTTGAATCATAGAATCCCTACAGTGCGGAAGGAAGCGATTTGGCCCACGAAGCACTGACTCTCCAACACAGCATCCCACCCAGGCCCTATCCCCGTAGTCCCACGTATTTACCCTGTTAATCCCATTAAGCTGCACATCTTGGGACACTAAGTGGCAATTTAGCATGGCCCATCCACCTAACCCGCATAACTTTGGACTGTGGAGGAAATCCACTTAGACATGGAATGTGCAAACTCCATCCAAGGCTGGAATTGAATCCGGGTCATTAGTACTGTGAGATAGCAGTGCTAAGCACCATATCGCCCTGGAGTTTATGTATAATTACGTATAATTATGTGTAATAATGATTACGATGTCCACAAGTGGATGGGCTTTGCAGATGAGCCATTATTTCCATGGGACATCTGGATATGATATTGATGAGCTGGATTTCATCACCCATCAGCCTGACTGGTTAAGCTAACTCACCTGAATAACTAATGGGGTAATTCAAGGCCTTTGATTTGGGAATACTTTGCACAAGATGCTTTGTTTGCGGGGTAACATGGCAGGAACAGTGGGAAGTTATGATTTTTCTTAATGTTACGACAATTCTGATTTTCTTCTTCCGGATACATGATGGATATTGCAATATATTGGGAATTTGATCCAGAAACAGATGCAATTCTTGTCAGCTGGGGAACATGATAATGCCAGTTCAGGTGATGATGCCTGTAATAGGTGACAAAGCAAGCAGTCATTTACCTTTCAGCATTCTGCTCACATGTTCACCGTTTACTGTCAGAAGCACCAATTAACCTTTCCTTTCTTAAGCTGTAAGTCTTGGTGACAGCAGTAACACTAACATCTCTGAGTTAGAAAACTGCTTGTTCAAGCCTCATGCCAAAGAAGCAAAATCTAGGCTGACACTTTATTGCAGAACTGGGAAAGTGGCGTATTTCAAATGAGAGGTTAAGTCTGGGTTCTGCTTGCTCTCTCAAGTGAACCTAAAAGATCCCATGACCTTATTCATAGAGGAACAGGAGTTTTCTACCTAGTGTGCTGTTCAATATTTATCCCTCAACCAGTATCTCAATGGATTATCTGATCAACATTGCTGTTTAGAACATAGAACAACATATCCAACAAGATCCAGCATAGTTTGTTGGATCTTGTTGCACGCAGATTGGCTCAAATTTCTTACATTACTATACTGTCTACACTTTACAATGTTTTATTATCTGCAAAGCATTTTGGAACATAGGATTGTGAAAGGTGCTGTAAAAATGATATTTTTATCTTTCATGGAATTGTTGTTACTCAGGTGGATTTGTGGTACTGTTTTCTGTTTTACTAGAGAGTAGGATGCTGGATTTTAAGTTGTGGGTTCATACAGCTTTTGATAGCAGGCCAAGCCATTGACATAACTTCCAACTGACTTTGGCTCTGAATAGTGTTATTGTGTCCTCATCTGCTTGAGGTCGTGATTCTGCAGAAGGATTTTGCAGCTGTTCTGTGTAGAGAAAAGCAATTGCGAGCCTACATCAGCTTTGTGTTAAAGTGCTTGGAATAATGTCTGCAGGAGCTCTTTATTTCTGTTTTCGATTTCATTTACAGGTTGGGATCCTTTATCCAAGATCCTCGGGGCCAATTGCAATTTGGATTTCAGATTATTTAGGTTTTTGGATACTGATGTAAACTTACATCACAATAGACTAAGTGTAGGCTTACTATGATCTAAAATAGTGGTTTTCACCAGGCAAGTGTGCCGCGGTTGCCAATAATTCCACGCACGCACCCTTGCATCAACTCCAACCATCACCACAAGATCCCTTCAACCGGGGATACAGTCACGCCAGTTATTTCTTCCCATTCAGGAAGATGTCACAGAAACTTCTCTCCGTTTTCTTTATAAAGCATCTGAAAGTTTAAAAGGACACAGAGATTGTTCGGACAGCCAAGGTAGATAAATCCTCAATGGAGAAAATACCCAGAAAGAAGCTGTGGCTGTCTCTCTGCTTCCTGGGAGTCTTAGTTTGTAGTTAGATACAGTCCAAAGACATGTAGGTTAGGTGGACTAGCCATGGTAAATGCACGGGGATCGGGCAGGGAGGTGTGCCTGAGAGGGATATTCTTTCAGAGAGTCAGTCCTGACTCAATGGGCCAAATGGTCTCCTTCTGCACTGTAGGGATTCTATGGAGACAATGCAAATACTCAGAGCCTGAGGCAGAGGGCATCCAGTAAATTGATTTGGAAGGAATAATGTTCATTTATGTAAAATCTTCCATTCATTGAACATATATAAAAGGTACATCCCCCAATGATTAGTGGTTTATTAAAGTGGAAAGTATTGTTTAATTATAGTATGCTCAACAATACCAAACAGAAGGATGAATAGAATTTGTATAGTGCACAGGAAGCAGTACTTTTCATTGTACACTAATGTATGTGACAATTAAGCAAATCAAATCACCTCAGAAAGATGTTGAGGAAATATATGGATTTGTATTTATTCTAATACCTTTTAGCTAGTTGTTTTTGCTCACATGTACAACAATGGCAAGAAATCAAATATTATGGATGACAATTCCAAACAATTTGGTGTGGCACAGTGGTGGCACAACTGCTGCCTCACAGTGCCAGGGACTTGGGTTCAATTCCTGGCTTGAGTCACTGTTCTGTGTGGAGTTTGCACATTCGCCCTGTGTTTGCGTGAGTTTTCTCCTACATTCCAAAGATGTGCAGGTTAGGTGGATTGGCCATGTTAAATTGACCCTTAGTGTCAGGGGGATTAGCAGGGTTAATATGTGGGGTTACAGGAATAGGGTCTAGGTGGGATTGTTGTCGGTACAGGCTCAATGGGCTGAATGGCTTCTTTCTGCACTGTAGGGATTCTGTGATTGTATAATAAACACCAACAAGCACAAGAGATCTTACATCTGGCTTGTAATCATACAGTGTAAATAAACAACCACAGAAACCATTCTTTATAAAGTATGCAGTCATTATCTAATATTAAATGTATTGCTTATCATTTGGCACACTGCAGGGATATGTTACAGAGTGTAACACAAAATGATGCCAATGCAAACTATGTGTCATTAAAGGAGAGCAAATAAATGATGTGTGTCTTGTTAAGGATTGTGAAATAAAACTCACGCCTCGCCATTACAAGCGTGTACAATGTGTTAGATTAAACTAAATTTGGTGTTTAGATTTGACATTTAATTTGGTAAATGGAAGAAAGGTTGTTTTCATATAGTGTGGACCCCAGTTGTATTACAATGCAACAATGTTTTTTTCTATCTTCCTATTACTTTTCACATTTTAACTGGAATAATTATTGCAGTGAATGTAACAGCTTTGAATTAAACTGAAGTTCAGCCCAAAATACTGATTTAAACTGAGCACACGGTAAATGGTCTCGCAACACTTTGCTCAACGCGGATTGCTGAATTGCGGTGCAACCAGTGCCCCGCACCTTGTATATGATTGGCTACTGTCAATTTGCTAAGACATTGTGGGATATTTATGAGCAGTCGATTCAGCTGAAAAAAAGTGAGTGCCTTGGAATTGTTTGTCTGACTGAAGTGTGCTGTGTTACTGAAAAGGTTGGGAGCCACTGCTCTGATGTAAGTAAAATGGCTAGAAAGTAAAATGTATCACTGAATAATAGAACAGGGCACCATAAATTTCTTTTTGGCAAGTTCACCACAAAAATCACAAGATGAAAAGTGCAGACAAATAGCTAGACTTCCCACACTAAAGGTCAATGAGGTTAAAAAGAGTGTGGCTTTTGAATATCTCCAGTTTTCAGATTTACAAATAACGGATAGCTATTTTAGTTTTTGTACTAAACTGGTGTTGCTATGTTTGGCCATTCCTGTGTGTGTAATTATTTAGTTGTGTTTGATGTGGCTGTGCCATCGTGCCACTCTGTGGGCCATCCTGTAAAGAAGGCTGGTTCTTTTTTGAGCTAGGTGCTATTCTCTAGTTAGGAACAGCACCAGAGCAGTCTGAGTTGCTGCAACACTGAATGCTTTCTCATCTATTGAATCTAGGGGGTGGTGAAGCATCACAAAGAGAGAATCTAGTTTGAAAGGCACTGGCAAGCTTTCCTTTCACCCATGGAACTTTGACTTGCTCCCATGTCAATATGTTTACCCTGTGGCCCATTGGTTTAGATTAGTGTCACAAGTAGCTTTCATTAACACTGCAATGAAGTTACTGTGAAAATCCCCAAGTTGCAACCTATTCGGGAACACTGAAGGAGAATTTAGCATGGCCAATGCACCTAACCACCATGTCTTTCAGACTGTGGGAGTAAACCGGAACGTCTGGAGGAACCTGCAAAGACGTGGGGAGATCATACTGACTCCACACAGACAGTAACCCAAGCTGGGAATCGAACCCTGATCCCTAGCGCTGTGAAGCAGTAGTGCCACCATGCCGCCCTCATTGACTGTGTGACCAGACAAAGATCACGAGCTGCAAGTTCAGACCCACATGAGGTATTTGGTGAACTGGTGTGCATCCTGAGATATTTTTATTCCAGCAACAACAATAACAACTTGCATTTATACAGTGGCTTTAATGTAGAGAAACAAAGGAGGCAGCAGGCTGCTGCTTGGGTTTCCTGGATGAGTGTACTGCAAGATTTCCTTTGGTCAGTACATGCATCAGAATTCTGTTTCAACAGCTTGATGACTTGCTCTCCCCGAGATCCGGGTAGTTGCTTGTACATAACGTCTTTATGTTGTATTGTCCTCTGGTGGCTGGGGGGCCATTCCGTTGTGGGTGTCCTGATTTTAGTATTGCTTATTGTACTGCTTGTTTTTGTGGTTGGATTAAAGTGCCACATTGTTAGTAAAACACTCTTGATTTTGTAATCCAGTCTGTGTCAATTTGAACATCACCCACAGGTGTTAGTCCTTGTCCACTGGTCTCCAAACAGTTTGGATCATCAGCCTGAGCAAAATAAATCAAACAGTATTAGTCAATTTGCTGGGCTGAAGTATCTTAAATGCCACAACCACGAAGCAAGAGCTAAATTGGTCAACTTTGCAATATGGGCTAAATAAGCACTTCTCATGTTTTTTAGGTGCTATAAATATGTTATGAAGCCAACAAGTTGCATGCTTAATTTTCTGCATCTTGATGAGCTTTGTATGCTTGATGTGCAGGCCTCCAGCACCCCAGGCATTTTGTGATTGGGTAACGGCCACCGTACACACAGGACAACACAGCAGGAGGCAAGACTCAGTGCCTGATAACACATCACTTTGTCTCAGGTGCATTAGTGCTCTGATGCACAGCAGTAACGGCCTTTAAATATTTTACCGAATTTTATTCTTTTTCAGCTGAGGGATGTAATTGCTGGGTAAAAGAACAAAAGAAAGGGTATTCAGTTTTTTACTGTCCCATTGTTAGCATCAAACACTCTTGAGATCAGAATCAATTATAGAATAAAACTCCATTCAGTTTGTTTAGCTGCTCCTGCAGCTGTGTGACTTACGTTACAGTGAATTTACAATAAGGAAACAGACTGTTTGCCCTTGGTGCTTATCCTCCCTGTAAGCAGTAGCCTTAATCCTCTGCCTATACTATTTGTATATCCCCTTTCCTTCAAAATTTATCCAAAAATGGAGTGGAATATTGCCGTTTCCCACACTAATTGCATGTCTGGATTGAGTAAAAATAGCAGCCTGGGTCAGGTTGTGGGTAAGAGTGTTATGGGGTGGCACACTGATTAGCACTGGTGCTTCACAGCACCAGGAACCCAGGTTCAATTCCCAGCTTGGGTCACTGCTTGTGTGGAGTTTGCACATTCTCCCCATGTCTGTGTGGATTTCCCCTGGGTGCTTCAATTTCTTCCCGCAGTCCAAAGGTGTGCAGGTTAGATGGATTGGTGATGCTGAATTGCCCCTTAGTGTAAGGGGAACTAGCTAAGGTAGATGCATGGGGTTATGGGGATAGAGCCTGGGAGGGATTGTGGTCGGTGTAGACTTGATAGACCGAATGGCCTCCTTCTACACTGTAGGATTCTATGACTCATTCTGTTGCAGGACTATTACAGATTCACAGAGAGATGAAACTCTCCTTTCACCGTGGTCTAGATTTATATTGATATTCCGGAATGATCCACATCCCATCACCAAGTCCTGATAAGATTAATTTGTTTTTACTGTTGGGTTTTTGTGGCTGGCTTTGACAACTGACATGTTTCATTTATCTGGTGTTTAATTACTTCCTTGACGAATGACCAAATTGTGTTGTAATTACTGTGAGAGTTACTGGGAAATAATGCTGCTCAATAATATTGACTGCAAACTGGTCTTTGCAGCTCCAGTAGCTCTGGTGCTGAGGGAGCTTTTCTGTATGAAAATGATGTCCACTTCCTGGCCAGTCTGAACACGAGCTCAGTGGAGGATTTAATGCAGGCGTTAAGAATGTGCATTGGAAGTATGCAGAGTAGGTAGGTTGATGTTAGTCAACCTGCTATTTTCATAAGAATTAGGAGCAGGAGTAAGCTATTCAGCCCCTCAAGCCTGCTCTGCCATTTGAAAGATCGTAGCTGCACCCCCCACCTCCGATTAACCCTTATCATCCTTATGGGTCGAAAATCAAACTTAGCCTTTAATTAATTCAGTGACGCAATTCCACTGCTTGCTGGGGAAGTGAATTCCACGGATGACCGAGGGAAAGAAATGTTCTTAATCTCAGTTTTAAATGGGAAAGCATGCCACGGGAGGGCTGGAAAATTCCGGCCGTAGTTACAATTTCCCTTGGGATACACTAATAGAGGAAGATGGAGCGGAGGCAGCACGTACGAGGATTAGTGGAATAACGATTTATCCAGTCAGTTTCACAGAGGTTGTAAAGTTGAGTGGTAGTGTTTATTGTGAACATATTACTTTGTAAATATGTATATAGTTTAGCCCAGTGTAGGAGCTGACTTCATGCTGATGTACACTAAAGTCTCCCTACACAACTCAGTTTCCTGTATATTGTCGTGTGTCTCTTTACATCATATTATGGGGGGTTTTGTTCTCCAGTCCCACATTAGTTCTTACTGTGATAAACACCTTTATACTGCAACAAGTGGTGTGGCAACGATAATCTCTCCCTCAATGTCAACAAAACGAAGGTGATTGTCATCAATTTCAAGAAGTGTAAAGGAGAACATGTCCCTGTCTACATCAATGGGGATGAAGTAGAAAGGGTTGAGAGCTTCAAGTTTTGAGATGTCCATATCCCCAAGAACCTGTCTTGGTCCCCCGGGCACATATTGTATTTAAGAAAGCCCATCAGTGCCTCTACTTTCTCAGAAGGCTAAGGAAATTTGGCATGTCAGCTGCGACTCTTACCAACTTTTACAGATGCACGATAGAAAGCATTCTTTCTGGTTGTATCACAGCTTGGTATGACTCCTGCTCTGCCCAAGACTGCAAGGAACTACAAAAGGTTGTGGGTATAGCCCAATCCATCATGCAAGCCAGCCTCCCATCCATTGATCCTGTCTACACTTCCTGCTGCCTTGGCAAAGTATAATTAAGGCCCCACACACCCCGGACATTCTTTCTTCCACCTTCTCCCTTCGAGAAAAAGGTACAAAAGTCTGAGGTCACGTACCAACCAACTCAAGAACAGCTTCTTCCCTGCTGCTGTCAGACTTTTGAATGGACTTACCCTGCATTACGTTTATCTTTCTCTACACCCTAGCTATGGCTGTAACACTACATTCTGCACTCTCTTGTTTTCTTCTCTATGAAGGGTATGTTTTGTCTGTATAATGCTCAAGGAACAATACTTTTCACTGTATGTTAATACATCTGATAATAATAAATCAAATCAAATCAAAAGCTGCAGCAAAGGGAGGAGGAAGAGAGAAGGTCTCTCTATAGGAAGTCTTAGTTACCCCTCGGTCTTCAGGGAGCAATTGTCCTATTTCTCCCCAAGCCAAGATCAGTTGTACATCTTCTGCATTTTGCAAAGGAGATGTCTCAGAACTTTCTGAACCCAGACCTGTTGTTTGAGAGCAGGATGAGGCTGGTGCTGCCAGTTGCTATGGAAGTGTCAGTAGCCCTGAATTGCTTCACGTTGGGTTCCTGGGCCATTGTTAGGGAGTCTGCTTTACACCTGATTCATGAGTTCCCTTCACAACCCAGTCACATGTGACCAACAATGAGGCTGAGTGGACCACCACCAAGAAGGCCATTGGGGTACTAAACTAACGTTACTTTGCCTCGACTGCTGTGAGGGACGCTCCAATACTCACTGAAATGTCCCAGTGCATGGTGGTCTGTAATATTCTCCACAACATGGCCGACATACAGGCATGGTCTTTCTATCAGGGATATGGTGAGCATCTAAGGATGGAAGTAGCACTAGGAGGAGGAGGAAGCAAGGAGGAGATTGCTGACATGTTCATGTTCTGGCTAGTCTGTGATAGTCTTCAGTACTGCTTCTTGTGAACCAAACCCCAACAGTTTCACCCTGCTTCAATTACAGATCATCAGAGAATCCTCTTTTGACTTGATTTGATTTATTATTATCACATATATTGGGATGCAGTGAAAAGTATTGTTTCTTGCCACACTATACAGACAAAACATGCTGTTCATAAAGTACATAAGGGAGAAGGAAAGGAGAAGGTGTAGAATAGGATGTAAGACTGGATGGAGAAGTGGCAGATGGACTTCAACCCAGATAAGTGTGTGGTGGTCCATTTTGGCAGGTCAGATGGGATGAAGGAGTATAATATCATGGGTAAGACTCTTAGCAGTTTAGAGGATCAGAGGACCTTGGGGTCCAGGTCCATAGGACTCTTAAATCGGCCTCGCAGGTAGAGGATGTGGTTAAGAAGGCGTATGGTGTACTGGCCTTCATCAATCGAGGGATTGTGTATAGGAGTCAGGAGATAATGCTGCAGCTTTGTAAGACCCTGGTCAGACCCCACTTGCAGTACTGTGCTCAGTTCTGGTCACCTCATTACAGGAGGGATGTGGGAGCTATTGAGAGGGTGCAGAGGAGATTTACAAGGATGTTGCCTGGATTGGGTGGCATGCCTTATGAGGATAGGTTGAGGGAGCTCGGTCTTTTCTCCTTAGAGAGACGAAGGATGAGAGGTGACCTGATGGAGGTGTATAGGATGTTGAGAGGTATAGATTGGGTGGATTCTCAGAGGTTTTTTCCCAGAGCTGAAATTGTTGCCACGAAAGGACACAGGTTTAAGGTGCTGGGGAGTAGGTACAGAGGAGATGTCAGGGGTAAGTTTTTCACTCAGAGGGTGGTGGGTGAGTGGAATCGGCTGCCGTTGGTGGTGGTGGAGGTAAATTCGATGGGGTCTTTTAAGAGACTTCTGGATGAGTACATGAGACTTAATAGGATTGAGGGTTATAGGTAAGCCTAGTAGGTATGGATGTCATCGGCGCACTTATGGGCCGCAGGGCCTGTTTGTGCTGTAGTTTTTCTATGTTCTTTGTTCTAATATAATGTACAGTCACAGCTAGGGTATAAAGAAAGATCAGCAGGTCTATTCAAAAGTCTGTTGGCAGCAGAGTTTGTGAGTGATCTCAGACTTTTGTATCTTTTCCTGAGGAAGAAGGTGGAAGAAGGTATATCTGGGGTGCATGGAGTCCTTGATTAGGCTGGCTGTTTTCCCAAGACAGCAGGAAGTACAGATGGAGTCAACGGATGGGAGACTGGTTTGAGTGACGGAAAGGGCTTTGTTCGCAACCCTTTGTAGCTTCTTGTCATCTTGGACAAGCTGTGATGCATCCAGAAAGGATGCTTGGCTACAAGGCTGAAATAAAAGCGCCACAAAATAACCATCCCATTCTAACTTCATCCCTTAAAACATCCAGTATTCCATACCTTTTAAGAATATAAGAAATAGGAACAACAGTAGGCTATTTGACCCCTTGAGCCTGGTCCACCATTCAGTATGATCATATCTGATCCGATTGTGGCCTTAACTCCATTTCTGTCCTCCCCCAACCTTTGTCAATCAAATATCTGACTTAGTCCGCCTTGAATCTATTCGATGATCCAGGCACCGCTGCTCTTTGTGGATGAGAATTCCAAAGTTGCATGATCCATTGAGAGAAAGATATCTTCCTCATTTTCATCTCAAGTGGGTGACCCCTTATTTTTAAACTGAATACCTGGTTCTAGACTCCCCAACAAGGTGAATATTGTTCCAGTATCCATCCTTCAAAGTCCCCTCAGAATATATGTTTCAATTAGATCACCTCTCATTCTTTCAACACCAGTGAGTATAGACATAACCTGCTGAACGTTTCCTCATAAAACAACCGTCCTCCACCCCAGGAATCAACTCAGAAAACTCAGTTAATCACACCCGTGTAGTGCTAACCGTGACCCACCGTATGGTTAATAGAAGGTTTCTGATTTTTCACTGGAAGAAATCACAGATGGTTTTGGCTTTGGGTATCTTTGGACTTTGAGGGCCCAGCTTTGCGCTGGACTACTTTGTCAAGGGTGACAGTAGGCTGACTTAGCTGGCTGGCTGAGAAGTAACAGCAAGGGCACTGGTCATTTGACAGTGATGGGAGAGGGACAAATGTATTCAGCCTGGGAGATGACAGCATAGACATAGTGCTGATTCTCTGAGTCGGCACCTCCCTAATCCTAATAATCCGCTAGAGCGTGGATTGCTGGATGGATTTGTGACCCTGAAAAGCCCTTTGAGCACAGGCATCTGTAATGATTGACACAGCTGTCTGCATTTGTGTAGTGGCAGGCTGAGATATCCCGAGCCTCAGTCTGAACTTCCACTGCAGCACTGTAATATCGGGTGGCTACTGCATGCATTGGAGTATGAGCGGCCTTCAGACAGTCCCTTATGGGTGGATTTGTAAGGTCACTGAGCCTCAATTTCACACTTGTTGGCCATGCACAGCGAACAGGACCGAGAGTGGCCATGTTTCCTGCTTCTCCCCAAGATTGACAAAACATGATAACATGCTGGCTGGCACTGGTGCAGCAAAGCTGGCAGGGACAGGAGCGTCCAATGGAAACCTGGCAGGAAGTTTCGAAGTGGCTCTGTCAGATTGCAGAAGCCATTGGAGGAGACCCAGAGAACTCTCCATTTGTTTAAGAAGGGTGCCAGGCAAAAGGCGGGGAATTACAGGCCGGTTAGTTTAACGTCTGTGGTAGGTAAAATGTTAGAATCCGTCATTAAGGAGGAAATTGCGAGGCATCTTGAAGGGAATTGCTTGATAGGGCAGACGCAACACGGTTTCATTAAAGGGAAGTCGTGTCTGACAAATTTACTGGAGTTCTATGAGGATGTGTCTAGGGCGGTGGATAGAGGAGAGCCGGTGGATGTGGTCTTTCTGGATTTTCAGAAGGCGTTTGATAAGGTACCTCACAAGAGGTTACTGCAGAAGGTCAGAGGACATGGAGTTGGGGGTAGGGTGTTAGCGTGGATAGAGGATTGGTTGTCAAATAGGAGGCAGAGAGTGGGGGTCAATGGGTGCTATTCGGATTGGCGGTTGGTGACTAGTGGGGTGCCCCAGGGGTCGGTGCTGGGGCCTCAGCTATTTACCATTTATATAGATGATCTGGAGGAGGGAACCGAGTGTTGGGTGTCGAAATTTGCTGATGACACCAAGATTGGGGGAAAGGCAAATTGTGCGGAGGGTGTGGAGAGTCTGCAGAAGGATCTAGATAGGCTGGGCGAATGGGCCAGGAAATGGCAAATGGAATTTAATGTTGGCAAGTGTGAGGTGGTCCACTTTGGTAGGAAGAATGGTAGGAAGGACTATTACTTACGTGGCGAAAAACTGCAGCAGGCGACGGTGCAGAGGGACCTCGGGGTCCTTGTGCATGAGTCGCAAAAACCCAGCCTGCAAGTGCAGCAGGTGGTCAGGAAGGCGAATGGGATGCTGGCCTTCATAGCGAGGGGGATTGAATATAAAAGTAGGGAGGTCTTGCTGCAGCTGTATAGGGCATTGGTGAGGCCGCAGCTGGAGTACTGTGTGCAGTTTTGGGCGCCGCACCTGCGCAAGGATATTTTGGCCCTGGAGGGAGTGCAGAGGAGGTTTACTAGGCTGATACCGGAGTTGAGGGGGTTGAGCTATGAGGAGAGGCTGAATAAACTAGGCAGAATGAGGGGAGATCTCATTGAGACGTATAAGATGATGAATGGGATGGATAGGATAGAGGTGGAAAGACTCTTCCCGCTCAAAAAAGACAGTAGGACTAGGGGGCACAGCCTCAAGATAAAGGGGGGGCGGTTCAGAACGGAGTTGAGGAGGAACTTCTTCACTCAAAGGGTGGTGAATCTCTGGAATTCTCTGCCCGTTGAAGTGGTGGAGGCTGCCTCGCTAAATATTTTTAAGAAGCGGGTTGATGGGTTTTTGATAAGAGAGGGGATTAAGGGTTATGGGGAGAGGGCGGGAAAGTGGAACTGAGCCACGACAGATCAGCCATGATCTTATTGAATGGCGGGGCAGGCTCGAAGGGCCAGATGGCCTACTCCTGCTCCTATTTCTTATATGTTCTTATATGTACACTGGCGGCAGCACCTGGGAACATACCAAGGAAGGGCAATGCAAATGGGCAGTCAGCCCCCTGGTTTTCTGTCGACTGCCTGCATGCTGTCGTGGAGGCAGTGAGTGCCAGGCAGCAATACTGCGGAGGCCACTCCACCAAACAAAGTAGGTCTGGACAGAGATGGCAGCTGAGGTCAGCAGGCATGACTTGGATATAATGCCATAAAAAGTTCAGTGATCTTCTGTGCATGGCAAGGGTGAGTACCAAATTGGCATGATCCAGAGTGGAGAGGTCTGGTGCCTGTCCTTCACAGCACTCAGGGGCACAGGACTCAGCATCTCAGGACACACTTCTACCTGTGCATGTTCAGGCTAGGAAATAAAATGGGGAGTCCTGGGTCCATTTAAGGGTCAGGTGTGCAAAGATGTTACAAACTTTAACATGGTTCTTGGGGGTGAGTTGGGCAGGATGGGAAACAGCATGTTATGGTGTTGGAGGAGGGTTGTCTAATGAATGGACCTTTGCATATATTGGTGAAAAGCCTGAGCGCTCAGCAACTCGCTGTGGAGGGGCCGACATTGTCATCCTCATCAGCTTGAGGGTGGCGGAAGATCCTCCGGTCGTGGAGAGGTAGGTATCTCAGAGGAAAGTAAGAGTCCGATGGGAAGGCAGAGGGTGAATAGAATGAAGGGTCCTCTCATCCCTTATACAGACTCTTGAGAAAATGTCCCCAGTGATTCAGCAATCTTAAAGCCTCTACGATGTTGTTGATGTTAGTCTAACCTGGGCATAGGCATTGACCATGTGACCGAGCATTTTCCTCCCTCAGATGAGCCACCCTCCGGACTGAGCCCTAAGCATAGTGTGTTGGTTCAGATGGTAGTGTACGGTGGTGAGGGCACAGCACGCTTGCATGCGGAGCTGGTGGAGTCAGAGTGCACACGGTGCTAGCATTCAGTGAAGCGTTGGGGACCAGGACTATGCTGTGCCTTTGGACTTGTCCATCAGGTGGCAAATGCTGGATGTTCAGTGGAAGATCTGATTGAGATCCCTGAGGGTCTGCATGCCATGGAAGAGTCCATGCGAAGCATGAGCACTGCTTTGACCCAGAGCTCTAAGTGCCAATGTGAGGGATGGATGCAGCACCTAGGCTCTCTGCTTGGTGCCCGTTCATCAATGGAGAGCAGAGAAGGACATACAAACCCCCTCACGCTGGGGAATAAGTCATCTGTTTTCTCTGTGGGCTTCTTTCACAACACTGTGGATGTGGGTGGAAGATCCTCAATTCCTCTGCCAGTCTCCACGCCATCTTCAGAGGCTGCACTGCCCATGGAATGCCCAGCCATATTGTTGGGTGGTGGCAGTGGGATAGCACTTTTAAGTAAAAGTTTAAGGCATTGTGAGCAAAGGGAGGATTTCAGAGGTGATTAGTTGTTTTCCTCGCTGCACTGTTTGTTTCACGTCACTAGGTCAACTATTGTATGTTTTGTTTTTAGATTGCATCTCTGTCATAAAATATAAATCAAGATTTTGTTTCAATGCCCTGAGTATTCTTCATAATTTTCCTGGATGTTGCGAGGAGACACTGGGGCCATGGCATTGTATTATTTTAAATGTGTGTGAAGGAGAAGGTTCCCTAGGACTCAGATGGAAGGGAAGCCTTAGCAGCGTAGTTGAAGGAGCGTTGAATCAAGGCCTCTGCAGTGTCCCTGCCTCCTGGATGGTTCCTCTTGTCTGGCTTCTCATCTTCACCTGTGCCTGGCTGGGTACCTCATCAAATCTATCTGCAGAATCTTTGTCTGATGCGTGTGGAGCTGCCTCAGTGTCCTCATTCTCAAGTGGGTTGCTCCTTGCCAGTGCCAGGTTGTGCAGAGTTCAGCAGACCACAACAATAAGTGACATTTGCTCTGGTGGGTATTACAGGAATAGTCCAGGCATGGAACCCCATCTTTGTTAGCCCTATTGTCCTCTCAACCACTGCTGTTTTGGAGGCATGATGCTGATTGTACCTCTCTTCCACCTCTGTCCTAGAATGCAGATGAGGCATTATTAGTCACCTTTTCCACAGATACCCTTTGTTGTCCAGCAACCAACCAGTGCAACTGAACTGGGGCCACAAGCAGTCTTGGCATTGGGAATGTTTCAGAATATATGCATCGTGGGAACTGCCAAGGTGCCTTGCACAGACTTGAAAGTTCTAGCTCTTATGGTCTTTCTATTCACAAAATTCCCTGTCTGACTTGCTGGTACATTAATGGTCACATGAGTGCAGTCTATGGACTCTGGACATGAGAGATGTCTCTGGCTCACTAAGCCTGTCTGGTTTGATCCAACTGATAATGAATGAATGTGTGAACCCACTGATCAAAGTGTCAGTTATTGATTTGATGCAGCTATGGACAGCTGACCGGGACATTCCACACAGCCCCCACTGACCCCTGGAATGATCCAGATACATAAAAATTGAGGACTATTGTGACCTTCAGAGTCACTGGCATTGGGTGCCTACCTGCACAGCTGGAGACGATCTCTGGCCCATCATGTCAGATAATAATGTCAAGGTGTCCCTAGAGCCTTCTGTGGCACTGGACCCTGGATAGGTGGTGAAAGCTGGATCACTGCCTGTGCGTCTGGTATGAGGATAGTGGCTTATTCTGCAATGTTGTTCACTTTGCTCTCCCTGCTGTCCTTGCATTCGCTGTGCCTGCACTTTCCCTCCCACAAATATCTCCCAGCAATGCTGCCTGTGGACACCTAGCCTCCTCTTCTTTGGCCCCTCTCTTCCTCCTCCAGAGGAGTACACAACTCCATCTGCTGAAATGCAGATGGCACTGTTCTATGCACTGGCAATGGGCAGAAATGCTCCAACAGAATTGACCAAACAAAAGAGCCCCAAGAAGAAGTCTAACAAAGCAAATATTTCAAAGGAGAACAAAGGAAAAGGCCTGAATTGTCACAACTAAAGCAACAGGAAACTCTCACTCCTAACAACTCACAGAGCCAATGCTGCAGCTCCCTATTATCCTGTCCTTGGATGAGAAAGTGAAAGAAACAGGATGACTGCCCATGTTGCCCAAACATCACCATAAAAATAGCACAGGCCACGTTAAGTTCCAGTTGATTGTTCTTTTAATGGCTTTAACTAGCTTATTAATTATTAACAGTCATGCCCACCAACTAAAATATTGCGAGTGTGTGCAATAGCATCAGAACATGTGTCTGAAGTGTCAGGTATCTTCTCACAAGATTTTCCACTCTTTGGGTTGGACAAGCACCTGAAACTATCGCGAAAGATTCACGCCAACGGGTTGACCACCACTTCCACACTGCGAAGGTGTTCTTCCAAACTCTGCACCTGATCCTGTACCAAATTGGAGCCAGACTCCTTCAGGATCTTTGAGAATGAAACAGCCTGCCAATACACCAAGTAATGCTGTGTGTGTGGACATCAGTAAATTTGTTTGAAGCCTCTCTGAAGTCCTCACCTAAGCCCACTACAGCCAAATATGTGAGTGACTTCACCTCTAGGGAGCTGCTCCGTAATATCCTTTCCCCCAGCCCTGACTGTAAGCCACTCGTGCTGGGTCACACACTGATCCTGTCTGAATGTTACCCTCTAAAGGATGCACAGTGCTAATATCTGAATGTGAGTTTGGGTGACAGTGTTTCTTCATTATTCACATTCTACTCTCCTTGACCTTCACTATCCTGAGCCAGTGCTTGACTTGGTAGCAGTTCTTGCATGTCTGAAAGGAGAAAGCAGAAGGGTAATGTTGTGGCAAGGAGTGGAGACGGGTGCAGATGGTAAAAGTTGCAGACTGACACCATCTTCAGCTTGAAAATCCAAAGAGACAGTAGGATGAAAAGTGGGATGTGGGCAGTTGGATTAGTTTGGAATGTGCCATATCTTCGCTGGCCCTGACCTCAATGAGGGCCGCTCCAATTATGGTGAACACTGCCATGGAAGCGAGGACATGTAACTTAGCTGCTGCCAACTCTGATTGTGTGCCATCTCGTGCTGCAAAAGTGAGAGAAGTGTGACTGAGTGTGGTGCGATGTGTTTAAACACTGTGCCTTTCATGATAGAATAGGTATTGTGTGTGCATGTGTTAAGATGTGGGTGTGTGTGGCTTGCAACAGTGCTTAGTATGTGACAGTGAAAGTGTGCTGTGAATATGAGGTTTGATCCATGTTTGATAGAGAATGCTGATTGGTGTGCATTAAGAATGTCATGAACTGAATAGTGTGCTAGGCTATTGGTTTAGCGATGAGGATATAGCATTTGAAGATGAATTCACTGACCATGATCACTAGAACGATGTAATTTTTTTGCTGCACTGCATAAAGTCCTTGGGGTGACACAGTGTGCATTTATTTCTGAGCTTATCTGCTCCCATTCCCTCAAATGTTTGTCTAAGGGTCTCTGAGTCACCTATAGACTAGTTCTCTCCTCCTGCCTGAGTTTTGAGTGTTGTATCTGAAAACCTGGGAGACTGCCCTTTGCAATGCAGCGCCAGCTTCTTATAGGTTAGACCAGTGGCTGCCAACCAATGTAAAATGAAGAACCCCACACCCCAAGTATGCTGTGAAAAAAGATTCAAAATGATTCAAAATTCATGTAATGAAACTAAAATGAACCTTCATCTTTTGCTCTGTGGTTGGCATCTCCAAGACCCAACGAATCATGGACCGGTCGTGCATGTGCCGGCTGGGAAAGAACTGCACATGCGCAGCTCAGATTTTGTGTTGGCCAGGCCCGTGTGCATGACCAGTGGGACTTGGAGTCAGCGACAATGGTCCCTGCGCCCACACAAAAGATCAGGGGAAAAGCGAGAGGAGGAGAGGTTAAGAGGGAAGTTCCCATAAAGAGAAAATCAGAGGTTTGCCTCAATAACTTTCACAGTACAGAGGTATGCCATGACATAAAAGATTGAGAACCACTGCGTTACATACACTTCATGATGTGGAGATGCCAGCGTTGGACTGGAGTAAACATAGTAAGAAGTCTCACCACACCAGGTTAAAGACCAACAGGTTTATTTGGTTGCACAAGCTACTAGCTTTTGGAGTGCTGGCTGCCCCTTCGTCAGGTGGAGTTGAGGGGGTTGAACTATGAGGAGAGGCTGAATAAACTAGGCTTGTACTCATTAGAGTTTAGAACAATGAGGGGATTGAGACATGTAGGATGATGAATGGGATGGATAGGATAGAGGTGGAGAGACTCTTCCCGCTCAGAAAGGACAGTAGGACTAGAGGGCACAGCCTCAAGATAAAGGGGGGGGGGGGGCGGTTTAGAACAGAGTTGAGGAGGAACTTCTTCACTCAAAGGGTGGTGAATCTCTGCCTCACTAAATATATTTAAGATGCGGGTTGATAGGTTTTTGATAGGCAAGGGGATTAAGGGTTATGGGGAGAGGGCGGGAATGTGGAACTGAGCCACGACAGATCAGCCATGATCTTATTGAATGGCGGGGCAGGCTTGAGGGGCTAGATGGCCTACTCCTGTTCCCATTTCTTATGTTCTTATGTTCACCAATGTCTACAGGGTTTCCCTGCGCTGAGGAATGTGGCATGGAGGGGATCACCTTCAGCAGGACTGGAAGATCTTCCCGGCAGGAGTGTCCAGAAAATTTCACCCACTGGTGAAGTCCAGTCTTTACAATTCTTACACCCTGTATTCGCTTTCGTTTACTGAATACACCTCCGGAACTCAACAAGCACAGTTTTTGTCAGCTTCTCGATTAAAGTGCACAAATGAATCCACAGTCTGAATGCAAATAAATACTTAACAATATGCAACTAACGCTTGGCACAGACGATTGTTGATCAAATAGAAATCTCAGTATAGCCTTGATAATTACATTTCATTTGTACTGTTTATAAAATGGTACATATTTTTAATTTGCCAAGTCATGTGTGTGAGGCGCATGATGCATACTTTATTGTTCTGACATTGCAGCTGCTGCTCCCTTAATGTACGCGTACAGAAAGGTGACAACCTTCAGAAACTGGTTAGAAGGACATACTCCACAGCACTATCTCATCATATGAATGATATAATCGGGAGTTTTCTCCTTACATAATTCAGTACAGCTTTATATTCCTTCCTCTCCCTATTCTCCTGAAGGCTTGCCTGGGTTACAGTTGCATTGATACTGCCAGAGCCTCGACACATTGCCTGTAAGTCAGTGTTCCTGTGTGAGCTTGGGCAGTGAGTGCTTTAGTGTCATCTCACAACCAAGTCAGATTTTTGTCCTCGAGTGCCAGAGTGATCAAAAGTGCAAATTTTTCTCTCACCTGGCTGAAAGATGCTAATACTGTTTTTCTCAATTCCACCTTTTGACTCACTATTCAGTGACCCAGCTTTGTCCCCTGCGCCTCATTGTATTTAATTAGCTCCTTTCAGAATTAAGTCGAGTTACACAATTGTACTTAAAAATAAAAAGTCAGCAAACCTCACATGATTGCTTTGTCAGTGGAGACTCATCTGTCGGAAGCAATTAATGTTAGGATTGAAAAGTTATTTTACTATTCTGTGGAATTCATAATGGAGAACTGAATTAAAGCTGTATCGCTCCTACCCCAGGCCATTTATAGACCTATATTCAATTCTTAAATAAAGTATTTGAATAAAATAGCCCCAGCTTTCTACTCTCGATCATCAGTATAGTGATGAATAGGGTCATTAACAGTGCTATGAAGTGGCACTTACTCAGCTATAACCTGCTCACTGATCTTCAGTTTGGGTTTTGTTAGGGCCTCTCATCTTCTGACCTTATTACAGCCTCGGGCCAAACTTGGAGTAAAGCACTAAGCTCAAGAGATAAGGTGAGAGTGGCTGCCCTTGACATCAAGAGAGCATTTGACCGAGTGTCCTTCAAGGAATTGGCAAGATAACCCTCCGCTGGTTGGAGTCATCCTCAGCACAAAGGAAGAAGTTTCTAGTGGTTGGAGGTCAATAATCCCAGTCCCAGGACATCACTGCAGGAGTTCCTCAGGATAGTGTCCCAGGCCTAACCATCTACAACTGCTTCATCAATGAACTTCCTTCCATCATAAGGTCAGAAGTGGGGATGTTTGCTAGTGATTGCACAATGTTCAGTATCACTTGGGCTCCTCAGATACTGAAGTAGTCTGTATCCATTTACAGCAGGACCCACGCAACATTAAAGCTTGGTGTGTTAAATGGCCAAACATTCATACCACACAAGCACCTGGCAATGACCATCTCCAACAAGAGTGAATTTAACCATCTCTTCTTGACATTCAGTGGCATTATCATCACTGAGTCCCCCACTATCAACATCCTGGAGGTTCAGAGACTGAATGGGACCAGCCATATAAATACTATGGCAAGAAGATCAGCTCAGAGACTGGGAATTTGGTCAGCCAGCTGCAGAATACATGTTAGGACTGCAATGGAATACCCTCCGCTTGAGTGCGGCTCCAACAGCACTCTAGAAGTTCAATATCATTTAGGCAAAGCAGCCCACTTGATTGGCACCCCATCCACCACCTTCAACATCCACTCTCTCCACCACTAATGCACAGTGGCAGCATTTGCACCCTATATGAAAGGATATTGAGGCATGTGGAAATGTGAAGTTGAGGCCACACTCAGAAGCAGGCTCAAGGGGCCAAATGGCCTATTGCCACTCCTAATTTGTGTCTTTGTATATATACACGATGTACTGCAGCAACTCACCTACGACAGCACCTTCCAAACCTGGGACAAGGGCAGGACATGATTGGCAACACCACCACATTGCAAGTTCTCCTCCAAGGCACACATCATCCTGACTTGGAATGATATTGTCAAACCCTGATTGTCACTGAGTCAAAATCCTGGAACTCCCTCCCTAACTGCACAGTGGGTGTACGTAAACCACATGGACTGCAGCGGTTCAAGAAGGCAGCTCACCACCATCTTCTCGAGGGCAATTCGGGATGGGTAACAAATGCTGACCTGGTCAGTGACACCCACATCCTGTGAAAGAATAATAAATTAAAAAAGCACTGATCTGGAATGACTGTTTAAAAGGATAATGGAAACAGATCTTTCAAGAAGGAATTAGATAAATACTTGAAGGGAAGACAATTTATAGAATTAGGGAGAAATACAAGTGGAGTGGGACTAATAGGATAGCTTTGCAAAGAAACTGGCACACACGTAACGAGCTAAATGACCATTTGTCATATATGAGTCAGCCTTGAGAATGTGGCTAAATGTTTTCAATTCACTTGACTACTAATAACAGTGAGAAAGCTGTGGAGTTGAATCTGTCTGCGACTTATTATTTTCATGCTAGTTTGTTGTATCTGACAGGAGATCAATGTCTATTGCTTCTTATTGTACTTGCAGAAAGTGACACAATGGAACACAAATAATAGCTACAAGAATCATTTAAAAAATTCATAACTAACATACTCATGACCAAAATATTAACCTACTTTATGTTACATCCCTTTTCAAACTCTTCAGCCCGTATTCTCCACCTGACTGAACTGATGGTGCTTAACAACAAATCCAGTGCTACATTACCGTGGTTAAAAAAAAAACCTTTAAGGTCTGCTGTAACAATGCAGCACTAAACCAAAACTAACTTTTTCATAAAGTACAACTATAGTCACATAATATTCATAAAATATGGTTTCATCTCCCACCCCATTTCTACTTCCATTTCTTTTAAAAGTGTTGTGTGGTGCTGGGTTGTGGTTTCACAGGTACCTCCATCCTTTGGTATCTCATCCACATGGTTATTGTTCCCATGTCAGTTTAGCCATCGCTATTGATAAAACAATGAGAGAAACTCACTGGGGAGGTGGCGGCCTAATGGTATTATCACTTGACTATTAATCCAGAAACTCAGCTAATATTTTGGGGACCTGGGTTCAAATCCCATCAAAATGATGGAATTTGAATTCAATAAAAACAAATATCTGGAATTAGCAATCTGCTGATATCCATGAAACCATTGCTGATTGTCAGAAAAGCCCATCTGGTACCCTAATGTTCTTTAGAGAAGGAAATCTGCTTTTCTTACCCAGTCTGGACTCTTTTTAAAGTCCATTATTAAAGATGAGATCGCGGAATACTTGGGAGTGCATGATAAGATACGACTGAGTCAGCATGACTTCGTCAAGGGGAGGTCATGTCTGACAAATCTGTTAGAGCTCTTTGAGGAGGTAACAAGGAAGTTAGATAAAGGAGAACCAGTGGACGTGATTATTTAGATTTCCAGAAGGCCTTTGACAAGGTGCTGCTTAGGAGACTGTTAAATAAGTTAAGAAGCTGTGATGTTAAGGATAAGATTCTGGCATAGTTAGAAGATTGGCTGATTGACGGCAGGCAGAGCATGGGGATAAAGGGCTCTTTTTCAGGATGGCAGCCAGTGACTAATGGTGTGCCTCAGGGTTTGCTGCTGAGGCCACAACTTTTCACAATATACATTAACGATTTGGAAGAACGAACTGAAGGCATTGTTGCTAAGTTTGATGATACAAAGATATGTAGAGGGACAGATAGTTTTGAGGAAGCGGGGGAGCTGCAGAGAGACTTGGACACGTTAGGAGAGTGCACAAAGAAGTGGCAGATGGAGTACAATATGGAAAAATGTGAGGTTATGCACTTTGGAAGGAGGAATGGAGGCATAGACTATTTTCTAAATGGGGAAATGCTTAGGAAATCAGAAACACGAAGGGATTTGAGAGTCCTTGTTCAAGATTCTCTCAAGGTTAACGTGCAGGTTCGGTTGGCAGTTAGGAAGGCAAATGCAAAGTTAGCATTCATGTCAAGAAGGCTACAATACAAGAGCAGGGATGTACTTCTTAGGCTGTATAAGGTTTTGGCCAGACTCCATTTGGAGTATTTTAAGGCAAGGATAGATAAATTTTTGAACAGTAAAGGACTTGAGGGTTATGGTGAGTGGGCGGGTAAGTGGAGCTGAGTCCATGAAAAGATCAGCCATGATCTTATTGAATGGCAGAGCAGGCTCGGGGGGGCCAGATGGTCTACTCCTGCTCCAAGTTGATATGTTCTTATGTATTGTGAGCAGTTTTGGACCCTGTATCTAAGGAAGGATGTGCTGGCCTTGGAAATGATCCAGAGGAGATTCACAGGAATGAAGAGATTGTCGTATGAGGAACGGTTGAGGACTCTAGGCCCATATCGTTGGAGTTTAGAAAGATGAGATGGGATTTTATTGAAACTTACAGGATACTGCAAGGCCTGGATAGAGTAGACGTGGAGAGGATATTTCCACTACTAAGAAAATCTAGAATCAAAGGGCACAACCTCAGGCTAAAGGGACAATCCTTTAAAACAGAGATGAGGAAGAATTTCTTCAGCCAGAGAGTGGTGAATCTATGGAACTCTTTGCCGCAGAAGGCTGTGGAGGCGAGATAGATAGGTTCTTAATTAATAAGGGGATCGGGGGTTATAGGGAAAAGGCAAGAGAATGGGGATGAGAAAAATATCAGCCATGATTGAATGGTGGAGCAGACTCAGTGGGCCGAATGGCCTAATTCTGCTCCTGTGTATAATGGTCTAGCTTACATGTGACTCCAGAGCCACAGCAATGTGGTTGACTCTCAACTGCCTTCGGAGGGCAATAGAGATGAGCAATAAATGCTGACCAGCCAGTGATGCCATGTCCCCCGAATGTCCCCAGATGTTAAAAGAGGGGCATTAGCAGGGTAAGTATGTGGAGTTAAAGGGATGGGGCCTGAATGTGGTGCTCTGTTGGAAGTTCTGTGCAGACTCGATGGGCCAAATAGTTTCCTTCTGCATTGTAGGGATTCAATGAAGGTTACATTGTGCCCAAGGACAAATTTTAATAAAGTCCCACTGAAAAGGTTAATGTGTAAAATTAAAGCACGTGGGATTGGGGATAATATTCTGCCATGGATTAAGAATTGGTTAGCAGACAGGAGACAAGAAGAATATAGAGATATTTTTCAGAGTGGAAGGCAGTAACTAGTGGGCTGTCACAGAGATCAATGCTTGGGCCCCAGCTATTCACGATATATATCAACAATTTGGATGAAGGAGTGAAATGTAATATCTCCAAATTTGCTGACGACGCACAACTAGCTGGAATTGAGTGGTGAGGGGGAAGAGGATTCAAGGCAACTTAGACAAGCTGAGTCAATAGGCAAATTGGGGAGTGGGATGGGAGCTGTCTAGAACAAGCGATCATGGTTTCAAGATACAGGGTAGGCCATTTAGAACTGAGGTGAGATATTCTCTACTCAGAGGGTGGTGAACCTGGGGAATTCTCTACCACATAAGGCTGTAAAGGCCAGGCCAGTGAATGTATTTAAGAAAGAAATAGATTTCTAGACACTAAAGGGGTATGGATTTGATATTGAGGATCAGTCATGATCACGTTGAATGGTGGAGCAGACTCGAAGGGCTGAATGGCCTACTCCTGTTTCTATCTTCCATATTGGATTTCACAGGCTTGTTTTAATGCATGCACTTGGATTCTTGCTCCAACCCCTGCCCCCAAGTGGGCAGTTAAAATGGAATTGTGCTACTTACTAAGTGGTAAGATTCAGATGGGCACCTCAGCCTTCCATGAAAATCATGGCAGGGCAGGATGATTAGTACCTATACTGCTTGGTTTTAACGCCCAATTTGCATGGTATCTGACAACTGGAGAAATTCAAATTCATAGGAGTATAGAACAGGGGTGCGTCAATCAGTTTCTGAAGCCTGTCTTGTCACCCAATTGATCGCAGCTGATCTGTGTTCAGCTACCATTGTTCCATTTCCTTACTGAGGAGAAATCTGCTGATCTCAGTCTTGAAAAGTTCAGTTGACCAAGCATCCATTGAACTTTTGGGGGCAGAGAGTTCTACATTCCTACCCTTTGTGTGAAAATATACTTCCTGATTTCACTCTTAAATGATCATGTTTTATTTTCTTTCTCAGATTCAGAAACCTTCCACTTTCTCACAATGATTGTCATCTGCCATACTTTTGCCTGCTTATTATCTGTGTGCCTTTGGTATCGTCATGTTCTCATCTATGCAACTTACGCTGCCTTTTCATTTAGTGCTAGCTTCACATTTAATTATGAAAAATCATATAAAGGTCTTTCATCAAGGCTTTGTCATCACTACAACAAAAACAGAAAAATGCTAGGAAATCTCAGCAGGTCTGACAGCATTTCTGGAGAGAACAGAGACAACGTTTTGAGTCTGGATGACCCTTTGTCAGACTGAGAGGAAAGAGAATCAGCAGAGATGAGGGTCAGACCTGCTGCGATTTTCCAGCATGTTTCTGTTTTTGTTTCAGATTCCAGCATCCGGAGTATTTTGCGTTTATCTTTATCATCACTAGCTTGGTCTCCCTGTATAGCCGGGCTAATCTTTTAAAACCACAAAGATAAGCTCAGTGAAGGGAATAATTTTAACTGCAACAGTGTAAATTTATAGATGGCTGAATTCAATGAGAACAACATTTGTGAGAGATGTAAAACAGGCTGCTGAATTGTTATCACCAGCTTTACACTATTGTGTTAAATTAGGCCTATTGGGCAGAAGTTAATTCCACCCTGTGGGAGTGGAATGGGAGGTAGGGACACTGTATAATTTTTTTTATTATTCATTCGTGGGACGTGGGTGTCGCTGGCTGACCAGCATTTATTGCCCATCCCTATTTGCCTGAGGCTAGTTGAGAGTCAACTTCTTCTGTGGCTCTGGAATCATATGTCGGCCAGACAGAGTAAGGACAGCAGGTTTCCTTTCTTAAAGGACATTAGTGAACTAGATAGGTTTTTCAAACAATGGTTTCATGGACATCGATAGATCCTTAAATTCCAGATTTTTTTTTTATTGAATTCAGGTTCTATCATTTGCCACGGTGAGATTCGAATCTGGGTCCCCAGAACATTATCTGGGTGTCTGAATTAATAGTCAACTGATAAAACCAGTAGGCCATTGTCTCCCTGAACTGGAAGGCACAGAATGGAGAACCAGTCAATTACTTGCAACTTACAGACATCATCCCACCGTTCCTGGGGGAGCAAGTACCCCAATTGGGAGGCTGCCCAGTAACAGCTGTCAACTCCCCTGAAAATTCAGGAGGACAGCTCTCTTGATCGGGCATCCTGAAGTACACTGAGCATCATCCTGGTGGCAAGGGCCAGCCCCACAGCGGTGGGAGAGTGGCCCTGGTAAACCCAATCCTGCATACCTTGATTTTGGGGCTTCCTTCATAGCTGCTGCGCTGAGCCTGCTGCAATCCCAGGAATGACCATCGCTCACAATGGTGCTGCAGAGGGAAGAGCTGTCAGCTCACTCTGATTAGCTGACAGTTCTTGAGGGCATGTTTTTTGGCTTTAATAGCACAGATTGCCATTGATTTCCATTGTGTGTGTGTGTGTGTGTGTGTGTGTGTGTGTGTGTGTGTGTTTGTGTGTGTGTGTGTGCGCGCATGTGTTAGTTACTGTCTCACTCACTGACTCACTCACTCTCACTGACTCACTCACTCTCACTGACTCACTCACTCTCACTGACTCACTCACTCTCACTGACTCACTCACTCTCACTGACTCACTCAGTCACTTACTGACTCATTCACTTAGCTGCCTACATCACGTCATGCCACATCATCCAAACTGCCATCTCTGACCAGCTTGACTTGCAATCCACATCAGTAAGCACAATATCAACAATGGAGAAGATTTGACAGCCTTTCTGGATATTCAACACTTCAGTGCAACATAATCTTTTTCTAATGTGTGATGTAGACATTGATGGCTAGTCTGGCATTTATCCCTCATTACAGTTGAGAAGGTATACCATCATATACCTACCTGCCTTTCTTATTGAGAAATGTTATTATATAGAAAAAATGAGTTCTATAAAATATTGTTATGTTATCTAATACAAAGTCATTGGATTAGATAATGTCACAACGCTGTTTTGTTCCATGGAAGTAGGTTTAATAAAAAATTCCAAAGAAAATGGGATAAATAATCGAATGGGAAAAAAATTGGCAGGCCTTGGAGAAAGAACAGGGAAATGGGAGTAATTGTATAACTCTTTCAAAGACCTGACAGGACTCTGTGAATTCAAGGCCGCCCATTCTCAAAATCACACCAGTATATCACTGATAGTTGCAGTGTATTCATTGTTTTACATGCTGCTTCACAATACATTTCGACTTAGTGACAACTGTTAATAAACCCTCTGAAAAAGATAAAACTTGTATTTACATAACACCTTTCATATCCTCAACACATTGAACAACATTTTGTGGCCAACAGAGTACTCTTTAAGCACCATCTCTGTTGTTTAGGAAAAGGTAGCAGCCAGTTTGCAAACAGCAATATCCCATGAACATTGATCATATAAAGGATTATATATAACACGTTGCAGTGTTAGGATACCAGGGAAGTTTCCTGCTCTTTTTAAATAGTACCAAGAAATCTATTTGACCTTTCTGAGTGGGAAGTTCAGGTCAATGGCTGAAACCTTCAAATTCAGAGGGAGTGTAAGCTGGCAAAAGTTGGACCAGCCACCTTCCTATACAATCTTGCTGGCTTTCCCTTGCATTGACTTCAAAGGAAAGGAAAATCCAGCAGTTAAATCGAAAGATGCAGCTGAAACATTCCACAATGAGTTGGTCAAAATATGCAAGTGACAACTCTTAGAAGGTTATCTCCTCTGTTGTGTATATCCATATTGCTATTGTACACAGAGTCATCTGGAATTTCTATAGTATAATTAAGCTTCTATATAATTCTGTCTGTTTGTGCATGTTGTTCCCAATATTTTACTCAATTTCTGCATCGTCTCTGCTTTCCAGCCATCATGTATGTAATGGGAGCATTAGGTCCTGCAGCAGGATATCTTCTGGGTGGAGTATTGATTGGCTTCTATGTAGATCCCAGGACCATAGTTCAGATTGACCAGAGTGACCCACGCTTTATTGGAAATTGGTAAGAAAAGTGGACGACTTAATTTTCTCATATCGCTCTGAATGTGCTGTTTTCCTTTTACTCAGTGAAATGTAAAGTGATCCATATTTTACCATGTGTATTTGTGACCAATGAATGTTCAGCACAACACGAGTGACCTCTTGGTTTTAATTCTGTTCCATGAAACGAATGATATTGATTCTCAGCAGTACACTTGAGGATCATCTGGACAACAATAACCTGATAGACATTGATTCAGAAAAGTATACTCTCTGACCAACTTGCTTAATTTTGCCAAGAAACAGAAAACCCAAGTGGAATGGGGCACACTGGAATAGCGTGTTGTATCTGAACTCGCAAAAAGCATTTGACAATGTTCTATACAAAATGCTGTTAATTAGCCTCAGGTTATTTTCAGGGAAAGCCCAAAATGAATAAGAAACTAGTTGAAAGGTAGGGAAGAACATGCAGTAGTTACAGGAGTTAGAAGCTGGATGAAAAAGTGCTGTACTGGATTCCTCAGGCTTATTGTTGGGACCATGACTATTTTTAATTTATGTAAATGGCCTAGATTCAGGAACTCCATGCAATATGCTTAAATATGTAAATGATACTGAACTAGGAGGGCCAATTTATTCGAAGAGACAGCTCAGAAATCACATTGTCGCTGGTTGGTTGATCTGGTGAAAGCCATTGGCTTTTTCACACGCACCTTTGGTTAAAATTGCAGTTGAGACTATACAGTGTCCCTTCTGCACAATTATAGCAGGACATCTCCGCCTTCTGGTGTGCGTTCCTTTTATCTGATCAAAAGAACAACCTAAGTTTGCAACCCACAAAAAGACAGCAGGGCCGGTGAGTGTAAGTTATTACGATTGCATGATGGCCACAAAGGCCACAGGGGATTATCGATAGATCACCCCATGGACTTTGTGGAGTACAAGCTTCCTGATTGAGCCTAGTGGGATGAGGTCAGCGGGCTTTTATAACCTGCTGCTCAATTCAGACTGGCCTTGTAGATCCCGAGATGTAGACAGTCTGTTTGTAAATCGCAGGCACGTCCCTTCTCTGGTGCACAGTAAAGGGTGCATGGTGACGGGAAACTAGTGTTTGATTGAATTACTGCATCGGCAGCAAAGAGAAAACACTTTTTTCTCCATCTCCCTCTCTGGACGACCTCCGTAAGCCAAGAATCCTATCCGGTAAGAAAAAGCCATGGGCTGGACTCTTGTCACCATTCATACCGTATGACCAACAGATGAACACCAACATATGAATACCATTCATATGTTCACAGTAGTGGGATTGGAAAATCCCACCATAGTGAACATAGATTTGGTTGGCTGCCAAATTCTCCGACTTCACTGCAACAGGAACATGGTATAAACAGCAGGTAAGATCACACCCATTAAATGTCTTTTCAGGAAACTTGAACTCCATGATACCAGTGGGGAAGAGTGGGCCTAATACACTGAGTGCATGTATTATTGCTTTTGTGTTAACAATATTGAAGGAGGTGAAAAACAAAAAGTGATGCTGTTAATGGCAAGCAGGGCCCTGATTTTCAGTGTGACCTATCTTTTAATGAGCTAGTAGATTTGGTAAAAAGCCATTAGGATCCCTAGTCTTCTTTAATCCTCCAAAGATATTGCTTCAAGAGGGCTGGGAGAATTCCTGGGAAACCTATCACTGAGTTCTTGGCTAGGTTGCAGAAATTGGCTGAATATTGTGTATTTGGACTCGTAGTGAAATGTTGCGAGACAGCTTGGTATATAGTATAAATGACCTTACCACCCAAAACAAGCTGGTGGCAGAACCCAGTTTGACTTTAAAAAAGCCTTTGAGATTGCCTTATCACTTGAGAACACAGAAACAGGGGCTCAGAGTATAGCGGGAACATCAGGTGATGCCAAACTTTGGGAATGTCCCAGGTGGGTCCCTGGGATCATTATGGAGAAAATAGGACCAGTATCTTACAAGTTAAAAGCCCAGGGTAAAACTTAAAGAAGCACTTGGACCACCTCAGTGTCCGTGCATGAAGAGGCCTCACTACCTACCATGGAGATGGCAACTGCCAGTGTCAGCCTTCAGCTCAAACCTACTTCATGTTAGCCTCTCCAGATAGCAAAGGAACAGACTCAGAAATGGAGGTGGAAAAAGTAGGCATTGATGTTGAAACAAAACCAGAGAAATTGGCATTGGTAACCCTGCGACACTCCCTCCCGAAACCAAAATCCCCTGTTTGGTTCACACCGCCTGACCCAGGCTGCCTTTAATGAATCTCGGACTGACTGCTTAGCGGTGGCAAGCAGTCAGTAGGATGCTGGGATAACCGTGGACCTAAGGAGGGAAGGATGTTATGATGGACGGGAAGCCACAGAGGATCATCAATGGATTTCCCCGTGGATTTTGTGGAGTGCAAGTTTCCTTATTGAGTGAATGGAGGCTCGCCAATGGGAAGCAGTCAGTGGGTTTTTTAACCTGCTGCTCAACAAGGACAGGTATTGTAGGTCCCAAGGTGTAGTCAGTCTAGCTGTAACCCTTCTCTTTGGTACACAATAAAAGGTGTTAGGTGATGGGAAATTGGTGTTGCGCTGAATTTCTACATTGGTGACAATTTTAATTCCAGATTTATCTCACCCCTGCTGAATGAACAAAAGTTAAAATTTTCCCTCTTGTTTTCGGGTGACATGGTGGCACAGTGGTTAGCACTGCTGCCTCACAGTGCCAGGGACCCTGATTCAATTCTGGCTTCGGGTCTGTATGGAGTTTGCACATTTTCCCCGTGTCTGCGTGAATTTCCTCTAGGTGCTCCAGTTTCCTCACATACTCCAAAGATTGGCCATGTTAAATTGCTCCTTGGTGTCAGAGGCTAGCAGAGTAAATATGTGGGGTTATGGGGATAGGGCCTGAGTGGGATTGTTCTTGGCGCCAGCTCAGTGGGCTGAATAGCCTCTTTCTGCGCTGTAGGGATTCTATGATTCTACATTAATTGGAGTCAATTACTCAGTTAAGGAACTCCAACTTTTGCTGAACCTCTTTTTCTTGTGCAACTACACATCACCTGTAACACAAGGTTTCACAATTTTAAGTTGCCAATTTATTTTCCTGTTTTTTTTTTGTCTTGCTTTTTCTTTTGCAGGAAAGTGCTTTTCCTTTAGTGCTATTATTCTAGGAGCAGCTTTTGTTTTGAAGATTTACCTTTTCTTATTCTCGCAAGTGGATGTCACTCTCCAGACTGGCATTTATTGCCCATCCCTAACTGCCCTTGAGCACATGCTGGTGATTGAACTGCTGCAATCTAGGTGGTGTAGGCACACCCACTTGTTTGAAGGGAGTTCCCGAGCTTTGACCCAGTGATACTGAAGGAATGGCAATATTGTTCCAAGTCAGAATGGTGTGTGGCTTAGAAGAGGGCTTGCAGATGATGGTGTTGCAATGCATCTGCTGCCATTGCTTTTACTGGTGGTAGAGGTTTTGCATTTGGAAGGTGCTTTAGAAGGAGCCTAAGTGAGTGGCTGCAGAGCATCTTGTACATAGTACATACTGCTGCCAGTGTGAATGTTGAAGGTGGTGAATGGGATGCCAATCAAGCAGGCTGTTTTGTCCTGGATGTTGTCAAGCTTCTTGAATGTTGCTGCACTCATCTCACCGATTGGAGAGTATTCCATCACACTCTTGACTTGTGCTTTGTAGATGCTGGATAGCATTAAATCAATCGTATTTTTGTGCAACACTGCAAGGATGCTCGATGGACAAATTGCAAACGAACGGATACTTAAATGAAATGTTGTATGAATAGCATGACATAAAAGCCATTGAGTAATAGAACAGGACTCCTTCTGGTTAATAAAACTAAAGTGCTCTTATATAGGACCTTCAGTGCTACATGTGTACAATCCGTGGCACCCTATATCAGGGGAATCCTGTCGGTTTATGAAATTGGCCTCTGTCTGCTTTGCGGGATCCATTGAAAACATAATAAATTGAGGCCCCTGCCTGAGTGGAGCATCTGTTACCCACTCAATACAATAATCACAGGCTGATTGAGTGTTTTAATTGAGGTTGCCAGAGGCTGCTTGGCTTCAGAGCTGAAGTAATTATAACAGCTCTGATAAGGATGAGCTCTTTTGTTGATCTGTGTTGAGAGTCTGCGGTCTGTATTTTGTAAAATTCCTCAAAGCTTCCAAATGTAAGTGCAGCCTTCTAATGTGCAGTGATTTGAGAAGTCAGGGGATGTGGGGGAGTGGGGGTTGGGGGGGAGGGGTTGGTGGGGGAAGGGAGTGGCACAGTGGTTAGCACTGCTGCCTCGCAGCACTAGGGACTCAGAGGTTCAATTCCTGGCTTGGGTCACTGTCTGTGCGGAGTCTGCACGGTCTCCCCATGATGGCATAGGTTTCCTCTGGGTGTTACGGTTCTCTTCCACAGTTCGAAAGACACACTAGTTAGGTGCATTGGCCATGCTAAATTCTCCCTCAGGCACTGGAGTATGGCAACTAGGGGATTTTCACAGTAACTTATTGCAGTGTTAATGTAAACTTACTTGTGACACTAATAAATAAACTTCCTAGAGATCATTAAATCCTGATAAGTTCAGCTGGAGAAAATTTCTAAAATGCTCTCCTCACCTAAGTTTGCATCCTCCTTATTTTTATCTTAAAAAAGGAGTAAAAGTACCCTTTAATTCCACACTGCTTGAATTTGCGCCCACTAAGCTCCAGAAGTAGATAAGAATATATGTTGGCTTCTAAAATCCCAAGACCTCTTTTCAATCTTAGCGTGAATTTGGCTATTCCTAATATGGATGGTATAGATTCTCCCCTCACTTATTGCAAAGAAACAAAAGCACTCCTACAAAAAAAGGCCAGTGGCCCCAATCAAACGTCACAAAAGAATGCTGAAAGAAAACTACATCCAGAATTTCTATTGTTTTTCAAAAGAACTAAAGCTTATTATCATTTCAACCTCACTGTTTTCTTTATTTTCAGCAATTCCACAAAGTCTTTGTCAAGAATGCTAAAATAAAGCCAGTTAATACCTTCATGGAAATGTACTTCTTATGTTAAAGGAATAGCAGCTGCAACCAGTTCTGAAAAAGCTAACAGCTGGACGTGCCTGGATAACATTAAAAAGAATTAAATGCTATTTTTGGAACAAAATGCTGGATACTCCTGTTATGACTCTCAGGAACTTTTCCCTCTCAATTTGTACAATTAGAGGGAGTAACAGCTGATGAACTGGAACTGACAACATCCAATCGTGTCCTTTAACAAATCCGATTGGTTCTACTATCTTTCAGTCCTCCCCCTCACCAGATCTGCGGTTCTGACAGCTTTGAGTCCCATCCCCCATCAACCTGATTGATTGATACTAATAGGCTACAATCTGGATGGAAAAAACCCTCTCTGTGAAATGCGAACAAGCTGTCATTTGGAGCTAATGCATTTATGCCATCTTAACTTGCTAATGGCTGGTGTGGTAGTTAGACATCTGAAAGGAGAAAATTATTCAACAGCCAAGGACCTGTTGTTGAATTAAAAGTTTGTTTGAAAGTTACCCAGGTGAGAAGTCTCACAAAACCAGGCTTAAGTCCAACAGGTTTATTTGGAATCGAGAGCCTTCAGAGCACTGCTCCTTCCTTAGGCACTCACCTGTACATCATCTCCCTCAGGCACTCACCTGATAAAGGGGCAGTGCTCCGAAAGCTTGTGATTCCAAATAAACCTGTTGGACTTTAACCTGGTGTTGTGAGACTTCTTACTGTGTCTACCCAAGTCCAATGCTGGCATCTCCACTAGCTATCATTCATTTCAAAGCATTATTTTTCTTCAAATCCAAAAATCCTCGTTTTTTTTGTTAATGTGTGATTGAAGAAGTTTAACTGTTTCAGAAGACTGAAAGCAATGCAAACTATTGAAAGAAATGGCATTCATGGGAAGAACATTGTGGCAGGATGATATATGGAATTGACTGATTTTTGTTTTACATTCATTATAGTCTTAATTCATGAGCCACTTACAAGCTCATTGTGGTCAGTTTCTGTTTGAGAAAGAGAAACTTACTGACTCCTACCAAAACATTGAAACCATGGCAATTATCTGTTAGTGTTAGATTTGAAAAGTGTCATGTCTAAAATGCGCAAGAAATCAAAATTTGTACATCAAATCCTTTTATTTAAGAAAAAAAAATTTGCTGAACCAAAAAGAAATGGCTGCTGCAGGTCACAAAACTCACAGCTGTTAAAGAACAAAACAGTGCAGGAAACAGGCCCTTTGGCCCAACGAGCCCACGCTGCCATTTTAACATTACCAGACCCCCCTCCACCCATGACCCTTATCTATGATTATGGCATTCCACATTGAGGGAAACTAATTTAGGGACAATTTATTACCTCCAATCAGCCTAATAGCACAGCTTTGGGGTGTGGGAGGAAACCAGAGCACCCAGAGAAAACCCACGCAAGCACGGGGAGAATGCACAAACTCCCACAGACACTGGCCCAAATCCATGTGTCTGCACAGCAAACAGTGATAGTCACTGAGCTGTCGTGTTGCCCAGCATCTGGTCCAGTTTAAGCGCACACTAACGACATGAAGCACTAGGCTACTCTCGAACATCCAAGAGTAGCCCTAGTACGACCCATCGCGTGTTTGCTCCTTGTTGGACAACAAGGTGGACCGACTTAAAACCTGTCAGCTTCCAACAGAGATTACAAGAATAAGAGAGTTCCACTTTCATCCTTGTGGAATCTCACACTCTATTGTAAGGCCATATTAGGGTCTCAAAGCTAGAAGGTTAGCAGATGAATTGCCTCCTCAGTTGGAGTGATAACAAAGATAAAGGAATCAACATTTTTTATTCCTGAAGAGCTGTTAACAGCCACCATTTAACTTCTAAGGGAAACAGTGGATTTTGTTTGTGAAGCTGCAATTAATGGGTCACATCATGTGACCCCATGCTTCTAGCCTCTTGGACAGTTTCAGTATTATGTTTCTAGAGTCCCAGATCAACCTGCTGATCTCTAACCTGATAAGTACAACAGTAGGCCTCACAGCTGACCAGGCAGCCAATCACTTCTCAATTCGTTGAGGCCTGTTTTATTTTTAAAGTATCCAACCATCATCTGCCAAACCTTCTACATACTAAAATCTCGTTGTGCTTTCAAGGATGCCATTGTTTCCAAACAAGAACCATCTGAACTGGAGTCCGCCATGAAGGAAACACCATCTGAACTTTGATTTTTTTGGACTCTGGAAATCACGTGAACCAACATTCATTTCTGAGGTTCTTTTACGATTGTTATCCATAATTATTCTTTTCTCTCCATGTGTGTATGCATGTGTGCACATGCGTACAGTAGGAACAGTAGTTTAATCCTAAAAACATCGATGTGGCACTGCAGTGGTCTAATGACCCCACATGAACGATCAAGACCAGTGAATGTATCTTCAAATGTCATATCTGACCAACTGCACCAGTTGCTTTAAACACTGATCAATTCACCAGATCTTCATTACTCACCTACCAACAATCTCTTCCTATCAAACTCATATGTAACATTCATTTGCTTCATAAGAACATAAGAACATAAGAAATAGGAGCAGGAGTAGGCCATCTAGCCCTTCGAGCCTGCCCCGCCATTGAATAAGATCATGGCTCAGTTCCACTTTCCCGCCCTCTCCCCATAATCCTTAATCCCCTCGCTTATCAAAAACCCATCAACCCGCGCCTTAAAAATATTTAGCGAGGCAGCCTCCACCACTTCAACGGGCAGAGAATTCCAGAGATTCACCACCCTTTGAGTGAAGAAGTTCCTCCTCAACTCCGTTCTAAACTGTCCCCCCTTTATCTTGAGGCTGTGCCCCCTAGTCCTACTGTCCTTTCTGAGCGGGAAGAGTCTCTCCACCTCTATCCTATCCATCCCATTCATCATCTTATATGTCTCAATGAGATCTCCCCTCATTCTTCTAAACTCTAACGAGTACAAGCCTACTTTTTCAGCCTCTCCTCATAGCTCAACCCCCTCAACTCCGGTATCAGCCTAGTAAACCTCCTCTGCACTCTCTCCAAGGCCAAAATATCCCTGCATAAGTACGGTGACCAAAACTGCACACAGTACTCCAGCTGCGGCCTCACCAATGCCCTATACAGCTGCAGCAAGACCTCCCTACTTTTATATTCAATCCCCCTCGCTATGAAGGCCAGCATCCCATTTGCCTTCCTGACCACCTGCTGCACCTGCAGGCTGGGTTTTTGCGACTCATGCACAAAGACCCCGAGGTCCCTCTGCACCGTCGCATGCTGCAGTTTTTCGCCATGTAAGTAATAGTCCTTCCTACCATTATTCCTACCAAAGTGGGCAACTTCACGTTTGCCGACATTAAATTCCATTTGCCAGTTCCTGACCCATTTGCCCAGCCTATCTAGATCCTTCTGCAGACTCTCCACGCCCTCCGCACAATTTGCTGTTCCACCAATCTTGGTGTCATCTGCAAATTTTGACACCATACACTCGGTTCCCTCCTCCAGATCATCTATATAAATGGTAAATAGCTGAGGCCCCAGCACCGACCCCTGGGGCACTCCACTAGTCACCAACCGCCAATCCGAATAGCACCCATTGACCCCCACTCTCTGCCTCCTATTTGACAGCCAATCCCCTATCCACGCTAACACCCTACCCCCAACTCCATGCCCCCTGACCTTCTGTAATAACCTCTTGTGAGGCACCTTATCAAACGCCTTCTGAAAATCAAGAAACACCACATCCACCGGCTCTCCTCTATCCACCACCCTGGACACATCCTCATAGAACTCCAATAAATTTGTCAGACACGACTTCCCCTTAACGAAACCGTGCTGCGTCTGCTCTATCAAACAATTCTCCTCAAGATGCCTCGCTATTTTCTCCTTGATCACGGATTCTAACATTTTACCTACAACAGACGTTAAACTAACCGGCCTATAATTCCCTGCCTTTTGCCTGCCACCCTTCTTAAATAACGGCGTAACATTAGCCGTTTTCCAATCTTCCGGCACTTCCCTGGAATCCAGCGACGTTTGGAAAATGTTATTTTGAGCTGTAGTAATTGCCATTCAAATGCTCAAAATTATTTTGGTTCAATAACTCTTTGACTTTTGCTTATCTCAGTTGATCTTGGCAGAAGGCATATTTTATATCTCATTCTAAAACATAGAAATCTGGTTCTGTAGGGAAACTGTATCTCATTTTCTAATAAAATGACCTCACTCTGAATTCAGTAGATGAGACATAGAAAGGGCCAATGTTATAATATAGAGGATTGATTTTAGGGCTTAAAATTGGTGGAAATATTGCTGCAAACAAGATGCCACCATTTTGCAAAAATGAAAGGCTGAAAATATCTAGAATGTTGGTATCAAGCTATTTCGAGCCAGCTGCACTTCAAAATAACCATCCCACGTATCAGGGAAATTCGTATGTCAACATATGTTAAAAAAAATCAGTTCAGATTAGTTTTTGAACTGTGGACTTGAAGGGAGCAACCAGACTACTCTTGAACAAAGACCGACTGTGTGTTTTGTTCAGTTAATTGTATGACAGCCCATTAATTTTGAATCTGAAAATTCAAGCAACCCATAGCAACCAGTGAAAGGGTATATAAGTGGCTGTATCTGTGTTAGAAAAAGGTTATTGAACAAATTGAAAACTTTACAGAAAGGGAAAGCAGTCAAGATAATTCCTAAGGTCAGAAAATATTACAAAAAAGTGTAACACATAAAAGAATTGCATAGTATGAGATTATGACTTGCATTTTTTCCATTAACATGGTTGCATCTTGGACTTTCTCCTGAAAATAGCAAGTACATTATGTTGGACTCCCTTTTAATAATTTTTAAATTATTTTTCTTAATACTTGGTGGTATGGATTAACCCCTGTGGATTTAAGAATAATGACTAGATGGGGTTTGCTGTTTTAGAACACAATATCAAAAGCTTACATAAGCAAATATATACCCTCTCAAAAGAATGCAAAGTTGTGACTCACCCCACTGATGGATCCAAAATATAAGAAATTAAATAATCTTTTGAAACTGGCTATTTTGAAAATGCTTCACACTGTCAGAAGTCTCATGCTCACAATTGCACACACTGCCAGCTACTTGGCTATGATGCTCATATCACCTGAGAAATCAGACAACACTGACACTTTTCCCTCTCTTTTGCAGGAGTAGGTGGCATGTGACTGGAGGAAGCAAGAGCTAAGCAAAGAGGGATTTCCTCTTTAGTCCGGAATTTCGTCCAATTTATGAGCTACCAATTGCATAAATATGCATTTCTTACCTTCTCCTTTCCTCTCATAACAATATTACCCTCATCCCATTTCCTTTCAGATACTCAAAACATGCAGTCTGGTCAGGTGGCAGAGGGAGACCAAGAAGTCAGTGATAGTGAAGACACTGTTACTTGATTTCACATAAACAGTTGCCACTGCAGATACTGACACTGTACATATCTTCAGCAATAGCATAGAGATGAAATCTCCAGTAATGGACACCGGACACAATTATGCTACAACCAGGCCAGACCGCAAAGTTGACGTAAGTGCCAGTTTGTCAAAGGGCAAGAACACACATAGTTTCTGCTGCGTACGACTTGCTGAGGACTCCAATGAGTCAGGTTACAGAAGAAGACTTAGCGTGCAGTTATTGTCAAGTCAAGAAGCAGTCTGGCAACAACTTGGCACAAAGCTTGAAAAATCATCCTTTCTGGCATAAAACTGATGGCCACATCTCGACATCCAATATAGTGGCCGATGGCTGTTATCTCAACTTCCATTTCAGCCACGGCAGCTTCCAATAAAGATGTACTGGAAGCTTAGACTACTGTCTTCCAATGTCAGCCTGATCACATCCAAGCTCAGATTGTTGCCACGGCAGTCAGTGGCTCGATGGAGCACAAGTCTGCTTTCCTCTATCAGGATGACAGTCATTGTGCTTCCACTTCTACCGTACTCCTAGTGCCTTTGTTGTGCCAAGGCTGCATTGCACTGCGGATGGTGCAGCCTGAAGGTGGGCCTTCTAGGTATCCGACCATCACCTGCCTAACAGTCTACGTATTGTGCTGCAGCATCATTTGCTTTCAAGGATGCCGTTATTTCCAAATAAGAACCATCTGAACTGGACGCCGCCATGAAGTCTTGAGGTCTTCCTGCAAGGTCATCTGAAGGTGAAGAACTAATTCAGAAGCCCACCATCCCAATTCCTCATTCACTTATAGTCCAATATTCCCTAAGCTCTCTCTGTCACTGACCATCAAATTGTTCACATGACCACAAGGAGAACATAAAATCCAAAACAAAATGCACACCTTCCAAGCTAAATGTATGAAGTGTAACATGCCATATTGCATTACGAACATTGAATTGTGTTGGGGCTTCTGGAAGTGGCCAAAGTGGAGTTATCCTTGATTTCCAATTAGTGGATGTGCCGTCTATCATAGCCATTAATTCAGCGCAGTGTTTTTTTCCAATATCTGTATTGGGTTGTTGGATTGGATCTCTTCCAGAACTTTCTTATCAATGTTTCTTTCAGAAAGGCATGCTATCTACTGCTTACATTTAAATTAGCCTGTTCGATACTGATCACGTAGTCCTGAACTTCATGTGTTTTGAAACATTTTCCCTTTCTGATGTTGTTAATGAAACATTGGATCCAATACGTTTATTATCAAATTTGGTCTCACAACAATCCAAGTATAAATTCTTATCATGTTTCTGCTTTCTATTCTTTTCTTCTTCCTGCACCCATAAAATAATCTCGCAGGTGGAGTGGATTTTTGCTTTGCGCAATTGCCATGGTCTTAGTTGTCGTGCCAATGTTCACTTTCCCGCAAAAACTACCACCTCGGCAGAAGAAGAAAAAGAAAATGGGCTCGGGTGATTTGAATAATGATGACGAGATGATGAAAGAGAAATCTGACAGCGGAGAACATAGAAAGAGTACTGTCACTTCCTCTATGGGGTTTGGAAAGGACATTAAAGGTGGGTGTACTCAACATGTTATTTTGTGCAATTATCTAAGTAAGTTTAACTTAATTGGGTTGTTTTCTTCTGACTGACAATTGCATCTCATTAAATGCGCCTTCTACTTGTTACAAAGTTGTCTGTAGTAGCAGGAGTTGTTGTAATAATTTTTAATCTTGTAACGGAATTACAGTTTTCGGTGTATGTCGATGTGTTGTATTAGTCAAACTGGTTAGGTTTCCACTTTTTCCAAACTTCATTTACATATAAGTCAAAACAGTATATAAGACAAGACCTGTGCAGAAACATACGTATAAACATGGAAACTAGAAGCAGGAGAAGGCCATTTGGCCCTTCGAGCCTGCTCCACCATTCATTTTGATCATGGCTGATCATCAAATTCGACACCTGAATCCCATTTTGCCCCGTATCACTTGGTCCCTTTCGTCCCAAGAGCTATATCTAATTTCTTCTTGAAATCACACAATGTTTTGGCCTCAACTGCTTTCTGTGGTAGTGAATTCCAGACATTCACCACTCTCTGGGTGAAGACATTTCTTCTCATCTCAGTCATAAAAGTTTTTAGACCTGAAGAGGTGTTAACAGCTACCATTTAACTTCTAAGGGAAACAATGGATTTTGACCAGAGACACAGAGATTGTTTGTGAAGCTGCAATTAATGGGTCACATCATGTGACCCCATACTTCTAGCCTCTTGGACAGTTTCAGTATTATGATTCTAGAGTCCCAGATCAACCTGCTGATCTCTAACCTGATAAGTACAACAATAGGCCTCACAGCTTCAAACTATGACCACTAGTTCTGGACTTCCCCACCATCAGGAACATTCTTTCTAATCCTGTTAGAATTTTTTAAGTTTCTAAGATATCCCCTCATCCCCTCTCATTCTTCTAAACTCCAATAAATATAATCCTGACTGACTTAATCTCTCCTCATATGGAAGCCCTGCCATCCCAGGAATCAGCCTGGTAAACCCTGTACGGTGAGGTTATCCTTCCTCAGGTAAGGACACTAAAACTGCACACAATACTCCAGGTGTAGCTTCACCAACACCCAATGCAATTGCAGGAAAACATTCCCATTACTGTACTCAAATCCTGTCGCTATGAAGGCCAACATATCATTCGCCTTCTTTACTGCTGTACCTGTATGCTTACTTTCAGCGACTGATGCACAAGGACACCAAGTCCCACTGAGTATGAACCTCTCTCAAAGTATACTCTTCCAAATAATAATCTGTCTTCCTATTTTTGCTACCGAAATGGATAACCTCACATTCATCCACATTGTACTGCATCTGCCATGCATATGCCCACACAATCAGCCTGTCCAGATCATGCTGAAACATCTCTGCATCCTCCTCACAGCTCACCCTCCTACCCTACTTTGTATCATCTGCAAATTTGAAGATAATACATTTAATTCCTCATTCAAATTATTAATATATATATTGTGAACAATTGGGGTCCTCACACAGATCCCTCTGGTATCCCACTAGTCACTGCCTGCCAATTGGAAAAAGAGCTATTTATTCCAATTCTTTGCTTCCTGTCTGCTAACGAGCTTTCTATCCAACTCGAACAACTACCCACAATTCCACGTGCTTCAATTTACCTAGTAATCTACACTGTGAGACTGTGTCAAAAGCCTTCTGAAGGTCTAAATAGACCAGTTCAATTCAAAACAGATTGAATTCAAATCTCTTTTATTTGCACATTTATCAATGAGAAAGAAAAGTAATATGACACATTTTTGGAAGTCCAAATCTGATTCACTAACAATGATGAAATTGTGATAAAACTGTAACGGTCATAACTCCCTAAACAACTGTGAAATCGTACATTAGCATGTGAATCACTGACTATGAATAGTTTACTGTACAACAGAGAAACCTTTTGAATTCTTCACCTTCAGTGTCTAAGTGGAAGTTTGCCACTAGCTCAGGGCTGAGGCAAGAGTGATGTTCCCTCATTTTCCATCCTTCCTTTTTTTGAGTCTCAGCATTCTCTGATAATCCAAGCTTTGAATCCTTCCATAATCACCACTTAAGGCACTGTCCTATATATCCACAGGGTCATGTCAGCATAGAAGCCCTGTATTCATAAAACCATGTTCTACTGTAGATACCCAACTTTCCACATTTTCCAAAGTTCAGCCTTAAAGCAGCGATTGTCAGAAATGTCAAGTGACTGTTGTAACGTTGTCATATCACCAGGAAAAATGCTTATCACAGCATTCTTGCCACTTCCTCACTTAAATGAGGTCACATAGAGTTCATGATTAACATTAACTTCTTTGTTTGAAAAACTTTACCTGGCGGTCGTGAGTAACACTTCCAAAGCCATTGCCTCATCTTTGCATTACCCATCCATGCCTTTAGATTAACTTCTATTAGTGCCGTGCTAGGAAACTTTCCCTTTGGAATGGTCTTTCACTTCATTGAGGATAGCCTTCCACCATCAGCAGCACATGTCAGCACCAAGGTCAGATTGGCCTTTTTATGGCCTACAGTTCTGATTGTCACTGTTTCAGCATCTTTACTCTCTCCTGTTCGTTGGCAAATCAAAGTCAGGGTCAGCTCCTCCGTGTTTAGAAAGTTAGAGTGCTGTATGTGCCCTTCCTCAATCCTTCTCTCAACAAAAGAGGTGAAGTTGACTAGCTTCTCCTTAAAAGTATTCAGAGTTTCTGGGACATGGGTCATCTGTTGCTGTAAAAACTGTCCTCTTTGTCGCATAAAATGGAAATACTACAATGGATTGTCACCAAAATTCACAATTCCGAAGTCTATAGCAATTTGCCTGGGTTTCAGACAGAGCTGAACTGTCTTTAAGTGCAGCATGCAGTTCATTGTGTCAACACATACTCTTCCAATTTCTGTTCGGTGTTAGTCCACTGAGCTTTAGATCCATGGTTTGCCTTTTTGTCTTCTTGATTGTACACAACACACCCTTCGCCTTGTGCCAGTCCCAAGCAGTTTTTTTCTTTACTTTGTCTTTATGATGAGCAGCCACGTTCCCGCCGTTTTCTTCTGCACATTTCACACTTCCAGCTTGAATACTGCCGTATAGGATTGATGTGACTTGACTGGAGATATTTTGGAATGAGACATGGGATTTATTTATAAGGCTTTGGCATCTAAAATCCACTTAAACGGCTTGATATTCAGAAGAAAGAAGTCTCATACATCAAAAAATATGGTACTAATTATTGAATAAATATTAGCTCTTTAATATCATTAAAAAATTAAAAATTACTTATTGCTTAAAAGTGGCTGTTTAATATCCTACAGTAATTAAAATGTTATTGCACAACTAACATTTCAGCAGATGTTGATATAGGTAATGTAAGTGGACCTCTAATCAGCAGGGAATCATAATTATGGACTGATTATTTGAGTATAGGCATCTTTTTTAAAGAAATGGCAGTGGAGAAAGTCGTCACAAAATAAGTTAAGAAATTTGCATTTGAGACAAACATAACTGGGTTTGAATGTGCAAGAAAAAACAAATGATTCACAGTCAACACTGGCACAGTCTCCTTTGTCATGTGAAGTAAGTCCATTTATACAGCACTGTGGGTGTAATATCTGTGTAATTATAAACTATCTCAAAAAGTGGGTGGTGAATTTGTGGGATAGATTGTATAGGGAAAAAATAGAATTGGCAAATTCAAGAGGAAGTTGCTTAGGCAGAACATGTGATAAAAGTATCATAATTTTTGGTTTGTAGTACCTGTCAGATGGACTACAGTAATCTTTCCTTATCCTTTATACTTCCATGTTCCTAAGGACATTCCACTGTAAAAATGTGCTCCAAAAATGATTTTTGAGGGCTTTCATTGATTCTGAATTATTCTTAGAACACACTTTACATTTCTGAATGTCTGAGGCCTGTATTTGCAGGATCCTGTACATTGACGTCTACTGGAAATTAAGTGTCTGAAGCCTAGGTTATCAGATTAGGGAAATTGTCTGTGATGAACTCTCAGTGTTAATTAGAAATGACTGTCAAGGTCTAAAAATCCCAGTCAACAACAAATCTTGTTTGGATTTTTTAAAACTATTTCTCCTTATATTTATGTTCCTGTTCCGTCTCTATTTTCCTCCACTTTTCCTATCTTCTTTACCCGTTCCTATTTTCTTGTCCTTTTCTTTCCTCTCTGCCTCACATAATTTACTGTTTTGTTTCTCTCATTAAGTTCCTTTGCTTCCACTTTCATCCCCTTTGACTTCTTCATTTTGCAGATTTTTTTTATTAGTTCCTGACCCATTTAATTTTTTCCTTTGCATATGAACTTCCTCATAAACAGTACACTGCTGCCTTCACATGTAAAGCTAAAATATAAGCAAGTACAGTATCATGGAATGAACTTTGGTAGTACTTTGGTCGACCTATCTAGTTAATCCCACTCTCTCAATCTGTCCCTATAGCCCTGGAAATGTATGTTCTTCCAGTATTTATTCAATTCTCATTGAAATTTATTATCGAATTTGCTTTCACTATCCTTTCAGACAGTGCATTCCAAAAACTTGCTCAGTCAAGTTTGTTCCCCTTGTGCCACCTCTGAGTCTTCTGCCATTCCAAGTTAAATTGGCTGGTTTTACCTCTGCTGCCACTGGAAACAATTTTTCCATATTAACTCTTTGAAAACTCTTCTCGATTTTGAATACCATTAGTAAATCCTTTCTTAACCATCACTGTCTGAGAAGAAGAGCCGCAGCTTGTTCAGTCTCTGCATAACCAAAGGTATCCAAAGATGTGTGGATTAGGTGCATTGGCCATACTAAATTACCCCTTAGTGTCCCAGGATGCATAGGTTAGAGGGATTAGCGGGGTTAAACATATGAGGTTACATAGCTAGGGCCTTGGTGGGATTTTAGCTGGTGCCGACTCGATGGACCAAATGACCTCCTTCTGCTATGTAGGCTTTCAATGATTCAATGAACTGAAGCCCCTCAACTCTGACGGTATTACCCTGAATCTCTCCTCAGCTGCTCTAACTCCTTGACACCCTTCTTATTGTGCAGTGGCCAGAATTAAACACAATACTCCAGTTGAGGCCTAGCCAGTGTTTGAGAAAGGTTTAGCATGACTTCCTTTCTTTTGTACTCGACCCCTCTATTATAAAGCCATGGATCCCATACGTTTGTTAATAGCCTTCTCAACTTGTCTTGACAGCTTCAAAGGTACATACACCTCCAGGTTTAGTCCTGCACCCACTTTAAAATAGTACCATAGTAAAATTGCGTTTGCACTTAATGACATTATAGGTTTTTGTAAAAACTGTGGATGTGTTTGATTTTCTACTGACCGATATTTCAGCTTTCATTTGCTTAATAGGTTTTCTAGAACCACAGATCTTGTAAACAAAACATTGGATGTTTACCACTCATTGGAACGTTTTTGTACTGCTGTAATATTTTCAGTCTACATTTGTTGCATGCAGAACATCTGCAAATAAATAGTTCAAATGTAATCAGCTGTGCCAAAGTCATTCAAGTGGAACTCTTTCAAAGCATCTATTTTTAATCGGAGGTAGGCAATGAACCGATTTTAAATTTTTAAGTAGTATACATGCATTTCTCCGCATACTTCCCATGCAGGCAAGAGGACAGAATCTTACTGAAAAAGCCAAAGTGTCAGGATCTGACTGAAAACTGGCGGGTTTGTTTCCAGAAAAACGGGCAAGTTTTCTTGCTGGATCTTATGGCACTTGGCCAAAAATAAACAGTAGGGTGTGTTTCATGCTGTCATGTGCAGTGATGGGGCCCAAACATGCCAGTAAAGCCTGACCGCACTGAGATCAGGGTGATCAAAACCTGCATCTCTCCCACACTCTACCTGCTGTGATCAACGTCAACATCACCCTCTCTTCCTCCTCCCAGTCCCCCACTAAAACAGCCAACACTGCATTGCCCCCACCCCCAAAACAGCCATCACCGCATTGCTCCCGCCCCCAAAACAGCCATCACTGGCATCAGACCCCCCAAAACAACCATTACCACATCAGATCCCTCCAAAATAGCCATCAGTGGCATTGGACCTCCCAAAAAAGCCATCACCGCATTGGACCCCCTCCCAAAACAGCCATCATGGCACCGCACCCCCCCCCCACCTCAAAACAGCCACCACCGCATCGGACACCCCCCCCCCCCAAAAACAGCCATCACTGGTATCAGACTCCCCAAAACAGCCATCACTGCATTGGACCACCAAAACAGCCATCACCACATCGGACCCCCCCCACCCCTCCAACCAAAACAGCCATTACTGGCATCAGACCCTCTCAAAACAGCCATCACCGGCATCCCTCCCACCTCCTCCCATGCCTGAAACAGCCATTGCCGGCTTCATAAAATTCATAATTTTAAAGTCCTCTATCAGATCACCACTCTGTTTTCTAAAGAGGAAAGCCCCATCCTGTTTATTATTTTCCAGTAGCTGTCTCTCAGTTCTCGTATCACCTTTGTAAGTTTTTTTTCACACTTCCCCCAGTGTTTCACTGCCCTTTGTTTTGCTATAAAACACAGGCTGGGATTTTCCCATCCCGCTGTGGTGGCTCCTCTGCCATGGGAGATTCAGCGGCCCAACCAAAAGTCCATTGACTTTCTGCAGGACCACATGATTCTGGTGGATGTGGCCAGAAAATCCCACCCACAGAGTGCGCACAGTGTGGTGAATGCTCCCTGACTGGACCCTGTATAAATTTTTAACCTTTTAATTCCAACCTTCTAGAAAGAAATCCCTCTGATTTCTAAGCATTTTTAAAGGTTTTGATAACCTTTTAATGATTTGTTCACTAGTACTGAGGTCTTGTGACACTGTAGGCAGCGACTTTGCCTCTGAGCCAGAAATCCTGGATTTGAGTCCTACCGCAGGCACTTGTTACCCAAGGAAGGTGAGTTCCTCCTGCAACCAAACAGAGTGTATATCCACCTGCAAATCCTGCTAATACATGCCAATGTCAAGAGCAGGAGGTAGGCCTACTCAGCCTTGTGATGGAACTTCTACCATCAGTATCAATAACTGCAGACTACAAAATGTATGCAAAAGTTCATGTTGCCACAGCAACCTGGACTCCCCGAGTGATCTGTAACTCTATAATTCCAGCCTGTTCAGTTTCTTATTTTGTAACTTGTCAGTCATGTTTCTATTTTCCCTACCAAAGTTTTTTAAAAATATTTATTTGTTCATGGAAGTTGGGCGTTGTTGGCCAAGTGGTGATGAGCTGCCATCTTGAACCATTGTAGTCCATGTGGCACAGGTACACCTACAGTGCTGTTAGGGAGGGAGCTCCAGGATTTTGACCCAATAACGGTGAAGGAATGGCGATATAGTTCCAAGTTAGGATGGTGAGTGGCTTGGAGAATATCTTTAAGGTACTTGTCACTTATAGTAGTTTGCAAGATTTAAAAAAGCCTTTTGTGTTACTAGAAATTTGTGAATATACATATCAGGAAAAGATTGTTAGACTGGATCCCTTCGATGTTTAAAAAAGATCATTGGGGGTGACCAAATACAGGTCTTCAAAATTATGAAATCTTTTGGTAGAGTGAAAACAGAATATTTCTACTGGTTGGAAAGAGCATCACAAGGGGCCACAAATATAAAATAATCACCAAGCAATCCAATAGGGAATACCAGTGGTGAGGATTGTTATAATGTAATAAAGATAACATTGGAACCTGTTATAACGTAACCAATGATAACATGCTGTTATGGTCAGCTGACCAGGTAGACAATGGCAAAATGATGTGGTGTTGAGCTGACCAGCTGACCCAGTATTATTAGAAAGCAGATGAGGATTGTGGGGAGCTTGTGTCGCCCAGGGTGTGGCCTGCGTGTTGTGTAATGAAGCTCCTTTATTAAACCTTTTCCTTTGATTTACTTTGTGAAGTTAGTTTTTTTATTGCTTGCAACTGAAATATTCTTATTGTCAATGAACAAGGATGAGGAACTCACTATCACTGGGCATGTTTGAAGCTAGATGCATTTAAGGAGAAGTAAGACAAGCTTACGAGGGAGCAGAGGATTATGGTGGTAGATTTACATGAAGAAAGCTGGAAGGAGATTTCAATGGAGCATAAACACAGTAATGTACTGGTTATGCCTAAAGGTTTGTTCTGTAAGTACATCTGATTTATCCGTAGAATCATAGACTCCCTACAGTGCAGAAGGAGGCCATTTGGTCTATTGAGCCTGCGCCGACCATAATCCCACCCAATCCCTAATCCCATGACCCTACATATTTACCCTGTTAATCCCCCTGACACCAAGGGGAAATTTACCATGGCTAATCCACCTAATTTGCACATCTTTGGAGTGTGGGAGGGATCCAGAGCATTCAGAGGAAACCCATGCAGGCACGAGGAAATGTTCAGAGTCCACACAGACATGGGGAGAATGTGCAGACTCCACACAGACATATTATGTTGCATTCTTCAGCATTAGCAACATTCCCAGTTTGGTATCATCAGCGAAATCCAAAGCATTGATGTAAATTATGAATAACAGTGGAACCAGCACTGATTCTCCTGGAACATTGCTTTCTCCAATCTGCGTAACTACAACTCACCCTTACATTCTGCTTTCAATTTCACATTTTCAATCCATTCTGTTATTTTCCCTCAACCTCACATGTCCCAATCTTCTTCTTCAGCTTAAAGTGCAGTAATCGGGTGAAGGCTTTTTGGAAATCCTGCGTGTGATATCTGCATTCCTCTTGTCTATCTTTTCAAATGGGGAGACAGTGTCAGCATTAATTGCAAGTGTGAGAAGACAACCCAAATGCAGCCTCACTATCGACTGAGGCCTGTAGTTTTAGTGGGGAACCAGGACTTAATCTTCCTGCTTTTCTGTGATGATTTCCTTTAAAGTTCTACTATTTTAGCTGTTGTATGTTGAATAAAACTGAGAACATGATGCATTCAGTAGTGCTGCAGTTTGGCAAAGGGATGAAGTAAAACCCCTGATTTGCGTAAGCAATGGGTCTACTGCAGTTTCAGCCAGGCTTTTTGTTAAGGACATCCTACCAAATATGGATAGATGGACATTTGTTGCAGATTGAGCATGTATAAACCACACACTAAGGATGGCATTGTGGTTAGTACTGCTACCTCCCAGCAATAGGAACCCAGGTTCTGTGCAGATACGTGGCGTTATGGGGATAGAGCCTGAGTGGGCTGCTCTGGCAGAGAGTCGGAGCAGACTCAATAGGCTGAAAGGCCTCCTTCTGCACTGTAGGGATTCTATGATAATGAACCTATTCGCATCTGCTTCTTGCCTGTAAAATGAACACAGCACAATGGCATTTTTAGGCCTTGGTGTTTGTCAGCTGGAACCTATGCTTCTTTCTGGCTTCAAACGGTGTATTGCTAGCAGAAATCTGCAGTTTGTAAGTGGCTCAGTTTCTGCAGAAATTAGTCACCACAATCCATATATGTGGCACAAGATCAAACATGTGAAGTCCCACCATTTTTCCTGAGGTTCTCCTGTTAATCTGATGCACCAGTTCCACATTTTGGCCAACAAGTGTCACTGCAGAGACGGAGAAACTTGAACATGAGCAAACTGCAGATGCTGCGAATCCGAAACAAAAACCGAAGAGTTTTAGGTTGGAGACCTTTCATCAGAACTGGGAAAAGTTAGAGATGTAACTGGTTTCAAGTAAGTGAAAGAGGGAAGGTTTATGATAAGGGTGATAAATGACAAAACGGTTGATGGTGCAAAGTAAATGGGGCAAGTGAGAAACTGAAGAGGTGTTAAAAGGAGATATGAATGGCAGAATCATAAATGGGTGCCTTCTAAAAGCTGCGCACACAAAAACCATTACCTGCTTACACCAAGTGAAAGAGCATCAGGAACAGTTGTACATGGACCCTTCACACATACTGCAGTCTTCAGCCTACATGCCATTGCTCTTGATGCCTTTCTATTTATGGCAGGAGTTTGGATCTATCAAAGACTACGTAGTCTCACAATGCAATGAAAACTGCAATATAAACCATTGCCCATGGACATTCTAGTGTTAACATCCAATTCTTGCATGTGTGTATGCTGCCAGCAATATCACCAATTGGCATCATAATGGGGATTCCACTGTAGCATTTCGGTGTAGGTCCATAGCACACCAAAAATCTTAATTTGCAGGCAGTGATTCATCCAATTTCCCAACCTGTGATGGGATCGCAGTCTGAATGAAACTTTGATTGCTGCCTCCTTAGTTTAGATCCAGTGTATTGTGGCTTTGGACAGGGAATGTTTTACAAAGCCTGCTGGGTTGCTTAGTTGATAGATAATAGGACTCTTATTGCTTAATCAGTTCTTTAATATTTTAATCAAAGTACTGTTTTTTTACACCAGATAGTGACCTTAAACTACACTTTACAATCAATTGTCCACATAGGAAGATGGGAACTTCATTTAATGAAATATCCTGATTGTATATCTTCATCATTTACTGAATTCTCAGAAGCACGCTTTGCAGGGGGAACAGTTGCTAAATGATTGATATGCTAGCTTCAAGAATGTGCAATTGATTAAAGACTGCACAGAGCTAAAATAGGTAATCTGAACTTTATTGTTAGTCTATTTCAAGCTTATTTATTTGTTTTAATGCTGCCAGTTGACAGACTGCAACTGAGCGTGTGCAGGAAGTGCTCCCCTAGTGTTGCAGCAGAGAAAAACACAGCCAAAAAAATCAAAATGAGGAAAGAATAATGAAAAAAGGTTCAGAGGTCACAGTCTGAAAATGTTGAACTCGATGTTGAGACTGAAAGTCTGTAAAATATTTAATTGAAGGATAATTTGCTGCTCCTTGTGCTTACCCTGAGCTTCATTGGAACAATGTAGGAGGCTGAATAGAGAGAGATCAGCATGAAAGCAAGGTGGGGAATGAAAATGATGGTGACCAGAAATTAGGTTCACAGACTGAACTGGGTTTTTCTGCAAAGTGATTATCCACTCTGCATTTGGTGTCCCCAGTGTAGAGGAGACCATATCTTGAATGTGGTATTGTATATCCAAGAAAGCTGGAAGGAGTGGTTGAGGCCTTGGGAGGAAGTAGTGGGGCAGGTGTTGCATCTCTTGTGCCTACATGGGAAAGTGCTGTGACAAAGGCAGGGAGTGTTTGGTGTTATTGAGGAATCAACCAGGGTGTCTCTTTGGAAGGCTGATATGTCAGGGGAGGAGAATGTGAGTTTGGTGGTGGCATGTTGATGAGGAAATAGAAGAGGATGAACTGTGAATATGGAGGCTGATGGTGTGGAGGGTGATGACAAGTTTTTTTATTATTGTTGTGGGAGGGAGGAGAATGGGATGAGAGCTGAGATGCATGGTATCATTTGGAGATGTTCAAGGGTCCTGTCAATTGAGGTTGGGGGGGTGAAATCCTTCATTGAGGAAGAAGGAAGACAATTTAGAAAGTTGCACTGTCAGTACAGAACCTGGGGGGATGGAGTAGAGTATTTACACATAGCTGGACATGAAGAAATGTAGTCAAAGTAGCTGTGGAACTCAGTCGATTTATAATGAATACTTGGCCTACTGAGGAGAAGAGTATTTGAGGATTAGGATGTGAATCTTGAGATTAAGGTCTTGGTTTACTGAGCAAACATGAATCCCATGCTCATATTTGCTTAAGAAATTTGTCAACCTACAGCAGGCACATCAAAACACTGGAGTGGTATCATCAGCCTTCACAAAATCCCCCATAGGTTGAACTGCAGCCTTCTCTCCCAAACCAAATGTTCAGCATCGAGGCTTTAAAATCACTCAAACCAGTTCTTCTGGCTGGAGAGTGTTGTTTGTCTACCTTACATCAGGCTGCCGAAGCAATTGTTTTCCTCGGAACTGGGTTGCGACAGGAAACTCCCAGGTGGGCAGTGAGAATACCATGGCGATGTCCTGTATACATGCCTGAAGAAATCTAATATTCCTGCTAACTCATGGGAGTCCCTGTCTTATGATCAAGTGGAGAAGGTTCATTCAGGGAGACAGCAAACACATTGAGATACTTTGTCAGGAGCACAGAGGTAAAGTTAGGGCATTGGAGGGAGTGTACAAACCTCCAAACACATCATCCTCCTGACTTGTCGAGCATCACCTACCCCTCGTGACAGCCATGATGTGGAGATGTAGGCACATTAAGAAGCCTCACAGCACCAGGTTAAAATCCAACAGGTTTATTTGGTATCACAAGCTTTCGGAGTGCTGCTCCTTCATCAGGTGACTCACCTGATGGAGGGTAGGCGGCATGCAGATTTGTAGTTACTATCAGATCAGCCATGATCTTATTACATGGCGGAGCAGGCTCGAGGGGCTGAATGGCCTACTCCTGCTCCTTGTTCCTATGTTTGTATGTAACCCACCAACTGGAGTGGAAGCATGCCAAACATAGTCCCAAGGACTGGCTAAGAAGAAAAGATCGATTGATATCAAAAGTGTTAGTGGGAAGAGTCAGAGCTGGGAGGTGAGAGAAGGATGGAAATTGGAAGCTACGTAATGAAATTATTCCAATCAGGATAAGAGTGGAAAACGAACTAGACAAGAGAAAAAAAGACAGCAGGGATAGGAAGAAATCTGTTGAATGGGGCAGGAGCAGGCTGAACCGACGTGTCTACCAGTGCTGTTTGTAGATTTTGTGAAGGAGGTAGAAGTGGGCTGTTTGGGGTGAGGGAACCATGTGCTGGAGGCTGTGAGGGAAGGTCTCCAGAGGAGATTAGGTCAGTGACAGTTCCAATGTTTATAACTCTGGAGGAAGCAAATTGATTAGCTTTCACTTCCTTTTCTGATGCTACTTTGATTTTGTTTGCACTAAGTTAATATATAACTTTTTAAACTTTAATAATTTTTCATCAAAAGTCCTTGCTTATAAATCATTTTCTGCCATTTTCACCACATATCTACTCCTCCCTTCAGAGGTTTCTGAAGGGACCATTCTCTCCCCTGTGTCCTGGTTCACTTTTCAATCAGCCCTGCCATCTGCTGCCTTCCCTGATGCATTCCCACACAAGCACAGGAGATAATGTGCCCATTTACCTCCTCCCACACAGCTGTGCAGGACTCCAAACGATCCTCTTTGTAACAACATTTACAAATACTTCCTCAACTAATCTTGCTGCATTTGCAACTCACAATATGGTGTTCTGTACACTGGGGAAACCTAATGTGAATTATGTAAATTATCCACTGAACACATCTGTCTTTCATCTTTCCACACCCCGAGTTTTCACTCTGCTTTTAACAGCATCAAAACACAAATGCACTTTATTCTCTGGCATTCGGTGCTGGCAAAGTGAGATGGGATTGCAGGCACTTCCAAAGTGAGGGGAGAGGAACTGCTGTTGGGACAGAAAGCAGTTACTTGGGCTGGAAAATCCCCTTCAGAAAACTACAGACAAATGCCCTGCACTCTTGATGTTGATCTCCAGTTTTGTTCCACGTTGCTCCCAGCCCACTGGAGCCTGATTCACTTTCCTGCTTTCTCATTCCTTCTTTTTTGTTTATCATAGAATTTCTACAGCGTAGAAGGAGGCCATTCAGCCCATTTGGGCCTGCACTGACAATGATCCCACCCAAGCCCTATCCCTGTAACCCCACGTACTTACCCTGCCAGTCTCCCTGTCACTAGGAGGCAATTTAGCATGGCCAATCAACCTAACCGACACATCTTTTTAGCAGTGGGGGGAAGCCAGAGCACCCGGAGGAAACCCATGCAGACATTGGGAAAATGCGCAAACTCCATAATAAAAGGTCACCTGAGGCAAGATCGAACCCGGGTCCCTGGCGTGCTTTATACCTGTTAATCAGCAACTCACGCTATCTATCTCTTTTTTTTATTTCTTTGATTTCTTTCATCGTTCCTTCTCTTTGCTAATATTGTTTCTGCCATTTAACCATCTCCTGTTTTCTGTCCAAGCATTTCACAAGTCATTCAATTTATTTTCTTGTGTTTTTTTTTCCCCCCTTCCTCCTTCCCCTGACCCCCCTCTCCTTTAAAAATGCTGCTCATCTGAGATATCTCCCAGTCCTGAAACATCGACTGACTGGTTCATGTTTCTCCACAGGTGCTGCCTAACCTGCTGAGTAATTCCAATTTTTACCTTTAGAAATGTGATGATCAAATTCACAAATCATTGCTTAATGTCGTGGTCTAAATTCAATCAGTGTGGCAGTTTTAAACTGCGGATGTGACTTTGCTTATGAATATACTTAAGTTGAAGATTAATTATATTTGCTTCAGGTAAACTCAGCCACGAATATTAATGTAAAGCCAGATTCTGAGTGGGAGAGAAAGGGAATGTGAGAACAAAACTGGAAGTCAGTATGTCTGAGTCAGCAATTTCAGATTGATTAAGGCAGTGAAGTTTAACTTCCAGATTTTGCACTGGGCACGATGTACAGCAGCATGATGTGATCTGAAGTCCCCAGTTTAAAGAGCTAAAGTAGAAACTGAATTTGAAGGCTTCCAACTTGCTCAATATTAATGGAGTTTCTTGTCTCTCAACTCAAAAGCCACAAAAGCCTGGCAGAGTAAATACAATGGTAGCCATGATGTGGAGATGCCGGCGTTGGACTGGGGTAAACACAGTAAGAAGTCTCATAACACCAGGTTAATGTCCAACAGGCTTATTTGGTGGTACTGCTACTAGCTTTCGGAGTGCTGCTCCTTCGTCAGGTAAGTGGGAGTTCTGTTCACAAACAGGGCATGTAAAGACACAAGCTCAATTTACAAAATAATGGTTGGAATGCGAGTCTTTACAGGTAATCAAGTCTTAAAAGTACAGACAATGTGAGTGGAGAGAGGGTTAAGCACAGGTTAAAGAGATGTGTACTGTCTCCAGCTGGCTCAGTTAGTGAGATATTGTAAGCCCAGGCAATTCGTGGGGGTTACAGATAGTGTGACATGAACTCAAGATCCTGGTTGAGGCCATCCTCATAGATGCAGAACTTGGCTATCAGTCTCTGGTCTCGGGTCTCGATGCACAATCACTGAGCAGAGACTGATAGCCAAGTTCTGCACACATGAGGATGGTTTTCAACATGTCATTGATGAAGACAAACATCTTGCCAAGGCCATCCCCACACCCTTACTTCTTGCCTTCAAACAGCTGCACAACCTCAAACAGACCACTGTTTGCAGTAAACTACCCAGCCTTAAGGAGAACAGTAACCATGACAGCACACAACCCTGCCACAGCAACCTCTGCAAGAAGTGCCAGACCATCGACTTGGATGCCGTCATCTCACGTGAGAACACCATCCATCAGGTACATGGTACATACTCTTGCAACTCGGCCAACGTTGTCTACCTGACGTGCTGCAGAAAAGGATGTCTTGAGGCACGGTACATTGGGAAGACCATGCAGACACTACAATAATGGATGAATGAACATTGCTTGACAATCACCAGGCAAGTGTGTTCTCTTCCCGTTGGGGAACACTTCAGCAGTCATGGGCATTCAGCCTCTGATCTTCAGGCAAACATTCTCCAAGGTGGCCTTCATGGCACACGACAACACAGAGTCGCTGAGCAGAGACTGATATCCAAGTTCTGCGCACATGAGGATGGCCTCAACCGGAATCTTAAAGTTCATGTCACACTATCTGTAACCCGCACAACTGGCCTGGGCTTGCAAAATCTCATTAACTGTCCTGGCTGGAGACTATACACATCTCTTTAACCTGTGCTAAATGCTCTCTCCACTCATGTTGTCTGTACCTTTAAGATTTGATTACCTGTAAAGACTCGCATTCCAACCATTATTTTGTAAATTAAGTTTGTGTCTTGAAATGCTGTTTGTGAACAGAACTCCCACTTACCTGATGAAGAAGCAGCACTCCGAAAGCTAGTGGATTTTACTAACAAATAAACCTGTTGGACTTTAACCTGGTGTTGTGAGACTTCTTACAATGTAACTACACCAATGTGAACGGTGTGTTAGGGCAGTGTTTCATGCTTTTGACAGTTTAACATCAGCCCCTGGCTTACTGAGGCTAATGGTCCAGTAAGCAAGTTGTTCTTTTGGTGAAAAAGATTCAATTGTTTATCCCTGATGGGATTAATAACAGGGTGAATAGAATTCTGAGTTATTTACTTCTCCTCGTGTGACTGAGTCTCCTTCAAGGAAATGTCAGAGATTCACTTGGATGATAAAGTACACAGCATGAGGAGGAAACTGTAATGAAAGTAAAAAATCTCTTAAAAGCGCAGATATTGCTTTTCACTTCACTTTGTTAGATTGCTTTTGAACTCATGATATGAAGGGAATATTTTTATTCAAAGAGTATTGAATGCTTTCTATAAAGGTGGATTATTTCTTTCTCAATTTCATTGCAAAGATGTTTCAGGTTCAAAGGAAACCAAGTCAGCTATGCCAGAAATTAGATTTTTACTGTCAGTAGTGCTCAAGTGGTGTATGTTCCATCGCTGGTTCACTATTTGCCTAAAATATTGAACCCTATATAAAGTAGAAAGTGATCTGATCATTACGTACAAAGAACAGTAACGGCACATAAACAGGTTTTCAGCCCACCAAGTCTACGATATACAGTTTCTGTCCCTCTGTTTGTCTCCTATTCATGTGTTTATCGAGACACACCTTGAATGTTGCTGGCGTGCCTGCTTCCACCACCTTCACTGGCAGTGTGTTCCAGGCATCTATCATACTCTGTGAAAAACTTTCTCTATATGTCTCCCCTAAACCCCCTCTCACCTTAAGCCTGTGCCCTCTTATAGTTGACCTTTCCACGCTGAGAAAAAGCCTCCGACTATTCATCCTATCTATGCCCCTCATAATTTTGGTAGATCTCCATCGGGTCACCCCTCAGCCTCTGACTTTCCAGTGGAAAAAATCCGAGTTTATCCAACCTCTCCTCATACCTAAAACTCTCCAGACCAGGCAACCTCCTGGTAAACCATTTTAATTTACACCATGAGTTGTTCAGTTCGACCCATCATAAATATTTTTTGTGGAACTATTTCAGTTGGTTAAATAGAGGCAAAAACATATATTGAATGTTTGATCTCCAGCCACTGCTTTTTATTTATTTATGTTCTGTTAAAATCCATACTCAACATTGTCACAGCAACCAAAGTGTCATCAAAGAATTGTAGATCTAAATTGTTCATTTATAACAGTTGATGCACAACTATGGCATTGATACAAACTTGGTGACGATTACACAATGGTATGCAATACATCACAAGATACTATGTCATCTTGAATCTTGGTAAGTCTCCTTTGCTTTTGGTTCTATTTTTAAACCTATTTTAAGCTGTAAACAAGACTGGTTATGTATGTTGCTATCCATATTAATGAAAACGTATCCATTACTTAGAAAGTGTGGAGACTTAGCATAACGAGCTTGAGATTGCTTACATGCTGAGCCCATCTGTGAATTAAATTTATTTGCTGTGTTCCTGTGTATTTTCTCTATTTTGGTTGGTTTAGTTGGTTTGAATGAGTTGTCTTTTAGAAAGGAATTCCGTTGAACTGTATGGTAAAGTACAAGTGTTCCTTCCACCTGTTCTGCGAACTGTGCATGCATTGCCTTCTTCATTTCCCATCCGTTTTAAGAAGAATTACAGACATTGCCATTTACAATGTGTGAATGGACTGCATTACATTAGCTAGAAAGTTTCTTGGTGTCGGTAGGTGCTTCTCTCCATTGTGTTTCATTCATGGTGAAAGTGTTTCTCTTGTCATTTTTATAGACATTCCCAAAGCTGCTGTCAGGATCTTGAGCAACATGACATTCCTGTTTGTGAGTTTGTCATACACAGCAGAAAGTGCCATCGTCACCGCTTTTATTACCTTCATTCCCAAGTTCATTGAATCTCAGTTTGGCATCCCAGCATCTAATGCAAGCATTTACACTGGTAAGATGAGTACATTAACCTTTTGGGTTTCAAAGTTACTTTTAGAAACAGAAATATGGATTTTGTCAGTCCATGGCCTAGGTCAAAATGACTGAACTATGGACCCACCCCTCACATTTGACCAACTAGATCATGTCCAGTCCCTGTGGTCATTCAGACATGGAGGTTTGCATGCCCATAAGCAAAGCTGCCCAGTTTCCCGTCCATTGACGTAAATAGACAGAAAGTAAACCTGTATAGGTGCTTGCTCCCCCCATCAATATGCACTGTATTGAGGCAGAATAAATGAAAATTCACCCCAGCTTTATCAGAGATGTTAAGGGACTGTTTGATCTGCAGGATCAACATATTCACAATACAGAAAAGGCTGCTGGCTGAGACTAAAATCTCTTTAGAAAAAGCTGTGGAGATGGCCCAGGTGATTGAATGCACTGAGCAGGATTTGAATGAGCTATAAGGCATGCCCAAAGAGGTAAACAGTTTGCAGCAGGAAATGGCTACTGTGATGAACAGCCTAAGCAGAGCCCAAGAGCGGTAGTACGGCATGGGAAATGGAAGCCTGTTTTCAATGTGTGGGAGAGTACTCCCAAGAAACTTTTTTGTGTAGAAATTATGTATGTTTCCATTGTAAAAGGAAAGGTCATTTTCAAGCATGGTTCAGAATGAAGCAGGCAGGACAGAATGCACAAAAAAAAATCAACAATGGTTAGTTTAATTTCATTAAACTGAGGAGCCCAGCAAGTAATCCAAATCATATACATTAAGCCAGGTCCAAGTAAATAATGTGCCTCCTATAGAAATAGCCTTGATGGTAAACAGCAATCTCTTAAAATGGAGGTTGCCACAGAAGCCACGACCATAGGCATAGGGGAATAAGCATTCCAACACTTCTGAAAAGGTTGCAACCCTTGAAATTGAGTAATTCAGAAGCTATTTTGTCCGTCTGTAGAAGTACAGCATTGACAACAGCGGGTCAGTTACAGTAACCTACAGAAGCCAAACAGCATAATTGCCTGTTCTAGTGATTGAGGGTCACAGATCTTGTCTCATGAGACAAGACTGATAGAAAGAGATAAAATTAGACTGGCTGGAGATATTGAATATAGAGGTGTTCAAGAGCTACTTACAGATACTTTTGAGATTTTCCAGAAGGAACTGGGATGATTAAAAAGGGCTAAAGCCAAAATTTATTAGAACCCCAAGGCAACACCTAACTACTTTTGAGCTCACCCAGTGCCTTATGCAATCCATCATAAGATAGAGGTAGGAAGATTAGAAGACTTTTATGTCATAAAATCTGTTCAGTTTTCTGTAAGAATCTGTAGGGATTATAAATTAACTGTAAATTGAGGATAGATACCCCATTCTGATCGCTACACCAATTTGCAGGTACACCAAGTTAGATCTCAGGCATGGCTATCAGAGGCTGGAGTTGGATGAAGATTCTAAGCGATTAGTTACTGTCAACACCCACAAAGTACACACGTTTACCTTTTGGAGTCTCATCAACCTCTGTCATTTTCCAGTGTACATTGGAAAGGGCATTCCTAGCACGGTGGTCTACCTGGGTGACATTGTAATTATGGAAGACGCATCTGAGGAACGCAGGTTAAACTTGGTTATAAGAATATGTAAAGAAACGAGAATCCGTTTGAAATGAGAAAAATGCATTCTACAGGTGGATGAAATAATATACTTGGGTTTCAGGATAGACGTGATAGCCTTACAACCCTCTGAGGATAAGGTTAAAGCCATAAAGGAATTGTCACAGCCCAAAAATGTGTTAGAATTAAAATCATTTCTAGGAATGGTGAATTATTGTGACAGATTGCCACAATCTTAATCCTACTTCACCAGCTTTTGCAGAAGCAACAATGATGGAAATGGGGAAAAGCACAAAAAGAAGTGTTTGCCGAAGTAAAGCAGGCCTGTCACTCATTGGCATTGCTTGTGGACTTTGATCCAACCAAACCATTGGTAGTTACCTGTGATACATCAACATATGGAATGGGAGCAATCCTGTCCCATAAGACTTCAGGCAGAATAAAGCAGCCAATTGCATTTGAGTTGGGAACTTCATCAGGTGCTGAGAAAAGATATTCTCAAATTGACAAAGAAAGTCTGGTGGGTAATTCATTCAGTGAGGAGGTGTCATCAATATGTTGATTCTATCATAGTATCAAATCATAAGTCATTGCTAGGTTTATTCCAAGAGGGTAACCCAGTGCCATCAATTGCCTCTGTGAAAGTGCAGAGATGGGCTTTACTGCTAACTGCGTACAGTTACTCTACCCTGCATAAGTCAGGGATGCAAACATCGAATTCAGTGATATTCAGCCACCTCCATGTGCCACAGACACCGTCACCATCTGTACCAGAAAAAATAGTGTGGGCACTCTACCTGATAGAGACCTTCCCAGTCCCAGCAACTCATAAAAACTTGGGCCGAAAGGGACTCACTGTGGTCAAAAGTTAGGATGGTGATGCAAAGATGGTGCTACAATATGTCAAAGCAAATTAGACCCTACCTGCAGTGTCGATGGAGATACCATATGACGATGACATGCTATTGTGGGTGAGGATGCTTGTGTTATAGCACCATCCCAGGGCAATGGCTTTTAATACATGGGTTGCATGATGAACACTCCAGATGAAGGGTGAAAGCAGTAGCCCAAACTTATGTTTGGTGGCTGGACATTCTGTGGAGAAATCATCCAGTGCCTGAGCTGTGAAACCCAGCAGTCATTGCCACCACTGGTAAACATGCATCCTTGGGAGTGGCCAGGTCAGCCATGGTCAAGGCTGTACACGGACTTCGCAGGACCATTCGTGGGACATATGTTCATCATCCTGGCTGATGCACATTCAAAATGGCTGGATGTCCAAGTTATGACAGATTTTTGCCATCCGTGTCATCTCATTTGGTCAGCCCCTTCCCACCCAGCTTCCAATGGTTTGGCAGAACCAGCTGTATAAATGTTCAAATCATCTCTGCAAAAACAAGTTCACAGGCCACCGCCTTTAAGTTTAGCAACTTTCCTATTATATAATACTATGCCAAATGCAATCACAAGGATTACACCAACTGAATTATTAATGGAATGCTGCCTATGAGCCTGTTTGGATTTGATATTTCCAGATTTGGCAAGGAGGGTGGAGGCTAGGTAAGCTTCCCAGAAAGAAAAAGGGACAATTTTCCAGGTTGATGATTTAGTCATGTCGGGAATTTTGGTGCAGGAATGACATGAGTGGCAAGCAAAACCGTGGAAAGAATGGGGCCAGTCTCATACATTGTGGAAATACAAGGTAGCTGTATATAAAAAAAAGTATGTGGATCATTTGAGAAAGAGGGTTGAGCCTGATACAGGGGAATACCAGGTGTGTCTGGTGGTGAATCCTTTGAGGGCCATGTGATCAAGCCAGACTCTGTGGAGAGGTTGGGTGGGAAGCCGAGTCAACTGGGGAGTGATGGCGCACGTTCTGAACAGGGAGGAATCTCAATTGAAGCAAGGTTAGAGAGACTAGACATGTATTGCAGAACTGTTAGATAGTTAATAACTCAATTATTATTTGAAGCCACAACAAATCTCCTTCAACTTTACTACAAATAAAAACATGGATTTTGATTGACCCTTCCCTAATTACTGTCTCAGAATTGTAACCTTATCGTCCTCTCTGTCATTGAACCGACCTTCTAATCCCATCTTCTCACCATTATTAACTTCACTTACTTTCATCTCCATTATATTGCCCATCTCCACCCATGCCTCAGCCCACCTCCCTGAAACCTTCATCCATTTCTGTTACTTCCTGATTCAACTACCCCAGTGCTCACCTGGCTCCCAACTTGCATCCTCCATAAATTTCAGTTCAACTCTGCTGCTAGCTTCCGATTCCGCACCTGGTCCCCACTCATTCTGTGCTCACTGATAAACATTGACCATTAGTCCTGTGGTGCTGTGATTTTCTTTGTGTTCACATCCTTCTATGTTCTTGTTTTTTGTTTGTTTTTTTTTTTCCATCCCTATCACCTCTTCCAGCCCTATAATCCCCCCAAAACTCGACATCTCTTCAACTGTGGTCTTTTGTGTGTGCCTCATTGTATTTGTCGCACTGGCAGTTGTACCTTCAGCTTTGTAGGTCTTAAGCTCTGGAAATCTTCCCTTAAGCCCTCTGGATGGAATTTTCTTGTCCCGCCTGTCACGGGAATCGTAGCAGGCGGGGCACAGACCATGCAAAGGTCCATTGACCTCGGTCTTGAGGTGTGCGGGACTGGAAAATCCCACTCCCTGTCTCTCCACCTTATTAAAACCTACCTGTTTGACCGAGCTTTTAGGCTCCTCCTATAGTTCTGTGTCCAGTTCTGTCTGAATTTATTCCTGTGAAGTGCATTGAGATGAAAAATGCAAGTTATTGTTGTTGACACCAGATTGAAAGTGGACTCAGATCCCAAAGCAGAGTTATTCTTTTTAAGTCTGTAGAGACCACTTGATACTTGATCTAGCATGAATGCTTAATAAGAATAATAATTTTGTTGGCCATGGACACCATGGAGTGGAATATATTTGACAGGTGCTATACCAGAGTTCCAGTTCATGCCACTGCCGTGTTTATAGCTGTAGATCGTGAATCATGCCAAATAGAATGGATTCCATTTTCTCGTCACCTAATATGATGTTACACAGCAAAGCTCAACTGTCATAACAGTTGCTGGGGGTTGTTGCTAAGGGCATCAGAAGAAATAAAAGGGGAAAGGAAAATTAAATTGAGGCCAATCACCAGCAGAAAAAAATAAATGGGAAATCATTTTTTATTGATGACTGAAACATTCTGTAACTTTCTCACTCGTATGTAAATATTCTGGTTTAGCAATTATGGACTAAAACTTGGCAGGTGTCAGGATTCACTCCCTGTCAACACAAGTCTCATGTTGTCTCATTGACCTGACTGTACCCTTGTTCTGAGCAAGATCATGCTACAGATTACTGGAGCAGTGAGGAGGTGGTCAAGTAACATTCATAGAGAACATATCATACAGTGAATCCTCTTAAAGGCAGCCTGCTCCTCTTAAAGACAGTCTACTGTCCTTAAAGGAGATCTGCACTTAACGAAAGGGATCTGCTGCTAACTGCAAGTCAGATCTGCATAGATGGTAGAATAGGAAAGAAGGAGAGAGTGACAGATGTGGCCGTGGAGATGGACAGGAGACAACCATGTTTCTATATGAGGCCAGGATTTCCTCAAAGTTCATCTTCAGAAGGGATTAGAAGTGGAGGTTCAGGAAGGATGTTTTTGGATGGTGCAAACACGATGGGCTGAATGGCCTCTTTCTGCGGTTCTACAGAGGCAAGTTTGGATCAGGAGAAAGATTTGTCAGAGTTTCACCTACAACCTGATCCAAACCCATCCATTCTTCCAGTTAAAATCCTTCTTGTGCATTTCCCAGGACTCAGAATAAACCGATACAACACATCCATCTCCAGCTGAAATGAATGTTGATAACATGAAGACCAATTGGGAAAGTATCAATAATTAAAACTGGGCATTAGTTTATAGTGGAACCAAGGTTTAACAATGAATCTTAGTATGCCTGTTGTAAGCGTGATCTGTGATTCACTTGATGTCTTTGTTTGGCCCGCATGATGAGCATGTTTTAGATAGTATTACCAGTAAATTACAGCACTACAATAATTTACAACATAGCTTTTCTCTTTTAACTCTACAAATTTCCTATAATCAGTGGTCTATCACATGGGAGTGAAACAGTCTAATTCACAGACTGAGCTCTTTGTTATTTCCCTTTGATTCAGCCTGTCACCACACTCACATGAGTTGTACGTGAAGGAACCTTTTACCTGGTGTCCCTTTGCTGCGTGAGCTGGATGTAACTAACTGAACAAGAAGCCAGAGCTTAAATATCATGAGATATGAAGCAGGGTTCCCTTAATGAGCTAATCAGTGGTGTAACAGGCAGTTCAGAGGAATTTGCTAGTTTGTTTCCAGAGAGATATAATGAGAGATTGAGCAGTTTAGGCCTATATTTGCTAGAGTTTAAAGAATGAGAGGAGTTCTAATTGGAGTATATAAGACGATAAAAAGTATTGACAATGTAGATCTTCCTCTTATGGGGAAATCTAGAACTTTTAGAATAAGGGATGGCAGATTTAAAACAGAGATAAGGAGAAACTACTTCTCTCAAAGGGTCATGATTGTGTGGAATTCACTACCCCAATGGATACCATATTGAATGGGGGAGCAGGCTCAAAGAGCTGAATTGCCTTCTCCTGCTCCTAGTTCTTGTGTTCTCATGTAACACTGTCAGTTGTAATTAGCCCTTATCAGAATTGGCTATAAGACAGTTTGGAAAGTCCTGATTCATTTTGGCAGGAAGATTTTGGAGAGACAGCATAATATAAAGAGTGAAACTCTAAAGAGGGTGCAGAATCTGAGGGACCTTGGTGTGTATATGTACAGAAAGCATTGAAGATGGCAGACTGCAATTAATAAAGTATATAGTATCTTAGGTTTTATTAATAGCGGCATTTTGTACAAGAGTAAGGAGGTCATGTTGAACTTGTGTAAATACGAGTTAGGCCTCATCTGCAGTACTGTGTCCTGTTTTGGGTGTGATGGCGCGAAGGCATTGGAGAGAGAACAGAGGACATTCACAAGAATTATTCCAAGGATAAAGAACTGTAGCTATGACGATAGATGGGAGAGATTAGGACTGTTTTCCTTGGAGAAAAGAAGGCTGAGAGGCAAGTTGATAGATGTATTCAAGATCCAGAGGGGTATGGCGAGGGTAAATAGTGAGAAACTATTCCCACTCAAGACAGCACCAAGAACTAAAGGGCACAGATGGCAAAAGGAGTAAAAGTGATGTAAGCAAAGTTTTCACCCAGAGGATGGTTGGATTCTGGAATGAATTTCCTGAGAGGATGGTGGAGGCATTTTTGATCGAGGTATTCAGAAGGGAATGGGTTGCCAGCTGAAAAGAAAGAATGTGCAAGATTATGGGGAGCAGGCAGGGGAGTGGAGTTAGGTAGTTAGGTAGACTCTCTTTCTGAGAGTCAGTGCACCCAGTAGGCTGAATAGCTTTCTTTTGCACTGTAAAGATGCTGAGAGTTTGGGAAAGGCACTATAGAAATGCAAATCTTGTCAAATTATAATTATATATTCTGGTCACTGATGGCTGGGTGCTCTACCTATGAGCTACAGAATTTCCAGCTAATTAGTTCCTCAATATTTAATTTTTATTTTCAAATTTTGGACTTTTCCCCATTTATTTTAGATTAATTACTTTTTTTTAAAAAAGTATTTGATCTCCTTTTTGTTCCTTTGTCCTACTGATCTTCTCTTGCCAGTATTAATATTTCTTAACAAACTTGGTGATCAGAAGTATATTTCATAGCATTTGGATTTTTTTGAATAATGAAAGTGAGTTGGGCGGGATTTTCTGGCCGTGAGTACCCCAAGACCAGAAATTCCTGCCCAAGCTCAATGGAACTTGAATGGTCCACTGATATTCCTGTCTCACCCTCTACGATTCCTGGGATGAGCAGGACGGGAGAATTTTGGCCATTAACTTTAAATGGCAAAGTCAGCTCTCTGGAAACTTGAGCCTTTTTAACTTGTGCCTCCACTGAATCATTCCTGCCATTATACCAGCAATTCCTGCCGCCCCTTTAGCCTAGCCGATTCATGGCTCCCAAATTCTTCTTTCCACTGTTTTCCTTTGACTTTTCTATGAAGCATCTTTGCCATTTTAATCATTAAAGTATTCAAATATAAATTGAAACTGGATCGCCGTCTGACCCAAAGGGTGCACACAGTAAAAAGTCTGACAACACCAGGTTTTAGTCCAACCGATTTATTTGATAGTAAATGCATAAGCTTTCGAGGTTTCCCTCTTCATCACCTGACGAAGAGGGAAACCTTGAAAGCTTGTGCGTTTACTATCAAATAAATCGTTTGGACTAAAACCTGGTGTTGTCAGACTTTTTACTGTATTTACCCCAGTCCAACGCTGGCACATCCACATCATGACTACTATTGACACCCCAAAGGGTACATGCAGAAACAGGTTGTATTTCAGTTTTTTAGGCATAGTAACTTTAGCAGATAGCTAATACTACTCAAATTTTGAAAATGGCTTTCTGAGAAATTCTTTAAACACAACTTGAGAACTGGGTGAATAAAAAGGTGACGGAAATTCATTCAAAAATGATCAGACAGTAAATTAAGGACATGGTAAATCTTTGAAAACAGATCTTTATGTTTCACATATTGGAGCAATTAAGAAGCTTGGAATTTTGAATCAGATAGAGCATGGGATTAGATTGACATAGAATCCTACAGTGCAGAAGGAGGCCATTTGGCCCATTGAGTCTACACTAACCACAATCCCATCATTCCATGGATTTATCCTCGCTAGTCCCCCTGACATTAAGGGTCAATTTAACGTGGCCAATCGACCTAACCTGCACATCTTTGGACTGTGGGAGGAAAACGGAGCACCCAGAGGAAACCCATGGATAAGGGAGAATGTGCAAACTTCACACAGCCAGTGCCCTAAGCTGGGAATCAAACTCAGGTCTCTGGCGTGGTGTGGCAGCAGTGCTAACCATGAGTGCTAACATGAAACAGTAAGCAATTATTGAGCAACCAGCACAATGCCTTCATGTTTGTTCTGGGATCTTTGTTATACCAATTTCTTGTGAATGAAATTAATTGTCAAATATGCTATCAAAAGAAGCTACCAACAAAGTATTGAATAATTGCATCCACTCTGTGACTCTTATGTTCCAGTAATTAAGCAATCTTGGGGGATGAAATGTAGTGAACTATGACACTTGTAAGCACAAAGCGTTTGAGTACAATGTTAGAGATGTTCATTGGAGGGCGGTTTTCTGTTTGTAAACTCATGCTCTGATTTAATTCCAGGTGTGATCATTGTCCCCAGTGCTGGTGTTGGCATTATCCTAGGGGGCTACATTATCAAAAAACTCAAGCTTGGTGCTGGTGAATCGGCTAAGCTCGCTATGATCTGTAGTGGGGTTTCTTTGTTATGCTTCTCTACGCTGTTCATTGTTGGCTGTGAAACCATTAACCTTGGTGGCATCAATATACCATATACCACAGGGTAAGAATGATCTCTGTTAACATTTTACCCTTCTGTTCAGTATTGTAAAGTATTGCCTGTGAGGGTGAAATTGGTCTTCAGTGGCGGTGCAAAATCAATGATAGCAAATTGACAGGCCCTTTCACACTGCGTTGACTTCAAACAAAAAGAAAATCAGCCATGGTGTACAACGAGCTGCCGATTCATGATCAGAAAAGATTAATCCCACCCTCCCTGTGACAAAATAGGCCACATAGTATTGGTTTTGTGGCATGAAATGTGTAAAGTGTTTTCGCATCCATAACAGTAGATTCCAATGTAAGAACAGATTGTGGACTGGTCTTGTGTACGGTGTAATGTAGAGAATTGACAGGATGGTACTGAATTTATTGTGTGCTTGCTTTACATTGTCGTAAGGATTAAACGTGATCATCACACAGATTATTCTGCAAAGAGGCATCAGCTGATGGCAGTCTTCAAATTCTGGCAATTGTTGAGTCCTTATTAAAACAATGAGCTGTCTGTTCTGAATGACGTTTCTCTTGGAACAGGAGAAGAAAGAGGAATGGGAGTAAACAATTCAGCCCCTCAAGCTTCGTCCACTAATCACTAAGATCATGGTTGATCTTCTGCCTCAGCTCCAATTCTCTGCACTTGATTCCTATTAAAGAAGAAGAAAGCTGAATCCTCTTACTGATTAATCCATTCATAAATATTGGCAAAAACAAGCCAAATTTTGCACCTAATTATGAAGTAAATAAACAGCTTTAATTTGATTTTTTTTTTGTCACATATATTAACATACAGTGCAAAGTATTATTTCTTGCACACTATACAAAGCATACTGTTCATAGAGTACATACAGGAAGACGGGGAGGAGAGGGTACAGAATATAATGTTACAGTTATAGCTAGGGTGTAGAGGAAGATCAACTTAATATAAGGTAAGTCCATTCAAAAGTCTGACAGCAGCAGGGAAAAAGCTGTTCTTGAGTCAGTTGGTGCACAATCTCAGACTTTTGTATCGTTTCCCAGTTGAAGACAATGTCTGGGGTGCGTGGGATCCTTCATAATGCTGGCTGCTTTTCCAAGGTAGTGGGAAATGTAGATGGAGTCAGTGGGTGGGAGGCTGGATTGTGTGATGGATTGGGCATTCTTTCTGGTTATATCACAGCTTGGTGTGGCTTCTGCTCTGCCCAAGACTGAAAGAAACTGCAAAAGGTTATGAATGTAGCCCAATCCACTCAAATCAGCCTCCCTTCCATTGACTCTGTCTGAACTTTTCACTGCCTCAGCAAATTAGCCAGCATAATTAAGACCCCAGGCACATTCTATCTTTCACCTTCTTTCATCAGGAAAAAAGATACTAAATTTGAGGTTACGTACCAATCAACTCAGGATCAGCTTCTTTCCTGCTGCTGTCAGATTTTTGAATGGACTGACCTTGCATTAGGTTAATTTTTGCCCTACACCCTAGCTATGATTGTAACAAAACATTCTACACTCTCTTGTTTCCTTCTCTATGAACAGTATGCTCTATCGGTATAACGTGCAAAACATAATATTTTTCACTATATGCTAATGCATCTAACAATAATAAATCAAATCAAATTAACAGGGTTCTTTGAAGAATGGGTATATCCAGCTTCATGAGACTAAAGAGTGCCAATTCTACAGACTGGGGTAGTTTTAATCTTAATTCTTTAATTTTAATGAAAGTAGGTGAGAACATTGCAGATGCTCCAATTATGATCTTGCAAAGCCTCTCAATTCCAGAAACTTTTCCCTTAGATTGGAAGATTGTGAATTTCACTCCATCATTTAAGGCAGATAAGAATGGGAAAGCAGGGAAGCATAGACTGGTTAACCTCACATCTATTGTTTGGAAATGACCAGAGTCGAGAATTAAGGATAGCGTGACTGAGCATCTTGAAAATATTCAAGTTATCAGAGAATGCCAGAATGGATTTGGAAAGGATAGTTCATGCCTGACTAAACTCATTAAATTGTTTGATGTGGTGATTCGAATAGTGGACAGGGTTATTCTATGAATGTTATTCATACAGACTTTCAGAAGGCATTTGATATAACCCCCCATATGTCCCTCTGCCGCTGGATCAAACTCCAGGAACTCACTTCTTTACAGCACTATGGATGTACTTACACCATTTTCTCAAGGGCAATAAATGCCAGCCTAGCCTAGCCAGCAATGTCCATATTCCCTGATAAAATAAATAAAGAAAAAGAGACTGGGAGTTAAAGTTGAAGTTCGTGGTGTTAAAGACAACTTGTCTTTAATTGACTACTTTGCTAGAGAGAGATGGGATAATGGACAGGTACTCTAACTGGGGGATGTGACCCAAGGTGCCTCACAAGGTTCTGTGTTGGATCCTCAACTATTCACCATATTTATTAATTACTTCGATGATGGGATAGAAAGCCACGTATCCAGATTTGCTGATGTTGCAGATATTGGCAACACTGTTAAGCTGTGTAGATGGACGTAAAATGATGAAGAAATGTTGATAAATGAACAGAATAAACAATGGCAAATGGATTTCAGTGAAGGCAAATGCGAGGTCATCCACTTTGGACATAATAAGGAAATGAAAGAGTATTTTCAAAATGATGTCCAGATACATTGATTATTAAAATTTTATGAAGCAGAGGACACCGACTTCAGGAGTTTGGTTTAAGATCCAATGGTACATGGGAAAAAGCTTTTTGCACAATGAGTGGTTAAGATCTGCAGTTCACGCCTGGTAATAGTAGAGGCAGATTCAGTCATGGCTGTCAAAAAGAAATTGGATAGGCACCTGGAGAGAAAATAAATTGCCGGGCTGTGTGGAAAAGGTGGGAGAGTAGAATGAGAAATGGAAACAGGAGTTGACCATTCAGCCCCAACATACTGACCTGTCAGTCGATAAGATCATGCTTGATCTGACTGTGGCTTTAACTCCACTTTCCTATCTGCTGCCCTCCCGCATACAACCCCCCCAACCATAAGCACCTTTAACTTCCATATTGATCAGGAAAGAGAAGTAAAAGTTCTGAGAATAAAAGCTCATCTTCATATCCACTTATTTTTAAACTGTGTCCTCATGTTTTAGATTACCCCCAAGGGGAAATATCCTCTCAGCATCCATCTCTCATCCTTCTAAACTTCGATTATAGACACAATCTGCAATAGACTTTTCCTCATAAGACAAACACTTCATCCAAGGAATCAGCCAAGTGAATTTTCTCTGAACTGCCTGTAGTACCATTATTTCCCTGCTTAATTAAGGAAACCAAAGTATACATAGTGGTCCAGATGCAATCTCACTAAGACCTCTACCTTCCTACCCTTATATTCCATTCCCCTTCCAAAACAAGGGCAACATTCCATATGCCTTTCCACACACTTGTTGTACCTGTATGCCTTTTGTGATTCATGTATTAGGACACCCAGGTCCCTCTGTAACATGGATTTCAGAAATCACTTTCCTTTTCAATAATAATCTACATTTTTGTGCTTCTTGTCAAAGTAGACAATCCACATTTTCCCACATTATTCTATGCTACATCATCCAATTTATTTCCAACTCATTCAACCAATCTAAATCTCTTTTCAAAAGACGTTTGCTCCCAAGGAAGGTGCACAGAGATGGGAATAATACCAGCCAATCACCACTCTTTGCTCTTATTTCCTCTATGCCAGTTCACCCAGTATCCTCCATGGGCAGAGCTCAGAAACCAGGCTAAAATAAAATAAAATTCTATACTTCACAATACAAAAATAACTCTCATTCACGAAAGGCCATCCAATCAATTTTAAAAGCTTCAAGTACTCCATTCCTTATAAAACAAACATTTGTATTCCAAATCCCACAAAATCTTTTAATGACCTCTTTGATCTGTCAATCAAACTGTGAACATACAGCCCTCTACTGTATTAATGACAAGTTGCGGAAAGCAGTCAAGCATTAATAATGATATAATGATCGTACTTAGGGTTGTGTCAACAAACAACTTTTAAACTGCTGGAACAGATTTCTTTCAACTCGCAGACACAGGCAGGCTTTTCCCCCCCCAAAGTTGGCTCTTTAAGTAATTTGGCGGCTTGACAGGTGCACAGATATTAACCATCCTTCATGAGCTTTGTCTTTTCTAAAAAGTCTCAACTCCCAAATTGCAGGTTAAGTTCATGGAATCATAGAAACCCTACAATGCAGAAAGAGGCCATCTGGCCCATTGAGTCTGCACTGACCACAATCCCACCCCATATCTCTATGTATTTACCTACTAATCCCTCTAACCTATGCATGTCAGGACTCTCGGGCAATTTTTAGCATGGCCAATCAACCTAACCTGCAAATCTTTGGACTGTGGGAGGAAACTGGAGCACCTGGAGGAAACCTACACAGACATCATGGGCCAAATTTCATTGCAGTTCTTGCTGCAATGAAATAGGAGCCTACTTAAATTCAGCATTGAGTTCAAATGCTGAGTTCTGGTTTCCCACATGTGGGAGTCATGTTCTGTCCCCCATATACACTTGCAAAAATTGATTCTATTGGCAATGCAGGCGGGACCTCCAGATCCAGCGTCCATACCAATTCTGGATATGAATGGACTCTCCATGATCCAGACTTTTATGTCGTCTTTACAACTTGTTTCCATTTTTTAACTATCTTTGTGTTATCAGCAAATTTATATACTGTATTGTTGGTGTCTCCATCTAAGTCATTAATATAGAAAGTAATTTATTGAGGGTCCAGTAGTGATTCCTGTAGCACTCCGTTAGTTAGAATTTACTGACCTGAAATTGATAGATTTATTCTGATTTTCTGCTTCCTGTTAACTTACCAGTCCTTGGTACATGATAATATGTTATCCCTAATGCATTGAACACTTATGTTGTGTAGTAACCTTTTATGTGGCTCCTTTATTGAATGTCTTTTGGAAATCCAAATACACCACATCTACTTATTCTCCATTATCCATCCTGCTTGTTACTTCCTCAAAGAATTCTAATAAATTAGTCAAACGGGATATCCCTTTCACAAAACCATGTTGACTTGGCCTGATAGTATTATGATTTTCATTTACCATCCCAACTAGGAGTTATATCGCTGTTCTATATAAAACATGGAATTCCCTTTCTAACAGTGTTGTGTGTGCCTATGCCACATGGACTTCAGCGGTTTAAAAACGTGGCACACAAACACATTCTCAAGGGCAATTAGAAGTAGATATCACGTGGATGTCACTAATGTCTGTTTAAACCTGTCTATCATCAGCAAAAAATAAATCTTGATGTCTGTAATTCAATTTGAAATGTGTAATGAATTAGCAAGCTCTGTGGGGTTTTTTTGTGTAGAAGGAATGATGCTAGTAACAGCTCTTTTGTTTTCCTTCCAGAAGTGGCCTAGCCAGTAAAACACACATCCTGTAAAAGAACAAAAAAAGTCTTACTTAATAATGAATTCAAGCATTTTCCCAATGACAGATGTTAGGTTAACTGGCATATAGTTTCCTGCTTTCTGCCTATCTCCTTACTCGATAGAAATGTTACATATGCAGTTTTTGGGGAAAGAAATTCAAATTTCCTATGGTTCTCACCATAGTGACTCAGGTCTCAGAATACATGTGAGTGTTTGCACCTAAGGTCTTCCTGACTCGTGAAAAGGCCAAATAAAGATATCTGGAAGGTACCACAAATTGGCATTTGCGACCAAAAATCCTATTTTTTACTTTTCTGTCTTTATTTGGAAGTCAAAAATCCATATTGAAAGGGTTAAATTACAAGGCACAATTATAAAAAAACTGGGATTGCATTTCCTGAAGTTTAGAAGGTGGGTGTATGGAGTTGGTTTATAAATCAGCCATGACCTCATTGAATGGTGGAATAGGCTGGAGGAGCAAGATGGCCTACACTGCTTCATAAAATCCTCAATCTCCACTGAAAAAAGCAAGGGCAAAAAAAAGCTTATACCAATTGACATAGGAAAGGAAAAAGTGAAAATGGTTAAGATATGATTGAAATATACTTACCTTAATATTACTTTGCCCTTTATATGACTTCCAGAATAATTAGCTATCACTTAACGGCCTGGGTGCAGATTCACATGGATGTCACTAATGTCTGTTTAAACCTGTCTATCGTCAGCAAAAAATAAATCTTGATGTCTGTAATTCTATTTGAAATGTGTAATGAATTAGCAAGCTCTGTGGGGTTTTTTTGTGTAGAAGGAATGATGCCAGTAACAGCTCTTTTGTTTTCCTTCCAGACCTTCACTTACAATGGCACACAGAAATTTAACAGGTGGCTGCAATGTTAACTGTGCATGCAGAATTCATGAGTACGAGCCTGTCTGTGGATCAGATGGGATCACGTACTTCAGCCCTTGCTTGGCTGGCTGCTCAAACGTGGTCAATGAAAGCACAGGGGTGAGTAACTCTTACCACGCAGTTGTGAATGTCAAAATAACATTCCCACATGATAGTCTCACATTCAGCAGAATTAGACTGAGGGCAGTTTTGGTTTTGTACAACAAAGTACAATGGGTGATTTCCATGGGGCAGCATGCAGGCACAGTGGTTAGTACTACTGCCTCACAGCGCCAGGACCCAGGTTCAATTCATGGCTTGGGCCACTGTGTAGAGTTTGCACATTCTCCCCTTGTCTGCGTGGATTTCCTCTGGATGCTCCGGTTTACTCCCACAGGCCAAAGATGTGTGGGTCAGGTTGAATGGCCATGCTAAATTGCCACTTAGTGTCAGGGGAACCAGCAGGGTAAATGCATGGGGTTACGGGGATAGGGCCAGGGTGGGATTGTTGTTGTTGCAGTCTCAATGGGTTGAATGACCCTCTTCTGCACTGTAAAGATTCTATGATAACGTGGAAACTTCACATAGTCACCCAAGGCTGAATTCGAACCCCAATACCAGGCACTTTGAGACAGCAGTGTTAACCACTGTCCCACCGTGCTGAACCAGTCTGATAAACATTTATTGCATCCAATTAATTTTCAGTGATTTGTGTACAGGGGTCTCCAGGTTGCTTTTTAAAAGTATCCTTCTTTTCCATTCTTCTTACCAATGTGGATAATTTTACATTTTCCTAAATTATCGGTGGAATCTTGTGCCCTAAGGGGCAATTTAGCATGGTCAATCCAGCTAATTTGCACATCTTTGGGAGAAAACCTGAGCACCCAGAGGAAATCCAAGCAGACACGAGAGATAATGCAGATTCTGCACAGACAATGACCCAAGCCAGGAATCGAACCCGATCCCTGGCACTGTGAGGCAGCAGTGCTGAACATGCTGCCACAATATGTTCTTCCCACATCTGTCTGGCTTTCCTCCAGATGCTCTGGTTTCCTCCCACATTAAAAAGTCTGACAACACCAGGTTTTAGTCCAACCGATTTATTTGATAGTAAACTCACAAGCTTTTGAGGGGACTCCCTCTTCGTCAGGTGAATGGACTCTCCCCTCAAAAGCTTGTGAGTTTCGTATCAAATAAATCGGTTGGACTAAAACCTGGTGTTGTCAGACTTTTTACTGTGTTTACCCCAGTCCAACGCCGGCACATCCACATCATTCCTCCCACATGCCAAAGATGTACAAACTAGGTGGATTAGCCATGCTAAATGCACAGGGTTATGGGGTTAGGGCAGTGCTAGACTTGGGTAGGAAGCTCTTTCGGAGAGTTGGTGCAGACGCTATGGGCTGAATGACCTCCTTCTGCACTGTGGGGCTTCTCTGGTTTCTTTGAGAGGGATTTCCTATGAGGAGAAATTGAGAAGAATTTATTCTCTAGAGTTTAGCAGAATGAAAAATGACCTAACTGTAATGTATAAAATTCTTTACATCGGTCAGGTTCGCTGAGAGTTTGTTTTCTCTGCCTGGAGAATCTGAAACTAGAGGGTCACAGACTTGAGGGGCTGATTGGTCTAAATTGTTCCTGTAAACTCAATGGCTATTGGGCGCCTGGAAATTGAGTCAAATGGACAGTTGTCTAGTTCGAAGTCCTGGACCTAGCAGTTGTATGTTAGCCACTTATCAGTTCATAGGTTGACCGTTGATTCAATGTTCTCTTTTATACTGCAGTAATATCTTTGGCATTGCATTTTCAACTGTAACAGGACATCAGGTTCTTTTTATTTGGAAATCCTGTTAAAGTGGTGGTCTGTGACAGTACATACTGTCTTTAGTTTGTTCAATTATGTAGTGTAAAGGAGGATAACTACCCAAGCAGCACAAAAGAGTTAGCTACTGATTGATTCAGTGTAAAAAGGAATAAATACTAACTGATGTGTAAAAGAGGGATAATTATAACACAGTTTAAAAGGGTAAATACTGACTGTGGATTTCCTTCGAAGAACAGACATTTTCTTTTATATTTGAATAAAGTCAAAAGTTTCTGATATTTTCTGAAGGGATTGGTTTAATGTCCTGAATTTGTATTGTAGGAAGAGTTGAACAGCTGTATTGGCAGTGTTACTGCCTTGTGCAATAGCTGTCTTAAGGATTCTTGCAGAGACTGAAAGTAAGCTGTAATTAATGTCAAGCAGTGCTCCTTCCTGAGTCTTGAACATGTTTTTCCAGATGAGGAACTACACTGACTGCGCCTGTGTTCAAAGCCGGCAGGTGATAACCCCACCAACGGTTGGACAGAGAAACCAGCTGCGGTTGGTCATTGTGAAAACGTATTTGAATGAGAATGGCTATGCTGTATCGGGCAAGTGTGAGAGGACGTGCAATACGCTCATCCCTTTTCTGATATTCCTGTTCATCGTCACATTAATAACAGCTTGTGCACAGCCATCAGTTATCATAGTAACACTCAGGTAAGAGAATGGAGCCAACAGGCATCTCAGCTTAGGAGGTTTTAGAAGGATTTTCTCAGTAATATGTTTATTATCACATGACATCTTGGTACTATTTTTGGTACGGATCATGGGACACCCATTTAATGATGTCACTTTGTGACACGCAGCAAGGAGCATCCATTTAGAAAACTCCTGAAGTAAATATTTCAAGCCTCATTTGAAATGGAATGAACACACTGTGTTTGTCTCTCTCTGTTCGGGCTGATTTCATCTACATGTATTTGTTACTGACTGCAGTGCGATGAAGCAAGGATGTAAGAACAAACAACTATTGTGTGCCACTCGCTGTATCCATGGTGATTGCTGTCACTGACATTTCATTTTGAACCATGAAATTATTTTCAAAAGAATTACCCCCGACTTGCACGGGACAAGTATTTCCCATTCTGAATTGTCTAACACTACGATTTTGATCATCTGCAGGCCTTTGCACCTTTAGTAAATATTATAGAATCCCTACTGTGCAGAAGGAGGCCTTTCGGCCCATTGAACCTGCACTGATAACCCCACCCAGGTCCTATTCCTATAATCCCACATATTTACCCTGCTAATCCCCCTGATGCTAAGGGACAATTTAGCCTGGCCAATCCACCCAACCTGCACATCTCTGGGGGAAACCTGTCACCTGGAGGAAACCCACACAGACATGGGGAGAATGTGCAAATTCCACACAGTCACCCATGGCTGGAATTGAACCCAGGTCCTTGGAGCTGCGAGGCAATAGTGCTAACCATTGCGCCAGAAGCATACAATGGTTACAAGACACACAGAGACCATTTGGCTCATTGTATCTGTACCAGCTCTCTATAAGAGCCACACAGCTTGTTCCAATCCCCCTGTCTTTTCCAGATTTTATTGAATTCAAATTTCACCATCTGCCATAGTGGATTTGTACCGGTCCCAAAGTGTGACCCTGAACATGGAAAGCAGTAGTTCTAATACTGACTCTTGGGGAACTCCATTACCTTCCTCCAATTTGAGAAACAACCATTCATCATTACTCTCTTTATTGTCACTCAGTCAACTTTATATCCATGGTGCCAGTCTCTGGCTACTCCATTGGATTCAACTTTGGTATCAACCCTGTTATGTGGGCCTTGTCAAGCACAAGTTTTAAAGTCCATGTACACCTCATCCAACTGCTTTACCTCCATCAATCCTCTGTCATCTCATCAAAAAACTTAGTCAAGCATGATTTGCTCTTGACAAATCTGTGTTGGCTTTCCTTAATTAATTCACAGTCGTATGAGTGATGTTAGTTTTGTGCTGGCTTATTTCTAAAAACTTTCCCATCACCAACGTTAAATTGATTGACCAGTAATGTGGAATGTAGTCCAAGTGATAGTGGTCTGGCTTGCCAGCTGGAGAGCTGGTGAAAGCCCCTTTGGGGAAGTGGAGGCTGGCAGCTCTTCATTGCTCTGAGTGCCACCAGGAGAGTGGTGGTAGCTGTTGGCACTGCACCCGCCAAAGGCATTGATCTGCAAGGGACGTGGGCCACAGGAGAATGAGGATGGAATGGGGGTTGCAGGTTGGGGTCATTGGGTGGGAAGTGTAGCAGTTGGCTGGGGTGGGGGGTGGGGGGGGGGGGTGGTTGGGGGAAGGATTGAAAGAATAGGCAGAGTGGTGTTTCAATACAGACTTCCTCCCCTTTCTGGTGTTGGATCCCTCAATTGGGCATTGAGTGTCTTTGGATGAGGGATTCCTTCTAGGAGACCACAGGCAAACGCAGGCAGCATTTGCTTTTCTGCATCTCCATATGACGTGTGAACATAAGAACATAAGAACATAAGAAATAGGAGCAGGAGTAGGCCATCCAGCCCTTCGAGCCTGCCCCGCCATTCAATAAGATCATGGCTGATCTGTCGTGGCTCAGTTCCACATTCCTGCCCTCTCCCCATAACCCTTAATCCCCTCGCTTATCAAAAACCCATCAACCTGCGTCTTAAATATATTTAGCGAGGCAGCCTCCACCACTTCAACGGGCAGAGAATTCCAGAGATTCACCACCCTTTGAGTGAAGAAGTTCCTCCTCAACTCCGTTCTAAACTGTCCCCCCCTTTATCTTGAGGCTGTGCCCCCTAGTCCTACTGTCCTTTCTGAGCGGGAAGAGCCTCTCCACCTCTATCCTATCCATCCCATTCATCATCTTATATGTCTCAATGAGATCTCCCCTCATTCTTCTAAACTCTAATGAGTACAAGCCTAGTTTATTCAGCCTCTCCTCATAGCTCAGCCCCCTCAACTCCGGAATCAGCCTAGTAAACCTCCTCTGCACTCCCTCCAAGGCCAAAATATCCTTGTGTAAATACGGCGACCAAAACTGCACACAGTACTCCAGCTGCGGCTTCACCAATGCCCTATACAGCTGCAGCAAGACCTCCCTACGATGCTGATTGAATACCTGTAATGAGGAATAACTGCCCACTAAGGACCTTAGTTGGAGTCTGGGTAGAAAGGCCATCACCTTATAACCCAGGAATTAAATCCAGAAGGAATGCAATGAGATCCTCACATGGTGCCCTCCCATCCAATTAAATGCTCCTCTTCCTCCAAACATGTATTACATTCTACCCATAGTTACTGGGTTTATCCTTATACCTTTTTTGAACCAGAGTGTAACATTTACAATTTTCCTCTGGCAACATCTTATACCTAGGGAAGATTAGAAGAATATGGTCAACACCTCCTCAACTTCCAGCCATACTTCCCTCAGTATCCTTGGCTGCGGCTTATCTGGTCCTGGTGCTTATCAGCTTCAAATACAGTTTGCCCTTCTAATAACATTTCTTTACCAACTTTGTAACCTATTAATTGCCCCCAACCAGATCTTGTGAACTTTCTGAATTCAGCCTGGATCTCAGTTGTATTATCAAATTGACATTGGTCATACACATCTTTATTCTGCTTCATCTCATTCTCTTATCTCGCTTTTCTTCCAGGTAGCTCTGACTTTGTCGTAACTTTCTCCCTCATGTGAATGCATCTCAACTGTAATTTAACTATGTCCTCTTTAAAGACAGCTCATTGATCTATTATAGTTTTGCTTGTCAATCTTTATTTTCTGTTTACCCATTAAACTTGGTCCTTCCCCAGTTAATTATGTTCACTCTGACTTTCTCTTTGGATATTTCCACAGTTAACCCAAATCTAATAAATACCATAATCATTGCCCCTGCACCCTGCCCCCCAACTGTTCTCCTATTGAAGCTTGACCTATTCATGCCATCTCATTCCTAGAACCTGATCCAATAATGTTTCTTTCTTTGTTGGATTGACAAATATACCAATGCCTTCTGAATGCAGATTAGAAATTCTGCCCTTTACACTAATGCTATCCCAGTCTGTATCTGGATGATTAAAGTCCTCCATTGTCTCTACTATATCTTTTTGAACCTCTCTGTAATTTCCTTGCAAACTTGAATCCATGAATTTCCTTGAAGTTGCTCCTGCTGGTGTAACTCCAATGAAAGAGTCATGGAAATTTCCACACTAATAATATGTCCCATTCATTTCCAAGTTTAGGGTAACACTCGGTCCATTTGACATTCTGGACTAATTTTGATCACTTTAGGAAGGCAGGTATGCTTATTATCAGAGTGGAATTATACAGAGCATTAGTTCCTTATTGGTATGTTTTCTCCCTGTTTTTGCCAGATTACATGTTGTGTGGGTGGATGTGTGCTGATTCTATGGTAGCAGGAATTGGGGGGGCATTGGGGGGGAATAGGAAGAATTGTTCTAGCTATTTGGTCAGTCATTGTGATGTGAGCAGGCTAGCATAATCCAACACAGGAAGATGCTACATATGACTGACATGTTTGATGCATCCACAGAATACTAGGTGAGCTGCTTAGCTCTGAGTTTATAATTATGAACAAGTTACCAAGCAAAAATACTGTTCCCTTTCTTTCAATTAAATCATTTTTAAACTCCCATAGAAGTAAAATTAGCTTCCTACCTAATATTCCTAAAAATTACATTTATTGAACAATAAGTATAAGCAATTCAACTGTTTGGGAAAACAATAATGAACCATACCCATCATTTTACCCATTCTCCATTTTCAGTGTTTAGAATTTCTCTCTCTTGAGTTGCTCCTCTTGTCGATACTTCTGCTTCCTTAATTATGCTGGCCGCTTTGCTGAGGCAGTGGGAAGTGTAGACAGAGTCAATGGATGGGAAGCTGGTTTGAGTGGTGGATTGGGCTCCATTCACAACCTTTTGTAGTTTCTTGCGGTCTTGGGCAAAGCAGGAACCATATCAAGCTGTGATACAACCAAGAACCAGGTACTTAGATTGGAGAAACAGGCAGTTCTACTTGGAGAAGAGAAGATAGAGGTATTTAAAATTGTGAGGAGTCTGGACAGAGTAGATAGGGAAAGTTTTTCCCATAGCTGAAAGGATCGAGAATGAGAATAATGGTAGGAAGGATTATTACTTACGTGGAGAAAAACTGCAGCAGGCGACGGTGCAGAGGGACCTCGGGGTCCTTGTGCATGAGTCGCAAAAACCCAGCTTGCAGGTGCAGCAGGTGGTCAGGAAGGCAAATGGGATGCTGGCCTTCATAGCGAGGGGGATTGAATATAAAAGTAGGGAGGTCTTGCTGCGGCTGTATAGGGCATTGGTGAGGCCGCAGCTGGAGTACTGTGTGCAGTTTTGGGCGCCGTACTTACGCAAGGATATTTTAGCCTTGGAGGGAGTGCAGAGGAGGTTTACTAGGCTGATGCCGGAGTTGAGGTGGTTGAGCTATGAGGAGAGGCTGAATAGATTAGGCTTGTACTCGTTAGAGTTTAGAAGAATGAGGGGAGATCTCATTGAGACGTATAAGATGATGAATGGGATGGATAGGATAGAGGTGGAGAGGCTCTTCCCGCTCAGAAAGGACAGTAGGACTAGGGGGCACAGCCTCAAGATAAAGGGGGGGCTGTTTAGAACGGAGTTGAGGAGGAACTTCTTCACTCAAAGGGTGGTGAATCTCTGGAATTCTCTACCCGTTGAAGTGGTGGAGGCTGCCTCGCTAAATATTTTTAAGACGCGGGTTGATGGGTTTTTGATGAGAGAGGGGATTAAGGGTTATGGGGAGAGGGCGGGAATGTGGAACTGAGCCACGACAGATCAGCCATGATCTTATTGAATGGCGGGGCAGGCTCGAAGGGCTAGTTGGCCTACTCCTGCTCCTATTTCTTATGTTGTTAAGAGTTATTGTGATTACCAAAAAAAAAATGCAGTGGCGACAGATGGGAAAACATTCTTATGCATCAAGTTACAATCTAGAATACAATGCTTGAGAGTGTGTAGGTGACAGATTCAACTCTGGTTTTCAGAAGAGAATTGTGGGGAAATGTGGTAAGTGGCAGAAATTGGACACAGGCATGGCCTCCTGTATGCTGCAATAATTCCTGAAGTTACTATCAGTTTTCAATGAAGTAATGACAATGAATGCTGATAGTTCCTTCTTCATTCCCACCATAAAAACTAGGACTGTTAATTTTCTTTTAAAAAAATTTTTACGTGCGGAATTTTATTTTGGTGTGACTTTCTGATCCCTGGTTGTTTGAATGGTTTGCCACACTGTAAAACACCTCCCCCAAGTATTTATTGGATGCCCAAATTGCTCAGTGATCCTACATGTTAACTGAGAATAGCAGGAATTCCCCAAAAGCCACATTCACTCTTCCCTTTTAATGTCTGCCTCTGTACTCTCAGCTGTTTGGCATGGAACCCACTGTAGAATACTAAAACAATTTAATGAAAGAACCATGGCATAAAGAAACAAAACAACACAAATCTCACGTTGAGGAGAGAAAAAGCTTAGTCACTAACAAGAGCACAGAAGCCACAAGTTAAAACAGATTGAGGTTGCTGATATGCAACACGTCCATAAATTCCTGATTTGCCACCACTTCCAGATACAGTAGGGTGGCTGAAAGCAGAAGTTGTCTGGTGCATCACAGAAATAGCAGCTGAGAAGGACATAATTTTGGCTCTGATGACATTTGTAAACTTTACTGTCTTGATTTCATCTACCCTCCTTTATATGAAATTACAGTAAGCTATTTATTGTTCCCTATAGGTATAGGGCCTGGGTAGGATTGTGGTTGGTGCAGACGCTATGGGCCAAATGGCCTCTTTCTGCCTTGTAGGGATTCTATGATTCTTCTATATCAACAGGCAGCAAGAATTCTCAAGAACTCTTCCAATTGGTCACCAATGGTCGCATGCTGGTTATGTTATTGGATAAGAAATCCAGAGAGAACAAGTTTAAATCTCACAATTGGCAGTTTGATGTGTTGAATTTAGTACAGAAAAAAAGAGAAATAAACAGATGCTATCAGTTTTTTTTAAAAAAAGGATCACAACTTGTCAAGACTGTTGTAAAAAAAAACCCAACTGATTTGTTAATGTTGTTTAGGGAAGGAAGTCTTTACCCAATCTAATCTATTTGTGAGACTAGACCCACAACTCATTAACTGCCTAGTGACACACTCAACTGCATCAAAACACACTGAAAGAAGGTTCACTTTCATTCAAGCCAGTGAAGGGTGGCTTTCCCTGGAAATGAACATTAAAAAAAGTGCTGGTTTAGATCATCTTTTATCTGCACCTGCTAATTTCAGTTTTTAAACTAGGATGCCCATAAATGTTACAAAGCTTATGTGGAGCACGTGATTTTGCAATTCCTAGTCTGCTATGTGACTAGGGGCTGGTTCAGTTAGCTCAGTTAGGAAGTGGATCGTGTGGTACAGAATAACACCAACAGAATGGGTTCAATTCTCATTCCAGCTGAGGTAAACGTACAAGCTGCCTCCTCACCTGCCCAAGCTTGGTGTGGAGTGCTGTCCCACAAGCTAAATAACCAATTCCCTCTCTCTATTAGCAAGAGATTCCCATAGTTTCTCATGTACTATTACCCACCTACCTATGTAACGTGAGCATGTTTAGTTTGACACCCCAAGCCATATTGTTACTATCTGATACTAGATTACACTTACCCAGCTGTAAATCAATGTTTGGACACATTTTCTCTCAGGTTGCAACAAAAAGAGATAAATAAAAAATGAGTTATCTTGCTTACATGCACAACAAAAGAGGTATCAAGCAGCCTTGGGGTTTACTGGCTTTCAGTGAGTAAGCAATACTTTTACTAAAATGGACTCTGCCGAAACATCTGCCTTTAATTTCATTGTATCCATGGGGTTAGCGACACACTTTGAACCTCATTCTATTTTGCTGGAGGAAGGATTTGAAGCATTGGTGAAGAATTGACTGATAGGTAGTGAGGAAATATTCCCTCCTCAGGACAGGAACAATAGAGAACTAAAATCATGACCCCAGGCCGCTCCTTTCAGGGGGACATTGCTGTGAGAAAAAGGAATTAATTTAATAAAGTGGAGGAAAACTTGTGATGTTAATTTGATAATAGACCTTGATTCTGGGTATAAATGCCACAGCATGGGAATGTGTGGTGAATTGAGGGTTTGATTCAGGTAATGCCCTCAGCACAAGTCTGATTTTTCGTGACAGAATGGAACAAAACTAACTTAGATAATTTTCTGTTTTAGGTCTGTGGAAGATCAGGAGAGACCTTTTGCGCTGGGTATGCAATTTGTTCTCTTACGAACCCTTGGTAAGTGGCTAATTTCTTTTATCACCTGGCAATGAATACTTAGTAAAGTTACTGAGATTTGAAACATTTTTAGAATGCATTTTAGGTAAAAAAGTGGAACACCATGTATTTAAATGCCACAAGAACAAGCTATGGGTCAGTGATACCTTTGGTAATATCTTATTAACTTAATTATTTCTGCTTAGTTCATACTTAAAGGTAGAGAGCTGTTGATCAATGATTTACATTTATCTAACACCATTCACGACTTTAGGATAGTCTATAGTGCCTGACAACAAATAGAATATTTCTGACGTGTAGGCACTATTGCATTGTAGGAAATGAGGCAAGCAATTTTCACATAGCAAGACATCAAAATGATAATGGCCAGATAATCTAGTCTCATGATAATGGCCAGATAATCTATTCTCGTGATGTTGGTTGAGTGGTGAATATGGGCCAGGAGGACGCTGGAGAGAAAATTCCTTTTCTTCTTCCAAGTAATGCCATGGGATTTTTTTAATGTTCATCTGAAAGGCTGTCAGGGCCTTGTTTAACATCTTATCCAAAACATAGCATTTCTGAGAGTACAGCACTTCCTCGGATTACATCTCCAAATTAGTCTTAGATTTTGTGTGTTGAATCCACTATCTTTTGACTAGTTGGTTGCCATCGCGGCATGGCGAATGTTTGAGAGATTACAGGGAGACATTGTGCCTTGGGCTTCCTGGAACACATGGCTGCTTTGACAATTAGGATCTCCTGCTAATCACCAGAGCTTGGAGGAGGGCTCACAGACAGTTCTTGTCAAACCTTTAAATGGGTGACCGTAACTGACTTCTGGATCATGGCCTGAACCCTCTCCTTTTGGACACCACGCCCTGGGTGTGGAGCTTGCTGCATACAGCTAGTTGGCCACCTTGTCGCCAGGCCATTGCCAATTGGCTGGAGGGTTTGCTGCGATAGTGCAGGAGGGACTGATTGGACTTGCGCAACTCTCCATGCCCCCCCTTCCCCGCACGCCCCCTCCCCTTCCCCTTCCCCCGCACTCCCGGCATTGGAGCACAGTGGTTAGCACTGCTGCTTCACAGTTCCAGGAATCTGGGTTCAATTTCTGGCTCGGGTCCGTGTCTGTATGGAGTTTGCACATTATCCTCGTGTCTGTGTGACTCTACGACTCCCTCCTCCGCTCTCCGTCCTCCGCTCTCCCTCTAAACACCCTCCTTTAAATACTGTATTGGTAGTTATGATGGCAATAGCCCTATCCTGCATGGCATCATGCTGACTGAGGGCACTCTGAGCCTGGTGGCACCGTGCTGAGTTTCATAGCTCCAGTCTGAGCTTCCACTGCAGCCTTCATGTACCAGGAAGTTTATATTTGTGCTGTAAAGGATGCAAGGATTTCAGCCATCAGACTCTGTGCACAGCCCTTCCCTCGCACAACCCCTCCCTTACACCTTTTCCTTCTCAGATACCCAAGAATTGCAAGAAGTTTGACACCATCCAGGACAAAGCAGCCTGCTTGATTGGCACCACATCTGCAAACATTCAATCCCTCCACCACCGACACTCAGTAACAGCTATCTACAAGATGCACTGCAGCAATTCACCAAAGATCCTTACGCAGCACCTTCTAAAGTCAACAACCACTTCCCTCTAGAAAGACAAGGGCAGCAAATATATGGGAACATCATCACGTGTAAGTTCTTGTCCAAGCCACTCACCATCCTGACTTGGAAATATATCACCATTCCTTCCCAGTCACTGGGTCAAAATCCTGGAATTCCCTTCCTAATGGCACTGCACGTGGACTGCAGCAATTCAAGAAGCTCACCACCACCTTCTCAAGGGCAACTAGGGATGAGCAATAAATGCTGGCCAGCCAGCGATACCCATGTCCCACGAATGAATAAAAAGAAAATCTGGCCAGAAGAGATTGAAGAACAGGAAAACAACGATGAATTGGAAGAGAAACTGTTACTTGCATACTGGCAGCTAGCAGCAGACACTGTACATTGAATGTACTTTTGTGTGTACACACCTCAGCTTAGAGCTGAGATCTGCATGCAGTGAGACTCAGGGAACAAGAGACCTGCAACAAGGGCAAGGGACAAAGTGGCACTGGTGCCAGTTGCAGATGACTCAGGTGAGATCTTTTATGGGGTGGCATAGAGGAAAAGACACTGAAATGCTTAGTGCATTGGCAAACCTATCAGAAAACCTGTAATCAGTGTTAAGGAGCACGGAGGAGTCAGCACCAACTTAGCAGAGACCTTGGAGTTCAACTTTTACAGAATGGATTTAGTGGCCAACATTATGAGGAAACTTGCTGACTCGAGGATGAGAAGGAGGATTAAATATGAGGATCCTGTAACCACTGATGGTTTGAACCACAGCCTCAGCCATGGCTGCTCCAGCAATGTAGAGCAGCATCTCCTCCGTTGGGGTAAGGACATACCTGTCCCCTATCAGCAGGATGCTGCTTTCTCTGGTCATGCATCACCTTGTCCTGCGAAAGACAGGGAAGTGCCTCAGTGAGTGGTGCAGTGTATTTTGGCTGATGTGACTGAAACTGCTGAATAACTGGCAGAAGTTGCAATCTGTGAGATGTGAAGCTTGAAACAATGCTCAATGTGTGAGGATGAGATGAAATGATATCAAGCAAGGATCATGATTGACAGGGATTGTAGTGAGGTGAGTGAGGGGGTATTGAATGGAGTGGTGTGTGAAGCTAGTGTTACAGCTGGTGGGACAGTGCATTTGAAGATGAATTCTCTGACCTTGGCCAATCATGTGATGACTTCTTAAGGCACAGCATGCAGGTAATATTTTCATGGCATTGACCACAAGCTACACGCTTTCACTGCTTTTGCTCAGTTTCTCTGGAGAGCTTTGTAGTTCGTTATGGATAGAGAAGCTCCCTCCTCCTGTCACCTGCTCTATCAAGGTACTCAGTGCAGTGTCATAGGAGCTTGGAGCATGCTACTTGCCTTGTTCTTGCTGAAACCAGTTCCAGCCTATGTGGTACCAGTGCCACACGAATTTCAGACCTTTGCTGAGGCGTGCAGCCACTCAACAGAGTATTTAATGCTGGTTGTATGCAAGTATCACACAAATCAGCATAGTTTGATGCTTATGTTTCCGGGTCCTGTCTGATTTTGTGGCCCAGGGTTTGATAACCTGCTGCTGGGCAGGAACTGCAATGTACACTACCACACTGCCACTCACTGTCAAACCAACAGCATTGCACCTTGCAATCTGGACTTTTTTCCTATTCATTTAAGGGATGTGGGTGTTTTCTAACAGCACAGTAAGATGCCCTTCAGCCCATCGTGTCTGCGCCAGCCATCAAGTACCTAATTAGCCTAATCCCATTTTCCAGCAGTTGGTCTGTAGCCTTGTCCCATCCCTGATTGCCCTTGAGAAGATGTTAGTGAGCGCCCTTCTTGACCGTTGTACCCTGCTTTGTCAGGGTAATTACAATAAGAAGTCTCACAACACCAGGTTAAAGTCCAGCAGGTTTATCTGGTAGCAAAAGCCATTAGCTTTCGAAGCACTCCCCTTCATCAGGTGAGTTCTATTCAAAAACAGGGCATATGAAGACACAAACGCTGGCATCTCCATATCTTGTCAGGGTAATCCCATAGCCCTGTTAGGTTGGTGCCTCAGTGATGATGAAGGAACAGCAAAATGTTTTCAGGTCAGGGTAGCGTATGACACAGAGGGGAACTTAGATATGATGATGTTTTAATTGTTTACTGCCCTGTTTTTCTGGGTGGTAAAGGTTGATTAGATTTGAATTATTGTCACATGACTGAGATACAGTGAAAAGTATTGTTCTGCAGTACTGGAGCAGACTCTATCTTTCCAATGAAACATAAACCAAAGAGGGTTAAAAGATCAGACAGCAGTATTTAAAGAGAACAAGGTTTGACTAAGAGCCCTCCCTTAATCAAACGCCATGAAGAAACTCATCTGCCACATCACCATTTGTTAAACTTTACTAGAACAGATCCTGCACTGAGAAACAATTCGTCAATTAAACTATTTTGAGATGTTTTAATAAAAGCCCTACAGAAACAATTATTATTAAAGAAAAATTGGAGCATAGCAGTCAGCAGTTGTTTCCCTGAGGTCGCAGCTATTTATACGCCTTTGATGTTGAATTCCATTTCCATGACAGCACAATTTTAAATATGACTTCCAGCTCCTTAAAGTTAAACTTGCACTTACTTGTTCAAACCTGAATTTAAAAATCACACTCGGAAAAGGTAAAGCACAGAAAAGACAAAGGGGAGGCATGGTAGCACAGTGGTTAGCACAGTGCCAAGGACCTGTGTCCAATTCCTGGCTTGGATCACTGTTTCTGTGAAGTCTGTATGTTCTCCCCGTGTCTGTGTGGGTTTCCTTCAGGTGCTCCGGTTTCCTCCCACATTCTGAAAGACGTGCTGCTTAGGTGCCTTGACTCGAACAGGAGCCGGACTGTTGCGACTAGGGGAATTTCACAGTAACTTCATTGCAATGTTAATATAAGCCTTACTTGTGACTAATAAATAAATAAACTTTAAAGCTTCGAATATTTTAGCACCCAAACTGTAGAAAAACATGTACTAGTCTTTGTTTTTAAACCTCATTTTATATTTTTTTGGCATGGTATGTTGTTAGTTTTAGAGCATGTATTAGTTTTAGAATAAACCTGGGCAAGCTGGAAATGAACTACAGAAGCAGGTGGCCCTCAGTGGGAAGATGCAGCAACTCCTGATCAGCAGCCTACGCTGGGAATACCAATCACGCAGATATCCCCTTGAGGCCAGTGTCAGACCACGAGACAATGCCTCTTCATCAGAGCTGTAGTGCTGATGTCTCCCTGTCCTCCTGGGCAGGCTGAAAGCAAGAAATCAGAACAGGAAATATTGGGGTTCAGAATGCAGGCTGTGGATTGGAAAGGGAAGTCCATGGTCACACTATCTGCAGCTTGTGTATCATAGACAGCAGGAACTGAGATAATAAAGTTTTACTATTCTGTGACTGGATCCTAGATGGTTGAGCTATCCCTTAGTTGCAGTTGTTGGTGGAGCACTCAGTTTATGAACTCAGAACGCACAGAGCAGTCAATTGGTTTGCTTGTCCACTCACTGAAGAACAAACACTCAGCCACAGCAGGCATGCAGTGACATTATTTACAGAGCAAGGCACCCAACTTGCAGCTAAGGAAATTTAGAATAACTCCTGCTCTTGCAAAGTACTGTGTGGTGCTTTTAGAAATGTTCTGATAAGTTCTTGCATTTGAGAGTATATGTTGTTGCATCCTCGCAAGGAGGGCAGGAAATTAGGTGACTTGTCCATACAAAGGCTGCAGTCGGTATTGGTGCTTTAGTTGCAATGTCTCTCTGTCTGCAACACCCCAGGGAAATGAAGCAGAGACTGCAGAGAGGGCAACCTCTGCGTGGTGTCATGTCGATTCTTAATACAAAATGCCGGAAATCTGAAGTATAAACAGAAAAAGCAAGAACTAGTCAGCAGCCCAAGCACCCTCTGTGGAGAATGGAGCAAGTTCACATTTCAATGTGATCCTTTACAACAACTAGGAAAAGGCACAGGTATAATTGGGTTTAAGTAAGTGAAAGGGAATAGGGTGGAAAGAGGCCAATAGCCAGGTGGATGGCGAGAGATTAAATGACAAAAGAGCTGGTGTTAATGGGACAAATAACAAAACAAAAGATATGCTTGAGGAGATGTGAAAGGCAGAATAATGAAAAGCTGTGTCTGAAAGCTAGAGTAAGAACAAAATGAAAGACAAAGGAACTAAAATAGGGAATTTATTGGAATTTATTCAGATATTGGACACAGTGTTGGGTCTGGAAGGCTGTAAAGCGTCTGATCAAGAGGAGAGGTGCTGTTCCTCAAGCTAAAGTTGAGCTTCATTGGAAGACTGCAGCGGGGGTCATTGTGAGAGCAAGGGAATGAATTAAAATGACATATGACCAAAAGCTTGGATTCATGTGGTCTGAATTGAGGAGTTCTGGAAAGCGGTCACCCAAAGTGTGCCTGGTCTCCCCAATGTAGAACAGAACACATTATGAACAGTTCATATTTTCCCCTTTACCTTTTTTCTCCTCACTGGCCTCAACCCAAGTTGCAAGTGAAGCAGTCATTTATATGCACTCCCTTCGACTTAGCATAGCATATTCACTGCCGAGTATCTGGAGATATGTGAAGCAGCAAAAGGTAGATATGAGGTTGACATCTTTGCAAAGGTGAGGCCTGAGGATTATTAGTGCAATGAAGACTCGGGACTATTGTTAGGTAAATGATGACAGTGTGGTGCATTGAGTAATGTGAGATGGTGGTGGTGTAGTGGGTAGGAGATGTTGTCATATGAAGATGCATCAGTTCATCACACTTATTATGGCACTGCGACTCCATCTTCAGAACCAAACTCTGAACCTCTTGACCTCCTTAGCCCACTCTCATTCCCTTCAGATGGTATTCTTTGAGGGCTTCCTGTCCTCCCCCCTGCGAAAAATGGCCTATCTCCTCATGTCTGCCTTCACCATCAAGGCCTCAGCATCACATCCAAAACTTTAGAATAGCAGCACTAATATCCATCAGAAGCCTCTTGTGAATTAGTGCAGCTTACTTTTTAAGAGGGACTGACTGCCTTTAAGAGCAGCAGTCTGCCTGAACCATGTGTTCTTGATAAAAGCTGTTTGGATCTCTGCCGTTCATTGGCAACCAGCAATGCAAACTGTGTGTCTGTGTTCCTGGCAAAGGGCAAGGGCAGGTGGTGAATCATAACACCCAATTTCTCACCCATTGGCCAGAATTCTCCAATCTTAAATGTCCCGCCACAATGAGGATGGAGAATTTGATACTCAGCCAAAACTGCATTCACTGCAGCGGGACTGGAGAATTGTAGTCAGGGGTTGAGGCTGGAGAATTCTGGCCATAATGTGCACGAGGCCATTTCTGATCTGGCAGTCTTCTGAGATTAAGTATATCTTAATGCTAACCAAATTAGAAATTATGCAAAAAATTTGATTGCAATCCACAAGATGAATGATGTTGTGACTCTGAAAGTAGCAGAATACCAGCACCAGGTTACTGAAGGGTGTGGATTCCATATCTTTCTGTTCAGTGAAGTTACACCTTATTGATTTCTCTGCAGGTTACTTATGGGAGTCTGCCCTTCAAATTAGCATACAAATTATTGCAGTGCACATAACAGTTTGTCAATGTTTCCCTCTTTTTGTTATATAATTATTGTCTAATTATACCCATCAAAATGGTTCAGAATAGCTTGAAAGCTCCTTTGTGAATTGGATAGCTTTACCACTGGCATTTCAGCATTTTCTTTAAGTACATTCCCTACAGCATTATATTGCCTGATATTAATCTAACCTCTCTCCCCTTACAGCTTACATTCCAACTCCAATCTACTTTGGGGCTGTGATTGACACAACCTGTATGCTTTGGCAACAGGAATGTGGAGTTATTGGCTCCTGCTGGGAATACGATGTCACGTCTTTCAGATTCGTCTACTTTGGACTGGCGGCAGGCCTCAAGTTTGTGGGTTTCATTTTTATCTTTGTAGCCTGGTACTCAATTAAGCAGAAAGAAGACCACTTGCAAAGGTGGAGACGTAGAGCCTCACCCATAAGCACTGTCAGCGAACTGATCAGTAACCCAGGGAGCCGGCACAACTATGCACAGACTCGATCATGTCCTGCCTTTCAAATGAAGGCTGAAGACAGTGAATATCTAAGGCAGTCTGGATCAGTCCAGCGTGTAGCACAGACATTTCCTGGGACAGTCATAGTTAAGAATACACGGGATGGTATGGCAGTTGATCTTTAGGTGAATTCATATATATATGCCGCCTTAGGCATTTAGTTGTCAAACACAAATACTGACAGTTGTTTTAAATTTTAGTTCTTTGACAGAAGCACCCTTTGGGAAGTTTCTCCAGGTAAACCACAGAACCTGTGCCTTTTTAATTAAAAAAAATGATAAACACTGACCAACAGGAACAGATGTCTGAACCACAGCACGCTAGAGGGCCAGATACCTGAACAAAATTAGAAATCTCAGATACTTGGTATCATTTTTAATCTTACAGAGTGACCATTTGCACTCTCAAAGCTGTTATCGGGAGGAAAAAGATGCAGACATAGTTAGCGAACAAGCAGAGAGATGAAATAGAAGCAATGTGAGACATTTTGTTTTGTCAAGCTTCCATATAATTTTTTAATTAAATGTGATTCTTTTCTGTTTTACATGATGTGTCAGAAATTTCTGCTTGTTCCAGCTGCGAGCTGTTAGAAAATGCACAGAGGGTAGATTTCTAACTTGGTGCTGGGGCATAAAACTGCCATTGAGATGAGCAGCCCATGTTAGAACCTGCCTCCCTGTCAGCTTCATGGGTGTTTCTATAAAGTGTGGCCAGTATTATGCCAGATGGCAAATTGGAAATCCACTCCAGTGTCATTCGGCTCAAATAAATTCTGTGCAAATAGTCATTTTTTTTAATGCAATTATTTAAAACCTTGATAAACATCTTACAAGACACTAAAGTGTTACATCTTGCAAAGGTAAAACAAAAAATGCTGGCAATTGAAAATGTATCAGATTTTGACAGCCTTGCTCTGTACTTGCAATATTTTCTATTTTTGTTTCCAATATCTGTGACATTGACTTGTGCCTTTGCAGGGCGGGTAGAAACCATAAATGCCCATCTTTGGTAGCCTAGCAGAAGATGGAATAATGATCCAGTACAGAAGAGCAGCACTCACGCACACAATAGGGAATAAACCTGGACATTTCAAATGCAACGCACAGATTTTCCAGGTCCCTTCCCGATGGCATGTTTTATGGTGGCGGAGGCATCTCACCATTGATCACTGGCAGGATCTTCTTCTCCCGCCTACATCTACAATGGTTCGATGGCTCACCTGTCCTGCCAGAGCAGGGGCAAGAGTCACCTTCAACGGGACAGGTAGATCCTGCCAGTGGGAAGGGCTGGAAAACTCTGTCCTCAGTACTGCCACCCAGTGCTCAGAATATTCAGAAAAGATATGGACCAAAACCTATATATGAAAAAACAAATCTATAAACACTACAAACAAGAAATAAAAACAAAGAATATTGTAAATAAATAGCAACTTGGTCAGCATCTGTCAAGAGAAAGGGACACAAATTTTTCAGGTGAGAGCTTTTATTGATTCTGAAATAATAGCTTGTCTTCCTCTTTCAGATTCCGATTACCTGCTGTGCATTTTTCTGTATTTTACATAAGGAAATATTATATGATCTATGGGATACCAGCTGGTTACTTTGTCTGGAACAAAATGAAGGAACTGTAAAATTAAACAAAAATAGGTACAGACTGTTACACTATAGCTAATCTACTCTGTTATACCCGTATGTGCAATCTGTCTTATTGTGCCACCCTGACTCCAACTTAGTTTGGTACAAATAGAAACATGGAGAAACATTTCCCTGGCTGTTCCGGTAGATTTCTGCTGTAAGTCTGACAAACTTTAAAAAGATACTGGGCATAGTTACCTTTGAAAAGGTGTGAGCTTCCTCTTGTGTCTAACAGGGCAGATATGTCAGCAGGAAGAAGGCTTCCATACCTGATATTTGCTCAGAGCCAGGAAGAGACAGTAATAGATGTTGAAGTTTAGGATGGGGATCCTCAAAGAGTGAGTTCCTGTCACATCCTACCAAATTTAATAGGATGATGTCACTGTAAATGCATCTATAGTTTTTCTGGCCTCGAGGTTGGTTGCTTGTCAAATGAAAATAACTTGGAAGGCAAAGGTCAGAAAGGTCTGACATTTCCAGGGGGCTGTCAGATCGAATAGGACGTTGTTGGGGAGATGCGGATATTGCAGCAGAGGGCAAGGTGGGGACTGAATCAGGCATCATTGATGGATCCAAGTCCTCATGCTCTTGGTGACTAATGAGCAATGCACTAAAGCCACATACCTCAAGGATCTGACCCTTTTTGGCTGCTGGGAATTCTGACCTTCCACGTGTTTAAAAATAAGAATTGAGTTAAAATGGAGGTACACAACCTCCTAAAAAGATTTTAGCGACTGGTTTGTCTCCTGGGAGCAGACTGCGTGCTTACCCCTTCTGCTGACCCACCTTTGTTAAAACTGGAAATGGGTGGCATGGAGTTGGATTCAGGAGCTCTTGTTGCTTTTCCTTCCCTCCTGTTCTCCACTCACCCCTTCTTGGGGATTTAAACTCCTCCCCACGTCTCTAATTTTAATGATGACAATTTCCATACGGCTCAAATTGGAGACTCAAGCCACAGACAAAGCTTGGACAACCAAAGGTAGAGAGAGTTTAGAAGTTTGCGGACATGGTCCTTTACACAGGGTGCTCAGGGGCTAACGCACAAGATCTCCAGCCTTAATACTTACCTTGCCCTGGAGTGATCAGCCATTGCTGGAGGTCAAAGTTGCTCTCTAACACATTCTAACGTAGCACCAGCTAACATCATACAAATCCAGGTTCCCCCCTATTAGTGCAGAAGGTTCTGTGGGCATGGGGCTGGGGACACAATGCCAGCATGACTTCCTGTGCAGTTCCAAGGTCCATAGGTGAAAATAGTTTGTGGCTTATTTTCTAATCGGGGCTGGGTGTTTTCCCAACAGGGAGGCCTCATGCTCATTTGCATTATTTGGGTGAGTTGCTGGCATTTGTTGGACCTCCAAAAGCAGCTTCCTCATTTCTAAAAGGTGTATTTCAGATCATTGGCCCCAAAGGTTAGTCCCAGGATGTAATGTTGGAATGACATTGGGTTGAGGGATAGCCAATTAGGATACTGTGGAGTGAGGACTGCTCCTGGCTCCATCAGAATTTTTAAAAAGTTTTATTTTTAAGATCTCACCATTTATCAGCAGCGGCTGAGGAATCCAGAATGGAACAAGTCTGACTCCCATTCAGCTCTGCACTGTCCGGTTTCTTACAGCGGGGCCTGATATGGGTGTCAGGCCCCTCATGTACATATGTCAGGGATTTCTCACCTGTTTTAAGTAGCCTGGAAATAATTAACCCAATATCAGCTCAGATCTTTAGTTCCTGAAATTGGTCACTATTGTGCTTGTTTTACATTTGTGAAAAAGCTGGAACAACATTAATATCCTTCCCCTCTATCTTGATGGCTACATTGGTAATAAACTGTCAACAATATTTCCACTCTGATCATTAACACATTTGTCAGTTAAATTAAATGACATTTTTTTGATTACTTAAAAATGTGCTTTTTTTTGTTAGCTTGAGTAATGCACCATTGTATTTTAATGCGATCCATGTTGTAACATCATGTGATTGTAAACAAACAAGGACAAATATTGCCATGAATTATGTCATCAAGTTATGTTCCTTTAAATATAAAAATGTGAGATGCGAATTTTATCAATATGTATTTTAACAAGATGTCAAATGGGTAATCATTAGATCTAGAAATGACCATTGGTTATTTTGGCAGTTGAACACAATATGGGCAAATTACATCCCTTTGCCCACTATTTTAACACAGCTGTTCATGCGTTTATCTTGCATTGTTTAACATCTCCAACAGAAGATTGCCTTAACACTGTGTCAAACATTCATTGGCTAATATTGCCACAGCAATTTATAGGCTTAGATCAAGATCAAGTTTGGTTTTAGCCCATTATTACTTAGAGAGTTACATATCCAAGGTGTGCACAGAATATATCTTACAACTGTATTAAAAACACATGCCAAGATAAAAAGTATTGGTTTTATAAGTGAGATTGAAAGCAAAAGGGTCAAAGTGTGCAAGAACTGGCAGACAAGTTGCTTTTGGTCTCCTCTTTGCAGCTATTTCACTTAAGGCATTCTGAAGAACTGTCCACTGGTAACTATATATAACCACTACATTTGTTGGGTTTGGTTACTTAGCAAATGTCTTGGTCCTTTTTAACTTGAATACAAAGCAAATAGAATAGGACTTAATAAAAACTCGTCGTTGCACAAAATAGCAAGAAAACAATTGGATTGGAATATGTAATATATTTCCAAAGTTTTTTTTATAATTGCAACACACTTTTTTGTTATAAAAAATAAAACTGATGCAGGAAAACTTTGAAATACTTGAATATTGAAGCGCAATATTGCATGCATGTTTACCACTGTTTGTTCTGCATGCACTTCTTAAGTTTGCCTTCCTTCATGACAGGAAGCTGCCTGGACAGTTCTCATGCTGTATTAAACGGACTGTAATTTAACTGACTCAAAATTATTTAACATAATCTGTAGAACAATATTTAAATTGCATACTATCACATTAGTATGATTTCTAAAGGTAAGATGTTTTTCACATTTCGACTCTTTAGATCTCGTAGGTACTGTAAAAGTTAGTTGGGTGTAGTTTAGGAAGGCCTGTAGCAGATAGTTCTGTTGAAACTCTATAGTCAAAGTCAGCTAGTGAGCTCAAAAGTATTTAATGATTGCCGAGATTGTTAATTGGAGCAACTCTTAAACCCACAGCTCGTCTTAAAGTACTGATGACCCTTCTTCCATCATTAATATATTATAAAAATCATTTTCTTTAACACTACCACCATTTATTACTTTTCTTTGATCCCAATCCTTCAAAGTCCCATTAATCTCTCTTCCCTTTCTTTCTATGTTCCAATGATTTAAACCTGTCCCATTCCTAATGACTTCAAAAACATTTTAAATAAAGATGTAATAAATTGATGATGAGGGGTAGAGATATATGTATATATTTTCTGGCCCATGGCATGGCCTGTCACTCAGGGCAATGTACTCATGGACATCTATTTGATATTACATCCACTCCTCTCCAGACAGCACATAATCTATTGCTATGTTCAACAGTAGCTCTTGTGTATAAATACTGTAGATCAAGGACAAAAAAAAACAGAAAAATACATTATGCTGAATAGAAACTCTTAAGGCTGCTGTGCTTTTACTGTGTGGAGAGTAAAATATCACTGATCTGAAATTCTCAAATTGATTTGATCATTGATACGTATTTATCCAGGTTGAATGAGTGATGGCTTACAGTATGATAAAATTTTTAAATGTAGTGCAACTCCACTTTTGTGGTCAGGTTTGAAAATGAAAGACTAGGCAGTTGGCACTGGGGAAAAGTGGTTGCTGAAAGTAGGTAATGAATGCAAGTTATACTGTATTTTAAATAGCTCTCTTCAATTTAATTAGGATCTCTTTGTGGTTGCGATTTTTTTTTAAGGTGGGAATAAGATATGTTAGTGCACATCATATCCTTGGCTTAATGTCATGGCTTGCAATATATGCCTAGGATTAACTGTGCCAGAATTCCATAGCATCTTGCTCCACAATTGTCTTTTTTTCCTTAGCTACCTACTTTGTTTTGCCAATTTTCCTTTGCCAATGTTATATCAGCCCTGCAACCCTAAAGGTGGTGATTCCTTGCTTAGATTAAATGGGGCCGGTTCCTCTCAGGTATCTCACACAGGTATACATTTGTGTGTTCAGAGAGTGAACGGTGGCAGGTTACTCAACGAGCAGAGCTCCATGGTGGAGCTCAATCCACCCTGACTTAACATTTCCAGCAGGGGTCACTGGATAGCAGCCAGGACCTCGAACATGACAACTTCATTCACCCAAAGCACTGTAGAGCCTTTACTGCCTTCCTGGCTAAAATCAGGTAACCAAGCACACGCACTATATGCCTCAACTACTCACTGGATTCAAAATAAGATGAATTAAAGCAGCAAAGATTTATTGAGTGCAGGTAAATTAAATTCTTATACAATTTGTGTAGTGGGCATTTATAACCAAACACATACCTCTACCAGCAACATCAACATCCTCCTTCCACAGGTGGAAACATTCAACGGGAACACAAGTTGACTTGTACTTTTCAAAACAGTGTTAAAACAATCACATCAATTGTACTGGATATATATGAGGTGTGTTTGTGATGAATAAAGACATGGGAAGTGACTGATTCAAGTTATGTTGTTTTGGAGTACACTCTGTAGACAATATTTGAGTTTTCTAAATAATTGGTTTATCAATGTATTTATTTCAAAGATGGCGATAATGATTATTGTAAAGCCTTTAATTGCTTCCTTTTGTTATCAGGAACATCTGTAAACATCATGTTCATTAACAACCTGTTTACAATAAATACTTGATATGTTGTCAATAAAAAAGTGCAGGTGGAATAATTGTATTTTGAATTGAATGACTGAAAACTTGAAGATTTTTAAGTTATGTTTGATGCATATGACAAATGCAATCAACATTGTGTTTTAAACATTGATATTACATTTATAATAGAGCTGTCTTTCCACCAACAACTTCTGGAAACTCACCAAAGAGATGTAGTCCTCTGAAATGTCCCATGGTACCATTTTGGAAAAAAATCAAGGAATTTCTTAACCATGGCTTAGCCAATATTTAACTCTCAATCATTGAGTCAATTAGATTATCTGATCATTATCATATTGCTGTTTGTTCAGTGCTAATTGGAACTACCTTTGCTACATTCCAACAGCAACTACAATTCAAAAATACTTCATTAATTGTAAAGTGTTTTGAGATCCTGAGATCATTAGAGGTGCTACAGTAATGCAAGTCTTGTTAAGATGGCTCTGTAGAATCTGTTTTAAAGCAATAAATTGAAGGGAAATTATTGATCAAGCTTACAATGGGCTCTTTAAACATGCTATAATGAGTCTTCTACACTCCCACCATCACTTAAGCCAGAGCCCACCTCTCCCCTCTGAGGGAACCAAATGGTCATTCTAATTCCTGTTGACTTCTGTTACTGAAAGGGAATAGTAGAATCCCCATAGAATTTCAGATCTTCATTGTCCTGCTAACTGACAATGACCAACCAAACAAAAGTAAATAAGTATTAATATTTATCTCGTTATTTGTTGGATATTCCTCCAAATATAAGGTATACTCTGTCTGCTACAGTTCCCCACTTCACAGTCAGTATTTTGGGGTATTTCTGAGAGATGTGTTCAAGGTGCCTCAAGATCAAGTCTTTATTTTCTTCTAAAAGCCCATTTTAGTTCTTGTCATTAGCTCACACAATAACAGTAAAAGAGGGGCTAATGCCAAAACTAATCAAAACTGACATTTTCAAAATCTTTAATCATGAGAGGCGACCTGATAGAAGTTTACAAAATGTTGAGAGGAATAGATAGGGTGGACTCTCAGAGGCTATTTCCCCGGTTTGAAATGGTCGCTACGAGAGGACACAGATTTAAGGTGCGGGGAGGGAGGTTCAGAAGTGATGTTAGGGGTAAGTTTTTCACTCAGAGGGTGGTGAGTGAATGGAATCGGCTGCCGTCAGTGGTGTTGGAGGCGAACTCGCTGGGGTCTTTTAAAAGACTTCTGGATGAGTATATGGGGTTTAATGAGATTGAGGGTTATAGATAGGTCTGTAGGTTGGTAGGTGATGATGTGATCGGCGCAACTTGTGGGCCGAAGGGCCTGTTTGTGCTGTAGTGTTCTATGTTCTATGTTCTATGTTCTAACCTTTCCTTTTTCTGTACTCATGCAATGATATCAACTGATATACATTAGATTTTGTTTATCTAACTGTATTTATCCTAAATATCCAAGAATGCTGCATTATTAAGGATGACATACTATGGACATACAAATTAGGAGTAGGCGTAGTCCCTCGAGCCTGCTCCACCATTCAAAATAATTATGGCTGATCGGATTCTGGGTTCAACTCCACTTTCCTTCCTCTCTCTTGATTCCCTGAGCCTATCTAACTCGGCCTTTAAAATATCCAATGGCCTCCACTGCTCTGGGGGAAGAGAGTTCCACAAATGGCACACTGGCTCAGTGGTTAGTACTGCTGCCCCACAGTGCCATGGACCTGGGTTCGATTCCTGACTTGGGTCACTGTGCGGAGTCTGCACAATCTTCCCATGTCTAAGTGAGTTTCCTCTGGGTGTTCCAGTTTCCCTTCTCAGTCCAAAAGATGTGCTGGTTAGGTGCATTGGCCATGCTAAATTCTCCCTCAGTGTACCCGAACAGGCGCTGGAGTATGGTGACTAGGGGATTTTCACAGTAACTTCACTGCAGTGTTAAGGGCAGCATGGTGGCACAATAGTTAGCACTGCTGCCTCACAGTGCCAGGGACCTGGATTCAATTCCAGCCTCCGGTCAATGGTTAGTATTTATTAACTACTAGAAACTATATAGTTAAAGGTCCAAGCTGGGAGCTGCCTCCATGCTGGCTTCTACACACAGCTCTGTCCAGCACTACACTGCCCCACGCTGCAGGCTATGTGCTCTCTTACACCATTGTGTAGATGGTACAGTACTCAGTCTCACATTAACTCTTTACATGCTAGACTCTTATCATAAAAATTTCACAGATTCACAACCCTTATCTCTGTCTTAAATCGGAAAATCCTTATTTTTAAAGTGTCCTCTAGTTCTAATCTTTCCCACAAGGAGAAATATCCTTTCAGCACCCACCACGTCATGTCTACTCAGGGTCTCATATGTTTGTCTTTTATCGTATAAGATCACTTCTCATTCTTATAAACTAATAGATGCAGACCTAACCTGTCTAATATTTCCACATATGATAACCCCTCATCCCAGGAATCTGTCGAGTTTCTCATGCAATTATATCACTTCTTAAATAAGGAGACTAAAACTGTACAGAGTACTCTGAATGTGTCTCACTAGTATCTCATACAACTAAAGCAAAATATCCCTAATTTTATATTCTATTCCTTTTCAATAAATGGCAATATTCCATTTGCCTTCTTAATCACTTGCTATCCCTGCATCCTAACTCCTTGAGATTCGTGTACCAGGACCGCATTGCTTCTTCCTCACAACACACGTTCTTCCCAGTTTGCTTTGTGTCATCCACAAATTTGGAAATATTACATTTCCAAATCATTAACAGATATTTTTAATGGCTAAGCCCCAGGTACTGAACATTGCAGTACCCAACTAGTCAGTCTGCCAATGCTAGCAGGACCTATTTATTCCTTACTCTCTGTTTTCTGTTAGTCAATCCTTCACCCATGCTTAGTATGTTACCTCCTATCCCATGTACTTTATTGTTGCTAACTAACCCCGGTGGGTGCTTTGTGCCTTCTGAAAATCTAAGTATACAATGTCCTCTTCATCACTTCTGTTAGTCACATCCTCAAAATAACTTCAATAGGTTTGTCAAATGTGACTTTTCATTCATAAATCCATGCTGAATATGTCCAATCAGATAATTATTATCCAAGTGTCCAATTTTTACATCACATAAACTAGATTCTAACATTTCCCCTACAACTAATGTAAAGCTAATAGTTCCTGTATTCTTTCTGCTTCCCTTCTTAAATAGTGTGGTGACATTTGTTAACTTCAAATCTTCAGGAACTATTCTAGAATCTATAGAATTTTGGAAGATAATCACCAATACAGCGACCTCTTTCAACACATTGGGATGTCGAATATCAGGGCCTGGGGACTTATCAACCTTCAGTCCCATTAATTTCTCCAATACAACCTTCTTACCAATACTAATTTTCTTCAATTCCTCATTCTCCCTCGTCCCCATGTCTGGGAGATTACTTGCACCTTCCTTTGTGTAGACAGACATTATCAGGTGAGTTCAGTGACAGGAGCAGAAAATATTGAGAGGGGTCAAAGTTGCATTCCCTGACAAATATCCCTGCCTTCTGTCACTGAAGAACAGCATTTCCCACCATTCAATATTGGAATCCTCATTATAATAAATTTGCATCTCATTATCAGCTCCATGAGCCAAATTCAGACACATCCCCCACCACCACCCCTCAGAAATTCATCCACTGTGGTGTGAGTCACAACTGGCTTAAAAGGCTTGCATCTGGTGATCCCCCTCTGACAGGAGCTAGGAGGTGAGTGAAGCACCCACAGAGTGGCTCCATGTATTAAGAAGGCTGACTCGAGGGGTTCAGTCTCTGACTAGAACGGTGGGAGGGAGGGAGAAACCAGTGGCGAGAGATCAGAGTAACACGAAGTGTACTATGGGCCTATTTGAAGGATACTGGGAAGAAGACTCAGGTCACCAGAAAGAGGATTTCAGGCCCAGCTGGTGAGGGGTGCGGGGCGGGGAGACTGTCAAATGTGAAAAGCACCATTCCATAGAATACATTCAGTGCAGAAGGAGCCCATTTGGTCTGTTGAGCCTGCATTAACAACAATCCCCGTATCCACACATATTTATGCTGCTAATCCCCCAACATTAAGGGACAATATAGCATAGCAAATCAACCTAACTTGCACATCTCTGGACTGTAGGAGGAAAGTGGAGCATCTGGAGGACAGCCATACAGACACGGAGAGAACGTGCAAACTCCACACGAACAGTCAGAATTGAACCTGGGTCCCTGGTGCTGAGAGGCATCAGTGCTAACCACTGTGTCACTGTGCCACCCATCCTGAGGGTGACTTCTATGGCTGGATCACAGGCTTCTTGGGAAGGCCTCAGAAAGGGAAGGGAAGCCTGGCACAGTGTAGTGGGAGGATAGATAGTTATCATGCACTGATAGGGGTTCCATTCAAATCTGATTGGGGGGTTGGTTGGGGGGGGGTTACTAGATGCAGCATGTTGACAAGGGCAAAGCTAATGGAAAGATATGTCAGTGATCTTTGCCCCATTGCAGCTGAGACAATTCAGCTATAATTCCATTGGCATACCTGGAGTCAAACTAGTCATGAAATTTATGCTTACTCAAGTACCACGTGTGTGTGAGTGCCACTGATCAATGCTCAGCATTTAACCTGATTTCCAAATTGCTGAGTACCATAAGGAGGTAGTGGTGCAGTGGGATTTGTTTCTGGACTGGTAATCCAGAGACGCAGGATTCAAATCCGACCATGGTACATGGTGGAATTTAAATTCAATGAAACATATGGGATGCAATTTTCCTAACCTGCTGTGCTGTTCGGGTAACACAGTGAGCTGGGGAATTTCAGAGGGAAGCAGGAGGGGAAGTGGGATTTGGGACCAACCAGACATAATGACCTTTGTGCCAAGGAATAGCATGAGGCTGATTACCATATGAAAATGAGAACCTCCATCTGTTTAGCGACCCCGGGACTGAATGCCTGGGCTCACTAAAGTTTCTGCTCCCACTATTGGAGGTCCATACCAGTGGGCATCATGTATGGTCCCCATCAATGGGGACCAGGCATGATGGCCTCACTGGTGGGACGAGAGGTCATAAAGACACACCCGGAGGGTCGGAGACAGGGGGTGCCTCTTGCAAATACCAGGCTGGCACACTAGCAGTCCCCAATGGGCACCAGGCAATGCCAAGACACATGGCCTGAGTGGCTGAAGCCAGATATCATGGAATGGGGGAAATTCTGTATTGGGAGTGGGGGAACTGCTGGTGGGCTGCCACTTGGTGACCTGGCCGCGGTTTTGGGGGGGGGGGGGGGTGGTGGTGGGGGGGGTGGGGCGGGGTGGGGGGGGGGGTGGGCTGGCAGCGGAGTGGAGGTCGGTGTGGCAATTGGGAGGCTGGCAATCAGGAGGCCTGCAATAAGGGACAGAAACGCTTATCAACCGATCTCCCAGCATACTGGGAGATCAGCCCTTGAATACTAGCCCCCCACTGCAGTCTGATGCCAGCCTCTTGGGGGCGATTATCCTCTCCCACATCCCACTGGTGTAAATCCCCTGATGGACTCTGTGATGCACAGCGTGCTGGAAGTTCATTCCACTAAGCTCCCCCAAAAAAATGACTTGGAAAACTTCTTTATTTCCACCCAGTGAGCACTTTGTTTCTTTCAGGAAAATCGGATCCCTGAAATTAGAAATCTAATGATAATTATGAAACTACTAAAAACCCACCTGCTTTGTTACTGCCCTTTAGGAAGTAAAGCTGCTGTCCTTATCTGGTCTGGCCTATATGTGACTTCAGAGCCAAAGCAATGTGGTTGAATGTGGTTGATTTAACCACAATGAAAAAACACAAAGGAACGAAACTGGACAGACCACCCAGTATTGACCTAGGCACCAGAAACAGCAATAGGTGAATCCAGCAAAGTCCTCCTTACTAAATCTCAAGGCTTGTGCAAAATTGGAAGAGCTGTCTCACAAACTAGCAGACTGACATAGTTATACTCACGGAATCATATCTTACAGATAATGTCCCAGACACAACCATTACCACTCCTAGGTATGTCCTGTCTCATCTGCAGAACTGTCACAGCAGAGGTGGGAACACAGTGGTATACAGTTGGTTGGAAGTTGCCCTGTGAGACATCAACATCAACTCTGGACCTCGAAGCCTTGTGAAACCAGGTCAGACATGAGCAAAGAAACCTCTGGTTGATTAACATGTGCTGTCCTCCTTCAGCACATGAATCAGTACTCCTCCATATTGAACATCACTTAAAGGAAGGACCGAGGGTGGCAAGGATGTTCTTGGGGTGGGAAGGATTAAACGTTAGTCTGGCTCAGGATACTGTCCATCGTGTTGTGTGGCACTACCACCATGCTAAAATAGGATAGACTTTGAACAGAAGTAACAATTAAAGACTGGGCATTCATAAGACGCTGTGAGCCATCAGCAGCAGTGGAATTATACTCAACTACAATCTGCAACTTCATGGCCCAACACATTCTTCACCATTGCCATCAAGCCAGAGGATCAATCCTGGTTCAATGGAGCGTGCAGGAGGGCATGTCTAGAGCAACATCAGGTACATCTAAATGAGGTGTCAGCCTGGTGAAGCTACAATACAGGATTATTTGCTTGCCAAACAGCATAAAAACAAGTAATAAACATAGCTAACCAATGCCACAAACAAAGGCTCAAATCAAAGTTCTGCAGTCCTACCAAATCCAGTCGTGGTAGACAAGTAAACAACTCACTGGAGGAGGAAGCTCCACAAATATTGCCATTCTCAATCATGGAGGCACCCAATACATCTGTGCAAAAGGTAAGGCTTAAGCATTCGCAACAATCTACAACCAGAAGTGCCAAGTGAATGATCTATCTCAGCCTCCACTGGAGCTCCCCAGCATCACAGACGTCAGTCTTCAGCCAATTCGATTCACCCCCATGAAGGCACTGGATACTGCAAAGACTATGGACTCTGATAATATTCCAACTTGCTATCATTGACTCGGGTCATATCATGGCCATGCAGTGAGGAAGCTTCTCCTCTCCTCATCCTACAGCATCCTTCATGAACCGATCCCTTGAGGTTCAGTGTCACTAGAGCAGAAGGTGATGGGAGCAGCTGAACCTTAAAATTACAGAGCGTACACATTGACAATGACTGGAATGTGTGACACTAGCCCTCATACCCTATGAGATATAAACATGTATTATGATACAGACTGATTATGTACAGAGGTAAATGTTATGTCCATGTTATGCAACTAGAGCTTCTTAATCTTTATAACCCTGCCGCTATGTCCTGGTGTAGCCTCAACACCCAAAGCAGAGGTGGAGGCAGCCTGCTCTCTGCCTTGCTAGTGTGTCTTTGATCATCTTGGTGGCATCGTTTGGATGGCTAAGACTTGGAGACCCTGGCCTGTATCCTTCACTGCAAAAGGTGGTTCAGATGGGCAGGACACAAGTCACATGGTGGATGGCATAAGGGTGTGCACTCCTCCCTGTAGGTGTGGAAGGGCTCCTAGTTTCCTCCTTGGGACAGAGGGCCATCTGGAGTGAGCTTGAGAAGCACCATCATCCTTTGGCCTTGATGGATTCTAGCAAGTTCCGGTATCATGGAGTGCATGGAGTACAAAATTGGCATGATGGCACTGCTGTCTCACATCATCAGGGGCCATGGGTTTGATTCCCAGCTTGGGTCGCTATCTGTGTAGAGTCTGCACGTTCTCCCTGTGTCTGCATGGGTTTCCTCTAGGCGCTCTGGTTTCCTTCCACAATCTAAAGATGTGCAGGTTAGGTGCATTGGCTATACTAAATTCTTCCTCAGTGTACCCGAACTGGTAGCGGAGTGTGGAAATGAGGGGATTTTCACAGTAACTTCATTGCAGTGTTAATGTAAGCCTACTTGTGACACTAATAAATATACTTCAAACCTCTAACTTAAGGAAATTTAAATGCCCTGCAGATCTTACACCATGGTCTGTATAGCAGCCCCCACTATAGTTGGGTTGACCCTGTTATGTTGGAATGTCAGCACTATCATGTTGGGCTTATACAGCATTGAACAGTCTCTCCATGGGGGTGTCCAAAAAATTGGGGATGGATTTTTGTTGCCGTCTCCAAGTGACTTGCGAAATGTGGCTGGTGTATGATGGGGGCAGCCTTTAAATGTGGTGCTCTGATGATTGCAGCACGGAGGTGATGGGAGGGGTAGGTGAATCTCTGCCTGGAATGGACATACATTTGTCTTGGCCAAAGATTTTCTTTTCACACATCAACAGGAGTTTTTACAGTCTGGTTTTATATTTTTTGCTCATTTACATTCATATTCTATTCTCCCTTTATCAGGCTTCTTGGTCCATCTTTGCTGTATTCTAAAATCATCAGAATCCTGTTTTTGGCAATTTCATAAATCTTTTCTTTTAATCTTATACAATTCTCAATTTTCTTTGTTAGCCACGGTTGACTGACTTTTCTTTGTGGGAATTGGTACGTTAAAGGAATGATCAGTTGCTATAAACAATGTAATAATTCTTTAAAGACTATCCATTGCTTTTGTACCATCATCCCTTCGATGTATTTTCCTCCAATCCACCTCAGCCAATTTGCCCCTTATGATTTCATAATTTCCTTTTTTCAAATTTAACATCCTGGCTTCAGATTGAACTATCTCACTTTCAAACATAATGTAAAATTCAATCATATTATGCTCATTAATCCCTGAAGGTTATTTTACAACTAGATTATTAATGAGCCCTTTTTCATTACATAATACTGAATCTAGAACAGCCTGTTCTTTGGCCAGTTCCTCAATATACTGCTTTGGAAAACCATTCCTAATGTACTCTGGAAACTCATTCTCCACAGCATCAGTTCTCATTTGGTTTACCCAGTCTGTATGCAGATTGAAGTCACCCATGATTACTGAATTACCCATGCTACATCCTTTCCTAATCTCCTGAGTAATACCATGCACCACAATACCAATACAATTTGGTGGCCTCTAAACAACTCCTACCAATGTTTGCTGCCTTCGCCGTTTCTTAATTCCACCCAAAAATATGCTGCATTTTATCCTTCTAATTGGAGATCCTCCATAACTAATGTACTGATCTCATCCCTTCTAATCAGCATAACACCACTTCCTTTTCCTTCTTGTCTGTCCTTCCTAAATATCGAATATCCTTTAATATTCAGTTTCCAATCCTGGTCACCCTGCAGCCATGTTTCCATAATGTCAATCAAATTGTACTTATTTACCTCTATTTGTGCCTTTACATCATCTACTTTGTTGTAAACGCTGCATCCATTCATGCACTTAACATTAACTTTTTGACATCATCTTGCATCCTAAGCCCAGTTAATGCTGGTCTTTGTTCCATCTGCCATTTTGTTTATCATTTTTCTATTTCCCATTACCAGCTTTACTTAATTCTAATTTGAGCTTCTCCTCCGATTCCCATGTGTCTGTGAGTTTAAACCCTCCCCAACAGCACCAGCATATCTTCCTGTGAGTATATTAGTCCCATTCCTGTTTAGGTGCAATCCATCCAACTTGTTTAGGTTTCACCTGACCCAGCACCAGTCTCAATGCCTCAGAGATGTGATGCACTCCCTTCTACAGCAATTCTCCAGCCATGGGTTCAATCACTCAATCCTCCTATTCCTATGTTCACGAGCACAGGTTACTTGGTGTAATCCAAAGTTATTGCTCTTGAAGTCCAGCTTTTTAATTTCCTTCCTAACTCCGTAAAATCTGCTTTAAGGACCTCATCTGCCTTCCTTCCAATGTCATTGGTACCAATGTGGACCATGACATCTGGTTATTCACCCTCTTCCAGAAGGAAGTCTTGCAGCCCCTCCATAACATTCTTGAACCTGATACCAGGGAGGCAAAGCATCATCCTGGAGTCACGTTTACTGCTGTAGAGACACCTGTCTGATCCCCATGGCTATCAAATCCCCTATCCCTGTTGCTCTTCCCATTTTTCTTTCTTTCCTAATCAGCGGAACCAACCATTGTGCCAGAGGCTTGATTGTGGCTGCATGGCTCTGTTAGACTGTTTGGCAGTCACCCATTCCCTCACTGCCTGCATGCTCTTAACCTGTAATGTGATCACCTCCCTAAGTATGCTATCTATGGTGTTCTCAGGTATACAAATGCACAAGTGTGACTCCAGTCACCGTTTGAATTCCAAAACCTGGAGTTCAAGTTTGTGCAGCCAGTGTTACTTCCTTCAGATGTATTGATCTAGGAGGCATGGTGCATCCTTAACTTCCCACATACTGCAGGATGTATATTCCACTAAGCCAAGCTGACTTGCCATACTATAACTTTAAAAACTATGTATTACAATTAGAATAAATAAATTATCAATCAGCTTCTTCCCCATACCAAAGTAAGAACTGAGGCTGAAAAAGTCGAAAAAGGTGCACCTCTCTTTCTGAACTCCCATTTTACACTCTGTGCTGATGAAGCAACCTCAAGGAAGGCCTATTACCATTCTTTCTGAAAAACAACTAATTCAAACTTCTGCAGACCAGTTTAAGCCAGTTACCTAATTAATTAGCTGCAGTGGCTCTCAGGGAATTTGTATATCCATTTTGTATATCCATTTTAAAGCTAGAATGAAACTTAGTTTCTCAACTTGAGTAATTTTTATTTAATTGCTAAATTAAAGAAAAAAAACCTAGACTTTAGCTAGAAATAAGCCCTAAAAACTCTCAGTGTCGACCCTTAATAATTGATTTCAGCATTGGGAAGACCAATTTTATGAATGTATCTGAGTGATGGGAGCCTTCCATACCAGGCAGGTATACTACCACAATTGTCCATTGTCGGAAAAACCCATCTGGTTCATTAATGTTCTTTAGGGAAAGAAATCTGTCGTCCTTACCTGGTCTGGTCTACATGTGACTCCAGAGCCAAAGCAATGTGGTTGACTTTCAACTGCCCTCTGAAATGACCGAATACAGCACTCAGTTCAAGAGGGTCCAGGGATGTGCAATAAATGCTGGTCAGCCAACGATGCCCATGTTACACGAATGAATAAAAAAAATCACCTTGGCAAGCATGTTAAAAAATTAAGGTATTATTACCTGATATGGGTGTAATCTTTTGGCAGTATTTTTGTTTTAAATGACCCATTCCATGATTTCTGATGAGAAACAGATCAATATTAAGAACATAAGAACATAAGAAATAGGAGCAGGAGTAAGCCATCTGGCCCTTCGAGCCTGCCCCGCCATTCAATAAGATCATGGCTGATCTGTCGTGGCTCAGTTCCACTTTCCGGCCCTCTCCCCATAACCCTTAATCCCCTCTCTTATCAAAAACCCATCAACCCGCTTCTTGAAAATATTTAGCGAGGCAGCCTCCACCACTTCAACGGGTAGAGAATTCCAGAGATTCACCACCCTTTGAGTGAAGAAGTTCCTCCTCAACTCCGTTCTAAAACGCCCCCCCTTTATCTTGAGGCTGTGCCCCCTAGTCCTACTGTCCCCTTTGAGCGGGAAGAGTCTCTCCACCTCCATCCTATCCATCCCATTCATCATCTTATACGTCTCAATGAGATCTCCCCTCATTCTTCTAAACTCCAACGAGTACAAGCCTAGTTTATTCAGCCTCTCCTCATAGCTCAACCCCCTCAACTCCGGTATCAGCCTAGTAAACCTCCTCTGCACTCCCTCCAAGGCCAAAATATCTTTGCACAGGTGCGGCGCCCAAAACTGCACACAGTACTCCAGCTGCGGCCTCACCAATGCCCTATACAGCTGTAGCAAGACCTCCCTACTTTTATATTCAATCCCCTTCGCTATGAAGGCCAGCATCCCATTCGCCTTCCTGACCACCTGCTGCACCTGCAAGCTGGGTTTTTGCGACTCATGCACAAGGACCCCGAGGTCCCTCTGCACCGTCGCCTGCTGCAGTTTTTCGCCCCGTAAGTAATAGTCCTTCCTACCATTCTTCCTACCAAAGTGGACCACCTCGCACTTGCCAACATTAAATTCCATTTGCCATTTCCTGGCCCATTCGCCCAGCCTATCTAGATCCTTCTGCAGACTCTCCACACCCTCCGCACAATTTGCCGTTCCCCCAATCTTGGTGTCATCAGCAAATTTCGACACCCTACACTCGGTTCCCTCCTCCAGATCATCTATATAAATGGTAAAAAGCTGATATTGTTGCACTTCTATGGCAATAATAGAAGATTAAAGTGTTAATTATAGATGGCATGGTTCAATTATTTTATGAGATATATTGGCATCTTTGCTGATCCACGGAAAAGCACATACATGTGCAGAACGTCGAGGTTAGTAATAGAGATGTGTGGAAATGGCAATATAATGGAATTGTATTTGAGAAGTTTGAATTTCAGAAGCAGCAGACGGAGGCGGCTTGAACAATTGGATAACTGTTGGATATTTGTGTCTGAAGCACTGGATACGAAAACCTGCAGCCAATCTCCATCTGCTAGGACACCATGCGCTATGGTCCTTTTAGGTTATTGCAAGAGATATTGGTCGCGTCAGCCAGTTTGCTAACCACCAGTGCCTCAAGAAGGTCACAGGTGCATTAGAATTGCAGTTATTGTTGAGTTTGAATTTTCAGTGCTGCCATTTATTGGCAGCCAAATGTGTGAGAGAACTTTGGCCAATTTAAGCATAAACTCAAACAGCAGCCCTGTGGGTAAAACAGCAGTAATGCATTCTCTCCAAGATCATGAGCAATGTACCTTTATCCAGGAATTTACAGCAACAACAATTTCAACACTATTATATGAATGGAAACAGCCTGCCTTATATTTCTGGGCCTGGAAGAGGATTAACTCTAGCGTCTCCCAACTCCAAAAGAACAGGGAAGAAAATCTGTCGTCCTTACCTGGTCTGGTCTACATGTGACTCGAGACCCACAGGAATGTGGATGACTCTTAAATGCCCAAAGAAATGGCGGGCCAGCAACACCCACATCCCACATCCCACAAATGAATAAAAAACAAATGTTTTGTAACATTAAAGTAACAAAATAAAAAAGATACAGCTGTTTTCTAAAGGGCTTGCAAGGGTTGAATTTTATGTGCCCCCATCAGGTTTGTTATCCGCATGAGGTGCACAAGACATTTGCAAACTGACCTGTTTTGCACTTTAAGCGTTTTCTGCTTTAAATTTGATTTCCATGCTTTGCATTATTTTTTAAATTAATTGCTTGAGGTAACTCATACAGAAGAAAAGTAAAATAATCCAATTGAAGAACCAATTGCAAGTGAATCATTAGTCAGAATCTTCTTCTCAGGAACTTTGGGACCTCAATTCACTGATCGGTGCACCTAGCCAATGGTCTTTCCCTGAGCAAACTAATTATCCCATTTCTGGAAGCTCTGTTCAGAGAGGGCAGTCCAGGTAACATCTCCATCCTGTCAAAGGAAGAATTTGTAGTGAAAGACAAGACAGCATGGATTACAAGGGCTGTCCAGACTTGGATTTTTAAGGCTGCAACAACCACAGGAATGGAAACTAGACCTAGCCCACAAGGTCTCCTGCTCTCACTTGGAAGTCTGATGGGGGATTTGGGGGGCTGCAGTGATGTTTGTAAAGTTTATTTATCAGTGTCACAAGTAGGCTTACATTAATACTGCAATGAAGTTGCTGTGAAAATTCCCCAGTCGTCATACTCTGGTACCTGTTCAAGTAGAATTTAGCATGGCCAATGGACCTAACCAGCATGTCTTTCAGACTGTGGGAGGAAACTGGAGCAGCAGAAACAAACCACACAGACAGGGGGAGAACGTGCAGACTCTAAACACACAGTGACCCAGGCCGGGAACCAAACTCGGGTCTCTGATGCCGTGAGGCCATGATGTTGGACTAGGGTAAACACAATTAGAAGTCTCACAACACCAGGGTAAAATCCAACAGGTTTCTTTGGTAGCACAAGCCACTAGCTTTCAGAGCACTGCCCCTTCATCAGGTGAGTGGGAGTTTTGTTCACAGGGCATATAAAGACACAAACGCAATTTACAAAATAATGATTGGAATGCGAGTCTTTACAGGTAATCAAGTCTTAAAGGTACAGACAATGTGAGTGGAGAGAGGATTAAGCACAGATTAAAGAGATGTGTATTGTCTCCAGCCAGGACAAGAGTGTTCTCTTCCTGTTGGGGGACACTTCAGTGGTCATGGGCATTTGGCCTCTGATCTTCGGGTAAGCGTTCTCCAAGGCGGCCTTTACAACACAGGACAATGCAGAGTCGCTGAGCAGAGACCGACAGCCAAGTTCCACACACGAGGATGGCCTCAACCGGGATCTTGGGTTTATGTCATACTATCTGTAACCCCCACGACTAGCCTGAACTTGAAAAACCTAACTGTCCTGTCTGGAGACAATACACATCTCTTTAACCTGTGCTTAACCCTTTCTCCACTCACATTGTCTGTAGTTTTAAGTCTTGATTACTGTAAAGACTCGCAGTCCAACAATTATTTCATAAATTGCGTTTGTGTCGTTGTATGCCCTGTTTGTGAACAGAACTCCCACTCACCTGATGAAGGGACAGCACTCTGAAAGCTAGTGGCTTGTGCTACCAAATAAAGCTGTTGGACTTTAACCTGGTGTTGTGAGACTTCTTACTTTGTGGCAGCAGTGCTAACCCCTGTGCCACCATGCTACCCTACCTGTGGTCCCTGTCACAGGTCAGCCATTGGCAATGTGTGCCCACCTGCTCCACTGGGGAGGTGCTTTTGTTCCAGTTGGTTGTTGATATCTGCAACAAATTGCTCTGAGAGCCTGCACCTCCTGAGCCATTTGTGCTCAAAATTGCTGAGAGTGCTGATTCTCTCTGCCTCTGGACCCTGTGTTGGTTGGTTGGGGGGAGGGTGTCTCCTTGGAGATGGATCTTGGGTGCCCATCACTCCATGGTCTGTGGAGCTATGCGATTAAGGAGAAAGTATCTGGTGTTGCTGCTGCTCTTGCTCTTAGTGCTGCTGCTGCTATTGCTGATTGTGTGGGATCTTCTCTTTGATGGCAGCAGAAAGTTGTTTCCATACCCTGTTCAAGGTTGCAGTAGGGCCATGCAGCTGAAAGAAAATAAGACAAGTGAAGTGCCTTTCAAGAAAGTGGCAATCTTCTGGCAAGCATTAGACAGGGGTCATGGGTGGAGAGGGGGACTGGTGGTGTTGAGATGGCTGCGCGGGCTCGTTGGGCCGAAGGGCCTGTTTCCTGGGCTGATTTTGTTCTTTCTTTGTAAGCAGTGAGAGCACTCTCTGAGAGGGGAAGTGCTTTGAACAGTAACCTCTCATCTGGCAATGGCTGGAGTTCTTCTGTTAACTGATCAAAGCCTTCCCAGCTTGTCAGTTTCACTGAAGCAATGTATTCCACTGTTCACTTGTCTTGGAGCTCCTAGAGAGGTTCTGGCACTGCTTGGAAGCTGTGTGCTGTTGTGAAAGAAGGAATTCTCTGTTGAAATGGCTCTTAACTGCCTTATTAATTCCATCAATTGTTTTTCAGTAAGACCCACAGGGGTTCCCTGCAGGTCCAGAACCCATCCTAAGAAAAGTTGGGATGGTGGCAGGATCCTGACCTGATGTCAATTTCTGGGAACTGATGTCAATTTCTGGGGTTTTCTCATCCCACAGGACTGAAACCCATCTGGGAAAATTCTGTCCAGTTTTTTTAACAGATTTGGATTAATTTTTCCATATACTAACACAAACTAGTTTCAACAGGTAGGTGTTTAATCCTCAAATTTTATAGGAAAAAAAATGGATCTCTGGGAACAACAGCAGCAGTGATCTGAATGAGTGACTTCAGTTACATATTTAGTGTGAGAGAAGCTCAGTTTCTAATTCTCAACTGAATCCAAAATTAAAGATGGGTTATTCCATTGATAATGCTATCTAGCAAATCAATTATTCCTGATCACCATTTCTAGCAAAATCAGTAGGATAATTTCAACTTTGGATGATAATGCAAAAATAGCCAATAATGGATGGGGTGTTAATTATAAACCTCACCCATTTCTTTACTACCAGAATCAATGGAAGAAGTATTTGACAGGGCGTGCAGCAGTTAGTTAGTTTAGAATTGTACATTTGACACTGTCAGACAAAATTAAAACTATTTCCTCTAGCATTTACAGTGCTTTAGGACTTTGATCAAAAAATGTACTTGGGATCTTCTAACAATTAGCAAATATTTAACTCATTATGGGATATCTATAATCACATATACACTGTTGTGAACTTCACTGTGTTTTAATACAGTTGTGACTCTGGCACCATTTGTGAATAGTATGCTGCATTACTAAGGACAATTACATTCTCTCAGAAAGATTAAGCATTGTGGTTTAATCACTGCAAGTTTATCCAGAAACAAGCAACATGTAATTACCAGTAAACAGTATGGCCAGTGAAGATTACAGACAAAATATAACACACTATTACAAATTTTACCCTTTTAAAGAAAATATCATGAACTGCACTAGTTTGATGTCTCTAACCCATCCACATGTGTTACATTGGCTTAGAAATGTATGGCATTGTCAGTGTACAATAAAAAGAATCTGTGATTGCTGTAAAACCTACACAGATTATATAAACATTCATGCAAATAAATCTAGGGATTGAGCTAAACAAGGCCTTTGAACTATAAACAGATGTATCAAACAATTACACATCAAGTAAATTGTAAGTACTTTTACCTACACTTTATTCTTAAAGGGGCACCATATTGATGAAAAAGTGCTTGAAAACCAATTATGAATGTATTAGGAACACAGTGCTTTAAATCTCATTGGAAGTGCATTAGAATGACATTTGCACTCAACGTTGTGGTAAAAGTGACAGGTGAATTTTCCCCATCAACCAACAAGGCAAATTTACAAAACATTTTCACAAATACAATATCCCTTTAATGTCATGTCCCATTATGTGTGCATGTGTGCCAAGTAATAGGAAAAAGTAACGAAGTAAAACAAAATCCAGCACTTTGACTTCACCTTGTTCCTTCATTAAAAAAAAGAAATTCAAAAACAGGCCAAGGTAAATAAAAAATGCAAAAGCAAAAATAGAACGTCAATCTTAAAATACTTGCGAGGAAAGAACAATTGATGTGACAGCACATTACAGCATGAAGAACACAGAAATAAATTTCCTTTACACATTACAGCTAACATGATCAGCTAGAAAATCTTACTGAGCCAATGCTCTGCACTGTTAATACATCCACACTTGGCAACCAAATTCTGCAAATATTTTGTGAAGAATTCTGAAAGTGCAAAATATTTTGTAAGAAGAAAACACTGCTGTACTCATATAACTTCTAATAATGGCGGATCAATGTGAAGGGTGTGTGGTGAATGGAAAGGTCCTAGTCTTGAGGACCTCTATAAGACTGGCTGAAGCAGCTGAATCTCTGCACACTGAACATTTAGTTGGAAGCTTGGAGAATCTCTTGCAGCACCTCGGGATATTTTGATCTCAATTACATAACACTGAACATTTAAATATATATTTATATAAAGAGCTGTAAAAGATTACATTTATAAGAGTTTAAGCTTCTTGTTCCCTCATTCCAGACAATGCTACTAAAATACAAGTGCATGCCATATTTCTGTCATGGCTGCTCTGTTATGAAATGTATCTCCCAAGGAAATGGAATGTGCTTTGCTTGGACCTCACAAATCTAAAAAAAACTTAAATGTTCTCACTTGTTGTCCAAATAAATAATTAGTGGGTTTCGAGTTAATGAAAGGAGAGTGGGGGAAAGGCACTGCCTTCTGTACTGAAATTCCCTTGAATTCCCTCTCCACTGTTCTGAGGCTCCTCTTGAAGATGGACACGTGCTGGTTCCTCATTATCGCTGACCCTGGTCTCATGTGGAAACGTAAAAGCTTTATTGTAAAACTGACCAACAGACCCAGCAGGGAAATACGTTTGATCTTCGAATATATCTGCTTCCTCCTCCTCTACTTCATTCTGGTTGTTGGGTGACGGAAACATGCCACTTCGCTGCAGAAAGAAGCTGTTTCTGGTCTCAATCTCCGTCAGGCCGTTCCCACTGAAACCCTGGTCACCTTCCAGCTCCACCCATTCTTTCATCAATTCTTGTGTCCAATTATGTCTCCACCATTCAGAATTTGAAAAATGCTTATCGGGTACGCGGTTGTAATTTATCATTTTCTCCTTTGCGCTCTCACCACTCGTAACAGCCGTACTTACAGTTGTACTGCTGAAGTCTACAGGTACAGCAGGTTGTTCTTCTTTTGCCTCCCATACAGTCAGGCCACTAGATTCATCCTCTGGCTCAGTAGAGAACACATTTCCCAAAATAGGCAATGCAGTTGATGTCACATCCAGTGCTGTGGTGTCAATGGTCAACAAATCAAGAGTCCCGCCCTTACTTGATGCATTGGGCTCAGAAGTTTGAATGTGTCCAGAAAAAGTCTTCAGCAGTGCAAACATTCTATCTACATCCTTCCAGTAATTAGTCCAGTCTCCAAAGCTAAGGCTATAATTATGCCTGTGTTCAAACAAGCTTTCATCCACATTGTACAAGTTTTCAAGTCCGTCCCAGTTGATATTTTCTGTGAAGTTTGGCAGTTTGATTGGATTAGCCTTCCCATCCATCCCATAGCTGTCCTCTGCTGGCAGAAACAAAGATTTGAAGTGGATTACTTTCACGTACTGTTATTGGCTGTTATTGCTGAAGCACTGAGTTTGCATGCAGACACACACCTGCTCCAATACCAACTTGTTATTTAAGCAAAATTAGAGGTAGCTCAGCCCAATAGACAAAAACTTGAACAAGTCTACTCAGCAGGCACAGACTGAAAACACACACATCACAATTTTTACATAAGCAATAGGGAGAGGAAGAATTCTTCGAAAAGACAAATAATGATGGACCTCAGGCACAACACTTACTGTTATGAAGAAATTTCTTAAAGAAAGCATCACGTGTAGCCATTCATATTTTACATACAATAAACACAATACAAGTTGAAAGTTAATTCTCACCTTATATGATATTGCTAGCTGTACTGCCTTTAATATATCTTTGCATTCACTCAAAAACCATTTAGAAAGCAAAACAAATTGACACTTTTATTAGTTACAGATAACAAAGGGAGTATGCTGTAAGAGGGGGAATGGATGCCCACCAGGTGGTCAGGAATATATAAGCAGGTAGTACAGGAACCCCCTGAGTGCATCTCATTCTACAATCAGTATCCAGTTCTGCAGGTGCAGCCAGAGCCAAACCCATGGCACCACAAGTAGCACAGAGGAAAGGGAAGGGGGAGTCATGGGCAGTGCTCACAGTGCCAGGGACCGAGTTCAATTCTGGCCTCAGGTAATTATCTATGTGGAGTTTGCATGTTCTCCCTGTGTCTGCGTGGGTTTCCTCCAGGTGCTTTGGTTTCCTCCCACAGTCCAGAGACGTTCAGGTTAGGGTGCATTGGCCATGCTAAATTGCCCCTTAGTGTCCCAATGTGTATTGGTCAGGGGGATTAGTGGGGTAAATACATAAGGTGATGAGGATTGGGCCTGGGTGGGGTTGTTGTCGGTGTAGACTCAGCGGGCCAAATGATCTCCTTTTGCATTGTAGGGATTTTGTGAAGATGGAAGAGTCATAGTGATATGTGATTTGATAGCTATCCTGCCCTTCAATGAGGAAATCCATAAAACATAATGGGTGCCCACTCATTTTCCTCATGCAATGAGTTAAAAATAGCATGACTAGCTTAAAGCCACTTTCGATAGAGCTTTAAATGGCCTTTACTAGCTCTTGAATTGTTGGCGGACATGCATCCAATTTGTGCATACGTCCACTGACCTTGAAATTGCACGTGTGCACAATGACTTCAGAAATGCTCCCAACGCCTTATCGTGAGATCATATGCACTTCTGGGTCCAGAAACAAAATTCAGACTGATCTCTTTTGTCATCCAGGGAGCCTTGGATTTGTTTGCCCTACCTTTCCTTTTCAAGGGAATATACTTTGGCTATGCCTGAACTATTTCTTCTTTGAAGGCAGCTGTCATTTCTCTGGCCGATGCTTGACTCCAATTTATTCGGCCCAGATCTGATCTTTCCCGATTGAAGCTAGTTTTCCCTGAGTAAATTATTCTTAGCCTGCGCTGTTTTTTTTGTCCTTTTCCATAGCTAGCCTAAACAATGGTCACTGTCCTTAAATGTTCTCCCACTGACATCCACTTGGACCATGTCATCCCAGGAATCAAGGCTATCTCATCCCAGGAATCAGGAATGGGAATTCCATTGTTTATTGTAGTCAATAGGCACTAGCTAGAGTAAACAAATTGTGGGGGCATTGCAGAGAGCTACAAGAGTTATTGAGGGCATCTTGAGCTGCCTGATGATCCTCTCCATCACCACTCTTGGAGATGCATGACTCTTGTTATATCTCTCCTCTGCCCAAGGTATAATCTGGTCTATAATTGTTTGAATATAGACTGAGATAGTAATAACATAAAGGGCAGAGGGGGACTCAAGTTCCTAGAGTGTGTTCAAGAAGATATTCCACAGCCGTATCTTTCCAGTCTAAGGAGGGAGGACGCACTGCTGGATCTGGTTCCTCAAAATGAGGTGGGTCAAGTGAGTCAAGTTTGAGTAGGAGAACATTTAGGGGACATTGTTGTATCATAAGGTTTAGGTTGCCTATAGCCAAGTTAAGTTTTAAATTTAAGTTTATTTATTAGCGTCACAAGCAGGCTTACATGAACACTACAACAAAGTTACGGTGAAAATCTCCCTAGTTGCCCACCTGTTCAGGTACAGTGAAGGAGAATTCAGCATGGCCATTGCAGCTGACTAGCACGTCTTTCAGACTGTGGGTGAAAACTGGAGCATCTGGAGGAAACCCATGCAGACACAGGGAGAATGTGCAGACTCTGCACAGACAGTGACCCAAGCCAGGAATCGAACCCGGGTCCCTGGCGCTGCGAGGCAGCAGTGCTAACCACTGTGCCACCGTGCCACCCCAGGAACAATCCAGAATAAGAATGATTAACTGGGGGAAGCCAACTTCAATGGATAAGGCTGCATCTGACCCAGATAAATAGGAATCAAAGGTTGGCAAGCAAAACTGTAACTGAACAAAGGATTGCCTTTAAAGAAGAGAGAGTTCAGACACAGTCAAGATAAATTCCCACCATGGAAGAGCAAACAAATCAACACCATCCTTGGTAACAAAAGAGATTGAGATCAAGATGAAGAAGTGTGCAATGGAAGATGTCAACTAGATAATGCAACCAAGTACAAGGCTGAATATAGAAGGGTCAAAGGGAATTAATGATTCAAATAAGAGAAGCAAAAAGGGTGTATGCAAAGAGATTGGAAACAAACATAAAAAGGAATCTAAAAATCTTCTATTAGCATAGAATTAGTAAAAAGGCGGCAAAAAGGAGAAGTGGGACCAATTAGGCATCTAAAAGAGGATTTATGCATGGAGACAGGAGATATTGTTCCATGGGAGCACTGAAGAGAGGCTGCGATTTGCGAGTGGAGAGCTTGTGGGTGAGTACAGCGACTTTTTTCTTTTTTTAAAACTAACTTTGTTTTAGTTTTTTTTTGCTTTCTTTAAGTTTTGCACCGGAAGTAGTTGCTAGGGCACTCGGGTCAAGTTTTTTTTTAACCTTACTATAAATTAGACCAGAGGGGATTCCCGATACTCTACATAGGTAGAGTATCCCAGCCCTCCCCCCTCCTCTAACCTAAAAAAGAGAGAGGGGCTCTGACTGAGAGCAGGTAAGACTGCTTTTGTTTTTGAGTATGCTGTAAGGGCTTTGGCTCACAGGGCCAAAGAGATAAGGGTGAGGCAAGGTAAGCTATAAGTTTTTTTTTACTTTTTCCTCTGGGTTACTAAAAGGGGCAAGTATGGGTGTGAGGCCAGTATGTTGTTGCCAGTGCAACATGTCTTGGAGGCTCCTGGTCTACCAGACATCCACACCTGTGCTCGGTGTGTAGAGCTGCAGTCCCTACAGAACCAGGTTAAGGAGCTGCAAATGCAGCTCGAGGACCTTCGGCTCATTCGGGAGAGTGAGGAGGTAATAGATAGGAGCTATCAGCAAGTAGTCACACCAGGGCAACGGGAAGAAGGCACTTGGGTAACTATTAGGAAGGGGAAACCTTGGGTGATGGAGAGCACGCCGGTGGATGTCCCCCTTCAAAATAAGTACTCCGGCTTGAGTACTACTGGGGGGGACAGCTCATCTGAGTGAGGAAGCGGTGGCCAGGTCTCTGCAGCTGAGCCAGTAAGTCAAAAAATTAAAAAAGAGAGCAGAAAGGTAGTGCTAATAGGGGACTCCACAGTGAGGGGGGCGGACAGGCATTTTTGTGGACGTAGACGTGAGTCGCGGATGGTGGTTTGTCTCCCTGGGGCTGGGATCTGGGATGTCTCTGGGTGTGTCCCAGACATCCTGAAAGGGGAGGGTGAGGAACCAGAGGTTATAGTGCATATAGGTACTACTGACGTAGGCAAGAAGAGGGAGGCAGTTGTGAAAAGGGACTATAGGGAACTGGGTAGGCAGCTGAGGAAGAGAAAAGCGAAGGTAGTAATCTCAGGATTGCTGCCTGTACCACAGGAGAATGAGGGCAGGAATGGAATGAGGTGGAGGCTGAATGCGTGGCTGAGGGACTGGTGCAGAGGGCAGAGATTTCGGTTTCTAGATTATTGGGACCTCTTTAGGGGCAGGTGTGACCTGTACAGTAAAGACAGGTGGCACTTAAATCCCAGGGGGACTAATATCTTGGTGGGAAGACTGGCTAAGGCTACCGGGGGGACTTTAAACTAGAAAGGATGGGGGGAGGGAATTGTGATGGGGAAACTGGGATGGAGGAGGTTCGCTCCCAGGTAGGGGAGGACTGCAGGCAGTATGGGAGGGAGGTTAGACGGGGGTGGAGAAGGGAAATGCCCAGACTGAGGGGCTGAAATGTATATATTTTAACGCCAGGAGTGTAGTGAATAAGGTAGATGAGCTTAGGGCGTGGATTGCTGCTTGGGAATGTGATGTGGTGGCCATTACTGAGACTTGGATGTCTCAGGGACAGGACTGGGTACTTCAGGTGCCAGGATTCAGATGCTTCAGGAAGGACAGGGAGGGTGGCAGAAGAGGTGGTGGAGTGGCACTGTTGATTAGGGACAGTGTCATGGCTGCAGAGAAAGAGGATGCCGTGGAGGGACTATCTACTGAGTCTCTGTGGGTGGAAGTTAGGAACAGCAAAGGGTCGAAAACTTTGCTGGGTGTATTCTATAGGCCGCCCAATAGTGACAGGGAAGTTGAGGTGCAGATAGGGAAACAGGTTCTAGAGAGATGTAGTAATAACAGAGCTGTCGTGATGGGAGACTTCAATTTCCCAAACATCGACTGGAATATCCCTAGGGTAAGGGGTTTGGATGGGGAGGAGTTTGTTAGGTGTGTTCAGGAAGGTTTCCTGACACAGTACATGGATAAGCCTACGAGGGGAGAGGCTGTACTTGACCTGGTACTGGCAAATGAACCAGGACAGGTGATGGATCTCTCGGTAGGAGAGCATCTTGGGAATGGTGACCATAATTCTATCTCCTTCACAATTGCATTGGAACGAGATAGGATCAGGCAGGCTAGGAAGGTGTTTGTCTGGAGTAAGGGGAAATATGAAGAAGTCAGGAAGTTACTTGGACAAATAAACAGGAAGGAGGCATTCTTAGGAAAAAGTACCGAAGGAAGGTGGCGGATATTCAAGGAATGTTTGTCTGGAGCTCTGCATGACAACGTTCCGATGAGACAAGGGGGTTTTGGTAGGTCGTGGGAACCGTGGTGCACGAAGGCTGTGGTGAACCTAGTCAGGAGGAAAAGGAAGGTGTACAAAATGTTCAGGGAACTAGGAGATGTTAAGGATCTTGAGGAGTATAAGGATTGTAGAAAGGAGCTTAAAAGGGAAATTAGGAGAGCCAGAAGGGGTCATGAGAAGACCTTGGCGGGCAAGATTAAGGAGAATCCCAAGGCCTTCTATAAATATGTGAAAAGTAAAAGGATGAGAAGAGAAGGGATAGGACCTATAAAAGGTGAAGGGGGAAAGGTCTGTGTGGAACCAGAAGAAATGGCAGAGGTGCTTAATGAGTACTTTGCCTCAGTATTCACAGTGGAAACTGATCTGGAAGATTTTGCTATGGATTTGCAGCAGATGGAAAAGATTGAGTATGTGGATATTAAGGAGGAGGGTGTGTTGGAACTTTTGAATTCTATCAAGATAGATAAGTCGCCGGGACCAGATGGGATGTACCCCAGGATACTGTGGGAGGCGAGGGAAGTGATTGCAGAGCCCCTGGCGATGATCTTTGCGTCGTCAATGGAGACGGGAGAGGTTCCGGAAGATTGGAGGATTGCGGATGTAGTTCCTATTTTCAAGAAAGGGAACAGAGATAGCCCGGGAAATTACCGACCGGTGAGTCTGACCTCAGTGGTTGGTAAGCTGATGGAGAGGCTTCTGAGGGACAAGATTTACGAGCATTTGGAGAGGTTTGACATGATCAGAAATAGTCAGCATGGTTTTGTCAAGGCCAGGTTGTGCCTTACGAGCCTGGTTGAGTTCTTCGAAAATGTGACTGAACACATTGACGAAGGAAGTGCAGTGGACGTGGTGTACATGGACTTCAGCAAGGCGTTTGATAAGGTCCCCCATGCAAGACTTCTTGAGAAGGTGAGAGGGCATGGGATCCAAGGGCCTTTGGCCTTGTGGATCCAGAACTGGCTTGCCTGCAGAAGGCAGAGAGTGGTTGTGGATGGGTCTTTTTCTGAATGGAGGTCAGTCACCAGTGGAGTGCCCCAGGGATCTGTTCTAGGACCCTTGCTGTTTGTCATTTTCATAAATGACCTAGATGAGGAAGTGGAGGGATGGGTAAGTAAGTTCGCTGATGACACGAAGGTCGGTGGTGTTGTGGATGGTCTGGAAGGATGTCAAAAGTTGCAGCAGGACATAAATAGGATGCAGGACTGGGCAGAGAAGTGGCAGATGGACTTCAACGCGGATAAATGTGTAGTCGTCCATTTTGGCAGAACCAACGGGATGAACGAGTACACTATCAAGGGCAGGAGTCTTAGTAGTGCTGAAGAGCAGAAGGGTCTTGGGGTCCGGGTCCACAGGACTCTTAAATCGGCCTCGCAGGTGGAGGAAGTGGTCAAGAAGGCGTATGGTGTACTGGCCTTCATTAATCGAGGGATTGAGTTTAGGAATCGGAGGTAATGCTGCAACTTTATAAGACCCTTGTCAGGCCTCATTTGGAGTACTGTGTGCAGTTCTGGTCGCCTCACTATAGGAAGGACGTAGAAGCTATTGAAAGGGTACAGAGGAGATTTACAAGGATGTTGCCTGGACTGGGAGGCATACCTTATGAAGTTAGATTGAGGGAGCTGGGACTCTTTTCCCTGGAGAGATGAAGGTTGAGAGGCGACCTGATAGAAGTTTATAAAACGTTGAGAGGAATAGATAGGGTGGATTCTCAGAGGCTATTTCACCGGGTTGAAATGGTCGCTACGAGAGGACACAGATTGAAGGTGCGGGGAGGCAAGTACAGAAGTGATGTTAGGGGTAAGTTTTTCACTCAGAGGGTGGTGAGTGAATGGAATCGGCTGCCGTCAGTGGTGGTGGAGGCAAACTCACTGGGGTCTTTTAAAAGACTTCTGGATGAGTATATGGGATTTAATGGGATTGGGGGTTATAGATAGGTCTATAGATTGGTAGGTGTTGATGTGATCGGCGCAACTCGTGGGCCGAAGGGCCTGTTTGTGCTGTAGTGTTCTATGTTCTATGTTCTATATAGCTGAGGTACTAAGTGAATATTTTTGCATCTGTCTTTACCAAGGACCTGCACAGGTAATGGTGAAAGAGGGAATAGTTCAAACACTTGGATGGGTTTAAAATTGAAAATGAAGAGGTATTGAATAGGCTGTCTTTATTTTAAGTTGATAAGACATTAGGCACTGGCCATATTCCTTAGACTCTGAGGTCGTGCCTGAGAAGTGCACATGTTATACCTTTGTTCCAACTACAGACCAGTCCATTTAACCTCAGCAGGGGTGGGGGGGTAGGGCAAGCTTTGAAAGACAATAAATTTGGGACAAGGAAAAGCCAGCATGGTTTTCTTAAGAACAAATGTTGTGTAATTAACTTGTTTGAGTTCTTTGACGAGATAACTGAGAAGATTCATGAGGTCAATGCTGTTGACGTGGCAGACATGATTTCCAAAAGACATTTGATAGAGTGCTGTACAACAGTGCCGTGAGCAAAGTAACAGCTCATAGAATAAAATGGACAGTAATAACACAAATGCAAAATTGGTTGGGTGATAGGAAACAGGTGTAATTAATGAGTGTTTTTCAAACAGGAGAAAGGTTTGCAGTGGAGTTCCCCAGGGGTCAGTTTTAGGGCAACTGCTCTTCCTGATATATACAAATGAACCAGACCTTGCGATACCGGTCACAATTTCAAAATTTTCAGACTATACAAAACTCAGAAGTATTGAGAACTGTGAGAAGGATAGGGGAGAACTTCAAAAGGACCTAGACAAGTTGGTGGAATGAACGAACAACTGGCAGATGAAATTGAATGCAAAGAAGTGTGAAGTGATTCATTTTGGTAGAAAGAACGGAGAGAGACAACATAAAGGATATAATTCTAAAGCAGTGCAAGAGAACAGGGATCTGGTTATATATGTATCTAAGTCATTGAAACTGGCAAGACAAGCTGAGAGCCTGGTTAGTAAAATATCCTCGGCTTTAAGAGGTGAATAAAGTCGAAGAGCAAGGAAGTTATGTTAAACTTGTATAAGGCTTGGCCTTATCTGGAGTACTGTGTCCAGTGCTGGGCACCACATGTTAGGAAGGATGTGAAGGCAATACAGAAGGCGCAGAAAAAATTCAGCAAAATGGTTTCAGAACTCCAGTTGCACAAATAGACTGGAGAAACTGGCACTATTTTCCTTGCAGAAGAGAAGCTTAAGAGGAATTTGATACAGTATTCAAAATCATGAGGAGTCGGGGCAGCATTGATAGGATAGTTACAGTGTGACCATATCAAAGTGCCAGAACCATTTACTAAAGGAAGGATATACCTAGGGTTCCCAAATACCTCAGGATTCCTTGAGATCTATTTTATGAGTGATGACATGACAGTCTCATTCACAGCGAGAGGATTCGAGTCCTCTGTTTGAACAGAGGGGAGTATGATAAGATGAAGGCGGAATTGGCTAATGTAGATTGGGGGTGCAGATTTGTTGGTAGGACAGCTGAGGAACAGCGGAGGATTTTTAAGGAGATCTTTTTCTGTACTCAGCAGAAATATATTCCGATGGTAAAGAGAGACTGTAAGAAAAGGGATAACCAGCCGTGGCTATCAAAGGAAATAAAGGAGAGTATTAAATTAAAAGCCGATGCGTTCAGAGCGGCTAAAAATAGTGGGCGATTAGAAGATTGGGAAAGATTTAAAAAAACAACAAAGAATGACTAAGAAAGCGATAAAGAAAGGAAAGATAGAGTATGAAGCTAAACTAGCTCCAAATATAAAAAATGATAGTAAAAGTGTTTACAAATATATAAAGAGGAGATTGGCTAGAGTGAATGTTGGACCCTTGGAGGACCGGAGGGGGGATTTAGCGATGGGTAATGAGGAAATGGCTGAGGCTTTAAATAAGTTTTTTGTGTTGGTCTTCATGGAGGAGGACACAAATAGCTTGCCGAATATTAAAGATAGAAGGATGGTAGGAGATGACGTCCTTAATGCAATTACAGTCACTAGAGAGGTAGTGCTTGATAGACTAATGGGACTGAAGGTGGACAAGTCCCCGGGACCGGATGGAATGCACCCCAGGGTTCTGAAAGAAATGGCAGAGGTGATAGCGGATGCCTTAGTAATTATTTATCAAAATTCGCTGGACTCTGGGGAAGTGCCAGAAGATTGGAAAACGGCCAATGTTACACCACTATTTAAAAAAGGTAGCTGACAAAAGGCAGGGAATTATAGGCCAGTTAGTTTAATGTCCGAAGTTGGAAAAATGCTAGAAACCATTATCAAAGAAGAAATAGCAAGACACCTAGAAAAGAATGGTTTGATCAAGCAGACACAGCATGGATTCGAGAAGGGGAATTCGTGTTTAATAAATTTATTGGATTTCTATGAAGATGTGACTAGTGTGGTTGACAGAGGGGAACCGGTGGATGTGGTGTTTTTAGATTTCCAGAAGGAGTTTGATTAGGTGCCTCACAAAAGGTTGCTGCAGAAGGTTAGGGTGCACAGAGTTGGGGGTAAGGTGTTAGCGTGAATTGAGGATTGGTTATCTAACAGGAAGCAGAGAATTGGAATCAATGGGTGCTTTTCTGGTTGGCAGTTGGTGACTAGTGGAGTGCCCCAGGGATCGGTGCTGGGGCCTCAACTGTTTACCATTTATATAGATGATCTGGAGGAGGGGGCTGAGTGTAGGGTGACGAAATTTGCTGATGACATGAAGATGAATGGAAAAGTGAATTGCGTGGAGGGTGCGGAAAGTCTGCAGAGAGATCTGGGTAGGCTGAGCGAGTGGGTGAGGACCTGGCAGATGGAGTATATTGTTAGCAAATGTGAGATTATCCACTTTGGTAGAAATAATAGTAGGAGGGATTATTATTTAAAGGGTGAAAAGCTGCAGCATGCTACTGTGCAGAGGGACCTGGGGGTCCTTGTGCATGAGTCGCAAAATCCCAGTCTGCAGGTGCAGCAGGTGATCAAGAAGGCGCATGGAATGTTGGCCTTTATAGCGAGGGGGATAGAATATAAATGCAGGGAGGTCTTGCTGCAACTGTACAGGGCACTGGTGAGGCCGCAGCTGGAGTAGTGTGTGCAGTTTTGGTCCCCGTATTTACGAAAGGATATATTAACCTTGGAGGGAGTACAGAGAAGGTTCACCAGGCTAATACCGGAGATGAGGGGGTTAGCTTATGAAGAGAGATTGAATAGACTGGGTCTGTACTCGTTAGAGTTTAGAAGGCTGAGGGGGGATCTTATGGAGACTTATAAGACAATGATGGGGCTAGATAGGGTAGAGGTAGAGAGATTCTTCCTGCTTAGAAAGGATAGCAGAACTAGAGGGCACAGCCTCAAAATAAGGGCGGGGGGGGCGCAGTTTAGATCAGAGTTGAGGAGTAACTTCTTCACTCAAAGGGTGGTGAATCTCTGGAATTCTCTGCCCATTGAAGTGGTGGAGGCTACCTCGCTGAATATGTTTAAGACACGAGTGGATAGATTTCTGATAGACAAGGGAATTAAGGGTTATGGGGAGAAAGCGGGAAAGTGGAACTGATTCACTTCAGATCAGCCATGATCTTATTGAATGGCGGGGCAGGCTCGAAGGGCTAGATGGCCTACTCCTGCTCCTATTTCTTATGTTCTTATGTTAGGGGCAGGGATGTCCTGATGCAATTATGCAGGGCCATGGTGAGGCCACATGTGGAGTATTGTGTGCAGTTTTGGTCTCCTTATCTGAAGATGGGTGTCCTTGCTACAGACGGAGTACAGTGAAGGTTTACCAGCCTGATTCTTGGGATGGCGAGACTGACATACGAGGAGAGATTGAATTGGTTAGGATTATATTTGCTGGAGTTCAGAAGAATGAGAGGGATCCCATTGAAACCTAAAAAATTCTAACAGGACTAGACAGGGTAGCCACAGAGAGGATATTCCCGATGATAGGGATGTACAGAACATGGGGTGTAAGGGGGTGGGGTAAACTATTTAGGACTAAGATGAGGAGAAATTGCTTCACCCAGAGAGTAGTAAGCCTGTGGAATTTGCTACTACAGAAAGCAGCTGAGGATAAAGCATTGAATGTTTTCAGGAAGCAGTTACATATAGGCCTTAGAGTGAAGGGGATCAAAGGATACATGGGGGAAAGTGGGATCAGGTTATTGAGTTGTATGATCAGCCACGAGCATAATAAAGGGTGAAGTAGGCTTGAGGGGCTGAAAGGCCTAGTCCTGCTTCTATTTTCCATGTTTCTGTATTTCTGAAAGGAATAATAAGCATATTGGAGTTAATTCTGACTTTGTGTAATAGTGTATAATGTCTGACACTAAATCAACAGTTCACTTTACTTCAATGGGTAAAATAACAGGAGAGTTAAAACCAGTTGCCAGGGCGTTACTGTCTGTTTTATACTATCACACAAAATCAAAATTACCCAACTTGTGTTGTAGGAATGGATATGTCAGAGGAAAATGTTAAGCAAAAGACAAAAGTCATCCAGAGGTGAACATAAATCTGCCCTCAGGCCTGGGTAATTCAAACTAACCAATTGAAGCCATGGTGTGGAGATGTCGGCATTGGACTGGGGTAAGCATAGTAAGAAGACTCACAACACCAAGTTAAAGTCCAACAGGTTTATTTGGAATCACCAGCTTTCAGAGCGCAGCTCCTTCATCATGAAGCACTCCGAAACCTTGTGATTCCAAATAAACCTGTTGGACTTTAACCTGGTGTTGTGAGACTCCTTACTGTAACCAATTGAAAGCAGTAATTTCAGAGTATCAGAGACTGTGTCAGCTCACAATAACCTGGAAACACCCAGCAGGTGTGGCAGCATCCGTGGACAGAGGAATTGAATTGATTGCACAGACTTTGGGACCTTGATGTTGGGATCAAATGGGGTTCCTGAGCTGACAGGTACAGGGAACAGAACCGGGAGAGCTTTCTTCATGGAGGCAGTTTCCAAAATGGCCTTTGTCTTTGTCATCCAGTTATGGACAGCAGGGTCCTGAAGCTGTCGACTCAGTCAAAGCCTGGCCAGTCCCACTAGGAGAGGCAGCAAGTTTTACCTCCAGCTCAAGTTTCAACTCCTCCACGTCCATCTCTTTCTATGTTTGTCCCATCATCCCTTTTGACATTTAATCGCCCGTCACCACCAGCCAAAGACTTTTGGTTCTTTCCTCCACTTAATTGCTCCTCTCCCCACATTTCCCTGGCTTTTTACTTGTTTAAAATCGTTAATCTCTGACCCCTATCTTCCAATTCTGACTTCTCTCTCTACAGGTGCTACCTGATCGGCTGAACATTTTCAGCACTTTGTTTGATTTCATATTTCCAGCATCTACAGTATTTTGCTTTTGTTTTATAAATCTTTGGCCTGAGAATATGCAATCTAATGATTTATTTCTCTGCTAAATGAATCATCATTTATTTGAGTTATTCTGAGCCTATTGCTCCAGGTGCTAGTCTATCAGTAACAAATGGAATAACTTCCATTTTGGTTACAGGCAGAAAACTGGCACTTGTGGATATATCGTCCAGTTGACAACTTGCCTGATTTATATGCTTGGGGTGTATATAGTATAATCAATCTGCAATTCCTAGCTTTCTAACTGCAGCCAAATTGAACAAGTGCTTGATCACTGCTTTTTGCATCAAGGGGTAGATTTTCAACTTGCCAGCAGCAGTAACAGTGACATTATAGGTCAGTCGGCCATTTGGAAACTCCTCGATTTTCCTTTACATTTGAAGGATTTTGGATTTTTCAATATTGACTTTTAATATCAGTTTTAAGGAAAACTAAAATGATGTGCTGGAAACCCTAGACGATGTGCTGAAAGATCGAAATTTGATTCACAACAAAATCAAGAACTCAGGACATGACTGAAATTAGAAGGCATGCTGGGAAGCTTGACCAAGCTCGAGAAGTATCATGGATAGTGTCATTGCTTCAAATTGTTGGAGGGTAACTGCTGTGTTCAAGAGCCAAACTGTACTTGAAGGGAGATAAGGACCAGGTTAGAAATAAAACAAATCATAACTAGAACTGCTGGCTCTTCAAGCCATGAAAAAGAGGAAGGGGCAAAAAACAATCAGCAAGTTGCTCTAACAGGGAAATAAAACAGTCATTTTATTGTGATTAGCAGGAGACAGACCAAAAGCAATCCAAGGAAGACATCAATGAATTAACCCCTCAGTCCCTGAAAGCTGTAGAATATTCCTTGAGGAGCCAATTGTAATGCTGGAGAAGTTTGTAAGCATCTTTACCTGTAAAAGTGTTCTGTCTTAATGCCAATAAAATCATTTATTTAGAGAAACGTTTTCATCTTAGTTCTTACTTCTTATGAGAGTGAGAATTAAACTCCGCACATTGATTTTAATAGGCATTAAAATGGGACTGTTTCTATAAGAGGTGGCTGCTAGTTTCATGCCTATTGCCAAGTAGCTCAAGGTTTCCATGCTATATTTATAATAAAAATCTGTTTATTACTTTGTTACACATTACATACAGTAGAAATCTTCCTTCACTGTTTAAATTCATAGGGGTTAATTTTGATTGCTTTTACTTGGAATTTGCAGTACAGTATTAATTCATAATGGAGTTAGCAGTTTTGCTGGCCTATAAACACCTTTTATGTGGCAGCTCCATTTTGAAAGGGGCTTCCTGCCAAGTGTCCAAAGTACTTGCTTGTAATTTTTATTATAAGTCCATTTTAATGTGAAAATCTGGATCCTATGATACAAATAGGAGACCAATTGCCAATATAGATTGAAACTGGTTGGAGCCTGCTCTGTGCACATCCTGACCAGTTCCACAGAAAATGGAGTTGAAAGAGGCCTACCAAAGTGAAAAGTCATTTTTGTGGCTTCCTGGTGAAGCATTTCCATAGAAATGATCTCGGCTTCTGCTGCCCTTGGACACCCAGGCTCCTTGATAACAACTCCCAATGCCTGACCACCATACTGGAAGCTGCCTTGGCTTGCTCCTTAATCCGCAATCCATTGGGCTGTATTAGGATGTCTGCTTGATGCCCCATAGCTGCCCTCCCAATTTATAAAACCAGGGCCTCTAAATCCTAGGGATAACTTCATCTAGCACAGGCAGCTGGCCAGTATCTGCATTCTGCCAATAACCCAAAGGAAAGGATTTGGTGTTCTCAGAACATTTATTAAAGACATATTTTATGCTGTTTTCAAAATGCCACATCAATAAAAGATGGCACAGAAAGAAAATTAGAAAGTTTTGTTATTTGGAGGGAAAAACAGAAATATAATGAATGGCAGTGTGTGAGGAGGTCCTGTTAGGTGAACCGCATAGCCTGTGAGAGTTAGGAAAATGGTCAAAGCTGAAAATCAAAAGCCAATCCAAAGAAAAACAACAAAGAGCAAGCGGAACAAATGACCTTCAGTCTTGGTTTGGACAATCCAGGTGGCTGGATAGGTTTCTCCTTGGGAAAATAAGGCAATGAAAGATGGCTAATGGTTAGACATCTAAGACTAACAGAAAAGCAATACTGCAGCAGCAACACGGTGAACCTGCACACTTAAAAAAAAGGTTTATTAGTGAAATGGACAAAATGGACAACGTAAGATGAAATAAAGTGAAGTAAATCTGTCGATAGGAATGATCTGTGATCTACTAACTTGAACTGACTTGTCATCTAGTACTGACACCATAGAAATATAGGAGCCCAGGAAAGACCACCGTGCTTTACTTGACTCCATGTCTGCTGTGCAACTTCAATTCATTTGGAATTAATATTAACTTTCCATTGGCCACTGTCAGGATAAGAACCTAACCTGGAGATATATTTAGAATTATCAGAGAAGTGCAATAGTTGCCTTGAAAGATAAAGATCAAGTCTGTGCAGTTCTATTTACTTTGGCATCTTTTAGTGATCCTCTAGTAAAATGGAGCAAGAGATGTCTCAAAGTACTTAATAGCCAATGAAGCACTTTTGAAATGCATTCACTGTTGTAATGTCGGAAACATAGCGCCAATTTGAGGACAATAATTTTGCAGCCAAAGAAAGAATTGGCCAGGTAGGGTTTGAACCTACAATCTAGTGACACCAAAGCACAAGTGATAGCACTGAGTCCCAGCTAACAAAGAAATCCTTCTACAAATGGTGAATTTGAGATAAAGGAACACAATGATGGGAGATAAGCAGAAGGGGTAATGGGGGAGTAATAGGTAAAGGGTCAGGACTGTAGCGGGTTGGGCAATATCTGTTTACAAATTACAATATCCCAGCAAAGACATATTTTTAATACCATAAAATTGCTCTGTGGGTTACAAGCTACAACTTTAAAATGAATAGGTAAATACCTTTGCTAAAACTGAGTAACTGTAGATAAACATATTGGATGTTACTATTCTTGTATCTCATGATGGAAAATTAGGGCCATGTATTTACCTGTTAGACTGATCTATACTTTAATTAATAACATGCAAATCAATGACAATTAGATGTGAAGCTGATGGATATTAACAGGAAGGAGTCGGAAGTTTAAATTTAATAGGATGATTGATAAGTGCTGAAGTTTTATTTCAGGGTCAAAAACTGGTGCAATTTTAATTCCAAATCTTTAAAGACTCGAGTCACAACATTTTTTTATTCAAGGGAGAAGAACAAAGAAGGGCTCAAATCCCTTTACCCTTCTGCCACACTCCTGCTGCATTGCCAGTGGGAGTGTGGTGGACTGGTTGGAAAGGAGTTTGTGACCCAGATACCCGAGGTCATGACCTTGTTCAGAACCTCCATTGGCTCAAGGTTGTCAGAACAGAAAGAAATCCCAAAACACCAGTTTAAAGTCCAAACAGGTTTATTTGTAGCAAAAGCTGCAAGCTTTTGGGACAGCCTGTCCCTTCATCAGCTTTCGGGCTGTCCCGAAAGCTTGCAGCTTTTGCTACAAATAAACCTGTTTGGACTTTAAACTGGTGTTGTGGGATTTCTTTCCGTTTTACTCCAGTCCAATGCCGGCAACTCCACATCAAGGTTGTCAGTGCAGCAAAGAACACGATTGAGGCAAGAATTCTCGGTGAAGGGGATCGCATATGTAAGGCCTGCGGGACCTCGATGGGATAATTACTGTCACAATGGCATTTGTACTTTCTTATCGAGGTGGCTCTAGCAATACCTCTCCATCAGACATACGGATGGCCTGTGTACCTGCTTGTGATTTTTAAATTGGGCGAACTTGCCAACATGCATTTGATAAGGTTCACCATGGTAGGCTTCTGCAGAAAATGCAGATGTATGGGATTGGAGGTGATCTAGGGAATTGGATCAGGAATTGGCTAGCGGATAGGAGACAGAGGGCGGTGGTTGATGGTAAATATTCATCATGGAGTTCGGTTTCGAGTGGTGTGCCTCAGGGATCTGTTTTGGGGCCACTGCTGTTTGTAATTTTTATTAATGATCTGGATGAGGGTATAGTTGGGTGGATTAGTAAGTTTGCTGATGACACCAAAGTCGGAGGTGTGGTAGATAGTGATGAAGGGTGTCATAGTTTGCAGGAAGACTTAGACAGGTTGCAGAGCTGGGCCGAGAGGTGGCGGATGGAGTTTAATGCGGAGAAGTGTGAGGTAATTCACTTTGGTAGGAATAACAGATGTGTTGAGTATAGGGCTAACGGGAGGACTTTGAATAGTGTGGATGAGCAGAGGGATCTAGGTGTATGTGTACATAGATCCCTGAAAGTTGGGAGTCAAGTAGATAAGGTTGTTAAGAAGGCATACGGTGTCTTGGCGTTTATTGGTAGGGGGATTGAATTTAGGAGTCGCAGCGTCATGTTGCAACTGTACACAACTCTGGTGCGGCCGCACTTGGAGTACTGTGTGCAGTTCTGGTCCCCACATTACAGGAAAGATGTGGAGGCTTTGGAGAGGGTGCAGAGGAGGTTTACCAGGATGTTGCCTGGTATGGAGGGGAGGTCCTATGAGGAGAGGCTGAGGGATTTGGGGTTGTTTTCGCTGGAAAGAAGGCGGCTAAGAGGGGATCTTATTGAAACATATAAGATGATTAGAGGTTTAGATAGGGTGGATAGTAATAGCCTTTTTCCTCTGATGGAGAAATCTAGCACGAGGGGGCATGGCTTTAAATTAAGGGGTGGTAGTTATAGGACAGATGTCAGGGGTAGGTTCTTTACCCAGAGGGTGGTGAGGGATTGGAATGCCCTGCCTGCTGCAGTTGTAAATGCGCCTAGTTTGGGGGCGTTTAAGAGATCCGTGGATAGGTTTATGGACGAGAAGGGATTGGTTTAGGTTAGTGGGTCATTGTTTTGTAACTGGTCGGCGCAACATCGTGGGCCGAAGGGCCTGTTCTGCGCTGTAATGTTCTATGTTCTATTAGCAGGGATGCTGCCAGTTTGACTGGAATCTAAGGCACCAGCATTTATTTGACCATTTTGTGCAGATTATTTTTCCCTTATCTTTTGGATCTCTTTGCAGGACATACCATTTGTCTGCTCAGAAGTGATTCTCCCTTGGCTTTTTGTCATTTTGTCACTTAATAAATGGCAGCTGGCCATTTTGGAGAATGGTCTTTTGACAACGCAGCCATCAGCGCTTCTCTGTGAAGAGGCCTTGTGTCAATTTATTGCGGCACTCTGCCAGCAGACATGAGAGCAAGTCCGGGGCTGAACTAGTACACCCGTCACTGCAGCTGTCCCATTTCTCCGCCGGATAATTACCCTTTGCTTCTCTCTCTCTCCCCTCCCCCAACAGAGAACAACCCTGACAGCATAAAACAGCACAAAGTGTCACGACACCAGAAAGAAGCAGTTCTGACTGCAGAATACATGGAACTTAAGGAGACAGGGAATTTGGCATGAAGCAAGAAAAGAAAGACAAGACCTTATTTTTTCAAGAACAAAAAAGCTTTTGAAAGAGACAGGACCGAGCAGAATCTTTGATTCATTGGCACAGCAATGTACACCCGAAAGCACCCTGACAGCATGCTCCTATGGTGTGCTTTAATAAAGATGTCATTGTCCAAGCGGCATAATGTCAAAAGTAATCAATTCTGTGCAATCCCAAACTGCCAAATTACAGCTACTGACACCTCCGTGCAATTATGCCTTTGCCAATAATATGGCAATAACGAACGTTTTAGGAGCAAAGTTAAGACTAAAGAGCTGCAGCCGCAAAATTGAAGAAACAGGAATGCAAATGAATTGAAAACTTTAAATTGCTACCACCACCTTAACAGTGATCTCTTCCCTATTTGATGAATACTAAAAAATAGCTTTTAGTCACTCACAAGGACTTGAAGCTAGGCCTCCTCAACTTTGGCCACTTTCGATGCTGCTGTAGCCTGGCAACCAGGTAGCAGGAACAAAAAGAGGCAAATATCAGTCAGTTAGATTTTAAAAATAAGATTAAATTAGGTACATACATCATTTTCTGAATCTCTATGTAAATATCTTGATTTATTTTGGATGACTGTAGACTTAATGTAATTCTTTACCAGATAGGACAGGCCAATTTCATCAGCTTATATAAATTTTTACTTTTCCTTTGCCATCTATTTGAAAAGTCTTGCTTTTAGTGCACTTACTTCTTGCAGTCATCCTTTGTAAGCATGACCATGAAAGTTTTAAATCTTTTTTCTACCAGTTTAAGACCTCTCTGCACTACATTTCATTCTATTACTATGAATCAATGGATGTCCTTTCCCCAGGACCTCTCCCAATTCCTTTGTGTCTCTGGCTCCCAGAGTTGTTGCAGAATGGTCCTGTGTAGCATTTGCCAATCTGCTTATGCTGTGTATGGCAAAACTTTTAACCTCCACCCAGTACTTGCTGGACAGTCCTGTTAAGATAGGGTGCTTATTGTGTAGGGACTACAGAAGTAAACATACATTATTCACCTGTGAGAATTTAGTTAAGGCAATTTACTAAATTCATATTAGATCTGAGAAGATATCCTTCAAGATGCAAAAGGCATGTGAAACTTGCCAGTTATAAATAGACAAAAAGTTAATAAAATGATTTTATGAATGTGTTGAAGTACAAGCTCTGAAATTCTGATGAAAGTAGATTAGTTTGAGCAATTATTGGAAACAGCTGACATTAATGATGGAAGTGGAGATTATCCACTGCGCCAGTCCACATTGGCAAAGTCACCGATAATACATTCCAATAAGTCTGGCTATTGAGGGGCAATTCTCTGGCTCTGTTGTGCCTGGCTCAAATCCTGCTATGTTGGAAAAATTCAGCCAGAGGCCTAAAAGGGGTGCAAAACAGTTTTTGATCTTCTTGGGCCCTCCTAGCAGCTGTCATGAGGTTTATGCCCATCTAGGGTGTGACCTGATTATCATGGGCTTAAATATATTTAAATATACAGACACCAAATTTTCTGGGAACGTCATTATTTCCCCACCTGCTGGTGTGACATAAAGCTGGCACAAATCACTACACAAAAGGAGACCAGCATGATGACCATGCTGGGGGCTCAGAGGCCATTTGCAGCCCCTGGATGGTTGGGATCATCACAGGGCAGTGCCCAAGGGCAGGGCCCAGAGGCAGGGCCTGAAGGGGTGGGACCTGGAGGAAGCAGAGCCTGATGGAGGTGGCACATACAGGGCAATGCACTGGGAGTGCCATGATGCTTTGGGGGCATGGAGGAAGGGTTTCATGTCAACAGTCTATATGTTGTGCGCAAGGCGTGTGGCAGGGGCTGGGATCATGCCATCAATGATGGGAGGGTCCAAATGTTTTTGGGACGGTGGGAAACTGGGCTCTTTAAATTAAATTTGAGTTAAGGGTGCCCTTTATTAAAGACGCCTTGATCTGTGTGAAGCCAGGCTTGTGAGAGTCTTTAGACCCCATCTCTCACATTGACAGTTCAAAAAAATGGCAATGTATGGGAGGACCTTATCACAAAACCGACCCTTTTCTCTGGGCAGAAGCTCGCTGGTTTTCTGACACTGCCATCTTTTGGGAAAATTCCACCCTATGACCTTTGGTTCAGGGTGGGAGCCATGAGAGTCTGATCTGGTGGAATTTAAAGTCTCATTTAATTGTCACAGAGAGCATTTCACAGAAAATTTAACTGTAATTGTTATGAGTGGAATTCTCATTAGACTTCAAAAAGAAGTTAATAACTTACTTGCAAAAATTCACAAATGTATTGGGAGTGCAGTTTTCACTTTGGATACAATCATTAAATCTGGGCACAAATTTCACTCAAGGTTGCTCTAGTTTTCTAGCTAAAGTTATGGTTCAGGTTTTTGCTCAAATTAACTTGCATACTCACAAATGTAAATTTGTCCATCAGCCAAAATAGTAAGGCAGTTCTTTAGAATGTAATGGCATCGGAATGGAATGAATTGGCTGGCATGGTTAAAATTGGTAAACGTGTTTAATTTTATTAATACAGCTGAAAATATAGGCATTATCCACCACAGGTGGGCAACCTGATTTAAACAACTTGAAAAAGACTAAAATATTCATAGAGCTCCATTTGCTAGCTACATTGGTGTAACTAATCAGTTTCTTAGTAATTCTTTTTATATTTTAAAGTTTAGTATCCATTAGTGTTCTTGCACCTAAAATGGTCTTGATTTTAAGAGACTCCTCAAAACATTTGCAAATGGGTCAGTTAGCGGGAACAGGCCATGGCGATTCGGGAGTGTGATCGGCTTTGTGAGTTGGGGGGAGGTGTTTTAAACCAGCCAAATGATTGCAGAAAGGCAATTTATGCTCAAGGTTACTCAAACTTAAACTTCTTCAACCTTCTTCAGGAGAATTGCCAATGCAACCTAAGCAGAAACTCCACCCCAATGATCCGTCAGTGTGCTGGTGTGTGTGATCTATATTATGCGTGTGCATAAACATATGTCTGATGCAGCGACAGACAAAATGATAGGAATCAATTTATCTTGACTTCAAAATCATTCTCAGCTTCAATAACTGAACTGGGACCACATCAAGAAAAAATTATTCGGATTCCTGTGGTACCCAAAAAGCAGAGCTGAGTACAACAGATGATCTGAAATAAGATTGAGCTGTTATTTGTTAAAGGATGAGTTATCATGCATGAAAGAATGCTGAGTGCAATGCACAAAAAAGAAAAAACAAAAGCTTCAATGGGTGAGCTCATGCAATTGGTTGGAAAGAAAGTTGTTTAAGAGAATAAAAAGTATGGATACCTGTGCTGATCAAAGCTTCCTCCATCTTTATTTCCTGATTAGGAAAATACAAGAGTAATTTTTGTTAATGATTTTAGAATGGTAAATTATTCACAATGTATCTGTCCATGCATTACCTGAAGAAAAATGTAATATGGTTAAAATAGAGAGAAAAAGTAATCTTCACACAAGATTTAATCAGTACAACATGGCTGGGGAATCAAGAATAATAGGGAATAAAAACAGTCTTGTACCATTGTAAACTAGTTTCATTAGGAAGTTAAGTTTTTATAGGCACTTTATTCGGCACTGGGAATGTATAGAAGGCAACTAGAATAGATCTGTCTTTGTGCAAAGGTGTAAAATGGATGGTAGAGAATCAACGGCCAGTTTAAAATTTCCACTGCTTTTTATCTCCTTTGCCTTCAACAGACATAAATGTTAGGGGAGATGTAGAATGAACTGATGATTGACTATTGCCTATTTTACTCTTCTGCCTAAAGTCAAACTTATCCCTAATGACACTAGTATCTGATCTTATGTTCAATATTAGCTCTGGATAATGCTAACAGAATTACAAACAATTCACAATATTAGTATTTCTGAAATTGTTTGACAATTAAATTTCTGAAGCATTTTTGTTCTCAATTTTCAGAATGGAATAATTATCAGTAGCTAATCTACAAGCAAAAAACTAACCTACACAAATTAGTTACTACATGCACTTAATACTAAAAATTGCCTTTGTCCAAGATAACCATAGCCTGATCTCCCCTTTGAGGGGGAGAACTGACAAATGGTGAGTTAACCTGAGGATCACTACACCTCAATTGAGGGGCAATGTTGAGAAGGCAGATCTTTATGAATAATGTCAGTCAATATGGGAATTGAACCCATGATGTTGGCATTGCTCTGCATCACAAATCAGCTGTCTAGCCAACTGAGCCAAACTGAACCTGTTTAATACTGTAGTATACATCTCAAAGAAAAGAAGTTCCACTAAGTCAATCTTTTTCATTTAAATGTAATTCACCTGTTCTGCCTAACTACGTACAAATTAAATTAAGGAAAATCGATGTAGGACAGATAGATACAGTTCAAGTTGGTTTGCAGTCTATATGTGGATTAATAGTGACATTTTTTCTGAGAGAATAATGCATGGAGTGGGGAGAGTAGAGTCTATTTGTGGAAAATGCTTCACGATATGGATCTGAATAATCACTTTAGCAGTATGGCACTTCCAAAAACATTCAATACCAGCTTATTACAAATCTGATCTAAAGTCAGTAATCTGTATCCAAACTGGTTTTAAAAATGTATTCGCTGGATTGCAGGGCTGCTGATGAGTGCACCCGTTCAGGCAGATCCTCTGGCTGAAATGCGTGGATGTGTCAAAGACGTGGTCATGTTAGTCTTTGATTGGCTGAAAAAATCTTCAAAATCACTTTTAGAACAATGGAAAAACAATATTTTAGAACTTGCTGCATCCTCCAAAGCGCACAGTGGAACCACAAAAAGAAATTAGAGAGGGTGCAGCTAGGTTAGATACAACTCAGTAAAACTAAATTAAATGTGAAAAAAGAAAATGGGGATGAAAGGCTTCAAAAGTCATCAGCTGCCATGAGATTAAATAACAAGGAAGGTTGGGGATTAGAATTCTCTTGCAGCAATACACCCTTCTTGCTGCTCACCAGCTATTTTCTGACCCAGTGATACTGCCTATTTTTTTCCTGAATCTTCTGATCCTTCCTGAAGTAGGCACTCCCCGACAAGTCCAGTGAATGCGGCAGAGTCGGGGGAAGGAGAAGACATAGCCCCTTTTTACAACAGTAGCTGCTGTATTCAGGTGTGTTTTAAAATGTCTTTTAATGCATGAGTGTGGTGAATGAGTGAATGGGCAAGTGAGTGAGGTGCGGATGAGGGTGAGGTGGGTGGACAGGTGGCTTGAGGAGTAGTTGAGCAGTTGTGGTACAGTCAGATGGAGAGGGGGGAGTACGATTGGATCTGGTGTGGGGGGAATACTTGGGTGGTCGGAGTGTAGTCGGATGGTTGTGGGGTTCTCAGGTCTTGTTGAGGGCAAATGTGGGGGGTGGTTGGGTCTGTTTGGAGGGGGATGGTTGGGAGGTTAGTCTGATCTAGGAGGTGTAGTCTAGAGGAAGTGGTCAAGGCTGGTGGGGGTGTCGTTAGGTGGTCAATGAGTCAGGCGATACCCAAGCGAGGGGTTAGATGGGTGGAGGGGGGGTATTCAAGTCTTGTTGGGAGATAGGAGGATGGCTGCAGGATTGGTCGTGTCTGCTCGAGGGGATTGTCACGTCTGGCTGGGAGTAATCGAGTGGTTTGGAGGGTAGTCAGTTCAGAGGATTAGTCAGTTGTGGGGTGGTTAGGTCATCAGGGGTTAGTTAGTAGAGTAGATGGGTGGTCAGGAGGGAAGTCTGGTAATTAGGGAGTTGAGTGGTTGGGCATAGTTGGGTGCTGGAGGGGCATGGTGCATTGGTTTTGAGGCAGAGGAAGTCGATTTGGAGAGTTTTTGGATTGTGGTGTTGTCAGCTGGTTGGAGGATAATCTGGTGGTCAGTTGGGTAGTCAGGCCTGGTCGAGGGAGCAGTCAGTTTGGAGATTTAGTCAGGTGTGAGGTAGTCAGGTGGTTGAGAGTAGTTAGATGTTAGGGGTAGTTATGGGATAATCAGGTCGTCTGCAGAGGGCTATTTAGGGGCTCAGTTGTGTTTTTTAGTTGAGTTACCCAGTTGTTAATTCAGGTTTCAAACTGTAACATTCCCTGAGGAACTGTCTAGGCCTAGTCTCTGCCTTGAGCTCAGGGTTGGAGACATTCGTGGAGGGTCTCGGGCAGCAGGAAATCAACCCATTCAAAAGTTAAACTTCCTGGACATGTCTAGCATCAGGATTTCCGCCAGATCATAACACATTTCCCAATATATACGCTACCTCCGGCAATCCGAAGATCAGGAGATTTGGCCCAATGTCTTCTTTGAAGAATGACATCGGAGTGCTAATTCTCACCAGGACAATTGGTGAAATCTCAGTTTAAAGGTCGCCATTTCCAAAAAGGCAGCACTCCCTGCATATTGTACTGGAGACTTACCTTAGACTAGCATTAAAAAAACAGAGGTGTAGATCATCAATTGAACTGCTTTCTAAAACAAAAGCAGAAAGTGCACATTTTCAAGTCAGACAGGAAACCAGGAATTAAGATATTGAAACAAAAAACTTGCTGTTCTTTGCTGAGATCCATATGGAAACATGCTATACACTGGATTCTCAATATAGGGACAATTTAGTGAAATTGTAAACTTTATGTTGCTTTTAACTCAAGTGTATTGTAGAAATTCTATCCATTTTAAACACTGCGATCTGCAGTTCTTCATGGAAGTTTCATCAAGAAAATAAGGAAAGATGGGAACAAATTACAAGGAATGCGGTTTCAGGAAAACCACACCAGCCAAATCCTTTGCTGATAGATATTGACAATAATAGCAGAAAATTCTATTTTCTTCAACAGTTTCTCTATGGCAGTCTCATGATGAAGAGAGTTTGCTTTGTCATTTGACAATCACACTGATTACCTGTTTCCACACTCTTGGTCCGTGGAGTGCACTGCTTGTGTCCTTGGCAACTTCTCAACTCCATTAACTGTATGTGCAACTGATTAAGAATTTCCCGTTCAACCATGTGTACTATGTTAGTCAACTGAAATCACAAAATCAAAATAGTGATCAGCTTTCTCTCTAATGGGGGCGCCTGTCCATGCTGCAGTTTATAACAATATTTTGAGGTGCGCAATACCAGAACCAAAACCCTAACTTTGAAGTTAAGATAGGAAGGATCTAATTTTATAAAACCATTGATGATAACATTCAGAGTACGTGCAAGACTGAGCATAGTCTGTAGCAACAGGTAAAGGACACATTGGAATACTTTAAGGAGGGTGGCAGAGTAGCATAGTAGTTAGCACTGCTGCCTCACAGCTCCAGGGACCTGGGTTCGATTCCAGCTTTGGGTGACTGTGTGTTTTTACTCCGGGGGTTCCGGTTTGCTCCCACTGTCCAAAAATGTGCAGGTTAGGTGGAATAACCATGTTAAATTGCCCTTTAGTGTCCCAGGATGTGTAGGGTAAATGCGTGGGGTTACAGGGATGGGGTGGGCCTGGGTAAGATGCTTTGTCGGAGAGTTGGTGCAGACTTGATGGGCTGAACAGCCTCCTTCTGCACTGTAGGGATTCTAGGAAGAATATCTAGCGTCTGAGAAACTAATTTTGCTACCAACCAGAGTGATGAAATGTATATCTGTTGTCTCCAAAGACTATTATCATCTTACGTGAAATAGGATTGGGAAACACAACTCTTAAAAGCATCAAACAATAGAGGTGTTTTGAATCAGTAACTGGTACAAAGAAAGACTTTGGTTTCAGGGCCTGGACTTTTCTTCAAGAAGCCAAGACGATAATGTTTCCAACAAGCCAATTCAGTCTTTGGGTAAGGGGATCTTTCTGTACTCATGGGGGATGCTTACTCTCAGGTGACTTCCAGTCCAGGCAGTGTGTAATGGAATTGTCACTGGAGCACTAGAATATGTGGGAGGCAAAAATAAAAGGAATAGAAAGTCCCTTATCCTTTTACTGAGTGTCTTAGGTGAGACTAAGGCCACCATCAGGTAAGTTAGTAAGACAAAATGGAGGGTAAAGTCTTACACTAGGCTCTTGCCCTCCATTTGAAACATCTGGGGCATTACTGTTGCTACCCAGGCCTATCACCTGGTTCCAGAGGCAAATGGGAGGGAAACATCCCTATAGATCCCAGCCAGCAGTGGCATTCCAGGAAGAAAACAGCGGCCAGGAGTGGTCTGAGTGAGGATGAAGAGAGGGAAATTACAATCACAGTGGAGAGGTAGTGATAACCATCACCGATTTTCCTTGTTGTTTCCAATGTCACCTCACCCATCTCTCTGGTTGGTTTTGAAGCCAGGCTAATGTATACCAATATGCTCCACATCCTTAAGAATCACGTCTGTGGTCTAAATAAGACAATGATCATCCTGTTCCATAGAGTATTAGATTATCTAGGTTAATGGTTACGCTCCCTAAGTTTCATTTGCATTCTGGACCAGATATTTATAAAGGAAGTTTTTAAAGGAGTTAAAATAGTAGTAATAGTGATGACACAGTGCTTACAGCATAGAAATGGGCCATTTAGCTCAACAAGTCTATATGTCAGTCTTTATGCTCTACATGAACCTCTTCCCACTATACCTCATCTTACCTTATCCACATATCCTTCTACTCCTTTCTCTCTCATGTGCTAACCTCACTACTTACAAGTGCTGAAATTTTAGTGAAACAATAACTTATTTCCTTGACGTATTCTTTAGCAGGGTTGGGGGTTTCTCAATTTGCATACGATATCAAACTCACAAGGACACCTTGGTCAGAGGAACTTGGGGACTAAAAGTTAGGAAAATATACAAATAAATTCACTCCCTGAATGGTATTAAAATCACTCAGCAGGAAGGTGAAAGAGATCCAGTGTCTTTGATAATTCATTGCTAAACATGCTGAATCACAGGGAAGCAGCAATCAACCAAGCAAGTGGAATGCTGAACTAAACAGATTAAAGCAGTGGAGTAGAAAACAAAGGAATCCGTGCATAAAATATGCTTTGGCCAGTCTTAACGACTGAATATAGTTCTAGTCACGGAGTGATAAAGGAACATTCCAATCATGAAGACAGTTCAAAAAACAACTACAGGACTATGTACAACATCACAGTTAGAAGGAACTTGGTCTATTCAGCATGGAAAGGGAAGGTAGTCAATGGGATAGTAAAGGCAAATTTGAAATACAGCTTAAAGACAAAGCATTACACCAGGGCATAGCATCAAATTATGCAATAGTAAATTAAGGATTATTGGCATAATGTTCACAAATAATCATCAGCATACAGTCTGGACTTCCAGGTAGAGGGGTGAAGACAAAATCATTGTAATTGTTCAAAGAGGAACTTGATGCCATGATGAGGAATTATAGCGGCTTGAAATGTTATATTTTACAGGAGAAGACATCTGCTGGTGTGACAAAGGTGTGGCAGAGGTGAACCCAATTTAAACCTATAGAAGAGCCAAAATCTAACTAAACCAAAAAGTGGTTAAGCTCACAGGCTTTGAATCACCACAAATTTTGTCTGAAATATTAGCTTTGAAAAAAAAAGAAAGGATTTTTAGACAATGATATTTTATTCTCCTACCTGTATCTTGAGGCCCTTACTAAGATTGATTTGGCTTATTTCCATATATGTAGAGCAAATGTGAGATATGTGGGAAAAGGCTAAATGAACAATGATGAAGACTGACAAGCAAGTATCCTTCTGCCACAGTCTACAAGCAATACTGATCCTGAGAGAATATATTAGAAGAGATTGCTGAATGAAGCAATGATTCATTGTCAGTGCTGTTTGTTGACACTGTGCAATCACATATCTTTTGGGACTGAGGGGGCGGTTATCTGAGGTGGGCAGCAGAAGCTTGGAAAACATGGTGGATTTCCTGACACCAATGTAAGCAGGAGTCTGAAGGGCTGGCTAGAAAAGACCCATGAACTGTCATCAAGAGAGGAGATGGTATCATGAAGATAAAAGCCAGTCCCAGCTGCCTGCTGGATCCGAGTGCCAGCTAATCGGTGGGAGGGCAGGGCTGCTGGTATCTGTGCATCTTGCAGATCTGGAAGGAGAGCTTAGAATCTCTTGGAAGTCCAATGCCATGATTCCCTGCAATAGTTTTTCAGGACTTGAAGGCTAGCAGTCAAAGCATCCACATTGAACAATTATAGAGCTTGCCCTCGCTGGGTGAGGAAGGTGTGGGAGAGGGGGTGGATGCAGTTGATCTTTCTGCTGTCATTTCTTCCAGATTGTGCCACATTATGTCAAAGTCCTTCACAGATAATTATACTAAGGGTGACACTTGATGGTGGTGTAACCCCCAACTCATTGGGAATCATAGTGGGTGGAAATCCTGCCCCACCTCACTACCAGCAGTGCAGTGGCACCATTGGTTCTTGATGGCTTAGGTTTACAAATAGAAGAAAGGGCTGAAGGGCCTTCCTATGTTGTCTCTCACGGTTATTGTAATTTTAAATTTCAATGGACAAACAAACAAAATCTCCTTACTTGATATGGATCACTGTTCATGTCAAAATACTCGAGGAAACCTGTGGCAAATTCGCAGAAGAGGATGTTGTGAGTCTCATTGATGGTTCGCAAGCACCAGTAAGTGTTATTGTTGGAACTTGTACAGGCACAGAAGGATCCTACTGTTAATGAAAGAGAAAAACCTTTGTCAGATTAATGTCTAAACAAGAACACAATGGCCGCGACTGTCCGGCCGCATCACACCTAGTACGGGTCAGACTAGGGTGGGGCAGGGTTGGAGAATTGTAGGTGAGAGGTTTAGGCCATTCAGTGTCAGTGCAAAATCCTATTGCAATTCTCCCAATCACCTTTTTTTTGGGGGGGGGGGTGCGCACCATGGAGGGGGTCACAATGTGAAGAACAAGAAAGGGGTCAAGAAGGGGAGGGGAAAAGAAAGGGGACCCACTGGGAGGGTCCCAATGTCCATGATCTTTGTTAGGGAAACATGTCTTTAATGAGGGGAGAGGTCCAGATGTCTGTGAGAAGAGGGAAGGGCATCCTCTCTTTCAATGGGAGGTCCAGATGTCTGTAGGAAGAAGGAAGGGGGTCCTCTCTTTCACTGGGAACTCGGGGGTCCTCTCTTTCAATGGGAGGTCCAGATGTCTGTAGGAAGAAGGAAGGGGGTCCTCTCTTTCACTGGGAGCTCGGGGGTCCTCTCTTTCAAAGGGAGGTCCAGATGTCTGTAGGAAGAAGGAAGAGAATCCTCTCTTTCACTTTGAGTTCAGGTCGCCCTTTAAAAATGGTGCCTAATCTCTGTGAAGCCGGACTTGCCAATGTGTTTCGGGCCCTCCCCTCTAAGAACTGATGCAAACTTGGCTCCCTCCCAAGAACTGATTAAGTGTGTGAAAATTGCTGCCAGTTATACCCCCACTTGCCTTCTCTTTGCATTGAGGGCTCAGTCCTCAACCACCCACCCATCAAATGCACTTCCACCAATGGTAAACCCAGTATAAATTTCTGAAGAAAAATATCCAATTGAAAGGATGGCCTGAAAGTTCACTGTTACAGAATCATTTTCAGACAATTTGATTCACAAGATATTTTATTTTGATTGTAATTTAGTTTCTTTTTAATTACAGTATACTGTGTGAATGAAAATGACTAAGCGATCACTGGCTTAAAGCAATCACGAAGATCAGCCACCAGAAAGCTGAATTGAAAGGGACTTTTTTTCTTGAAGCAGTGGCTGGGATTTTTAACTCCTGTTCTTCTTGGGCGAGTTTGGTGATGGGAGCAAAATATTTTATATGGGGCCCAAATCATGGGCTGTAAGTAATAATAAATTTACATGTTATAATCATGTCTCTACACCTGATCAACCCTTTCCTCTTCCCCACTAAATAATCCATTTACAATGGGGTGAGCAGACACTGCTGTAAATTATAACTGGTCTCCCTTGGTGTGTATCTGGCAGGCAGAGGAGCTCAGGTGAGTTCACTGCTCAGGGGTGAGTGGGTCATGACTGGGCAAGTGCCCCCTGGATGTTGCGTGGGGTGAAAGATCCATTTTAACCTTTCTGTACTGGGGTGGCCTTTAAAATTGGCACCCTGATCTTTAAAAATGAAGTTGCGGTGGGGTGGGCACACACCTCTTGCTTTTTTTTAATGTCTCTAACAGTACGGTGGAGAAATCTGCTGCTGGTGCTACTTCACCCACCCACCACCACACTCTGCAAAAAAACGGTCAAATTTCACGCAAACAAACATAAAGAACCCTGCCAAAGGCTGCCGCAGCAAGGTGTGATCCACAATGATGATGGTTTACAGGACAGGGTGCAATGTTATAATCTGATGACTGAGTTGTCATGTCGCACCTAATACAGAGTGAAAGCTGCCAGGAGCCTATAACACATTAGTAAAGTTCATTGAATCCCTACAGTGCAGAAGGAGGCTATTTGACCAATCAAATCTGCACCGACTCTCTGACAAGCATCTTATCATCACTATTCATTTAAAACCGATAAATAAAAGAACATGACCAAAGACATTCCTTTTTGTGCCCAACTGTCATACAGGAAGATAAAAGTTAACATAATAACAACAGTCTTTTGGACTTTATTAATAGAGCATAGAAGACAATAGGTAGGTTTGTGTATTTGGGCACAATAATTATTAGGGTGCAGGGTTCCCTTCTAGAAGAAACATGAGTTCCCGAGTGTGGATTTAGCAGAGTATTTCCAGAACTGATAGTGTACAGTGTGGATTTAGCAGAGTATTTCCAGAACTGATAGTGTACAGTGTGGATTTAGCAGAGTATTTCCAGTATAGATAGTGTGCAATGTAGATTTAGCAGAGTATTTCCAGTATAGATAGTGTACAGTGTGGATTTAGCAGAGTATTTCCAGTATAGATAGTGTACAGTGTGGATTTAGCAGAGTATTTCCAGTATAGATAGTGTACAGTGTGGATTTAGCAGAGTATTTCCAGTATAGATAGTGTACAGTGTGGATTTAGCAGAATATTTCCAGTATAGATAGTGTACAGCGTGGATTTAGCAGAGTATTTCCAGTATAGATAGTGTACAGTGTGGATTTAGCAGAGTATTTCCAGTAAAGACAGTATACAGCGTGGATTTAGCAGAGTATTTCCAGTATAGATAGTGTACAGTGTGGATTTAGCAGAGTATTTCCAGTATAGATAGTGTACAGCGTGGATTTAGCAGAGTATTTCCAGTAAAGACAGTATACAGCGTGGATTTAGCAGAGTATTTCCAGTATAGATAGTGTACAGTGTGGATTTAGCAGAGTATTTCCAGTAAAGACAGTATACAGCGTGGATTTGGCAGAGTATTTCCAGTATAGATAGTGTACAGTGTGGATTTAGCAGAGTATTTCCAGTAAAGACAGTATACAGCGTGGATTTAGCAGAGTATTTCCAGTATAGATAGTGTACAGTGTGGATTTAGCAGAGTATTTCCAGTAAAGACAGTATACAGCGTGGATTTAGCAGAGTATTTCCAGAATAGATAGTGTACAGTGTGGATTTAGCAGAGTATTTCCAGTAAAGACAGTATACAGCGTGGATTTAGCAGAGTATTTCCAGTATAGATAGTGTACAGTGTGGATTTAGCAGAGTATTTCCAGTATAGATAGTGTACAGTGTGGATTTAGCAGAGTATTTCCAGTATAAATAGTGTACAGTGTGGATTTAGCCGAGTATTTCCAGTATAGATAGTGTACAGTGTGGATTTAGCAGAGTATTTCCAGTATAGATAGTGTACAGTGTGGATTTAGCAGAGTATTTCCAGTATAGATAGTGTACAGTGTGGATTTAGCAGAGTATTTCCAGTATAAATAGTGTACAGTGTGGATTTAGCCGAGTATTTCCAGTATAGATAGTGTACAGTGTGGATTTAGCAGAGTATTTGCAGTATAGAATATGTACAGTGTGGATTTAGCAGAGTGATTCCATCTGCATCTCTATCTCTCTCTCCCTGTAAGATATTCCTTAAAGCTCTTTGGACAAGATTAATTCATGTGACTTGGGTCTGATTTTTCACTCCTGAGTAGGCCTCCCTATCCGAAGCTGGCCCCTCTACTGAAGGATATTATGAGTGGGGAGATAGTAGCTGCTACTGGTATGACATCCACACGAGGGCTAGTATGGTCACTGGTGAATGATGGCAAGAGAAATCATGGGATGAGGGTGGGCAGCAAAGGCAGAGCAGTGGGTTCCCAGCAGGTGCTCCCTTTCCAATGCTGGATCCGTTGGTGAAGCACCGAGTATCTCCTAACAACACAGGAGTCCTAAGTGTGGACAGAGTGTGCTGAAGCATTCCTCCTCGTTCGTACTGCTTTAAGGACCCAACAATGTTTCACCAAAGAAGCACAGGATCCTTACAGTGCAGGAGGAGGCCATTTGGCCCATCTGCACTGACTACAGTCCACCCAGGCCCTATCCTTGTGATCATACAAAAACAAATGCTGCTTACAATTCCAGTAAGGTGGTGTCTGCCAGTGTTCATTATTGTGTGTGAAGCAGGTGAGGCCAGGAAGGCTGCAATCATCTCCCTTTCTCAGACGTTTCTTTATTTTACGATCCTTCTTCTTCCTCCGATTCTCCTTAAACAGTTGCAGTTTACTGTCTACCTCCTGAGCCGCTTCCCTGAGAAGATCAAGCAATGGAGTTGTAATCCTATTGGTCATTTGATAATCTGTATTACATTTAACATCAAGTTACTCGAATAATACCATGGCCGCAGCTTTCATTCCTTCAGTAAATGGTCTCTTGAACAATATGCATTGATGTTGTTTCTGAGGAGTAAGTGCTGATTTTAATATGAGCTATGAGAACGGTGGACATGAGCTTGTGTGAGTGGGAAACACCCACAAGGGCGGCAGCGCAAGGGTCTGGTCATTTCAATTCTCTGCTTTGTTATCATCCTCCAGAGTGAATGCCTGTCAGATCCTACTGGCAATAACTAACTCATTGGGGTTGAGGTGGGCAAGGGGAGGCCAGGGGAATGAGATCAGGTCTGGTCCAAAATTTTCTTAAGGAAATAAGTATTTGTTCTACTTGTGGAAATGAGAAAAGATGTAGCTGGGCATCTTCTTACCATCTTCATGGGAATTGTTGTCATTGGCGGATCTAGCATTGGGTGGCAAGGAGCAGCACACCCTAGGTTTGAAAATATTCTGATGGGTTCATTTGGCAGGAGTAGAAGCTCTTGGAAGCCTCATAAGGAAATCTCTGGCCTCCCCATCTCACATTACCATAGATTCTCATGGTGGAGTCTCGTTCTGCTCCCACTTATCCTTCTTGCTTGATTTGAGTGGAAGGAGGGTCTGAATGATATTAATAATACTGGGAAGTGAAAATGCCCTAGCTCTCACATCACTGAATTGCCAGTTCCACACAGATCTCCCACCTTAAGTTACATCTGGACTATTGAAGCTGAAAGAGAACTTGGTGGATTAATGTGGTTTCACCTCTGGAAACTACATTTAAATTCAATCCAGGGTGATGGGCTTTCTCTATGGTTTTTAGAGTTCTATTTCAAATTAACTTGTGCAGACAATGTTCTTAGTGGCCATAAGCCAACCACAAAACCTTCCATAACTTGGCAAAAGTTAACCCCTCTTGCAGAGGGACACCTCTTCACAAGAATGCCTTATACCTAGAAAGATGATACATAGGGATGTCTTCCTTTGTGTTTTTGGTTAAGGCTGGATAAAAATTTAATGTGTGCATTGGGCAGATACAGATTTGCTGGTCACTGTAGTGTAAGGGTCGGGTATACACAAGGTTAATGTGGGACTGAGCATAGTACCGCCCACACAATGATGTAAGAAGACACATGACCCAGAGCGAGAGTCAGTGTGGTGTTGGCTAGAATTGTGTTAAGACTCAGACATGGAGTTAGCTCCTTGCCTGTATCTTTTACTGTATAAGTATATAGTTACAAATAATAAAGACTTGCTATTAACATACAGAAGACTACAAAGACTTCCTTAACAGGCAAGTTCTGTAACCAACACCATTACAACATGGTAGCAAATGGGGATCAAAAAACCCTTAACTCAAAAGAATGCTGAAAAGTCTAAGAAAAAGCAATTCTTCAATGGTTTCTGAATTGAAAGTAGCTCCCAAGTGAAACTACAAACTGAGAAAATTTGCCAGAAAATGTTCCAGATAGGACAGCCTAGAAGTTAAAGATCAAAGTCTTATTGCAACAGAGGACTCAATAGGATCTCCCTCGGAAATCCAAATTCAGTATGCAGAGTCCATGGCCTACACAGGTGACCTAAACCTTTTTAACTTTCAGGCTGCAGCCAGTCCCGAAAAGCCCCTTTCAGTATTTAATTCAGAGGCGTCACTTAAACGAAACCCATCACTAATCCCTATCCCTGACTCTGAGCCTCAACACACGGCCACTGAGTTGAAAAAAATGACAAATAGTTAATAAAGATTTGCTGTTAACATACAAAAGACTACAAAGACTTCCTTAACAGGCATGTTCTATAACCAACGTCATTACTGGATACAAAAAAAGGTTCTGTTATCAAACTATGTACTTTTCAAAAAAAAATATGGAAACTGTAGTTGGGAACAGTGAGAGGATAATGTGATTTAAATCATTTTAAAAGGTTGACACAAGTTCCAAGCCAAGATCTTGCATGTTCCATTGATGTAACTATAATCACCACAAACTTACGGTCTTGAAACAGGCTGTCACCTACCTGAAGGGATGCAGATGGTTGTTCTTGTTCTTTAGTTTCCCTTGGTTTCTCATTCCTTTATCTCTACCAAAATAACTACATTGAATAGAAATAAAGGAGCATCACCATTTGTGACTATTGCATCTCAAAAGAGTTAAGACGCTATAGTGAGATCAGCTCAGAGGAAAAACTAACTAAATGTCTTGGTATCAATTCTGACTTCAGAACTATGAAAAAATTAGATGGGGTGACACGACCCACTTATTTCAGTTTAAGCAGGTGTTTAACATATCCCATCATTTTTCCAAACTCTTTGAACCAAAACACCTTGTAACAGACTAGGAGAGATATGGTTTGGATCTCATGAGTTCCCAGTATTGACCATGTACTTCAGGAGATGTGCCACAATGCAAACAAACAATGCCAGAGGTAATACACACTTTCGATTAGCAAGTCACTTCGTCGAAGGTGGACCTGGTGGGAAGTAAGAGAGAACCACAGGAGGCCAGGCATTGTTCAGAAGATTGCCACAGTGCCAGGAAGAGGTTGTCCTGTTCGTTCCATTAAAAAAATGAGCAAATGCTTCTTAAAATGATTTTTTTCTCAGCAACCTGCAATAATCAATTTAACGACTGCTGGCAGAGCCCTCATTGCTCACTTCTGTCAGATATAGCAGGATTCTAACTCACTGAGTGAAACACCAAAATGAAATTGTGGTCCAAAATGCAACATTGGCCCCTGGTATGCACTTTATAAGTAAGATTTGGACAAGCATACTGTTCAACTGCTTACTGGTACGTTCTGGATAAATGGGACAAAGGGACAGTGACTACATTATGACTCTTGACTTGTTAGCCCCGTTTCCTTATGAAAATAGGGGCATAAAATCATCCCACAGTCCTGGATAACTATTTGGGATGATCCGAATGCTGCTTCTTGGAGTATAGGACTGATGATTCCTGCCCCATGATTCCCTGGTCTCAATCAGGATGTTTCAGGAGGCAGTGAGTGACTGATCCAGACATACAACAGAAATTTTTTACATTTGTTGATGATATCACATTTGGTGGTAGTCGATTTTCTAAAGTTAAAGTTTATCTATTAGTATCACAAGTTGGCTTACATTAACACTGCAATAAAATCATTCTAAAAATCCCCTAGTCGCCACACTGATGCCTGTTTGGGTACACTGAACTTAACATGGCCAATTCACCTAACCAACACATTTTTGGACTGTGGGAGGAAACTGGAGCACTCAGAGAAAACCCACGCAGATACAGGAAGAATGTGCAAATTCCACTCAGACAGTGACCCAAGTCGGGAATCAAACCAGGGGCAGTGAAGGGGGGAGGGGCAGGGGGGAATGAGGAGGGGGAGGAGGGGAGGGGGGGAAGAGGGGAGGGGGGAAGAGGAGAGGGGGGATGAGGAGGTGGAGCGAGAAAGGGGGAGGGGGAAGGGAGTTGGGGGTTGGGGAGAGGGGGGAGGGGGAGAGGGGAGAGAGCGAGAATGGAGGGGTGGAAGGGGGGAGTGAGGGGGAGGGAGTAGGGGGAGGGTGAAGGGGTGAGGGGGAAGGAGTGGGGAGGAGGATGAGGATGGGGAGGGGGAATGAGGATGGGAAGGGGAGGCTGGAGGGAGAGGGGCACAGGGGAGGGGGAGGTGGGATGAGGAGGGGGAGGGGAGGGACGGGGAGGGAACAGGAGGGTGTGGTATGAGGAGGGGGAGGGGAGGGGGAAGGGGAGAGGGGGAGGGGGGAAGGGGGGAGCGGGTGAGGAGGGAGCGGGAGGGGGGAGAGGGGGAGGGGGAGGGAGGGGGGAGAGGGGAGAGGGAGAGGGGGAGGGAGGAGGGGAAGTGGGAGGGAGGAGGAGGAGAAGAAGACATGGCTGGGCCAAAGGCTTCCTTCCTAACGGATGCCTGCTTAGCAGTGAGGCGGTAGCTGCCGACATGTTTGCTCCAATTCATTTTGGTAAATGCTAAGTAGCATTTCTCCATTTGCCTTCACAGCTGGAAAGAGAGCTATGCAATGCCCCCCCAGCTGCCCCTCCACTTGCCTGCCTGACCCCCCACCTGCCCAGGTCACACAGAGTGGCAGAGTCAGGGTCTCACGGGTCTTCACACATCTTCCTCCACTTTGCACTAGTCTTACCCAGGGGTAAGGCAGAGGAAAATTGCCTTTAATATTAAAAGGAGTGTTTGTGTTCTTATAGCATATGAAACATACAGACCTCTTCCTGTTGCAATCACATTCCTCAGGCTTTTTTCTTTTTAGGTGGCCTCTCACTTCTCTCAGATTCTTTATCTTGTCTTGAAGAGCTTCAATCTACAAATGAGAGCCAAAAAAAAAGGCTTTTCTCTTGTCACAATATCATTGGTCACAGTGATTTCCTATTCCCAATGGAAAGGCAGGAATTAACAGGGAAGTTTTCTGCTGGGCGAATGCCTTTGATTGGGCTTTATGTAGCACATTGCAACGGGAGACATAATGGCCAGGCCCATTTAATGTTAGGAAAGGCTCTGTATCAGTCTCCTGGCAGAGGCAACCCCCTGCCCCACCTCCTGCAGCCACTAAGTCAGAGGATGCTGTGGGCTGATGTGGGATTCCTGGTCGACAGCCAATTAGCCTCATTACTGAGCCAATGTGCACCTTTCATCCCTCAGTCCACTGTAATTTAGTTTTGGCTTAGGGATCAAACGGAGACCACAGCTTTCTTGTGCCCTTGGAAGGCTGCCCAACAAATCTGCTCTGTGCCTGATCGAGGGCATTGGGCATCGGTGTGGCAGCAAAGAGCCACACACTGCCCTTGCTGCTGACCTCCTTTCCCCTTGAATATGACCCCTGCCCGCTCCTCCCCTCTATCCCGTAGCCACAAACCTGCCATTGGTTTTGGTCTGCGATTCCATGTTGATCCTAGGCCTCTGGTAGATGCATTGCTGCCAGCAGCCATTTCTCCCACTGACACTGGCAGTATGAAGAGCTGCTGCCCTCTGACTGGCTGGCAGCTCGCAGAGGGAGGGATCTCTGCTGTCGGGGACCCCAATCACAAATCAGGCCCGACTGCCCAATTAAATGCTTGGAAGACACTTGATTCCATTAGGCGTCCCCCATGGAAAGGATGGAAGATTCCCTGCCAGTTGTCTGACTGATGGGCAAGACCCACAAGTGCCAGGCAGAATGCCAATGAGAACATTAGCTGTGTACTGATTTGAAAATGTCTAACCTCTTTGTCTATGTAGCTCTTGTGGTCCTTCCATGCTCTAGCTGACTGATACAGCTCTTTCTCACAATGCACAGTGTCATTGGCAAGAATGAAACACCTTCAGGAAAGAAACAAGAGAATCCAAGAGCGCATTAACGATACACACTAGAAATTTCTGTGGTAAAAGCCTCATAGATAAACAGCCAGGGGCGTGTTATAAATACCTTCAAGATACTGCTGCACTGGAAAGCTAGATCTCAAAGCTTATAGAATATAATTGCTGAGTGAGTAAGCCAGACTTACTTGTGTGTGACCTTGACTGAATCTAGCACTGATTCGTCAGCCTTACTGCTGTCCTCAGCAATCATTTCATTGCTCTCATCTCCCTCTTCAGCTGAGCGTTCCTCTTGGTAATAGCCCGTGCTAACATTTTTTGCCATCAGTGACTTGAGTTCTTTAATTTCCAGGTCAATGTCATAAATCTCACCTTCTAATTCGACTGAAATGGAGCGGATTGGTCGAGTGTGAATGAAACGAGGTTTAAATTCTGTTTGGAAGGGAGAGTACACTTTAATACAGATGCCACTGACAACATGAACACAGCTCAAAGTGTGACTGTGAAAACACGATGGGTGGAATTTTCCGGCCACTTCCGCCACCGGAATCTTTCTGTCCCGTCGACAAGACCCCTGCGGCAGAGGGTGCGAGAAACAAGAAACCGCATTGACAGCAATGGCACCGGAAGATCCCGCCTCCAGCCAATGATGGGCCACCTCTGCAGAGCACGGTGCAGGGGATGGGCAGAAAATCCCACCTTACCTTTTAACCTTGCCTCACACTGGCATAGCTACCCTCAATGAGGAGGACACTACCCAGCTGCTCAAATCACCGTTTGAAGAGAAGTTAGAACAACAGAAACCAAGATGTAGAAAGGTCAATGCAGTACTATCATTTACAGAAACCTGCTCTCACCTATTGGCTGGGAAAATTCAGGAGAATCGCTATATCTTAAAATTTACCTGCCTCTGTTCTTGCCATCGCCTTCAGCCACTGATTGAAAGGAGCAGTGTTGTGAGGGCTACAAACCTCTCCATTGGCAGCGGTACCCATCAGATGTCTTACACCACATGACCCTTATTTGTCCACTGATTGTGGTGGAGTTAAGCTGAAAGCTGAGGCTGAATTCAGATCCCTGAAGCTCTACTGAGAGCTCATTTTGGGAGGTCTATCACATGGGGCAACAGTCACTGTTCAATCTGTAGTGCGATGGGCTTGGGTACAGCCAGAGGATTTAGACTGACTGTCGACTTATTGATTAGCAACAGATGAACAAGATTCCACTGCCTGTAGAAAAGCAGTGAAAACAATATTTTATGCTTTCTTTGGCTAGATGAGTTTTTGACAAACATCATTGTGCTTAAAACTGGTTTATATGATACAAGAATTATCCACTTCTATTCCTTCTCCTGCAATGAAATATTAGATGGAGCAGCATTTCATTCCCAGGATTTCTAGATTTTAACATCCAGAATTATTCTTGTATTCAGCATTCGGTCTCACAGACCTGCATTACCCTAATTAAACCCACAAGTTAGCTGATCTTAGCTGCAGGGATGGGAAGAGAGGTTGAATCAGTCGTGTTTCCCAATCCAGAGCAATAGCTAATGCCTCTTGATGGAATGTGCACTTGTGGACAATGAGCACAGCTTTGATGCATTTCATGGTTGAACAGCCCGCACAAACCATCTGGGCTTCTGCACGAATGACGAGGAGTGGAATGCTAAAGAGCTGCAGTCACCATGAGAACTGCCCTCTGCAAAATCCCTTAGGACAGAAAGTAAGCAAGTTGGGAATGAGAGAACCTTTCTTCACTGCTCTTGTCAAAACTAACACCAAAAGCAGAAAAATAAAAAGCAGAATTCCACTTTCAGTACTGATATTAACATGTGCACCAGAAAACTAGTGCTGTGGCTACAACAGACTACAAGATGGTTATGTTTTAAACTGGTGCTTTGGCTGCAAGACACTACAAGATGGTTGTGTTTTAAACTGTCCCTTTTTATTCCAGGTAAAATGGAGTGTGAGACCTCCAGTAGTTCTGCCCGATAAGAAGCCAATGTGGCCTTATTGCCATGGGGACTGAGGGCTTGGGGCATGTCCTATTGAAACCCAACTTTTAGATTTACCTGCACGAGTAAAAGTAACTGACCTGCCTTTATGCTGATCTACAGACTGAGTTACAGACTCAGAAACCCTGGATAGAGACAGACAGAGACCCAGGGAAATAGAGATATAATTTACTGCCCTCCCCCCAAGGTGAGTTTGGTGGTGGGGGGCCTGCTTCCTGTAAAGACTACAATTTGTGGAGGTGAGGCATGATGCATAAAGGTGGTGTGGAATTATTAACAGTGTTAAGAAACTAATAAGGAATACATGGCCTACAGTTTAGTGTATTAATTGCCTACCAGGTAAAATTCCATCAATCTTGATTTTCATTTGTTATGACAAAGGTTTGAAATCTTGTCATGTGACTCCTTTAAGTAGGTCACCGGGAATTCCAATCTCTTTTTCTTAGTTATCAGTCTCTATGAGGATGTTAACAGCGGTGAGGGCCTTGTTCACAGGTGAATGGACATTTGAATAGAAGGTGTGTAAAGGGATGGTGAGAATGGATCAGCTGGCACAGAGCTCAGTATCAGCAGTGGGAGAGGTAAGTTGAACAGCAGGAGGATTTGGCACACTGGACAGGAAGGTGGCTGAGAACATGATAGGGTTTGTACTGAAGCAGCCTTGAGTGCCTTGTTGAACCTGTCGCAGAGTATCAGAACAGAAATGTAGAGAATCAGCAGAAGAGAGTCATAGTAACATCAGATGCAGAAGAACACAAAAGCAAGTATCAGAAAGAAACAATCAGGGAATAAAAACAGCAGTAAGCTGTAAATATTACAATCTCAGATTTTTTAAGACATGACTAAAATGTGCAAAAAGATATGAAAAGGGATTGTCCATTCACTTATTGCGTTGCCATTTAATTTCATAAGGAAATATATGAGAAATACAATTCAGACATACAATGTAGAATGGAAATATGGGAAAAAAAGAACAGGCTCCACAGTTCAATTTGATAACCATGGGACTGAGGGCTTGGGGGAAATGTCCTATTGAAACCCAACTTTCAGCTTTCACACCTGCACAGGTAAAAGTAACTGGCCTGCTTTTATGCAGATTTACAGATATGGAGTAGTACTGACACCATTCAATGCTGTTATAGTAAAGCTGTTATAGTATAGTAAAGACATTAATTATAGTTAATGTCCTCAGTTTGTTAAATTCAGCATATGATTTTATACTGTGTGAAAAATTAGTTATCTCCTTACCCTTTATCTCTCTCCTGGATTTGTTTTGTCTCGTGCAACTTTCACTTAGCTCTTAAATCTAAATACCAGGTTAAAGTCCAACAGGTTTATCTGGAATCATGAGTTTTCAGAGCACTGCTCTTCATCAAAAAGCTTATGATTCCAAATAAACCTATTGGACTTTAACCTGGTGTTGTGAGACTTCTTTCTGTGCCCACCCAAGGCCAATACTGACACCTCCACACATGAAATCTTAATGGCACCGGTGACTGTTATAGCTGTAAGCCACTAGATGGCACCAAAGGACCATTTGCAAAGAGCTGCTGAACCGTTTGTACAGGTCACTGTTCTGTACTCACTGTGAGTTGTGTGGATCCTGAGGAACTGTCTCTGGTTCCTTCTCTCAGCCGGACTCATCCTGTAGCTACTGTCTGAGCACTCACAATCCTTACTGCTGTAGGTCTGAGTGCGCAGACTTCTACTTTTCTTGCTGCCAGCAGGTATTTTGGTTGTCCCTTTGCACTTGTGGAGTCGAAGCTTGCCTGCAGCATCTTCAACACATTGCCATTTCTGATAAAAGTTAGCAAGAGGTTAAAAACCCATTTATCACATGAAAGAACTGACACTAGTCCTGACAGAATCAATTGGAAAGAAACTTTGCTCTGGGAATGCATTTTTTTTTAATACTAATTAAAATGCAAGAAAGAAAAAATGCACTTATTTCCGATGTCTCAAACTATATTACAACCATAAAGGAGCTTTGAAGTGTAGTTACTGCTGTAATCTGGTAATCTAGACCCAGAAATTACGCTGTCAGATATTGTACAAAATGCTTATTAATTAAAGTCAGTTAACGCAAGGAAGGAAGGAATTTCAGACAAATGTGTTAAGTGTTTGAACTTCACAGTGTAATTTTGGGTCCCTGGTATTGACACTGAACAATCCATGTTTAAATAAGATGCATATTTTGTGGGTGCTGCTGCTGTTCTGATAGAATATGGTTGAAATACTGATTTTGGAATCACATTGTGTACACAGAGGCCAAGGTTTCGATGGGTTGGAAAGCTGGGGGCTACATGCCTCACCTGTTTTGGGGAGCATTGCCCGACCTCAGGCCCAGTTTGCAGCTATTGAGCTGTCTTTGCTTCCAAGAGTCTCTGCTGACTAATGGACGCCTCCCTCACAACAAGCCCAGGGGTTGCTGGGTCACTGTACTGAGGAAAACAAGAGTGCGGCTGGTCACTGAGGGTGGCTGTTGCTGCAGAGGCATGACATGGAGATGCCAGTGTTTGACTGGGGTAAACACAGTAAGAAGTCTCACAACACCAGGTTAAAGTCCAACAGGTTTATTTGGTAGCAAAAGCCACTAGCTTTCGGAGTGCTGACTGCCCCTTCATCAGGTGAGTGGGAGTTCTGCTCACAAACATGGGATATAAAGACACAAACTCAATTTACAGAATAATGATTGGAATGCAATTCTTTACAGGTAATCAAGTCTTAAAGGTGCAGACAACGTGAATGAAGAGAGCGTTAAGCACAGGTTAAGGAGATGTGTATTGTCTCCAGACAGGACAGTTAGTGAGATTTTGCAAGTCCAGGCAAGTCGTGGGGGTTACAGATAGTGTGACATGAACCCAAGATCCCGGTTGAGGCCATCCTCATGTATGCGCAACTTGACTATCAGTCTCTGCTCAGTGACTCTGCACTGTCATGTGTTGTGAAGGCTGTCTTGGAGAACGCTTATCCGAAGATCAGAGGCTGAATGCCCGTGACTGCTGAAGTGTTCCCCATAAGGAAGAGAACAACATCCACCAGGTACACGGTACATACTCTTGCAACTCAGCCAACATTGTCTGCCTGATACGCTGCAGGAAAGGATGTCCCGAAGCTTTGTACATTGGGGAGACCATGCAGACACTACGACAACAGATGAATGAACACAGCTCGACAATCACCAGTTAAGAGTGTTCTCTTCCCGTTGGGGAACACTTCAGCGGTCACGGGCATTCGGCCTCTGATCTTCGGGTAAGCATTCTCCAAGACAGCATTCACAACACATGACAGCGCAGAGTCGCTGAGCAGAGACTGATAGCCAAGTTCCGCACACATGAAGACGGCCTTAACTGGGATCTTGGGTTCATGTCGCACTATCTGTAACCCCCATGACTTGCCTGGGTTTGTAAACTCTCACTAACTGTCCTGTCTGGAGACAATAAACATCTCCTTAACCTGTGCTTAATGCTCTTTCCACTCACATTGTCTGTACCTTTAAGACTTGATGACCTGTAAAGACTCGCATTCCAATCATTATTCTGTAAATTGAATTTGTATTTTTACATGTCCTGTTTGTGATTAGAACTCCCATTCACCTGACGAAGGGGCAATCAGCGCTCTGAAAGCTAGTGGCATTTGCTACCAAGTAAACCTATTGGACTTTAACCTGGTGTTGTGAGATTCTTACAGTGCAAAGGCAGCCATTGCCGCTGGGGGAGCCTGCCATGGGCCCAATAAGGAGGGGCCCCCACTCAAGCAGGCGGAGAGGTTGCCAAGGTTCACCAAGCAGTCTCCCCAATCAGCACAGGGTCCACCCCTCCAGCAGTGGCAGGAAGACACTTGGACACTTAAGTGGCATAACTGGGTGGGAGGGCCATCCTCCATCTTCCCCACCGGTGGCTGAATGTGGAAGGTGACAACACTCCAACCTCTCGCATTCCTAAATCCCAGCTTGAATGGCAAAAATCCTGCCCATCACATTCATTGCAAATGACTTGCATATATGTAGCACTTTTCACAACTGTAACATACTCAAAAATGCTTTACTGCCAATAGAGTACTTTCTGCATGTAGTGGCTGTTGTAATGTCAGAGTCTGGCACTTGAGGGAATATCCCACTGCCAACCCCACCAATGACTCCTTCAAAAGAAAGCGAAGATCTTAACTCTCCTCTCATTTCTCTTAACGCTTTTGGATAATTACCCTTTACTGTGGGGGATTTGTTGTTTTCCAACTCTTTAAACCCAGCTTGGACTTGTATTTCTCATATTTCAAAATGATAGTGTTGGCTAAGTTTGGCACCTTTTGAGCACGGTTTATTGTTGGCTCAGTGGTTGTATTCTTGACTCAGGATCCAAAAACTGAGGGTTTAAGCCCTACTCCAGCACTCATAGAATCACAGAATTCTACAGTGCATAAGGCTGTCATTCAGCCCCTCGAGTCTGCACCACCCACAATCCCACCCAGGCTCTATCCTTGTCAGCCTACATATTTACCCCGCTAATCCCCTGACCTTTACACATTTTAGCAAGGTTAATCCACCTAACTTGCACATCTTTGGACTGTGGGAGGAAGCTGTAGCGCCCGGAGGAAACCCACACAGACACGGGGAGAATGTGCAAACTCCACACAGACAGTGATCCAAGCTGGAATTGAACCCAGGTCTCTGGCACAGTGAGGCGGCAGCGCTAACTACTATGCCACCCCAGAAAGTGTATAATCCTAACTAAAGCTGCAGAGTTACAAGAGGAGTTTTGACTTTTAACTGAGGTGCTAAACCAGGACATCTGCCAGATCTTAAGGCACCAGTTGAAAAAGAGCAGGTGACATTTTTCCAGTGTCTAAAAATAATCCCTCCAATAAATGGAGCAAAAACAGAATATCTAGTAATTTTTAAAAGTTTAAACTTTTTTTTATTAATGTCACAAGAAGGCTTACATTAACATTGCAATGAAGTTACTGTGAAAATCCTCTAGACAGCATACTCCAGCACCTGTTTGGGTACACTGAGGGAGAATTTAGCATGGTCAATGCACCTAACCAGCATGTCATTTTGACTGTGGGAGGAAACCTGAGCAGCTGGAGGAAACCCATGCAGACATGAGGAGAACATGCTGTCTTCACACAGACAGTGATCCAAGCCAGGAATTGAATCTAGGTCCCTGGCACTGTGAGGCAGCAGCACTAACCACTCTGCCATCTACTTAGCTATTGCTTGTGAAATGAGCTGTTTTACTTCACTACATTTCGATAAAGACTACACTTCAACAGTATCACATTTGCTGTGATACACTTTGGGAAATTTGGAAGTCATGAAAGGTGCTATATAAATACAGGTTGTTCTTTTTTGCTTCATTCATGCTTGTTCTCTCTCTCCAGATGATTGGCACTGCAAGTCTTTATCTACTTCCTTTCTTACTATTGAAGTACTGATAAGAATTACTGTTGTTTTGCTTTTTTCAATTACGTTTTGGCTTGATATCTATCTGACCCTCAGGTTATACTATTAATGTGTTCATACATGTTTTTAAATTTATCTCACTAAATCTTCTCCCCGTAAAAATTGCAAAGGTAATTTTTGTTCTTTCATTTTTGAAGCGTTTACTGACATATTGGGGTGTTTAGCCAAAGCTATTGATTGAAATCATGGAGGTATTCTATATACATAGCATTAACCCTTCAGTGTGCTACACTCTCCTCAACTGAAGTATGTTGGAACAACCTCCTCATATTGACTTGCTTGAGTTGCTCCCTCATTTCTTTGAAGTTAGCCTTTTTAAATGTAAATAATTATCTTATCTTTGAAATTCTGAATTGGAGATCACATCAAATGCAATCATTCTGTAGCTGATGACCCACTGTGGTGCCACAATGTCTATCTGCTGTATGTTATTCAGCTGATTTAGGAACACTAAGTAAAGGTGAGACTTGCTTCTTCTTGTTGTTTTCCTTATGCACTGGGTGAAGATCCATGATGCATTTACCAAATCTTGATTCAGACTGGCCGGGGAACATGACTTCATATCGTCGATTAATTTTTCAGACCATTCTCACAGATATAGGCTTTAAAAGGTTTAATTTTTAATTGTTTGCTAATCTTTACTCTAACTTGGAATACCTTTACCAGATCCCTCCATGTTCCCTTCAGCATCCTTCAATATGTACTAGTCAACTTCCAGATAGGCAACTCCCAAAGCTATTATTGCAATAGCATTTCTGGTTATCCACATTCATGACCAATTTCCACTGTTGGGCTTCATTATTCATGCATTCCTACAGGAGGTACTGCAATAGCTATATGACACAGGGCATTCCTATCCACAAGATGTACTGCAATCATTACAAGGTATAGGGCATTCCTACTTACAGGGTGTATTGCAATAACTATAGGCCATAGGGCATTCCTATCTACAGGATGTACCGCAATATCTATAGGCCATAGGGCATTCCTATCTACAGGATGTACTGCAACAACTTGCCACCATTTCTTCAGCGGCACCCTCTAGCCCCTGCCTCCAGCACAGGGAAGGACAAAGGGCAGGTGATGCATGGAAACACCAGCACCCTCAGGTATCAATCTTAGTCATGTAACACCCTGAGTTGAAAATATATTACCATTCCTAAATTATCAGTAGGTAAAAATCCTACCGCTCCTTATATATTGGTCGGAATTTTCTGGTTGTTCACGCCAGCTGGATCTTCCACTGTTGGCGTATCCCGCTGCGGGTTTCATGGCAGAGAGGTGCATTCAACAGAAAATCCCACTGACAGCAGTGGAACCAGAAGATCCCACTGTTGGCTGGTGGTGGGCCAACTCCTGCTGCCCAGAGTAGAAAAGCATTTTCATTTCTTGGCCAAGGTTCATTCTTTAGCCGATATCACCAAAATGCGATTGCCAACTATTCACCTTATTTGTTGTCTTTGGAGTCTTGCTGTGTGCAAACTAAAGTAATTCATTACCTATAAAGCTCTTCGGGCTGTCCTGAGGTTCCCATAAGATAGATTTATTCAACAGAAGGAGCACAGTGTAATGTTAGTGATGGCTGTTATTTAAAACAAACTGGATTTCATACTTGAGTTTATCTGAGACTGAGACCACGTACCAACCTTCTCAAGAACAGTTTCTTCCCTGCTGTCATCAGACGTTTGAATGGACCTACCTCATATTACGTTGATCTTTCTCTACACTCTAGCTCTCACTGTAACAATGAACATAAGAACATAAGAAATAGGAGCAGGAGTAGGCCACCTAGCCCCTCGAGCCTGCCCCGCCATTCAATAAGATCATGGCTGATCTGTCGTGGCTCAGTTCCACATTCCCGCCCTCTCCCCATAACCCTTAATCCCCTTGCTTATCAAAAACCTATCAACCCACGTCTTAAAAATATTGAGCGAGGCAACCTCCACCACTTCAACAGGCAGAGAATTCCAGAGATTCACCACCCTTTGAGTGAAGAAGTTCCTCCTCAACTCCGTTCTAAACCGCCCCCCCTTTATCTTGAGGCTGTGCCCCCTAGTCCTACTGTCCTTTCTGAGCGGGAAGAGCCTCTCCACCTCTATCCTATCCATCTCATTCAACATCTTATACGTCTCAATGAGATCTCCCCTCATTCTTCTAAACTCTAACGAGTACAAGCCTAGTTTATTCAGCCTCTCCTCATAGCTCAACCCCTGCAACTCCAGAATCAGCCCAGTAAACCTCCTTTGCATTCCCTCCAAGGCCGAAATATCCTTGCGTAAGTGCGGCGACCAAAACTGCACACAGTACTCCAGCTGCGGCCTCACCAGTGCCCTATACAGCTGCAGCAAGACCTCCCTACTTTTATATTCAATCCCCCTCGCTATGAAGGCCAGCATCCCATTCGCCTTCCTGACCACCTGCTGCACCTGCAGGCTGGGTTTTTGCGACTCATGCACAAGGACCCCCAGGTCCCTCTGCACCGTCGCATGCTGCAGTTTTTCGCCACGTAAGTAATAGTCCTTCCTACCATTATTCCTACCAAAGTGGACAACCTCACATTTGCCAACATTAAATTCCATTTGCCAGTTCCTGGCCCATTCGCCCAGCCTATCTAGATCCTTCTGCAGACTCTCCACACCCTCCGCACAATTTGCTGTTCCACCAATCTTGGTGTCGTCAGCAAATTTCGACACCATACACTCGGTTCCCTCCTCCAGATCATCTATATAAATGGTAAATAGCTGAGGCCCCAGCACCGACCCCTGGGGCACTCCACTAGTCACCAACCGCCAATCCGAATAGCACCCATTGACCCCCACTCTCTGCCTCCTATTTGACAGCCAATCCTCTATCCACGCTAACGCCCTACCCCCAACTCCATGCCCCCTGACCTTCTGCAATAACCTCTTGTGAGGCACCTTGTCAAACGCCTTCTGAAAATCAAGAAACAAAAAATCAAGAAACAAGAATGCATTCTGTACCTCTCCTTTCCTTCTCCCCAATGTACTCTATGAACGGTATGTTTTGTCTGAATAGTACACAAGACCAATACTTTTCACTGAATCCCAATATTTATGACAATAATAAATCAAATCAAGTTCAAATTGCCAAAGGACTTATGGGCCTCAAACAGCTGTGAGGAGCAGCATAGGGTACAATATCTTTCCTCACTTAGTGACTATTTGTGTTTAAAGTTTCACCCTTCTCCAGTCGCTTTTTAGTACTTTAGGGGTGCGGTGGGGGTGGGGAATATTCAGTGTTTGACCACAGAGTACCTGTGAAGGATTTGTTTAGTCTCCTTATGACTAATAATAATGAGTGGGAAATTTTTAAAGTTCTGTCACTGCATTCTATCTTTGAATTTCATATTTACAGGCTCCCATTTTTAAAGGCAATATATCACTGTGATGTTCAAAGCTGTGTCGAAAGAATCTGCGTTGTGGGCTGATCAAATTTTAACGGTGGAGTGAGTGCAGCTGTATGCACAGATTATGTGTCTGACCATAACTGCAATGAGAATGACTGGAGCAGTCTGAAGAAATAGCAGATGGACTGGATTTTCTTGACGAGAGAGCCTTGTGTTGTGTCTGCCACGCAACCAAAGGTGAAAAATTGTGTATTTAAGTACCATGTTCGCAGCCACTAATTTATTGTTTGTCTGCTACAAGCCAAATTGCTTTGGTGTGTTGAAAAGGAATGTGGCAGCAGGGCTTTTCAAAGTAGATTGGAACTGAATTGGTTTGAAAACACAGACTTGTAAACAGAGCACCCCATTGATACTGGTGTCAATCAGCCTCTATTTTTAGTTATTGATTGTGCACTATCATTCTCTAAAAGGCACCATTTGAGCACCATCAGTTAATTGGCACTTTTCCATTTGACAATAAATTTTGCCTGGTACCTACTCTTGGTCAATGGGAACATAGCTGAGAGGATCAGATGGAAAGACGGAGTGACAGATTGAAGCATTTTCCTGCGAATAATTTTAGTGGATACGAACTTAGGAATGCCACGTGGATAATTTTGAATGTTTTGGAAGACACATTGATGTGTTCTGGTTATCTAGAACAGATGGTTTTATTTAGGCTATGGGTTGACTGGGAAAAATGAATCCCTGCTGACTGTTGGCTTATCTCCGTTACTTATCCTAGGCTTTTGCTGGTTAAGTCCTTTCCAATAAAATGTTGTATTTGTGATTGTGTTGTCTTTTCTTTGAGTATCTTGTTGGGTAGTGCAAATGGCTAGAACACTTCGGATGGCTCAACTGAAAAGCTACGCTGATAACATTGTAAATGTTAATCCTCATGTCCGTGATGCCATCACATCAAGGACATGGGGTTGTTGGCAGTTTCTGCTAACAGGCAGTTGCTACTGGAAACTGTCTGGGAAGCATGGGCTCACACACATTATTCAGACAATATGGGGATATTTCTAAAAGAGTGAGTGAGGGAGATGCAGCAACCCATTTAATTGTTGAGTACTAAGCTGGTGAGTTATTGGCATAAAATTCATTCACCTTTCAGCAATTTATGGTGATGGCCAATTGGACTGGGCAGCTGAAAACAAAACACAGTACCTTAATTGGAGGAGGTGTGATAGCAGTGGCAGAATAAAAGCAAACAACACTCAACAATTCAGTAAATTTCATTTTGAGTGTCCATTAGACTCCCATGAAAATGTGTCCTAAACCTTTATCAAAGTCCTGGGGATATTGTTTCTCTATATCTTGCTCTAAGGCACTGTTTTTGTTGATGTGACTCATTCTTGTGCATCTATTTATCTTTAATGTCCTCATGAAGCCCAGTCTATCACACAAACCAGCCTCCCATCCATTGACACTGCCCGCTGCCTCATATTAACAGCCAACATACCCAGGACCCCACATACCATGAATAGAGTGGGCAGAATTTTATCCAAGCCCACCCAAGGCTCATTATAACCCAGACGAGGCCAACAGAGAATGCTGTCCTGCAAACTTCACCTTCCCCAATTTCAGGGTGGGCGTGCCAGTAAAATTCCAGCTACTCCTTTCTATCTTTTTCTGTCAGAAAAAAGATACAAAAGTCTAAGGACATGTACCAACTGACTCAAGAACAGCTTCTTCCCTGCTGCCGTCAAACCTTTCAATGGTCTTACCTTATGCTAAATTGATCTTTCTCTACACCCTAGCTATGACTGTAACTCTATATTCTGCACTCCTTTCCTTCTCTATGTACCAAATGCTTTGTCCAAATAGCACTCAAGAAATAATATTTCTCACTGTATGCTGATATATGTGACAATAATAAATCAAATCCCATTCTAAAGCAATGATTATTATTTATGTAATGCATGACAATATATCAAAGGAATGATGAAGACTGGTGGATTCATTGAACTAACTCCAGGAAGACCTGGTGCAGCCACTTATAACTCTTAATTTAAACCTCGTCAACAATCAGATTATCTCTTGGGTGAGCAAGAATACCAGAAATTTAAAAATCATTTTAATGCCAACCCTGCCCAGTTATCTATCCAGTCTTTATTGTAAGTTACTTACAGCTTCCTATTGCTGTTAATAGAATTTATTCTCATGTACCTATTAGGTATATTTACACTATCATTCAACAGCATCATCCAAACCCATAACTTGTAGCACCTAAAAAAAACATGGTCAACAGACACGTGGGAACACCACCACCTGAACATTTCCCTCCTAGCCACTCACTATCCTGATCTGGAACTATATCACTGTTCCTTCCCTGCCACTGGGTCAGAATCCTGGAACTGCCTCCCAAACAGCACTATGGGTCCACCGCCACCACATGGTCTGAGTTCAAGAAGGCAACTCCCTGTCACCTTCTCAAGGGCAATTAGAGTTGGGCAATAACTGTTGGCCTAGCCAGCAATGCCTATGTCCCAAAGAATTTTTTTAGACTACAATAAAATGGTGAGGCTTGAAGTGGTATACTGCAACCCGAGTCTGGAGCCTGGGGTGACTCAGAGTGCAGCAGAGAGAGTATAGAATGTATACTCTCACTGAGAATCATGGAACCATAGAATGCCTACAGTGCAGAAGGAGGCCATTTGGCACTGACCACAATCCCACCCAGGCTCTATTCCAGTATTTCCTCATATTTACCCTGCTAATCCCCCTGACACTTGTTAATTTAGCAAGGCCAATCAATCTAACCCACGCATCTTTGGAGTGTGGGGGGAAATCGGAGTACCCAGAGGAAACCAGCACTGACACAGGAAGAACATGCAAGCTCCACACAGACAGTGACCCAAACCGGGAACTGAACCTGGGTCCTTGGTGCTGTGAGACATCAGTGCTAACCACTGTGCCGCCATGCTGCCCCTCTCCTGAAGTCTCTTGATTCTGATGATACTCATGGGTATTGATGTAAACAGAATGATTGGTGACACTGACAAAAGCAAGTCTGACATTTGATTTATAAGCTAATTCTCGAATGTTACTACATTTGAATGGGCATACACCCCAACCTCAAACATGTGAGCTGTCAGGCCTCCTGAGATTAAATATTGTAGAGATATTTCACAACACATAGAAATGTAGGATTAAATTGAGAAACGTGAGAATTTAGTTTCAGAGGACAGAATTGTCTTTAGCTGACATTGTCTGTCAGCAAACTCTCTACCAATCTAAAAAATAACTACAACTTGTCTATTGACAAGCCCTCATCCTGCCAGCCTTGCCAGTAATGCTCACATCCCAAGAATAAATAAAGTTGCTTTTATGCCCTGCCCCATCTCTTTCTTTGTCTGCCATCTCTCCCCTATCGTCCTCTTCCTCCTCCCTTCCTGCATCTTTCCCTCTCACCTCTCCCAAACTCATGCTTGCTCTCTTCCAACTCTGCTTATCCCTCCTTTGCCTTTTCCTTCCCTTGCCTCGTCTCTCCTGTTCCTCTATTCCTCCTCTCTTTTTTTTCTACCCCATTCCTTTTCTCAGCTTCCAGTCCCCTGCATAATGAAGCACTGCTTTATCATCTACAGAAGGAAAGTGAAGTATATCGTTTTGCTGTCCGTGTGAAATTTTAATGATAGATTTTTCAACCTAAATGTGTTTTCTTTGGCCTTGACCAGCACAAGCCCAGGTGTTGAACCAAATGCACTTATTCTATTTCTGCAGTTGGTTTAAGTGATTTATTCTGCATGTTCGAGTTAATGCTTTTAAATCTCACTTTACATGTCTCTGTGGTAAGTACTCCCAAACCTATAATCGTTTTTTAGCACAAATATCATGCAACTTAAACTCATCAATCACAGTCAATGGGAAGCAGAAAAAGTTCAATTACACTGGAGAATTGGCAACACTGGGACGTTCATGTGCTTTATTTATTCCATACACTACATACTTCACAGCTTTCAATTCTGGATCAGGTTCTTTTTTGTAGTTAGTTCCCATCTGGTGAGGGCTCTGCATTACTTTTGCTTTTTGTTCTCAGACAATCTGAAAAGTATCTGCAGGAATGGCTGAATTTTATCTGGGAGAGCCGCTGGCAGAGGGGGTGGCAGCACCATGTTGGAAACTTGGAAGTTTCCGCAGAGTGTTTGTCAGTGCCTTTTTAACCCAGCCACTGCTTTTCATCTGACTTTTGAGTTTCCCAACTAATTAGAGTGGGTGAATGTAATGACAACTGGCAGACATCCATTTCAGCTCCAATACTAGGTGAGGATTGGGATTAAAGGACTGTAGAAGTTTCAGAATGCAACCAAGAATGTCACAGATGAAGTGTTGGGAAACAATCAGAGGGGCACATTCACTCTGAGGTTGCACTATCACAAGACTCAGACGCACACTTCCTCAACTCAAATATGAACATAAGCATCAAGGTAGCACTTGACTGAATGTGGTACCAAGGAGCCCTAGCAAAACTGGAGTCATTGGGCATCAGGGGGAAAACTCTCACAGGTTGGAATCATACCTGGCACAAAGGTGATTGGTGTTCAATCATTTCAGCTCCAGGACATCTCTGCAGGAGTTCCTCAGGGTAGTGTCCTAGGCCCAACTATCTTCAGCTGCTTCATGAATGACCCGCCTTCCATCATAAGGTCAGAAGTGGGGATGTTCACTGATGACTGCATAATGTTCAGCACCATTCGAGAATCCTAAGATGCTGAAGAGGTTTGTGACTGCACGCAGTAAAACCTGGACAACAGTCGGGCTTTGCCTGATAAGTGGCAAGTAACATTTGGCGTCGCACAAGTGCAAAGCAAAAACAATCCCCAATGAGGGAGAATCTAACAATCTCTCCTTGAGATTTAATGGCATTAGTATCGCTGAATCTCCCTCTGTCAACAAACTACAGGATACCATTGACCAGAAACAGAAATGGATCCAATATTAATACTGTGGCTACCAGAGCAGATAAGAAAATGTAAACTCTGTGGAAAGTCATTTCCGCCTCACTCCCTAAAGCCTGCCCATCATATATTAGGCACAGATCAGGAGTGTGATTGAATATGCTCCACTTGCCTGGATGGGTGCAGCTCCAACAACACTCAAGAAGCTTGATACCATCCAGGACAAAGCAGCCCACTTAACTGGCACCCCATTCATCACCTGAAACATTTACTCCTGCCATCACCACCACTGCACAATAACCACACTCTGTACCATGTGGAAGGTGCACTGTAGCAACTCAAACATCCTTTAACAGCACCTTCCAAACTTGTGATCTTTAAGAACAAGGCAGTAGATACAACACCACCACCTTAAAGATTGTCTCCAAGCCACTCACCATCCTGATTTGGAAATATATCTCCATTCCTTTACTGTTGATGAGTCAAAATCATGGAACTCCCTTCCTAACCACACTGTGGGTGTACCGACACCACATGGACTGCAGTGGTTCAAGAAGATAGCTCACCACCCTCTTCTCAAAGGCAATTAGGGATGAAGAAATGCTGGCCCATCCAGCACTGCATACATACTATGAAAGAACTTTAAAAATCAGTGGTGCGGCTAGAAGAGATAGCTGGGTTGGTAGAGGCAGGTAAGCAGTGGTGATTCCCCAATGGAGGCTGCAGGGACACTCAAATTCTGCATAGCTGGACATCTGGGCACTGCCAAAATCTCACAGATTCCTTCACAAAATCCAGCTCCTCCTCTTCTGAAGATGCAGTGTGGTCTTCACTTCCTTTTTCTGTAGTTCCAGTCCTCTTATCTCCACAAGTCACAGCAGAGAAACATAATGCTGGATCCCTGGGTGGAGGGAAGTCCCAAATGTGTCCAGGCACCCGAACCGCATCTTTAGCATCCTCAATGGATTGCTCATTGACAGTTCTTGTGCTCCTGTTGTTTGTTTCTGTCCTGGGCCCCTCACGTCCAGCATCAGCCAGGTCTTTAAAGGCTAGTCTTAGTCTCCCAGGAGCCATTCACTGACATTGCTTTGAGTTGTGAATATCTACAGAGGTCCTGACTGGGTGACAATTTCAGGCTGATCTGAGGGTGCTATGCTGGTGACGGATGTGCAGTTGGGGCATGTGGGAATTCAGCCTGAGCAGCAAATCTGAAGAGCCTCTTGCCCTGACCAATAATATCCGTGGAAAGTGCTGGCCCTGGTGAACATGCCTTCCATCAACTGTAAGCAGCAGACTGTGATGGTGAAGAAATTTCAGGATTGCAGTGACCTGGACTGCAGTAGGCAACACACGCCTACTTACTGTGCTAGACACAAAGTCTTCTAGGAGACCGGAAATATCAGCGACCACTTGACGGGAATGCCTCTGGAAGCACTGGTGCTCAGTCACATCAAGAAACCTAATCCTCTACTTCTATGCCCACTGTTGAGGGTATCATTGCCTACGAACTGGAGGTTTGTGCTCGTCCTCTCTGATCTAATCAGCAGGAGATGACTGAGGCACCACTTCAGGGGTGCAAAGCGGATTGACATTCATAGATTTCACCCAATCTGAATGTTGACAGCTGAGAAATACAGATCAAAGTCATTAAAAAATCTCCAAAGTTGAGTCCTTAATTACGCTGGCTGCTTTGCCGAGGCAGCAGGAAGTGTAGACAATGTCAATGGGTGGGAGGCTGGTTTCCGAGATGGATTGCGCTTCATTCATGACCCTTTGTAGTTTCTTGTGGTCTTGGACAGAACAGGAGCTATACCAAGCTTTAACTGCAAAGAATACCTTCTATGGTGCATCTGTAGAGGTTGGTAAGAGTTAAAACGCGTATGCCAAATTTCCTTCAAATCCTGAGAAAGTAGAGGCATTGGTGCCCTTTCTTAACTATAGTCTCTGCAAGGAGGGACCAGGACAGGTTATTGGTGTTCTGGACACCTAGAAACTTGAAGCTCTCGACCATTTCTCCTTTGTCCCCATTGAAGTAGACGGGAGTATGCCCTCCGCTGTGCTTCCTGAAGTTGATGAATATCTCCTTCAATTTGTTGCCATTAAGGGAGAGATTATTGTTGTCATACCAGTTCACCAGATTCTTTATCTCTTTCCTGTGCTATGTCTCGTCATTGTTTGAGATCCTACCCATTACGGTGGTATCAACAAACTTGAAAATTGAATTGGAGGGGAATTTGGCCACACAGTCTTAAGTATATAGGGGGTATAGCAGGGGGCTGAGGACACAGCCTTGATGAGCACCGATGTTGACAATGATCATGGAGGTGGTGTTGTTTGCCCATCCTTACTGACTGCGGTCTGTGGGTGAGGAAAGGGAGGAGCTGAGCCTCCATGCAACAAAGTTTGGAGATGAGTCTTATAGGAATAATGGTGTTAAAGGCTGAGCTGTAGTTTATGAATAAGAGTCTGACATAGGTGTCTTTGTTATTCAGAGTTCAGTGTCGAGCCAGGGAGATGGCGCCTGCTATGCACCTGTCGTGGCGGTAGGCAAACTGTAGTGGATCAGGCAATCTGAGAGGCTGGAATTAATTCGTGCCATGATTACCCTTTCAAAGTACTTCATAATGATGGATATCAGAGCCACCGGCCAATAGTCATTAATTGTCTAGCTTTTGTCTGGCTTTTCTTTGGTACTGGGATGATGGTCATCTTTTTGAAGCAGGCCGGGACCTCAGATTGGTGTAGAGAGGCTGAAGATGTCTGCGAATACCCCCCACCAGCTGGTCCGTGCAGGACCTGAGTGCTCGTCTGGGCCAGTTGCTTTCTGTGAAAATTCCAGGAAGATCGGGAAACTTGTGCACAGATTTAGTGACAGAATCCTTGGTTAACATTGCAACTGTTGACAATTTGACATATTTAAATGTCAGACCCACTATGGGGGAATTCCCACCCACTGAAGAGCACACCCAGGTTAAAGGTGGAAGCTGGAGGGTTCCTGTCAGCTTTCTACCAGGTCAGCTTGGACAGAAACCACCAGACCTGGTAGTTTCAAATACCCCTCAAAATGTTGACTGTGTCCAGAAAAGTGTCAATGCATTTAACTGCTGAGGATCATTCCCTAGCCTATTCTAATCTGTATTGATTTATTCAATGTTGCTATATAACTTCGTATTTTTACACTTAATTTTGATGCCTTTATCTGACAAAAAATCTATCAGTCTTGAAAGTGTTAATTGACCCTGTATCCACTACTTTATGTAGGAGAAAGTTCAAGCCAGCTGCTTGCTTTGGCCTGTCTCTATAGGGTTGTGTCCCTTTATTCTGGATCCTTCCATCAGGGTTAATAGTTCCTGTGCTCAATCAAATCCCATCACATATTAAATACTTGTATTGGCTTATGTCTCAACATTGTAAACTCATGAAAATACTGGATAGGTTTCTATAAATTATCCTAAGAATTTAACACTTTAAGAGTCAGTGTTATTCTGGTGGATCTATGCTATATGTCCTCCATCACCAATACATCCTTTCTGTGGCCTGTGCCCAGAACTACACAGAGTACTCCAGATGAGATATAACTTAATTCAACTGAAGTATAAATTCCTCCTCTTCATATTCGCAGCCCCGGTTGAGATAAAGATCAACATTTCACTTGTCTTTTTGATTACTATTTGTACCTGTGCACCAGCAATTTGTATACCTGACTTCCAAATTCCTTTGCTCTTTCACAGCATCCCTCAACAAATATTCTCTCTTTATTGGATCTGAAATGGATCAAAGAAGTCCATCTGCAATTGTTTTGATTACTCACAATCTGTCCATATCCCTCGGTAAGATCCTGCTCCCGACCACTAAGACCACTCTGCCTCTTAGCTTACTGTCAACTGCAGATTTAGATTTAATATTTTCTCTTCCCTTAATGAAGTTCTTGATGCATAGAATTATATGCTGTGGCACAGTAGGGAACCCTGAGGAACATCCAGTCAATAATACATTCTATTCATTGAATTCATAGAATCCCCACAGTGCAGAAGGAGGCCATTTGGCCTATTGAGATTGTACTGACAACAATCATATCCAGGCCCTACCCTTGTAACTCCATGTCATCGCCCTGACACAAAGGGGCAATCTCACCCAGACCTGTTCCCCATAACCCCACTAATCCCCCTAATTTATACATCTTGGGACACTAAGGGGCAATTTAACATGGCCAATCCGCCTAACCTGCACATCTTTGGACTGTTGGAGGAAACTGGAGGAAACCGGAGTACCCAGAGGAAACCCACGCAGACATGGGGAGAATGTGCAAACTCCACACACTCACTCGAGGCCGGAATTGAACCTTGGTCCCTGGCGCTGTGAGGCAGCAGTGTAACCACTGTGCTACTGTGCCGTCTCTTTATTTCTACTTTCTGTTGCATACCTCCCAGCTAATTCCTAACCAATAACTTAATTAATATTCTCAGGTACCTTCTAATTTAACATCCTCTCTCAAACTCACAGGTATTGTCAGTAGATGTAGGATCTGCTAATTCAATCATGGGTAGAATTTACAGGGTGGCCTGGATCACTCAGCCCAAAATAAAATCATTGTAAGTTGTTGTAAAGTGTATTAACTAACAGCCTCAGGTCTCCCTCCATTTGAAATTTCCTCTGAAAACAACAATAATTTCCTAAGATGATTATAGACAAGGAAAGACATTTGGTCCATCTTAATTCATTCATCTGGGAAGATTATAGACACCCCACAATTGCAGCGATGGCCTAAGACCAATTTTATCCCCTGGGGAGCAGCCACATGATTCTTCTACACTGTCTCTAGCATTTGAATGCCATCCTTATGTCTTAAACAGTAGAAAAGGGCACAGTGCTCAACACTCTATGGTCTGGTCACAATTATCACTGGTTTCTAATCTATTGTCTTGGCAATATAGTGCAACATTTTATTGACTTTGTTATTTACAGCTCATTGGTTCAATATGTTGATCACAAGCCTCAATAAACTTCTAAGCCTTTGTTGGTTTTGTCTACAATTACTTAACCACCATTCGTACGGCAATTTTTTTTCCTGCATTTTACTTAAATTTCATGCACCCACTTAAATATTTTATCCAACTCATTCTGTAGTCCTGATGTGCCTCCTTCTACTGACTCTCTTAGTTCGATGTAATCTGCAAATTTGACCATTTTCCATTTCAGTTTCCAAATCTACATTATTTCCATAAATGAGCAGTATTGGTCCAACACTGAGCCTTCAGACATTCCTCGATACTTCCCCAACTCTGACATAATCCATCAGCTACATCAACATATTTCTTTTACCATTTCACCAAGGAGAACTTCCTGAAAAGGACCAGGTCGGCCTTGTATATTTGAAGGGGTGTTATCACCTCAATAGGGAGTATTGGCTCAGTTCCTGAAACATTGAGTTCTGAACATTCCTCTGAAACAGCGTTTGTGTTGGCAGCTGGGAGATTTTTGTACTACAACAGATGTTATACTTGCTGATTGGGAACTTTCGCAAAGTGCTTTACCTTTTATTATCCATCAGAAGTAGTTTAGTGGCTGATGTGATTGGCACTGTAAATCCAATCTTGAAGCATCAATCATTATTTTTTCCATTCTTTGCTAAGCATTGGTCTATACCATTTTTGGGTGTGGGGATTGCAAATCATGGTATGCACTTTGCCGTGGAGGGAGCAACATGCAAATTTGATGCAGTCTCCTCATCTACAAGATTGTAATGTTGGTCCATGTTAGGCCCATGCTGCTGGCTGCCTCAGCACTCAGCAGGAAGCCAAGCAGTACTTGCAGGGAACACATAGTACAGGCATCCTGCTCTGCTTAAAGACAGTCTGTCCCTTTTAAAGGGGAACTGCACTCAGTGGAAGGAAGCTTCTGCTGACTACCTCTACCAACACTAGGGAGCTACACAAATGGAGCAACATGGAAATGAACAGGTCTTGGGAGTCACAGATTCAGCACTGCAGGCCTTAGTGATGGCAGAGGCTGGATTTCTGCAGGTAGGAAGGTGTTGTGTGCATACATGGGGGTTGGGGGGAGAGGGGTGGGGATACAGAAGCTGCCAGAAGATCCTCAAGGTTCAAGGGTCACCCTCAGATGGAACAGGAGCAGGTGAATGGAAAGATCAAACCCCAGAATTTGGACCCAGCGACCTGTCTGCAGTGCCATAAAAATCTTTAATCAACTCACACGGGTGGTTAATATCAGTGAATGCACCTTCACATGACATCTAATCACCACACCAACAACCTCCCTCGCTGTTCAATGTTCCACCTCCTTATCACTTATTCATTGGGATTCTCTGATATTCAGGACTCATGCCTAACGTCTAGGTATTCCAATTCACCTTCAAATGAACTAGAATGATACTAGCCTCACACCCAGTTAGTCATGCAAGGCAGGAGCATCAGTTGAACACAGTGCACCACTAACACTAACGTTCTTCTAACTTTCAGGAATGGGCTGTCCATAATTGCCAGGAACAGAGCAAAACTAGTGGGATGGAAGGGTGCCTGCATTACCTGAGCTCTGCGGAGAAGCTAGTGTTCCACATCAGGAGTTATCTACAACACTGCCGGTGGCATCTGCTGTGAATATTGAGAGTGACGATCTGTCCCTGTCTTATGCCTTTTCTCAACTCCCTTATTGTGCAACCTGGCATGTCTGATAGTGTGACCAAGCACGTCTTAATTTCCAACCCACCTTACTCCCAACATTTTTCTTTCTGACTTCAGACATCCAAGAACTGCTGACAGCCACAGCAGCTCTCGGGGGAGGAGGTCATAGATTTAGTTATTCAATATTACTTTGCCTGCAAGCTGGGGACCAGGCCAATTAAACAATGCTAACCCTGTCCCCTGTTGCAGCTGGATGCAGTAACAAGTTAATTTGTTTTATGAATCTGTGTGGTGTGGTCCACGTTTGCAAATGGAATGGGAAATCAGTCAGGCTGGTTGTCATGACAGCACCTGTCAGGGGGCTTCTGGTGCATGCAGGGAACACCCACAGAGTGGCTCCCCAGCAAGGTATACCAGATGGTCTGCACTGGTAGTGGCTGATGGCACTACATACCGCAATCTGAAATATTGACGTAGAATATTGAGGGCCTTCATCCATAAGTTAATCAACTTATTTTGTTCGCTTGTTTTGGAAATGCAAGGGTGACTGGCAAGGCCAACATTTGTTGCCCATCCCTAATTGCCCTTGTACTGAGTGGCTTGGTTGGTCATTACAGAGAGCAGTTAAGAATCAACCGCATCACTGTGGGTCTGGAATCACAATCACCAGACCAGGTAAGGGCAGCAGTCTATCCAATCCTTGCCTAAAGTTAATTAGGGAACCAGATGGGGTTTTACAACAATTGCGAATAGTTGTCGTGGTCACCATCATTGAGATAAGCTTTATATTTCAGATATATTAATTGAATTCAAATTTTACCAGTGGTCGTGATGGGCTGTGAATAGTGTCCCCAGAGAATTAGCTGGGGTCTTTGAATTACTAGCTTTGTGACATCACCACCACTCCTACATTTCCCCCAGTGAAATAAATGAAACTTTTCAAGGTTAATTAATACATCAGAGAAGATCTGTAGTTTTAGTGTGCTTCATGACAAGGTCAAGTACAATTGTGATAGGCCACTCGGCCTTCCCAACTTATCCGTCCTTAGGGAATAATTCTGCATCAGTGTTCAACTATCTCTGGAATGACTTTAGAAATTTTGCTTTCCCCTAACCAACCCTGAAGACTTGTCATGTATAAAAATACTGCACATGATGGAACTCTGAAATAAAAACAGAAAATGCTGGAAATACTCAACATGTTAGTCAACATCTGTAGTGAGAGAAACAGAAGTCAATGTTCTTTCAGCAGAAGTTAAAAATGTAATATAATATATAGGCAAGGCAGAGGAGGCAGGGGGGAAGCAGGCAGAACATGAGAGAAGGTTTATATGATGACCTTTGACCTGGAAGCAGTACAGTAAGGAAAAAACGGCAATTTTTTTTAAATGTCAGATGTCTGCAGCACAGAAAAAGGCCCTTTGGCACATCGTATCTGCACCCATCAAAGACAAACCGTCCAACTATTTTAATCCCATTTTCCAGCACTTGGTCCATTGCCTTGTACGCCTTGGCATCACAAATGCATATCTAAATACTTCTTAAATGTAATGAGGGTCTCTATCTCCCTTCAGGCAGCGAGTTCCATAGTCCCTTCGGGTGAAAACGTTTTTCCTCACATTCCCTCTATACCTCCTGCCCCCTCCCTTCAATTGATGTTTCCTGGTCATTGATCCCTCCACCACCTGGAAAGTTTCTTCTTGTCTACCCTATCAATGCCCTTCATAATTTTATACATCTCAATCATGTCCCCCTCAGTCTGCTATGCTCCAAGGAAAACAATCCCAGTTTATCCAATCTCTCTTCATAACTAAAACTCCCTAGCCTAGGCAACATCCTGATAAATTTCCTTTCCAGTCCTATCACATCTTTCTATAATGTGCATTCCAGAACTGGATACAACACTCTAGCTGCAGCCTAACCAACATTTTAAATAATTCCAGCATAACCTCCCTGCTCTTCAAACTCTATACTTCAGCTAATAAAGGCAAGCATACCATGTGCTTTCTTAACCACTTTTTCCACTTGTCGTACTACCTTCAGGGACCATCCATGGAGCCTGAGAGTATTTTTAAGAATATTTGAAAGGGACTTTCAAGTGTTTCATCAATTGTAGAGGTTTCGGATAATAAAAAATATTGTTCCATGTGATTTGGTGACCCTTGACTTGGAGCCAGTATGAACAGGAAGAAAGTTAAGACCGGAAGCCTTATGTCCATACATAAAGAAAAGCTACAAGCAGGAAAGCTAGGTGATGAAATTGATCAGCACAGAGATGCAGATACAAAGAAAAAACAGAGACAGAAAGAGAAATACAGGATTCATGTGAGGAGAAGCCAGCAGAAAGCACTCTGAAAACATTGGCTTTCTGTTTGACATCAGAGGAAAAATGGAATGCCAGAAGCTCTTGAGAAAGCAGTGAGTGAGTTAAAAGGGACTGAATGCTAAAAAGTGGTGCAAATAGCTCTGGAATGTGAAAGAGCTGAAAGTTTGCATCACAGGATGCAATCAGAGGATCAGATCATGAACAAGGTTGGTTGGTTGAAAAGAATTCTGGAAAGCTATGTCGTCAAGATCAATGTGACCCAAGTGACAGAGAGCTCACAGCCAAGTACCTTGTTGGTGTTAACAGTATCATGGGACCTTGGATGGAATATGCCTACCGGTGAATGTGATTGGCAGGCATACTGGCCAAATCAATGAAGCTGGGAACACAGGTTACACATGATGCCAGGTTAGTGAAGGGGGTGATGCAGGTACTTGTGGTTGCAAAAGGCCCATCAACTATTAATTCCAATTTACCCAACCATTAAGTACCATGTGCCTGTTAACTCTCAGTTAATTGGCATTGATTCTGATTGGTGTTAAAGTAAAATTAATGGCCTGCTCCACCATTTGTTATGATCATGGCTGGTTGCTGACTCAACAGCTGGATCCTTTCGCTCCAACTTCTTCCCGAAAAATCAATGTTTTGGCCTTAAGAGAAGAAGGGATGATGTTGTCTATCATGAAGGGAAGATCCTCAGAGAAGATGAGATCAGTAACATTCTTGGAAACAATGGTTTGAAGTCCAGTGGTAGGGTCTGGGAATAAGGTAGGAATGGGTGTCAAAGAGTTGGAGCTTGGCCTCTGCTAGGTAAAGGTCAGTAAGCCAAACAACAACAAGATCAACTTTGCGATGAGTTTAAAGATGATGTTAGGATTAGACCAGACAGAACCAAACACAGCAAGTTCAGCAGGAGACAGATTGGAGTAATTCCCAATGAGATGTTACCAATGGAATAATATAGTAAGAGTAGGACAGTAGAAGAAGGTTTCCAGGTAGAATTCTGAATATGGAAGAATGACATAGTTAGAGAACTCCTAGCCAAAGAAGTGGTTAAAGAGATGGAAAGGACAGAATACGTTCTCAACATTGTGTCATGCCAAAAGTTAATTGAGGTGGGGATGTAAGGAAATGATTAAGCTGAAGCCCTTGCTGATCTTCCCATGGGGTGACATAGCATAGTAGTTAGCACTACTGCCTCTCAGCACCAGGGACTGGGGCTTGATTGCTGACTGTCCGTATGGAGTTTGCAAGTTTTCCCCATGTCTGCGTGGATTTCTTCCAAGTGCTCCAGTTTCCTCCCACAATCCAACGATGTGCAGGTTAGGTTGATTAGACATCCTAAACTGCCCCATAGTGTCAGAGGAATAGCAGAGTAACTAAGTGGGTTATGGGGATAGGGCCTTGTTGGTATTGTGATAGGCCAAATAGTCTCTTTCTGTACTTATAGGGATTCTGTGATTCTACGATCACTGATCAGGGTCAGAGGTGAAGGCCCAAAAGGATGAAATTGGAAGAAGGATTGAGGTCAGAGGAAAGTGAAAGGGAAGAATTGTTTGGTAATCAAGACAATTTCAAATTCTGATCACTGTATATAAAAATGATTCCAGACAGCAGTCCTGATCTTGCCTTTTACCATGTGGCATCTTTGTCCAATTGATGTGAAGTTCATTAAATAATTCTCAGAATTAACCTTTTCTGTGATGCACAGCAGTAGATTTTTAGCTAAATGCATCACTATAATTTTTGATCTTATTGCCCAATGATAAATTTGTGATTGCAATGTATAATTGGCAATAGCTCTGAAAGCCATTGATGTCATTTGGTCACTGGTGGGTATTGCGCCAAAACTTGCACGTTTGTGTAAATAACTAGCGTGTAGCTGATTGCTCCTCTCTTGCCACTTTATTTACCGTATTTGAAGAATATCCAAACCCATTTTCATCACTAACTTAACATTCATTTGCTGGTGGTCCTCCTTGGCTCCCATGAAAGTTGGCATTTGAAGAATTTTATTTCATATGCTCTCATTTTTCATCTTTTCTGCTCTGCTTGAGCCCAGAACAACTAGATTGGACAGAGTGTGGTTTGTAACTCAGAAGCTGAGGTAGCTGTTCCATGCAATTAGGGCTCAGGAGAAGACCTGGGGAGCTGAGGTGGTGGTGCAAGGTTGTTGGTTTCATGCTGTAGCCAGCTGGGGCTTGGAGAAGCCATTTATAGTTTGGTGCTGGTAGGAGATGGGGGTTTGGAGAAACCCAGGGCAATGCCAACTGGGTGAAGTTAGTAGTGTGTGAAACAGCTGACATTGTGCTGGCAATTAGAAGCAGTAATGCAGTTTTGTGAAGCTCATGGAGAAAAGATTAAATCATTGAGAGTTGAGCAGGGCTTGAGGCAGTCTGATTAGAATGACTTTTGAGTATTTAATGCCATTCATTAAATACTCTCTTACCTTGTCTTGTTACTGTTTCCACAGTGCATTACATGACAATTATCAGGGTTAAATACCATCTGACTCTGCCCATCTGACCAAGTGACCTGCATCTTCTTGTAACCTACGACCACCTTCTTCACTATTAAGCACCCTATCAATCTTGGTGTTATTGGCAAACTTGCTTATCATTCCTCCCACATATAATCTATATCACTAATGTATATAACAAACAATAAGGGTGCCTGCATTGTGCATTATAGTACTCACTGGACACTGGCCTCCACTCACTAACACAGTCTTCTACCACAACTTTTTACTGTCCTATTACAGTTTCAGATCCATTTTGCCAAGTTTCCCTGAATTCCAAATGCTTCAACCTTCTCAAGTTCCCACGTGGGAGATTGGTTGTCAAAGGCTTTGCTAAAATTCATGTATAACACATCAACTGCACTTCTCTCATCCACAGACTTGATCACATTTTTGAAAAGCTCTATCAAATTTATTAGGCATGACATTCCTCTGACAAAGCCATGCCGACTATCTCTAATTAACCCACACCTTTCCAAGTAGAGATTACTTCTCTCTTTCAGAGCTTTCTCCACTAGTTTCCCTACCAATCACATGTCTGTAATTTCTTGGATTGCCTCTACCACCCTCCTTAAAGTGGAACTACATTAGCTGTCCTCCAGTCCTCTGTGGCCAGAGGAATTAAAAAATGGGTCACTGGGATTTCAAACTTTACATATGTTAACCAAAAAGTTACTGGTCCCTAACTGGATCAAAATATTCATCAATTTCAATATAAAGTATTTTCTTACCTGAATGCGTTGTTTTTTTTTCCCCCAGGTCAACAACAGGGAACTGAGATATTGCAAACAGCACATCATATATCAATCATGTGACGCAAGGACTTGCACAGAATTGTGCAGAAAATTACTGTGCTACAGAGAACCATAGGAGTGCAATATTTTGGGAATAATCCTTTTATAATGGAAGCATTCAGGCACTTTGTGTAGCTAAACACACTGGTGTTTGTAGGTCATAGGAAGGAAAGTAATAAAGTAGGCAATTATGAATCGGTGCAAAAAAAATCTGCTTACTTTCTGCATTGAAATGCCTGACTGTATTATCACTTGTTTTACCAGATTACAACATGAATGTGATCACCTTTGGGATTGATTTATGTTGGTCTCTGTAAACAGGGAACATCCTAATATAAACTACTTGCTAATTTATGACTGAAGTGGATAGGTTGTTATTAAAGCTAGAAAATACTATATTGCAACTTCCAACATGCAGACATACAAAATTGATAGTATAGAGCCACTTTCCACAGCCCTTTCCTGGCCAGAAATGAATACTTGCTGTCGGGGGGAGGTGGGTGGGAGGGAGGGAGGGAGGGAGGGAGGGTGGGAGGGAGGGAGGGAATGGCAATTCATAATCCACTGGCCTATTCCCACTCTGTGGTGCAATCCTGAGAGACCCAACAATGAGTTGATCATTGTGACATTCAAAGCTTGTTTGAAACCATATAGGCTCAGATCAGCCTGACAAATTCCCCATTGCTCACAGGATGGTGTTTTGTTTCTTAAGGATGACCACGCCATCTATCGTCACTAGAAGGAACATTTTAAACAACTCCTAAACCATGAACTTGCTTCTTCAGCAGAAGGCCCTGAGTAAAGTGTCTGTGGGCACAGTATCAGAGCTAATTGTTGGTAAACTTTTCCACCACGTTTTGAAGTGATTACTGCCGATTTCAAGAAGTCCCAAAAGCAGAGAAAATTATGCTGAACCATTAGAAATCATTTGTATGTCTGCAGTTAGAATATTTAAGCACAGTTCTGGAGGCCTTAGTTGGAACAGAAATCATAGGAGAGATTCACTACGGTGAGAGCAGGATGCTTGCTGTGACGAGAAACTGATCTTTTCATTCAAACAAAGCATATTAAAAGAAAGTCAGTGGCACTGCTGTCTCACAGCACCAGGGACACTGTCTGTGTGGAGTCTTCACATTCTCCGAGTCTGTGTGGGTTTCCTCCAGGTGCTCCGGTTTCCTCCCACAGTCCAAAGATGTACGGGTTAGAACATAGAACATTACAGCGCTGAACAGGCCCTTCGGCCCACGATGTTGCGCCGACCAGTTAAAAAACAATGACCCACTAACCTAAACCAATCCCTTTTCATCCATAAACCTATCCACGGATCTCTTAAACGTCCCCAAACTAGGCACATTTACAACCGCAGCAGGCAGGGCATTCCAATCCCCCACCACCCTCTGGGTAAAGAACCTACCCCTGACATCCGTCCTATAACTACCCCCCCTTAATTTAAAGCCATGCCCCCTCGTGCTAGCTTTCTCCATCTGAGGAAAAAGGCTATCACTGTCCACCCTATCTAAACCTCTAATCATCTTATATGTTTCAATAAGATCCCCTCTTAGCCGCCTTCTTTCCAGCGAAAACAACCCCAAATCCCTCAGTCTCTCCTCATAGGACCTCCCCTCCATACCAGGCAACATCCTGGTAAACCTCCTCTGCACCCTCTCCAAAGCCTCCATATCCTTCCTGTAATGTGGGGACCAGAACTGCACACAGTAATCCAAGTACGGCCGCACCAGAGTTGTGTACAGTTGCAACATGACGCTACGACTCCTAAATTCAATCCCCCTACCAATAAACCAATGTTAGGTGCATTAGCCACGCTAAATTCCCCCTCAGTGTACTTGAACAGGTGCCGGACTGAGGCCACCAGGGGATTTTCACAGTAACTTCATTGCAGTGTTAATTTAAGCCTACTTGTGACTAATAAATAAACTTTAACTTTACTTAAATACATATTTAAAATTATATGGTAAATGAAGGAAAACCATTTGGCGGTTAACGTGTCAGTAAGTAAGAACATAAGAACATAAGAACATAAGAAATAGGAGCAGGAGTAGGCCATCTGGCCCTTCGAGCCTGCCCCGCCATTCAATAAGATCATGGCTGATCTGTCGTGGCTCAGTTCCACTTTCCCGCCCTCTCCCCATAACCCTTAATCCCCTCTCTTATCAAAAACCCATCAACCCGCTTCTTAAAAATATTTAGCGAGGCAGCCTCCACCACTTCAACGGGCAGAGAATTCCAGAGATTCACCACCCTTTGAGTGAAGAAGTTCCTCCTCAACTCCGTTCTGAACTGCCCCCCCTTTATCTTGAGGCTGTGCCCCCTAGTCCTACTGTCTTTTTTGAGCGGGAAGAGTCTTTCCACCTCTATCCTATCCATCCCATTCATCATCTTATACGTCTCAATGAGATCTCCCCTCATTCTTCTAAACTCTAACGAGTACAAGCCTAGTTTATTCAGCCTCTCCTCATAGCTCAACCCCCTCAACTCCGGTATCAGCCTAGTAAACCTCCTCTGCACTCCCTCCAAGGCCAAAATATCCTTGCGCAGGTGCGGCGCCCAAAACTGCACACAGTACTCCAGCTGCGGCCTCACCAATGCCCTATACAGCTGCAGCAAGACCTCCCTACTTTTATATTCAATCCCCCTCGCTATGAAGGCCAGCATCCCATTCGCCTTCCTGACCACCTGCTGCACCTGCAGGCTGGGTTTTTGCGACTCATGCACAAGGACCCCGAGGTCCCTCTGCACCGTCGCCTGCTGCAGTTTTTCGCCACGTAAGTAATAGTCCTTCCTACCATTCTTCCTACCAAAGTGGACCACCTCACACTTGCCAACATTAAATTCCATTTGCCATTTCCTGGCCCATTCGCCCAGCCTATCTAGATCCTTCTGCAGACTCTCCACACCCTCCGCACAATTTGCCTTTCCCCCAATCTTGGTGTCATCAGCAAATTTCGACACCCTACACTCGGTTCCCTCCTCCAGATCATCTATATAAATGGTAAATAGCTGAGGCCCCAGCACCGACCCCTGGGGCACCCCACTAGTCACCAACCGCCAAGTAGAATGCATACGTTTAAGATGATCACTAACAGATTAAAAGGAAAAGATACTTTTGCACAAAGTGTTAAGAAAATGAATGCCCTGCTAGAAACAGTCATGGAAACAGAACAACAATAACATTTAAAAGGGAAGGAAATCAATGAACAAAAAAAAAGGCATGGGAAAGGATTAACAGACTGACTGAGACAGCATTAGTCAAACAACACTGACAAAAATAATATCAGAATATCTAACAATCAAAAGATAAGCATTGCTTAAATACTGTGAGAAAAATAATTGACCCAAAGATTAAATGAACTGGATATATCTCTCCAAATAAATCAACAAAACTGAACTGTGAGAGTTCTAAATTCTTGTAATATATGTTCCATTATTTGGACGTCCCTATGTGGCTTAGAACAACACGTTCAGTTAAAAGAATTTATGCTTAAAAACATTATTCATTACACCTTCAATTCATGCTGAAATGATAAGCACCTTGCTGAACTCTAGATATATGTGAATTCAGCACACAGACTGAGCTTTCTGACATGCTACTAAGTAATTAACAATCCAGCTATTGAATAATTTAGTGTTGGTCTGAACAATCAGATTAGGCCGGGCTAAAACTCAGAGTGTGTTCAGCTGCCAGATAGGAAAGAAGCCGGAAAATTAAAGGGACAGTAAAAAATAGTATACTCTCCCACCAGCAGATTTGAAGGTCAGAGGATCATGCCTTCCCATTGTCTGCCCCCGGCCTGTATGAAATTTTACTGAGGGGGCGGAGTGGGGGAGCCCCGTCCGCCCTTAGAATATTTAGGTCCTTAAGTAGCCAATTAATCGGGGTGAATATTTCACCTACAGTGGGGGGAGGCCCAAGCCTGTCAGGGTGCCCTGTAGCTTCGTGGGACAGTAGAGGGGACCTCTTTGGTGAATCCCCTACAATCAGTGTGATGGGACAGTCCCAGCAGTGGCCGCTGCTCCCAGCTGATGCTGCTGGGTCTACAGAACTGTCAGTTATCCTACTGGATAGCCATTCTCCAAGGTGGGACTTCCTCCTGAGAAAGGGGTGGAAGTCTCACCTTAAACCAATTAGTGCTGCTCCTTTGGTCAAGTAGGGCAGCTGTTGGGGTGGGGGGGGACAGTCACACTCCAGCCTACCCCACAGTTACCCAAGGCCAGAACTAAAATTGGGGCCCTACACTGTGAGGCAGCAGTGTCATCATGCCACCCCTCAATTTTGGCCCAGGCAATGGGAAATCTTGGTTAATCTTTCAATAAACTCTATGGAATCTTGATGTCCATCTTAACTAGCAAAAAACAAGGCCTGCTGCTAATCTGGGAAAAATAAATTAATCCAAATAAATGAATCCCTGTCATAATTTTACACTGAATTATCTACCTACAATAAATGCTCATGTTTGTCATGGGAAAATCAAAATTCTCACAGGAATCATTCTCAAAGAATACAACATAATTACATTTTTGCTGGTGGAATATTGTTTTCCATCAAGCCTTCCAGGTCCCTGGAGACCCATTGTTTGCAGGGTGTGCTTTGGGGATTGGCAGCAATAGCATCAAGTGATTGCAGCTATAATTAAGCTTGCAACCTGCCCTTTGTAGTTAATTTATCTGTATTAAACAACTTTAAACTTTGACAAATTGGCAAACAATAGCTGTGTGACTCTTGTTATCACTGAGCAATGGACATGAAACAGTGCAGCTTCAAAAGAAGTCAACAAATTGATTTCTGCCATTGATGTTGATAATGCTTGACCTTCTTCACCTCGTTTCTTACAGCTAGTTGGTCATGTTTTGGTTTCCACTGCAACTTAATACATTTCGTTTGTTGCTAGTATTAAGCCACAGAATGACTTAGTTGTAAAAAAAAGTGAATTTATGGTTAAGTTCAGTTGTTAAGCTCATTTACCTGCCCAGGTTGTTCACAGGCTGTCTGGTACTTTGCCTGTTGGCACACTTCTTTTACTCGTTCATATTTAGGTAGGTAATTGGTTTGTTGTGCATCACTGGCTCCCTCTTCTTTCTTACGGAGCAATTTGCTGGGGAGAAAAGGAACAACAATATTTTCTGGTAAACTGGAAAACTATGTAGTTTTGTTACAGTCCTTATTCTAAGACACTGCCCATTTACTCCAGTGCGATTTCAATTGCTTGCTTTCGGACAGTGATGAATGAAGATTTACAAGGTTCCCTCAAAAGCCACATTTATGTTTGCCTGCAAAGGAATGTTTAACGACAAACATCACAGTAACTTTTCCTCCTTCACTATTTTCACCTGCTGTGTTAATGAAGTCACTCACTGCTATATTTACTCAAACATTATCCAGCACAGAAAAGAACATCTTCACACCCGCTGACTGCACATTCAAAGCTCCATCCTCTGCCATCTCCATTATCTTCAGCACAATGCCGCCAGGAAGCAACTAGCTTGACTACATTCCCCTCTACCTCCTTCCGTATTCCTAACTCTTCCCACACTGACTATGCCATTTTCCCAGACTACTTAGTTATGTCAGATCTGATGATGCCACCTTCTATACTAATGTTTCTGATATGTCTTCCTTTTTCCTCAGAGGATTACCCTACTCCCCTTGATCATCATGAATTGCAGACCACGTTTGTCCCATTTCCTGTACTTCTCTCCTCACCCTTTTCCATTCCTCCCAGAACCATTGCAGTCTTCCGTGTGCTCTCAGTCTTCTAGCCACCAGCCTCTCCAGTCAACAGTTCCTCCACTTCCACTACATCCATTACCAAACACATCTTTCCCTCTTCCATTCAGCACTCCAAAAGGATCATTCCCTCTAAGACATGCTGGTCCGCTCCTGTATCACCCTCCAACATCCACTCCCTTTCCAAGGCACCTTCTCATACCTGTGCAGGGAATATAATATCTACCCTTTCAGCTCCTCCCCACTACAGTGCAGGACCCCCAGACACTCTTTGTAGTTCTTTCAATCCTCTAGACTGTAATCACTGCTCACAATGAAGAAACCCCCAAATGCAGACTAGGTGGCTGCTTTGCAGGAAACTGCCTTTTGGTTTGCAAGCATGATCCAAAGCTTCTGGTCAACTGTCATTTTAATTCTTAGTCCCACTTTGTCCTCTCTTTCCTTAACCTCAGCAGTGTTCCAACAAAGCCCACTGTGAGCTTGAGAAACAGCACCTCATTGTTTGATCCAGCGCTTTTGAAAGGGTTAATAATCACACAGGTTTAGGAATCACATAAGCTGCAAGCTGAATCTCAATCACGCAGGGAAACTACGTACAAACGGCTGGTCTTGAATTAGGCAGACCCAGACAAGAGTCGATGACCATTTAATTGAACAATGTGCAGCTGCAGCTCATTAGAACAAGGAACAATGGAAGAGGAGGTTGATATACCATTGATCAGACATATAGCTGTCATTGCTTGATGATATGACATGCAGAAGTTATAACTGGACACTATACCCTTTCATATGCATGATGTAACCTTAATCAATAACTGTGAGTATATAGAGATAACTCCTATGCCTCAACTGGTATTTGCTGATTACTTGTAATCAAATTTGAAACGATAAGTGTTTGTGTATTTCTGAATTGTGTACTCCAACTGGCCACGATGATTTAATTTAGCCATTAGCCTGTGTGCCTTTCTTGTTTTCAAAGGGACACCCCAGACTAGGTCTACGTCCCACACGTGCACAGGGAAACTAAGCTCAGGGCCCTGGTGACTCATGTGCAAGAAACCTTCCACAGACACTGACCCCGTGCCCTTCATATGCTCATCGTTTGAAATGTCTTTGCATTGTAGGAACTACAATGTTGGGCTTTTCCTCCAATTGCCCAGCTTCGCCCATGGGATGAACCAATTCCTACCCAGCATCCTGATTTCTCCACCTCGCAGTTATCAGCCATGCTGAGAGTGCGCATTCGAGAGCTACTTAAACACCTTTTACCCACCAACCCCCAACCACTGACTCTCCCAGTGTCACCTTGAAGCTTCCACCCACACCTCCCCCACCACATTACCCTTTGGATAACAGACATATGCCCTGTCTTCCTGCAGGGCCCATGCCAATCAATGTGGAAAAGCCCATCCTTGATCCACCCATACCCAAAATCCATGTGTCCTTTCATCTACCCTCAGATAACCTCACTGCCCCTTCAGTTGACATCACGGAACAGCATCCTACTGAATTTCACTGCCTGCTTTGACTGTCCCTTCATATCAGCAATTCCCTTGGTTTTCCCTTAGCACTCAGTAATTGACACCACAGATCCCTCCCTCTGATTCCCTCCTTTTTGAGAGCGGCAGTGGAAGGCTCATTTCTGAATGGAGGGCTGTGACAAGTGGCATTCCTCGGGGATCAGTGCTGGGACCTTTGCTGTTTGTAATATATACAAGTGATATGGAGAAAAATGTAACTGGAGTGATTAGTAAGTTTGCAGATGACACAAAGATTGGTGGATTTGCAGATAGCGATGAGGACTATTAGAGGATACAGCAGGACATAGATTAGTTGGAGGCTTGGGCGGACAGATGGCAGATGGAGTTTAATGCGGACAAATGTGAGGTAATGCATTTTGGAAGGTCTAATACAGATAGGAAATATACAGTAAATGGCAGAACCCTTGAGAGTATTGATAAGCAGAGGGATCTGGGTGTACAGATACCCAGGTCACTGAAAGTGGCAATGCAGGCAGAGAAAGTAGTCAAGAAGGCATATGGCATGCTTGCCTTCATTGACCGGCACATTGAGTTTAAAAATTGGCAAGTCATGTTGCAGATTTATAGAACCTTAGTTAGGTCACACTTGGAATATAGTGTTCATTCTGATCGTCACACTACTCAGTAGGATGTGGAGGCTTTGGAGCAGGTACAGAAAAGATTCACCAGAATGTTGCCTGATGTGGAGGGCATTATCTATGAGAAGAGGTTGGAGAAACTTGGTTTGTTCTCACTGAAACAATGGAGGTTGAGGGGGCGACCTGATAGAAGTCTACAGATTATGAGGGGCATAACAGAGTGGATAGTAAGAAGCTTTTTCCCAGGGTGGAAAAGTCAATTACTAGGGGGCACAGGTTTAAGGTGTGAGAGCAAGGTTTAAAGGAGATGTACAAGGCAGGTTCTTGTTACACAGGGTGGTGGGTGCTTAGAACTCACTGCTGGGGGAGGTAGTGCAAGCAGATACGAAAGTGACTTTTAAGGGGCATCGTGACAAGTACATGAATAGGATGGGAATAGAGGGATATGGTCCCCGGAAGGTTAGGGGTTTTAGTTTAGTCGGGCAGCATGGTCGGTGCAGGCTTGGAGGGCCGAAAGGGCCTGTACCTGTGCTGTAATTTTCTTTGTTCTTTGTTTCTGAACCCTTCCTCCTGCCACACTCTCTTCACACACCTGATCCCTTGCACTCAGTATCCCTCAATCCACCATGGCCATTACCACGTTAATGCACCAGACACCACGGTACCTATTCCAAGCCCCCGCAGCATCTCACTTTCTAATACCTCAACTTCACCTTGTCTCCAGTAGGCCTCCACTCCTACGCCACCTCCCTTCTCCTCATCTTCTTGCACCCCACCCCCCCCATCACAACACAGAGAATCACCACATTTCTGAACCTCACTCAGCCGACCATCTGCTGCTCCATCAAGCACCAGCTATTCAATGATACAAGTCGTGGATGATCCAGCCACTCAAGCATCTGCTTGATCACTGCTCCATCCATCCTCTGGACCTTGTGATATTCCGTTAAGAGACTCCTGCAACTCCTCTAGGCTCCACAAGCCACCCAAACCTCCATCCAGTTAAGTCCTGACAAGTACACTCCACATTGGTGCGGGGGTTTATGGACTGGTATAAAAAGCCGCCAGCAGCGGCCAGGGTGAGGGGATGAGAAATTCCAGTTGGGGGCTCAGTTAAATCCTGACAATGGGATGCAACAGGGCTTCCTGATGGCCTCTAGCGAGAATAGTTACCCGCTATTTCTCCAGTACCTGCATGATGGTCAAGACCGCAAGTTCCCACCATCAGTTCCTGCCACCAGGAAACAGGTTTTATAGTTTCTGCAGGACTGCCCACTCCTGCCCACCACAGCGGAGCAGTGGCATCAACTGTGCCCAAGGTTTGCATAGCTGAAACTACGTAGATAACTTTCAAAGTAATTGGCTCAATACATATCAGCTGACTGATGCAATAGTGCCCAAGTTTCAGAACTACAAACTCACAAATGTGAACATCAGTTTTCTGTTAGTAAAATATGTGTATTCCTTCTCCGTGTTAATGTAATTAGCACAAGATTCAAGAGATAGCCTCTGGTTGTCAGGTAGGAAAAGCATGTGAAATCACAAAGAGTAGGGAAAAATATCAATATCTATTACAGGGGTTGGACCCAGGCTCAGTGTTACTTTCCTGGGGCTTAGTTCTCATCAGTCCTGTCTTTTCAGCTGACGAATCTCAGTCACTCTCAGAGGAATTTGTCAACTTTCAGAAAACCGAGAGCTGATCATATTTAAGCCTCCGGCCTTTAGCTGTAGACTTTTATTTGTGAGGTTGCTAAAATGCTTACTGATAAGGCAGAAATCGGGAAAGCCATTACACAAGATAAAACGGATGGCTTCAGTGTTGTTGCAGGCAAAATAGAGGCTACTCTTCATTGCAAGTTTTCCTGCATTATTCTACCCTAGGTATCCTTCTAATTAAGTAAACAATTAAAAGGAATGAAGGAGAACTGGAATAAACAAGGGCATCACTTTTACATTTAGTCATAATTTTAATACATTTTCTTTTATTACTCTCACCTTTCTGAGTATCCTTGACCAAACAGTGAGGATAAGCACGACATAACTGTGGCAGAGCAGACTAATGTGACTGAAATGAATTAAGATGGGGAGGTAAAGGGACATATCACAAACTACTGAATTCTGATATGTCTCTCATGCCTCTGTAATTTATTAATTGGCTTTACCAACACCATTACCACACTGGTAAATTACCATCATTGCCAACACTGAGGGGGAGAAAAACTATAAATAACTTTAAAACAAATGATACAATTAATGAAAATTATTTGGTACAAATGTTAGGAAGGGAAATGAAGGCTAACGATGAATGTTTAGGTTCAATCTTTGATAATCTTCTAATTGATGGCACCTTTTTGTACCAATTTATTTTCATAAGATCAGAAGAAATAGGAACAGGAGTGGGCCACTTAGCCCTTTGAGCCTACTCCATTAAAAAGGAATATGGTTGATCTGGTTGTGGCTCTAACTTCATTTTCTTGCATGTCTCCCATAACCTTTGACTTCCTCGTAGATCGAAACATTGTTGAACTCAGCCTTGAATATGTGCAATGATGCAACCGTCACTGCTATCACAGGAAGAGAATTCCAAAAACTAACATCCTCTAGAGAGAAGAAATTCCTTCTCATCCATATATTAAAAAGTGGGATATTCTTTATTTTGAAACTTGTTCTAGATTCTGCCAGTTACCCTGTCTACCTCCTCAGATTCTTATTCAATATAATTAATCTCATTCTTCTAAATTGCAATGAGTATTAGCTCAACCTTTCCTCATAGGGTAACCTTTTTCTAGTCCTCCTCAGTCAGTGCATATGTTGTTGGTTAACCAGGCATGGGACTGAAATGGAATGTTACTGTGTGGAACATTTAATCAAACTATTGCGTGAAGGGAACTCCGAATGATAATTACTGATGGTCTTCAGTCAGCTAAGCAGTAATTACTTTTTTCTGTCAACAGCAAAATACTACGGATACTGGAAATTTGGAAAAAACAAACTGGGAAGAAACAGAGAGAAACAGAGTGCATTTCAGGTTCATGCCCTTTGAACTGTGATTTCTGCTGTAAGGTCACAAACCTGAAATACTAACTATCTCTCGCTCCACAAATACCACCTCCTTGCTGAGTATTTCCAACATTTTCTGTTTTTATTATCATTTTTCATCATCTTGCAAATGATTAGGTGAATGGGGAAGTTAATCATTTATATGTAACCATCAAACTCCTTTTTAAGAAAGTGATTGTATGTGCTGTTGACAGAGTGGACAATTTGATGTTAAATAGCTGCATTAAACTCATATCATTAAAAAAATTGCATAGAACTCCTATTTATTCCTGAGAAGTTGTAACTAAAATAATGGAAAAACTTTTCTGCATGAAACAAACTGCATTGCTTGTGAAAGATACAAGTGTGGTAGAAAAGTCTAAGGACTAAAAAGTCTAAAGACTAGGGGAGTCTAAAACTAGAGGGTATAGGTTTAAGGTGCGAGGGGAGAGATGCAAAAGTTCCAGAGGGGCAATTTTTTCACATAGAGGATGGTGCCAGAGGTAGTAGTAGAGGCGGGTACAATTTTCTCTTTTAAAAAGCATTTAGACAGTTACATGGGTAAGATGGGTATAGAAGGATATCTTTTCCTTCTATAAAGTATCCTTCCTATAGGGCCAAATGCGGGCAATTGGGATTAGTTTAGGGGTTTAAAAATAAGAGGGCAGCATGGACAAGTTGGGCCAAAGGGCCTGTTTCCATGCTGTAAACTTCTATGATTCTATGACAGGATTTTTCTCTTGCCCCATCCAAAAGCAACACTAGTACAGATACCAAACAGATCTGAACCAAATTGTATTACTGAGTGCAGGCCCTCAATATCTCCGGCGCAGCAACCCCCACTGGAATAGGTGTGAATTGTTTATAGGGGAGTCAAGATGATGGCAGCTGCAGAGCTTAGGCAGACTGTTTCACGAGCTTATAGACAAATAAAGTTCCGTTAATTGTGACCTCAAGGTGGAGCTAATAATCAAACTGAAAGCTACAGAAAGAAATGGCACTAACAAAACATTCCTTGCCAGTAATAGAAAATAAGCCAATAAGACAAGGAGCCCAGAGACAGCTTGTTAAGGCAGACACAAAGATGTCTTGCCTTAGCTATGCGTGCAACCACTTTGTTGGCAAAAACCAAAGAAGCTACGGAGTAAGTAAAATCTGGCAAGGCTGGTGCTTCATTAGTAGCAGCAAGGCTGGGTGAGAAGATTGACAGTGGATGGGATGAACTTTAATAACATATGTGACTCAGGTAAGTCAACAAAACTGAGGCGTTTCTTTGAAAATTAAGAGTAGCTAAACTGGTGATTTTGATATTCAGATTTCAGTTCCATCACTTCAGTCTTTAGATTTTTCCAGTTCATGTGCTAGTCATTGTTGTAGAAGATGTGGGAACACATTGTCTAATGTAGGTAGACATGATGTTTCAGTAAAACTGCTAAGTGCATCTCCAACAGAGAGTAGGAGATAAGGTTTGGAAGATATATCCCAGCCTGTTAAATGTGTGCCACTAATACAAGAGCAAAGAACATAAGAACATAAGAAATAGGAGCAGGAGTAGGCCATCTAGCCCTTCGAGCCTGCCCCGCCATTCAATAAGATCATGGCTGATCTGAAGTGGCTCAGTTCCACTTTCCCGCTTTCTCCCCATAACCCTTAATTCCCTTGTCTATCAGAAATCTATCTACCCGTGACTTAAATATATTCAGCGAGGTAGCCTCCACCACTTCAATGGGCAGAGAATTCCAGAGATTCACCACCCTTTGAGTGAAGAAGTTCCTCCTCAACTCCGTTCTAAACTATACCCCCCCCTCCCTTATTTTGAGGCTGTGCCCTCTAGTTCTGAGAACTCTAGCTGGGAATATGTGCATCTTGCATACATTTTCCCGGAGGTAAGCTAGTTAGTTCTGATTCAGCAATCAGCATGGAAGGTGGATTTACCCAAGAATAGGGGTCCAGAGCGAACACCTCTACAGTTAAATCTTCATCACTCTGATATCAATATGTTCCTCCAATGGGAAGACAATGAGTCCAAGCATGCCAGCTTATAAGAATGAGTTTACGTAAATTCTAGAGAAATTGTTAACTACAATTACACAGGGACTGAGGCATAAAACATCAGCTGAGGTAGGAAAGGTGAGGTGTTAAACTGAAATGCTGGAACAGATTACAATTAGCAGGAGGTGGCACCTTGGTAAAGGAAATAAAGTGAAGCATAGCCATGCAGAGGATCATTGCAACTTAAATCATCTGCAAGTGCTCATTAAGGACAGCTCATTACATTTTAGTGCTAAATGTTTTGTCGTGGGTTCAGGGTCCAGATGGGGTTCTTCAGGGCTTGCCTATTTTCTCCAAGTAAGCTACTCAAGACTGTAGTTTGTTAAAACCATTATTATTTATTTACAGTTTTATATCCATCTTTGGAGTTCTGCAGGAGTTTGGATTTCTCCACCTTCCAAGTCTCCATTACTTAGTCATGAGTTACAACAGCATCAGCTGCTTCTGACGTTAACCCTTTATTTCACAAACAACTAGCAGATGGGGAGAAACCATGTCATTGCAGAAGATTTTGAGTACTATATAAAGTTGTATCAACTTTTACTGTTCACTTACTGCTGGAGATTTGAAGATGGATTGAGAAACAAATCTGGAGATTTTCTAGGACATTTTGACAGGATCTTGGAGTGTAAGTGTCTGTCACATGTGGGATTGAGTACATAACACCCATACAATGATGTACCAGAGCACATGACTCACACCCAGGGTATTGGACCGAGCCACGTGCAGGGCCAAGCACGGAAACAGCTCCCAATGTGTACTCTTTGCTATATCTTTGTAGATAATTCTTGGGTTGATAAAGACTTACAGATAAACTGCACACGACTACAAAGACGTTATCAAACCTACCGAGATACAACCAATACTCCATAACAGACTTTCCCAATATTCTATCAACATTTATTCCAGAAATTCACTGAGCTCTTCACCTAAAAACAATGAGTGCTCTGCTCCACTAACTTATTGAAAACCTTATTTGATTCTCCATAGCTGAAATCCTTGGTCATTGGCATCTTTCTAGGGGTTATCTTGGTCTAGAACATAGAACATAACAGTGCAGTACAGGCCCTTCGGCCCTCGACGTTGCACCGACCAGTGAAACCAATCTAATGACCCTCTAACCTAAACTATTCCAATGTTATCCATATGTCTATCCAATGACCATTTGAATGCCCTTAAAGTTGTTGAGTCCTCTACTGCTGCAGGCAGGACATTCCACACCCTTACTACCCTCTGAGTAAAGAACCTACCTCTGACATCTGTCCTATATTTATCACCCCTCAATTTAAAGCTATGTCCCCTCATGTTAGCCATCACCATCTGAGGAAAAAGGCTCTCACTGTCCACCCTATCTAATCCTCTGATCATCTTGTATGCCTCAATCAGGTCACCTCATAACCTTCTTCTCTCCAATGAAAATAACCTCAAGTCCCTCAGCCTTTCCTCATAAGACCTTCCCACCATACCAGGCAACATCCTGGTAAATCTCCTCTGCACCCTTTCCAATGCTTCCACACCTTTCCTATAATGTGGCGACCAGGACTGCACACAATACTCCAAATGCAGCCGCACCAGAGTTTTGTACAGATGCAACATGATCTCATGGCTCCGAAACTCAATCCCTCTACCAATAAAAGCTAACACACCGTATGCCTTCTTAACAACCCTATCAACCTGGGTGCCAACTTTCAGGGATCTACGCACATGGACACCGAGATCTCTCTGCTCATCCACACTGCCAAGAGTCTTTCCATTATCCCAATACTCTGTAATCCCGTTACTCCTTCCAAAGTGAATCACCTCACACTTTTTCACATTAAACTCCATTTGCCACCTCTCAGCCCAGCTCTGCAGCTTATCTATGTCCCTTTGCAAACTGCAACATCCATCCGCACTGTCCACAACTCCTTCGACTTAAGTGTCATCCGCAAATTTACTAACCCATCCTTCTACACTCTCATCTAGGTCATTTATAAAAATGACAACCAGCAGTGGCCCCAAAACAAATCCCTGCGGTACACCACTAGTAACTGAACTCCAGTTTGAACATTTCCCATCAACCACCACCCTCTGTCTTTTTTCAGCTAGCCAATTCCTGATCCAAACTGCTAAATCACCCTCAATCCCATGCATCTGCATTTTCTGCAGTAGCTTACCATGGGGAACCTTATCAAACACTTTACTGAAATCCATATACACCACATCAACTGCTTTACCCTCATTGACCTCTTTGGTCACCTTCTCAAAGAACCTAGTAAGGTTTCTGAGGCACGACCCACCCTTCACAAAATCGTGTTGACTATCTCTAATCAAATTATTTCTCTCTAGATGATTGTAAATCCTTTTCTTATAATCCTTTCCAAAACTTTGCCCACAACAGAAGTAAGGCTCACCAGTCTATAATTTCCAGGATGGTCTCTACTCTTGAACAAGATGACAACATTTGCTTTCCGCCAGTCTTCTGGTACTATACCTGTAGACAATGATGACATAAAGATCAAAGCCAAAGGCTCTGCAATCTCCTCCCTTGCCTCCCAGAGAATCCTAGGGTAAATCCCATCCGGCCCAGGGGACTTATCTATTTTCACACTTTCTAGAATTGCTAACACCTCCTCCTTATGAACCTCAATCCCGTCTAGTCCAAAAGCCTGTATCTCAGTATTCTTCTCGACTACATTGACTTTTTCCTGTGTGAATACTGACGAAAAATATTCATTTAGCGCCTTTCCTATCTCTTCAGACTCCACGCACAACTTTCCACTACTGTCCTTGACTGGCCCTAATCTTGCCCTAATCAATTTTTTATTCCTGACATACCTAAAGAAAGTTTTAGGGTTTTCCTTGATCCTACCTGCCAACGACTTCTCATGTCCTCTTCTGGCTCTTCTTAACTCTCTCTTTAGGTCCTTCCTGGCTAACCTGTTACTCTCCAGTGCCCTAACTGAGCCTTCACATCTCATCTTTACATAAGTCTCCTTCTGTCTGTCGGAGGAATGGATGGGGGACATGAGACCAGACAGAACCACATCAGCTGCTGACAGGACAGATGGGAGGATAAAGGTGAACTGCTTCTCAATCAATGGTTGTAACCTCTGTTACTTATTTTGTCAATTAATCGTGTCTGCTTAATATTGAAAAGTTGTCAACTATGATTTAAAGGTTAATAAATAATTATTAGTACAAACATATTTGGTTTTTTGATTCTTTTGATCATTGGCCAGAAAAATCTGACACAACTAATACAATCCAAAGTGTTTGGTAAAACACATTTGATCATCATTCACTCTCAGACAGACGAGGATCAGGAATTTCCTCGTTCCCTCCATTCTGCCACCATAACTTTGCCAAGGATGCAGCAGATATCTCAGTTATAGATATAAATGGATTTTCCATTGCACCTCTGGCAAATTTACAGTGGAACAAGAAATTCTGAGCCTGGGTGTTAAACTATCTGCAGGCTGAAACCAAAAAGCAGAGAATAGGAGATGTTGGTGCTGCAACCCTGCCTCACTGACATATCATTTGAATACTTCCACCAATCCCAGGAATGAGCTTACACCTGCTTCTAAAAAAACACTGCAGATTTATTTCTGATATGTTTCTTTAATGACCAACACAGTTAAATTTTGGAGCTTATTAATGCATTACCAGAAACTTCTAGAATTCAGTATTTCTCTGACAAGCCAGTTACACTGGTATAGATGTATGACTTTATTGATACTTCACAATCACAAAATCTAGGGAACTTGAGCTCTTTGGCAGAGTTAATTTCTTAATAGAAAATACAATAAGATATATGTGTACTCCCCTTTGTGCAATACTACAAGGAGAATATAGGGACTACCAGATTTAAAACATTTGCAAATTCAAAAATCATGCAAGAGCTTCTATTTTTTGTGATAAGCTCGTAAAATAATTTTGGTGTCAAAGTACAATGCTTGTAAGCATGTATTGCTTTCTGAAGGCAGGGCAATGGTAGGTGTATCATAGTAAATTCTAACTGCACAGTAACTTACCCTCTCTCAATAAGGAATGTGTCTCGCCAAATCCTGGCCCTTTTATTTGAACGAAATCTGGAAGAAAAGACACGCTCAATGTCAGACACTAACTTCTCTCTGCCAATGCATATGCAACATGTTTGTATGACTCCTTATCTAGAAAATGCCAGTGGGTGTGTCCATGCCACTAAGTGTACATCCTGGGAATGAGCAAGGAGGCTATAAATAGGTGGCTGCTTTAGAAATATGATATATTGATGCTGATCTCTTTGAACGGATGCAGTTAAAAAGCAATTAAATTAATGCACCATCTTCTGGTTCTTTGCCACACCAGCTATTTTACCATCATTTTCAATTGTCATCTAGTGCTACAGTTTCACAACACGTTTGGGCCCTTCAAAATTTGCAGATGACACAAAGTATAGTGAATAGGAGACGGATATTTGGTCGGTTTCAAGACAACACAGACAGGTTGGTGGAATGGCTGGACATGTGGTAGATGAAATTTAATGAGAGTGATTGATTGGTAGAAAGAAAGAGGCGAGGCATTTAAAAAAAAATCACAATTCTAAAGAGAGTGCAGAAACAAAGAGACCTGGGAATAAATCATTGAAGATGCAGTGCTGCTTGGGAAGATTGCTAAACAAGCAGCATTACTGGCTTTATAAATGGAGGCTTAGAGTACCAAAGCAAGGAGATTATGAAGAACCTTTAGAAAGGATGTGAAGGCTGTGGGGAGGGTTCAGAAAATACTTCCAAGAATGGCTTCAGGAATGAGGGATTCAGCTAAGTGGATAGGTTGCAGAATTTGGGGTTGTTTTCCTTAGAGAGGGACCTGGGAATGCAAGTGCACAAGTCTCTGAAGGTGGCAACCCAGGTGGAGAAGGTTGCAAAGAAAGCTTACGGAATGCTAGCCTTTATAGGAAGGGGTATAGAGTATAAGAACTGGCGTCTAATGCTACAGTTGTACAGAACGTTGGTTAGACCGCAGTTGGAGTACTGCGTCCAGTTCTGGTCACCTTACCACTGGAAGGACGTGGAGACCCTGGAGAGGGTGCAGAGGAGGTTTACCAGGATGCTGCCTGGTATGGAAGGACTGGGTTACGAGGAAAGATTGGGTAAACTGGGGCTCTTTTCCCTAGAAAGACGGAGATTAAGGGGGGATCTGATAGGGGTGTATAAAATAATGAAGGGTATAGATATAGTCAACAGTGGCAGGCTTTTTCCTAGATTGGAGACAAATATCATGAGGGGTCATGAGCTAAGGGTGAGGGGGGAGAAGTATAATTTGGATACTACAGGGAGGTTTTTCACACAGAGGGTCGTGGGGGTATGGAATGCGCTACCAAGTAAGGTGGTGGAGGCAGGCACGCTGGATTTGTTTAAGGTCTACTTAGATAGGCACATGACTGAAACAGGGATGGAGGGTTATAGAAGACTGTTTTTAAATAAGGGTCAGAACCTTGGGACGTTACTGGAAATCTAATGCTACATGTGTTGATGTTTTGTCTCTTTTACTCTGCAGGTGTGTCGGTCCACCTTGTTGTCAAACGAGGGGCATGCACACGGTGGGTCGTGCGTGGGCTGCTCTTGGATGTTTCGAGAGTGGCCTAGTACTTCGCTTCGTGTGTGTGCTTAAAACTGGACCAGCAGGTGGGCACCACAACAGCTCTGTGACTATCACTGCTAGCTGTGCAGATACATGGATTTGGGCCAGTGTCTGTGGGAGTTTGTGCATTCTCTCTGTGGTTGCATGGGTTTCCTCTGGGTGCTCCGGTTTCCTCCCACACCCCAAAAATGTACTCTTAGGCTGACTGATGTAACAAATTGTCCCTAAATTATTCTCCCCTGAATCTGGTTTCCAATGGGGGTACCATACACATACACACGGGTCAAGGTAGGTGTAGGAAAATGCTTTGTTAAGATGGCGGCGTGGGCTCATTGGGCCGAAGGGCCTGGTTCCCGTGCTGTGTTGTTTTTTGTTTTTTGAGAGAAGGTTGAGTGGAGATTGATAGATATCTTTAAAATCTTGAGGGATCCAGATGAGCGAATAGGGTGAAACTGTTCCCATTGGCGGAAGTGTCAAAAATCAGTAAACACTGATTTAAAATGATTGGCAAAAAAATCAAAAGTGACATAACAAAATGTGATCTTTGCCAGAGAGTGTTATGGAAAAGCAGTGCCTGAAAGGGTGGTGGGGGCAAATTCAATTGTAGCTTAGCTGAAGAGAAGAAAATGCACGGTTGCTGGGAAAAGGTGGGACTAGCTAAATTGCTCTTGCATAGAACTACCATGGGCTTGGGGGGATCACAGCGCCAGGGACCCAAGTTTGATTCCCGGCTTGGGTCACTGTCTGTGTTGAGTCTGCACGTTCTCCCTGTGTCTGCGCGAGTTTCTGTCGGGTGCTGTGGTTTCCTTCCACAGTTCAAAAGACGTGCTAGTTAGGTGCATTGACCGTACTAAATTCTCAATGTACTCCAACAGGCGCCAGAGTGTGGCCACTAGTGGATTTTCACAGTAACTTCACTGTAGTGTTAATGTAAATCTACTTGTGACACTAATAAATAAACCTTAAAATGGCTTCTTTCTGTGTCATTGCCAAAATTCTGAATCTGGTTACAATGTTCTTTGTTTTTCCTGTTTGGTTCCCATTTTATTATTTAAACCTTCCTTGCAGTGTGTACAGAAGTTCAGACTCAATTGTTTAGACTGACCTGTTTCTTGGTTTCTCCGATTCCAATAATTTCAGGATAGATTTGCCATCCATATCTGGTGGAATGTCAAGGCCTGCAATGTCCAAGATGGTTGGAGCGAGGTCAATATTCAAAACCAGCTGAGGAATACTGTTGGAACGAACACAACCACAATGTATGGAATACCATAAGTTATTAAAACATATCTAAATGTTAGCTCTTGTACACAGATTGTAAAGAAACATGATTTAAGAAATAATGGTGCTCAAAGCTTAATGTGAGAGCAAGCAGCAATGGTCAAAACAGTTGAATTCAGTTTGAATTTTTAATGTTAAAAATGTTCATTGCAACAAAATCACATCGCAGAGACAGGCTGTTTAGAAAAGAGAGAGGGATCTCATAGAAACTTATGAAATTCTAACAGGATTAGACAGAGTAGATTTAGAAAGCATGTTCCCAATGATCGGGCAGTCCAGAACTAGGGGTCATAGTTTGAGAATAAGGGATAAGCCTTTCAGAACTGGGGTAAGGAGAAATTTCTTCACCCAGGGGTAGTGAATGTCTGGAATTCGCTACCACAGAATACCATTGAGGCCAAAACATTGTCTGATTTCAAGAACAAATTAGTTATAGCTCTTGAGGCTAAAGGAATCAAGGGATATGGGAGGAAGAGGGGTCAGAATATTGAATTTGATGATCAGTCATGATCAAGATGAATGGCAGAGCAGGCTTGAGGGGCCTAAGTTTGGATCTTTATGTCTATTTGAGCTATTCAGCTGAAGTAATCTACAGGAGTTAAATTTCCCCACCTTTTCCATAACCTTTTGTATTCTGCCTTTTCAAATAATTATCCAAATTCCCTACAAATAATATTATGTGGGAAGATTTCTGATGCCCTTCTCCCATCACTGGGCTGCAATGAAGCAATGCATCAAGTGTCAAGCTCTTGTTCAGTCTCAGATTTTTGCATTTTCCTGTCTCAAACCAATTAAATCCTGCACAAGCCTCACCTTCCAGTCCACAGGCAGCAGAAGGATACAGGAAAATCAGAATTATTTGCTTGTCAGATACCTTAACTTCAGTGAGGCTGAATGTTTAATGCAATACTCTCCTGGACCCTCCAATCAGGAGACAGCCAGGGTGACATCTTCTTTGGGAACCTCTGCCCTGGTCAAGAACAAATGTGCCAAGAGGCTCGGAATGCCCTATTTGTTTGTGACAATGCCTGCCATTGTTGGGAGGACCAGAAAATTCTGCTCGTGATAATTCAAATTAAGAGTAGAATGTAAATGCTGTGGAACTGACACATTCATATTCATCAGTATCTTTTTTCTAAATTCCTTCACCATCATCCTTATTCTCCTATATCTTCTAGAGTTTCTCATTTTTTTAATGGTTTTAGATTGTCTAGCCTCTCACTATATTTACTCTTTATCCCCTTCCCATTTGCTCTGAACTATACCTCTCCCTCCTCATTAGTTCAAGTCCTTGTTTTATTGATGGAAAGCAACTTAACACTAATCATTATAGAATTGTTCCTGCAATCCGAGGCTAAGGTGAAGAATCTTTCAATTGTGCTTCCCACGACATTGCTATTTATTGACCTATGATGGCAAGTAATTATGGGCATATGTACAGACTGGGCTTAGATATAAGGTGGGATTCTCCAGCAGCGCTCTCCCCAAAACTGGAGAATCTTGCCCGAAGTCAATGGACCTTTGCATGGTCCGCCCCTGCCCGCTATGATTCCTGTGCCGCGTGATAGGAGAACTCTCGCCATGATGTTCATCAGTGATTGGGCTTGCTAACTCTGCCGGGTCATACGTAATGGATGGCCCATTTGAAAAGGCATTGGAAGGCTGCCAGCCCTAACAGATTCATACCCCAGAAAGAATTGCCACCTCTAGCAGAGTAGGTTAAAATCTGAGGGAAAAATGATCGTGCAGAAGGCCTGGGAGAGATGCTCTTTCAGAGGGTTGCTGCAGTCTTGATGGGCTGAATGGCCTCTATCTATGCTGTAGGCATTCTATGGTTCTATGGTAATACTTCAATGTGGGTGGTATCATAACAAAGCAATGGGAGCACAGATTTTAACGGAAAGAGGTCCACTAATCCATGTGATGCACCCCTGACAGGTGACAGGACCACAAAGCTGAATTTGTACCTCAATAAGTCTAACCAAGAAAGGGTTTAGAAATGAGGAAGAAGAGTCTGCTTTCTATGGTTCTATGGTTCAGAATTCATACTTCATCATAAGGTTTTGACATTTCATTGGGGTGAGCTGCATCCTCCCTCCTCAAATTTCTGAACAGGTTTATAAATAGCTTTGCTCTTTCTGTGAAGAAAAGTGCTGATTTGTGCTGGAGTGCAGATTGCCCTCTGATATCTTGTGAAAATCTGCAATTTCAATGTGCTTATTATGTTACATACCAGCCTTGTTTTCTCTCATTAGTCATTCATGTCTTAGCAATTTTGTTTATTGGGTATATTTATGTGCTTGCTCTGGTTGCTCAAGAACCCAGTAATTCAAGTTTACTTTTACTGCTTGTAGACCGTCAGTGGTACCTCCTTTCTTCTAGTTTTCTCACAAGTGCACCTTGCACCACCATGATTGACATTGTGTAATATTTCTAATAAATTTCAGTGTCATATTCATTACTCAATGATGTTAGTGTACCACAAACAGTGCCACAGCCTGATTGTTGCCCATGGGAAGTGCAAAGTGGTAGTTTACAGACTGCCTGGATAAATAATATAATATGGAATTCTCAACTATTCCCGGTAAATGTGAAAATTCCAGAAATAATCCCTTACATTGATCCTGGTTCCACATTTGGTCCACGAACAAAGAAGGGAACCCGGATATCAAAGTCATATGGCATTGATTTTCCTTTTACTAGTCCAAATTGCCCAATGTGGTAACCATGGTCTGCAGTGTAGATGACATAGGTGTTGTCCAGTTCCCCAGTCTCTGCAAGCATCTGAAATATCTGAAGCATAATACGAGTTGTTTTATTATTATTTTAACTGGTTGTAAAATAGCAAAGAAAATATTTTCATGAAAATTGTTAATCTGCTGCCAAGACAATTAAATTCAAATGACCTCTCTAACTTAATGGCTAAAGGTCTCCTATTTCCTTGTGTGCTACCGCACAGAGGTCTTATTAAATATTAAATGGTCTAGTCATGCTACTTACCCTGTCAACAGAGTCATCCACTGACATAAGTGTCTGCAGCCTCTTTCTCTGAAGAATGTTGGTGAATTCCATATGGATAGGCCTCATTGCTCCTGTGAATTGCATAATCCAGTGTTTGTCCATGTTTGGGGCATAGTTGTAACTCGGAGTACTGAAGATAACAGAATAAAGAAGGTTCAACATCACTGGTTGAAATATTTCTCAGCTATCAATTGTTATGGTTCAGTTAGAAACGTCAAAGTGTTTATGAAGCCCGCCTGAACCGTAAGCTTTGCATCTTGAATTTGGCTAGGTTAAGCATGAGGTGTTTTACTTCAGGTATAATTTAAGTGACCCATTAGGGAGCTTTTATCAAACATAGTTTATTTAAGAATATAATTAACATGTATAGTAAAAAAATTAGCAAGAACTTTTACCAATTATAAACAAGAAACAAAACAACCACTATAATGTATAATTCTTAATGAATATTTCTAATGTATTCCAAAAACCAAAATCCCAATAAACAAAATCCATCAAACAGATTTATCACAGCATAGGCTAAAGCTCAGAGTAGACTGCAGTCATATCAGCTCTCCAAAATATCGAAGCATAGATTCTTTACTGCAGCATGTCAACAAACCTTGCTGTCAGCTAACTGGTAACATTTTCAAAGCAAAACAGAGAGAGAAAAAAGACTTCTTTTCCAGTTTGCTTCTAATATGGCCTCTTACACTGCACCAAAACAAGACTAAAAAAACCCTTGCCATCTGACCTGCCTCAGTTTTTTTTCCTCCTTCCAGCAATGACATCACCCAAAGCTGTGATGATTAAAAAAAACCTCTTAAAGGTACACTAACATCACACAATTTACTGTTTCTACTTTCAATTATTTTCACTTTTATGACTTATAAAGAAAAACCTCAGCGACTGTACTTCATGATATAGGAGGGGACTGGCACTAATGTGAGAGTCTGGGAATCGGCTGATTCCTGGAGGTTTGAAAACATTACCCACATGGCAGAGCACCATATGTCACACAAATCACTGCTGCTCTAAAGCTGCGATCTTCATTATAATCTGCAACATACTCAGAACTCCTCACTCCTCCGAAATCTACTTTGACAAGCTTTACCGGGATGTGCACGAGCTGCAGAAGAACTTCTTTTCTTTCCTAGATAACTGTGGCCCAATTAACAAGTCTTTAGGGTTTTCTCTGGAAAACCTACTCTATGTACTGATAGATCACCCGTAATTATCCATAATATAAGCCACACAGTGGAACTCCACTGTGTGCACAGTGTTCTTCGATACACTACACTTTTTCATTCACCACAACGCTTGGTACATTGAGATTCCACATGTAGCATACAAAGCAGGCCATATTTTCATGAAAATGTTTTTCATGTTAAATCTCTTTTTGTGTTATTATAAAAATGATGGACAACTTTTATTCGTCTCCAAGCAATCAAAGGTTTGGAAGATCTTTTCTCAATCATCAAAATGGTGTTCTAATCTTTTATTATTTGAAAGGGCTGAGATTTTATTGCCCCAGCAAAGGGTATGAGGAAACAAATAAATTATTAGATGTAAAAAACTCTGCAAATTCATCCAGCTTGGTTTCTAATATCCAGATAGTCATAAGATACAATAATGGGGTAGTTGATTGAACATGCTGTCAATCTCTTTCAATTTGTGCTACCAACAGACCTAGATATGAGGTGAGGAAAACCCCCTGTGGTGGAAAGCTTTGGGAACAAAAATCCAAAATGATTTTTTGAACCAGAATGATAGGGAGTGGGATAGATTAATCTTGGGTTTGGACATAGCTCGGCACAACATCAAGGGCTGAAGGGCCTGTACTGTGCTGTACTATTCTATGTTCTATGTTCAACATCACTTTTGTCTCCCAACTATCACAGAGCAAGGAAGAAGTCAATACATAGCATTGAAGAACCCACAGTTGGACAGGATGATACGAGCAGATTGGAAGCATCAACAAAAGAATGGATGTTTAGAACAATTTACAGGCCAATTAGATGGCTTTGGACATTGTTTTGCAGAATGTGTGTATGTAAGTGACTTCTATACTGTATCGCACCCCAAATACTTCAGAGTGTCCAAAATTGTGACAGATAGGCCGGAATTCTCCCATCCCACCCGCCACTGGAATTTAAGCAGGTGGGTTGTGGAGAATGTGAAACACCATTGATGGTCAGGTGGGAATTTCCGGCTTTTAGACTAACAGGACCGAAGAATTCCGCCCACAATTTCACAAACTCCCTAAGAAATAAGCATACCAGTAGACAGCCATTCTAAAATAAGGTTGGTGATCACCCATTAGGATAAACCAATATGTATTTTATTTAAGGACTGATATCTTGCAGAATTCAAAGATCAAAATCAGTCTAAGTGCTATTACTATTAAGTATTGCTACTACAAAGTACTATTACTATATAGCTCAGTTGGCTGGACAGCTGGTTAGCCGTGCAGAGTAATACCAACAGTGTGGGTTCAATTCCCATGTTGGCTTAAAGTTATTTATGAAGGTCCTGCCTTCCCAGCCCTGCCCTTCACCTGAGGTGTGGTGATCTTCAGCTTAAAGCATCACCAGTCACCACCAGGGGACAGCAGTCTACAGGCATCTGGGACTATGGCAAATTTACTATTAAAATATACTTCCAACTCATCTAATCAACTGAAGTAAAACAAGAAAGGATTAACAAAACTGTTGTGGCAAATTTTAATTGCAAAAAAAATCAACTTGGTCATAACATCTTTTAATGTCGATTTCAAGGTCAGAATTAAATCTCTATTATTATATTTATCATATCTGGAAAAAACTTGGAAAAACATTTCTTCATTGCATTCATTTTGCGATTTGCTGCTATTAATTTATTTTCCATGTTAATTTAATAAATATTAAAACTTCCCTTAGGAGAAAGGGAATTTTAAAAAAGCTCATCATGAAATGGATGCAGTGACTCACAGCTCCGAGTTTTCTTCTCACAATGTTTTAAGAACTTAGTTTATTTGAAAACGCCAGATTTTGGCATGAACACACTTTAATGGCAGCATGATCAGTTTGCAGTGCCACATCCCTGTTATTAATTGTGTGTTGTTGTCAGTGAGCTCAACCCATGAAATAAGGTCATATTCCATATGTTACCCCTAAATTTAACCTCTGTATCACATGGATTCTTTCTTGAAACTATGTTAGATGAATGCTCCCTGCCTCAAAGTTGTCAGTACAAACTGAACATAAGGGCAACTAACTGAAATAATTTCAAAATAGGTCAAAGGAATGCAAAATATATAGACAGTAATCAGGACACCATATATGTATCCAATAAATGTAATAATCATCACACAGAATTTAACAACATTAAAGTCTGCAAAGACATATAGGGCAGAATTTTCTATTCGGGAAACTAAGTCCAGTGGCGGATGGAAAGTAAGTGTGATGGGTCATGAGGTCACACAATCTTCTGTTGATCAGCTCATTAATTATGGATGCAGGTATAACCGGGTGAATCTTCTGGTGGGGCAGGCATGAAGTTTCCCAACCCACCATCATCTCATAAGGTTGAAGGTCCTGAAACCATATTTAAGTGGCGCTCTCACAGCATTCACTCACTGGGGACCAGGACTCCACATAGTCCTTGAGGCGCAAATCAGACTGGACAAGCTGTCAGATGTGAGAAACCACATCTTGTGACTTATGAGGGCACTTCCGACATTGCCTTTCACTAATCTTGAGACAACAACATTGTCGGCAATACACCTATAGCTGAGCCAATGCTTATTGTTGCAACGGTTATATGTCCACCAGTCTCTTAACCTTATTGAGACCCTACTAACTCTTGCTGCTCAGGCCCTTAGCCCTCAAGGTCCTGTGACAATCTGCACTCGGATCTCCTTCTCCTCATCTGGATGAGAGCCACTGCCAAGGCAGGGGTGCCTTCAGCCTGCATCATCCGCACCTTAGTGGATCTTTGAACAATTGTAGTGAACTTTGAGTGAGCATGTCCTTTACAGGTTACCTCCATCTCAAAGGCAGCAGGCAACGCATTTCACCTTGCCTTTGTCTAGACATGGTATCCCCACCCCACCCCTTCCAGGTAAAGGACCAAAAGTGAGTGTCCCTCTAATTGCAGAAGATGACAAATGGCATAGCATGAATGACAACTTCACACCTTGCTGGGATTTCAATGTTAGGAGACCAATGAGCTAGAAACAAACCTGCTACAATGCGGCCTTCACCATAGAGAAGGGAAGTGAGCATGCTTGAAATGCATTTGTCTCAGAATTATTAGAGTCTCCCTTCAGTGGGCCACGCATGCTGACCTTGAACTCCACCCATCCGAAAAGACCCGCCTTCCACTTTAAGGGATCTCACTAAAAGTCTAATGCCATGGTCAATGTCAAATTTGAGAAATGGTGCATGTCATCTTCCAGACTCGGTTAACCATCTTCTACCTTCCCCCGTGACCCAAATCCCACTTTTAACCCACCCAGCATCATCATTCCTTTCCCCTCTGTCACCCTTGAATCCTCATTGTTACCCTGGACCCATCACGATCCGCCAATATCTCCCATCTCCAAAGGGCCAACATCTATTAGGGTGAATGTTGGTCCTTTAGAGGATGAGAAAGGGGACCTAGTGGTAGGGGATGAGGATATGGCTAAGGTATTGAATAACTTTTTTGTTTCTGTCTTCACGGAGGAGGACGTGAATAATTTGCCGGGTGTTAGCGATGGAAAGGTGGTAGGACTGGAGGGTCTTAATGACATTACTGTTACTAGAGAGGCGGTGCTCGACAGACTGGAGGGGCTGATTGTGGACAAGTCCCCAGGACCAGATGGAATGCATCCGAGGGTTCTGAAAGAAATGGCGGAGGTGATAGTGGATGCCTTGGTGGTTATTTTCCAGACGTCGCTGGATTCCGGGGAAGTGCTGGAAGATTGGAAAACGGCTAATGTTACGCCGTTGTTTAAGAAGGGTGCCAGGCAAAAGGCGGGGAATTATAGGCCGGTTAGTTTAACGTCTGTGGTGGGTAAAATGTTAGAATCTGTCATTAAGGAGGAAATTGCGAGGCATCTTGAAGGGAATTGCTTCATAGAGCAGACGCAGCACGGTTTCATTAAAGGGAAGTCGTGTCTGACAAATTTACTGGAGTTCTATGAGGATGTCTCTAGGGCGGTGGATAGAGGAGAGCCGGTGGATGTGGTCTTTCTAGATTTTCAGAAGGCGTTTGACAAAGTACCTCACAAGAGGTTATTGCAGAAGGTCGAGGGACATGGAGTTGGGGGTAGGGTGTTAGCGTGGATAGAGGATTGGTTGTCAAATAGGAGGCAGAGAGTGGGGGTCAACGGGTGCTATTCGGATTGGCGGATGGTGACTAGTGGAGTGCCCCAGGGGTCGGTGCTGGGGCCTCAGCTATTTACCATTTATATAGATGATCTGGAGGAGGGAACCGAGTGTAGGGTGTCGAAATTTGCTGATGACACCAAGATAGGGGGAACGGCAAATTGTGCGGAGGGTGTGGAGAGTCTGCAGAAGGATCTAGATAGGCTGGGCGAATGGGCCAGGAAATGGCAAATGGAATTTAATGTTGGCAAGTGTGAGGTGGTCCACTTTGGTAGGAAGAATGGTAGGAAGGACTATTACTTACGGGGCGAAAAACTGCAGCAGGCGACGGTGCAGAGGGACCTCGGGGTCCTTGTGCATGAGTCGCAAAAACCCAGCTTGCAGGTGCAGCAGGTGGTCAGGAAGGCAAATGGGATGCTGGCCTTCATAGCGAGGGGGATTGAATATAAAAGTAGGGAGGTCTTGCTGCAGCTGTATAGGGCATTGGTGAGGCCGCAGCTGGAGTACTGTGTGCAGTTTTGGGCGCCGTACTTACGCAAGGATATTTTGGCCTTGGAGGGAGTGCAGAGGAGGTTTACTAGGCTGATACCGGAGTTGAGGGGGTTGAGCTATGAGGAGAGGCTGAATAAACTGGGCTTGTACTCGTTAGAGTTTAGAAGAATGAGGGGAGATCTCATTGAGACTTATAAGATGATGAATGGGATGGATAGGATAGAGGTGGAGAGACTCTTCCCGCTCAAAAAAGACAGTAGGACTAGGGGGCACAGCCTCAAGATAAAAGGGGGGCGGTTTAGAACGGAGTTGAGCAGGAACTTCTTCACTCAAAGGGTGGTGAATCTCTGGAATTCTCTGCCCGTTGAAGTGGTGGAGGCTGCCTCGCTAAATATTTTTAAGACGCGGGTTGATGGGTTTTTGATAAGAGAGGGGATTAAGGGTTATGGGGAGAAAGCGGGAAAGTGGAACTGAGCAGCGACAGATCAGCCATGATCTTATTGAATGGCGGGGCAGGCTCGAAGGGCTAGATGGCCTACTCCTGCTCCTATTTCTTATGTTCTTATGTTCTCCTTGACCTTATCCTTTCCTGCTATTTGAGCCAGCTGTCTTGTCCCCCTCCATGACACACCTGAGGAGACTTTCATCTACCAAATTCACCTTGAATCCCATTGTATCCCATTCCCCCTCTGACTGTGACTGTTCCCTCCTATCACCTGTACACTGAGTTCACCCCAGGACCCTATCGTTAACGCCACCGACCCTGTCCTCTAAGACACTGCCTCTCCTTCTCTCCCACTCTTCTTCCCTGGTAAACCTGCCTTTACCGTCCAGCCTTTGCTCCATCTTCTATCTTACTTGCTCCTAAATCTGCCTTGAAAATCAGGAAAACAAAATTCAAAGCTGTTTTTCCACTGGTGGGGAAGTGATTTCTTCATTCACATCAAATTAAGTGCCCCGCTGCTGGCAGGAGTGGAGAACTGCACCGTAGGTGTCCTCCTACATGAATCACAAAAAGTCAGATACAGGAAGTAATTAAGAAGGCAAACGGAACATTGGCCTTTATTGCAAGGGGAATAGTGCTCAATAGCATGAAAGTCTTGCTATGACTGGACATGACATTGCTGAGACCACATCTACAGTACCGTGCACAGTTTTGGTCACCTCATTTAAGAAGGGAAATACTTGCATTGGAGGCAGTTCAGAGAAGGTTCACTTGGTTGATTCCTGGGATGAAGGAGTTATCTTATAAGGAAAGATCGAGTAGATTGGGCCTATGTTCACTGGAATCTGGAAGAATGCAAAGTGATCTTATTGAAATATGTAAGATTGTGAGGGGGCTTGACAGGGTAGATGCTGGAAAGGTGTTTCCCACCCGAGGGAATCTAAAACTAAAGGGCACAGTTTCAAAACATGGGGCATTTAAAATGGAGATGAGGAGGAATTTCTTCTCACAGCACATCTTGAGTGTTTGGAATTGTTTTGTCAGTGAACAGTGGAGGTTGGGTCATTAAATATACAGTGATTTTTGATTGACAAGGGGATTCCCTTGTCAATCAAGGATTAGGGGGGACAAGCAGGAAAATGGAATTAAGGCCACATTAGAATAGCCATGATTTTATTGACTGGCAGAGCAGGTATGAGGGGCTGAATAGTCCACTCATGTTCCTATATTGTTACATTCTTCTTATGGTCCTTCATGTAGTAAGTAATCACTGATAGTGTAAAATGTATGTACTATATGAAAATTAAAGATAGTCCTGGTTTAAACTTAATTTTGACTAATAACATTTTTCTTTCCCTTGGATTGAACTACAAGTTACAGGAACCATTTAATGCAATAAATTGCTGATTCCCAATCCTTCAGGTTTCTTTTCAATTATCAATACCATAAGAACATTTTTCGGTGGCACTGACTGTGCCATTCATAACAGCTGATCATACACCTTCAGAATCAGCCATTTCTTAATCATGCCTGCTAAGGTTCATTAAATAGCACATAGAAAATAATGATCTGCCATCGCAATACATTTGAAATATACAAACACTTCCCACTTGAGGCAGAGTAAATCTATTAACTCCAAATGATTAAGAGCATTGGATAACTGATGGGTGATATACCGCATTGCGGATTCCTCTTCCCATTTTAAATTATACCTAAAATCTCCTAGTATCAACTTACAACCCCAGAAGCTGGAATATATTAACAGATAGGAGTGCAGACAATTCTAATTCACTTGTGACCTAATCTGACCAGTTTTTTTATTTCCAAACATTAATACATAAATGTTACCTGATCAATTAATCTTTCCATTACTGAGATTCATCTGATCTGCAACATAGACTTACAGTTGTAAGAAGTTATAATTAGTTGATATGTTTTTCTTTTAATTTCCTTTCGCTGATTCAGTCTTTCCTCAGTCCCTGATTCCTTCTTCTCCTCTATCTCTCTTCTTGTTTACCCAGGTAATCAATTAGACAAAGTAGGCTAATCAAATGTAAATATACTTTCATCATTATGTATTATTGAAAATCGTGTCTGCATGTAATTTTTGTAATTGTAAAGTATGTAATTTTCTAGTTGGCTTGCCCTGTGCTTCCAGTGTAACAGCTATTGGAGGTGTTAATGCAATTAACTGTGGAGGTTCTGAGACCACTCCTCCTTGGATGCCAAAAGTGCACAAGCTAAGCTAGTAAATAATGTAAATTCATTAACACAGAATCATACAATGATAAAGGCAGAAAGAGCTCTATCATACCTGTGCCAGATCTTTCAAAGAACCGTCCAATTAGAACTAGCTTCTGCCCTTTCATAAGAACATAAAAACATAAGAAATAGGAGCAGGAGTAGGCCATCCAGCCCTTCGAGCCTGCCCCGCCATTCAATAAGATCATGGCTGATCTGTCATGTCTCAGTTCCACTTTCCCGCCCTCTCCCCATAACCCTTAATCCCCTCGCTTATCAGAAACCCATCAACCCGCGTCTTAAAAATATTTAGTGAAGCAGCCTCCACCACCTCAACGGGCAGAGAATTCCAGAGATTCACCACCCTTTGAGTGAAGAAGTTCCTCCTCAACTCCGTTCTAAACCGCCCCCCCCTTTATCTTGAGGCTGTGCCCCCTAGTCCTACTGTCCTTTCTGAGCGGGAAGAGCCTCTCCACCTCTATCCTATCCATCCCATTCATCATCTTATACGTCTCAATGAGATCTCCCCTCATTCTTCTAAACTCTAACGAGTACAAGCCCAGTTTATTCAGCCTCTCCTCATAGCTCAACCCCCCCAACTCCGGTATCAGCCTAGTAGACCTCCTCTGCACTCCCTCCAAGGCCAAAATATCCTTGCGTAAGTACGGCGCCCAAAACTGCACACAGTACTCCAGCTGCGGCCTCACCAATGCCCTATACAGCTGCAGCAAGACCTCCCTACTTTTATATTCAATCCCCCTCGCTATGAAGGCCAGCATTCCATTCGCCTTCCTGACCACCTGCTGCACCTGCAGGCTGGGTTTTTGCGACTCACGCACAAGGACCCCGCGGTCCCTCTGCACCGTCGCCTGCTGCAGTTTTTCGCCCCGTAAGTAATAGTCCTTCCTACCATTATTCTTGCCAAAGTGGACCACCTCGCACTTGCCAACGTTAAATTCCATTTGCCATTTCCTGGCCCATTCGCCCAGCCTATCTAGATCCTTCTGCAGATTCTCCACACCCTCCGCGCAATTTGCCGTTCCACCAATCTTGGTGTCATCAGCAAATTTCGACACCATACACTCGGTTCCTTCCTCCAGATCATCTATATAAATGGTAAATAGCTGAGGCCCCAGCACTGACCCCTGGGGCACTCCACTAGTCACCAACCGCCAATCCGAATAGCACCCATTGACCGCCACTCTCTGTCTCCTATTTGACAGCCAATCCTCTATCCACGCTAACACCCTACCCCCAGCTCCATGCCCCCTTACCTTCTGCAATAACCTCTTATGAGGTACCTTGTCAAACGCCTTCTGAAAATCAAGAAAGACCACATCCAAGCTCTCCTCTATCCTTTCCTTATAGCCCTGTCAGTTTTTCACTTTCATGTATTTATTTAATTTCTTTTTGAAAGTTATTTGGAATCAAGTTCCACCATCCTTCCAGGCAGTGCATTCCAATCAGAACAACTCACTGTGGAAAGAATATATTCCTCATTTTGTCTTTAGCAATGGCCTTAAATCTCTGTTCCTCAGTATTGACCTTTCTGCCACAGGAAACCATTATTTAATTTCTCAAGATACTTAGTAATTTTAAACACCTCTAAGAAATTCTCCCTTTCTCTGCTTTAAGAAGAACCAACCTAATTTCTGCAATTTCTCCATGTAATTTAAGTTCCATTTCTTGGGTGCCATTCGACTGAACCTCCTTTGCAACCTCTTCTAAGGCCATGATCTCCTTCCACGGCCTTTCTAACAGCTCACTCATGGCCTGTTTCTGTGTTGTATATTCTGTGTAACCTTTTTATTTCCTACGTGGTCTACTCTGCAGTGGTCAATTACTGAGTTACTGGAAAACAAACAAGTGAAGAGTTACCGAGTTTTCTTGCCAGAGCTGACACTCTGGGAAATTCTGGTAAGAGTTTGTCTACTGTCAGCGTTCTAAAAAGCAGCTCACTTGCAGCCCCTTCAGAACACCAGAAGGAGGTGGCGGAGTCCAGTGTGTGGATTCAACCTAAAAACATCTCGTCCTACATCACCCTAATGTGATAAGCACCAGCACAGATGGAACTCTGATGGTTGAAGAAAATAGTATTCTTGCATTTAAGGGTAAATGACACAAGCATATGAGTGATAATGGTAACGATGATAGGTTTGGATGGGGAAAGATGGGAGAGGCTCGAGTGCAGCATGCACTGGCTGGGCTGAACGGCCTGTTTCTGTGTTGTACATTTTTGTGCAATCTTTTGTAATCCATGTAATCTACTCTGCAGAGGTCAATTACTCAGTTCTGGAAAACAAACAAGTGAAGAGGTTATGCAAAGAATTGGTGACCAAGTTAAACTCAGGCACTTCCAGCTCAGTAACCAACAAGCATGTCATGTGACACAAAGTGTGTTAGCGAATACTTGGCCACAGAGTGCAGTAGAATTTCAAGCTGAAAAGAAAAAGGCCAATTGACAATCAATTATGCTGTTTGCTTGGAAGGCGAGAATCTGCAATTTCAAAAAATGAATGACTTTTTCAGAGGCTGACATGCCACATGTACAGGAGATCCTTAAGAACATAGAAGGCACCTAATATCTGTTGACTCCATATATGGCAAAGGGCTATCGGCTGGTAACATTAAGGACTGGAAGCTAGCAGTTCTCCGTTTGTTAGATCATATGGACACTGCAAGTTTAGAGTAAGGCTTATCAGAATTAAATGTGCATTCATCGTGTTCCAGCAACCAGGTAGGTTCTATTTTGGCAAGGGCTGAAAATTATGTTCTGTCACATAATGGCAATATCAATATTTTCTTTTATAATTGGATGAACATGTCATCCAGGTCACTAATATACTAAGCCAGTGTAATGATGTATGCCACAGATGTCATCAGGAACACAAAGTGTATTAATTAACAAACAAAGACTGCCCACTGGCTGTCCCAATCCCAACATGTCTACTGCATGCCTTCAGATTGTCTTGTGCCTAAGAGAGACTCCATCTACTGTGGTTATTACCCACTCTCAATCTCAACTGGTCTCTCAAGCTAGGTGACTCTCTTCTGCTGTGCTGCCCTTCAAGGGACAATCACCACACTCAGTTGAATTTTTCTGAGGCTTGGTTTTTTTTTAAGTCTAAAAGAGTAATGTGAGAGTGGTTGAGATACAGTGGTTAGGCTAATGTATGGAAAAGCATGGGATTGGCAGAAAATGCTGATATAATCCTGTATGCTCAGCACCATCAGGTACTTATTCCTCAGGTGGTGCAGCTAATATTCAAACTATCGCATCGTAATCTATTTTAATTGATTTGACATAGAAGCCTGGCAAACTGATATTTCTACTGAAAATGTTTGCTGAAAGAACTACAAACAAGATGAGGGGAATTTGTTTTTACATTGAATTGTTAAAATCTGGAATGCTCTGCCTAGAAAGATGGTGGAAACTTAGGGAATTAGTAAATACGTGAAAAGCAACATTTGCAGAATGGTGGGCAATAGGTATAACCAGATAGATCTTTCACTGAGCTAGCAGAGCCATGATGGGTGGATTGGATTCCATAGAACATTAGAATCCCCACAATGCAGAAGAGGCCATCCAGCCCATTGAGTCTGCACTAACTCACCCAGACAGCATCTTATCTAGGCACTATCCAGTACTAGTTTTCATGATCAAATGCGATGTATTACACAAGGTTATTGATATAATGCAGAACCAGATAAATGAGCATGGGAAAGAATCCCCCCCCCCCAATTGTTTACTTGAGCTGCACATAAATACCATCATAAATGGCTTATTTGGCAATTGAGAAGGAATAGGATAAGTGACACCTGGATTCTACGGAAGCCACAACTGCACTTAAACACAACTGAATTTACTGTACATACTGACCATAAATTCTTCCAGTTATCACATTCAAAGGTCTGGACTTTCCGGTCAGTGGTGAATAAATTATGCCAGATATTCATTATGCTTACATTTCCTACAAACTTCTACTTTCTTTTCAGTGGAACTTGTGGTTATTGGAGGATGTAACACACAAGATCTGGGATTCCTGTAAATAGGGAAGCAACTGAGTATTGCCTTAAACTAATCAGATTGAGAAATCCTTATTGAAGCACACAGAGTCTGAAGAAGGGATTGTAAGTTAAACTATTCATTTCAGTGTAAAACCATGTACAGAAAGTGAAATAAAGAGACAAGTAGGAAGATTGGATTAAGAGAGAGATGAAAGAGGCAGAAAGAGAACGTTTTTCTAAATTTCCAACTATAATTAAAATCTGAAGCATGAAACTGGGGAAACTGAAAGGTGATAAATCACCTGGATCGGATGGATTACACCCCAGGGTTATAAAAGAATTAGCTGAGGAAATTGTGGAGGCATTGGTGGTGATCTTTCAGGAATCACTGGAGGCAGGGAGGGTCCCAGAGGACTGGAAAGTAGCTAATGTAACACCGCTGTTTAAGAAGGGAGGGAGGCAGCAGACAGTAAATTTTAGGCTGGTTAGCCAGATTTCGGTCATTGGCAAGATTTTAGAGTCCATCATTAAAGATGAGATCGTGAAGTACTTGGAAGTGCATGATAAAATAAGATTGAGTCAGCATGGCTTTGTCAAGGCAGATCACGTCTAACAAATTTGTTAGTGTTCTTTGAAGAGGTAACAAGGAAATTAGATAAAGGAGAATCAGTGAATGTGATTTATTTAGACTTCCAGAAGGTATTTGCCAAGCTGCCATGTAGGAAACTATTAAGTAAGAGCCCATGATGTTATGGGTAAGATCCTGTCACGAATGGAAGATTGGCTGACTGGCAGAAGGCAGAGAGTGGGGATAATGGGGTCTTTTTCAAGATGGTAGCCAGTGACTAGTGTTGTGCCTCAGGGGTCGGTACTATGACCACAACTTTTCACAAAATACGTTTTGGAAGAAGGAACTGAAGGCACTGTTGCTAAGTTTGCAGTTAATATAAAGACAGACAGAGGGACAGATAGTATTGAGGAAGCAGGGAAGCTGCAGAAGGACTTGAACAGGCTAGGACAGTGGACAAAAAAGTGGCAGTTGGAATACAATATGGAAAAGTGTGAGGTTATGCACTTTGGAAGGAGGAATGGAGGCATAGACTATATTCAAAATCGGGAAATGCTTTGGAAATCAGAAACACAAAGGGACTTGGGAGTCCTTTGTTCAAAATTCTCTTAAGGCTAGTGTGCAGGTTCACTCGGCAGTCAGGAAGGCAAGTGCAATGTTAGTATTCATGTCAAGACGCCCATAATACAAGAGCAAGGATGTACTTCTAAGGCTGTATAAGACTCTGGTCAGGCCCCATTTGGAGTATTGTGAGCAGTTTTGGGCCTCATATCTAAGGAAGGATGTTCTGGCTTGGAAAGGATCCAGAGGAGATTCACAAGAATGGTTCCTGGAATCAAGAGCTTGTCTTATGAGGAACGGTTGAGGACTCTAGGTCTGTACTTGTTGGAGTTTATAAGGATGAGGGGGGATCTTATTGAAACTTATAGGATACTGCAAGGAATACAGTGGACGTTGAGAGGATGTTTCCACTAGTAACAAAAACTAGAACCTGAGGGTACAACCCCAGGCTAAAGGAATGATCCTTTAAAACAGAGATGAGGAGGAATTTCTTCAGCCAGAGAGTGGTGAATCTGTGGAATTCTTCGCCGCAGAAGGCTATGGAGGCCAGGTTATTGAGTGTCTTTAAGTTAGAGATAAATAGGTTTTTGATTAATAAGGGAATTGGGGATTATGGGGAAAAGGACTCTTTATGAGGAGGCAGAGATCTGTAATGCTTCATCCTGTGAATAAACCTATTCTCAAGGAAAAGGTCTGTGTCGTATTTTGTGCTTCACTCTCTGGCTTGGATCCATTTAACAATAAGGTTTTTGTCCTTATAAAATAGCATAACTCCAATCTTCTAGCACCATGGGATATCTACTACTTCATTATTCTTGCCTTATAGTTTTCAGTTTTTATGAAGAATCTGTGCTTGATCTATTAATCCTCTTTTCTTTTTTAAATGCTACAAAGGTCTGCTTGCTTAAAGCACTGCTTGTATTTAATTTTAGACTTATGTTTTCCTTATTACCCAACAATCAATTATCTGGTTTCCCTTTATTTAAAATCAGTGATGTCCTCACCAAAAGTCTAAATCTGCCATCTAATCACCACACCATCCTAGTAAATTAATCTGTACATTCTTGTCATTGGAATTTCAATGAAGTGTAGGCACGTGGAATTTTCAAGTTTTGTACTATTACCATTTTAATAACAACAAAAATAACCTGTATTTGTATCGAGCCATTAACATTAGTAAATTATCCAAAGGCACTTTCTTGGAATGTTATCATCAGACAACATTTGACATTGAGCTACATCAAAGACAGATGATCATAAGCTTGGCCAAACCTGTAAGTTTAAAGAGCAATTTAAAGAAAGGGAAAGAGTTTTGAGGCAAAGAGGGTTGGTTAGGAAATTCTAGAGCTTGGGAGCTAGGCAGTAGCAGGAATGGCCAGCAATATTGCAGCAATGAAAATTGGAGATGAGTAAGAGAATTAGTGAAATGCATTATCTGAAAGGGTTGCAGAGTGTCACAGAGATAGGGAGGGGTGAGGGCATGGAGGAATTTGAACAGAAAGATGAAAAATTGAAAATTGAGTTGCTGCTGGATCAAAAGCCAATATAGGTCAGCAAGCATAGGGATGCTGCAATAAAATTATAGCCTCTTCCTTCAAAGTTGGGATGAATTTTGTAAGAGCATTGTGGTTACTTGTTTCTTTTTAGTCACACAACTCTATTAATGGTGAAGGGTAAACACTCAGCATTAAATACATTGGCCAGGTATGATTTATTTGTGAGTATGAACATGCTACATAATCCTATTGACAACAAATACAGACACAGGAGAGGAAATTTGTAATGAGGCATGCTTACATTACAAAGTCCTACAATAATAATTGCTAATGGATCTATATTTGTAGCAATTCAATCACTGTAGTATCACCACAGTGCAGGAAAATATCTCAGCCATGTATTACAATATGGACATGGTGCAATTATCATTATAATTTAATGATCAGGTTATACATTTAAAAACCATTCACCAAGGAAAGATGAAGCTCTCAGGAACAAAGCCAATATTACTGTACCTCTGAGGACTGGCTTTCATAAGCTCTTTATAATAGTTTGGTAAGGCAGGGCACTTTCTCATAACAGACTATTAATGGACTTTGTTATAGAAACTCATTTCATGAAAGATAACCTCCTTTTTGCCCTTTCTCTGTTTCCATATTTGCCAACCTAACAAACTCTTGACTCAATCATCCACACACTACAAGAACCCCTGAAACAGTATTGTGACACGTTGGTATAGTTTGCTATATAGATACTTGGAATCATTGTGGTCACAGGCAGGATGGAGGAAAACCTGATTCCTTCATGGATCTTCAATCGAAAGCAAATTAATAGGTCTGGTTTTTCAAGTAGAAAATAGTAGAAGGAGGCAAGGTGGCACAGTGGTTAGCACTGCTGCCTCACAATGCCAGGGACCTGGGTTCAGCTCTGGTCTCCGGTCATTGTCTGTGTGGAGTTTGCACATTCTCCCCATGTCTGCATGGGTTTCCTCCGCATGCTCCGGTTTCCTCCCACAGTCCAAAGATATGTGGGTTAGGTTGACCAGCCATGATAACTTGACCCTAGTGTCAGGGGGATTAGCAGGGTAAAAATGTGGGGTTACAGGAATAGAGCCTGTGTGGAATTGTGATCTGTGCAGACTCGATGGGCTGAATGGTCTCCTTCTGCACAGTAGGGATTCTATGAAAACCATGCTCATAAGCCCATCACTGATGGCAAAGATTTCAGCTCAGCTCACAGGAGGCAATGTTTTGACTATGAGGATATACTGATGGCTTATTAAATTTTAAAGTCACTTTTGGGTTTCAGCATTCCTTGTCTTTGTGACATAATAGAGGTCCCTCCTGAAGTGTAACCTCTGTCCTTTCATTAATAACAGATTGACAGGCAATCTAATGGCCCAGTATGTTATTGTTAATATTTGTATGGAATAGTGCCGGTAACCATGGAAGTGCATTTTTTTGACTGCTTTCACATTTCAGTGGAGACTAGAAAGTATTAAAATGTAGTTTGAATCTTTTTGAATAACTTGGGATAATGTTGTCAACTGAACACACAAACTAAAGTTCCACAATTAATAACCTTAGCTCTCTCTGTGCAGTACATCTGATTAAAACTTTCCACAACCAATCTGTAGGCCCGGGCAATATATTTCTTTAAATAATACCGATATGAGCAGTGGAATGTATGGGGAAAGGCAGAGAATGTATAGTTACTCTCAAATTATATTCCACATCTCTGCAGTTCCTGAACAGTCAAACACAACTTCTCCCTTTTTTTTTCAATAGCTAATAGCCAGATATCAACATTTTTTAAATCCACAAATTCAAATTGCCAGATCATTCTAAAAGGATGAAGATTGAAATCATAATCATTTTCTTGTTCTTTTTGCTTCAAGGCCTAATCTTACTTGACATATCTTATTTACAAGGCAGAGACAAATTTGTTAATCATCTTAGGAAACATGAAAAATGCAAATCTAGCATTTGAATTTTAAAATGCTCCTTTTCATGGCCTACTGTCATGAAGTAGAACACGCTTTTGTTAAAGAAAACTGACTGACAATTGAATAATTTCTTCATACTAATTCAATATTACAGGTACACACGTGGACAGCAGTGGTGACTTGCCATTACCTTCTCAAAGGCAATGAGGGATGGACAATAAATACTTGTCTACCAGCTACATCCACATCCCATGAAATAATTTTTCATGAAGAAAATTTTACAGATGCGCTACAGAAAGCATCTTTTCTTGATATATCATAGCTTGATATGGCTCCTACCCTGATCATGTACTCAAGAAACTACGAAGAGATGTGAACATAGCCCAATCCATCTCGCAAACTAGCCTCCTAGCCATTGACTCTGCCTGTACTTCCTGCTGCCTTGGGAAAGCAGCCAGCATAATCACAGCCCCAACACACCCTCTTCTATCTTCTTCCATTGGGAAAAAGATATAGAAGTCTGAAATCAGGTAGCAACAAACGCAAGAACAGCTTCTTCCCTGCTGCCATCAGACTTTTGGATGGACCTACCTTATATTAAGTTGATTTCTCTCTATACCCTAGCTACGACAGTAACACTACATTCTGCATCTTCTCCTTTCATTCTCCCTCCACTCTATGAATGGAATTGTTTGTCTGCAGAGTGCAAAAAACAATACTTTTCACTGTATCCCATACATGTGACAATAATAAATCAAATTAAATCAAAACCAAATCAAAGGATAAATTATAAACAAATGCACTGCCCTGACACACATCCGTCAGCCCAATTTAAATCATACCAGTGTAGCAATAACCCATCCCAAACTCTTCTAACATAAGAACATAAGAAATAGGAGCAGGAGTAGGCCATCTAGCCCTTCGAGCCTGCTCCGCCATTCAGTAAGATCATGGCTGATCTGAAGTGGCTCAGTTCCACTTTCCCGCTTTCTCCCCATAACCCTTAATTCCCTTGTCTGTCAAAAACCTATCTACCCGCGTCTTAAATATATTTAGCGAGGTAGCCTCCACCACTTCAATAGGCAGAGAATTCCAGACATTCACCACCCTTTGAGTGAAGAAGTTCCTCCTCAACTCCGTTCTAAACTGCACCCCCCCTTATCTTGAGGCTGTGCCCTCGAGTCCTGCTGTCCTTTCTGAGCAGGAAGAATCTCTCTACCTCTACCCTATCCATCGCTTTCATTATCTTATACATCTCTATAAGATACCCCCTCATCCTTCTAAACTCCAACGAGTACAGACCCAGTCTATTTAGTCTCTCTTCATAGTCTAACCCCCTCATCTCTGGTATAAGAACATAAGAAGTAGGAGCAGGAATAGGCCATCTAGCCCTTCAAGCCTGCCCTGCCATTCAGTAGGATCACGGCTGATCTGAAGTGGCTCAGTTCCACTTTCCCACTTTCCCTCTTTCTCCCCATAACCCTTAATTCCCTTGCCTACCAAAAACCTATCTACCCGTGTCTTAAATATATTTAGTGAGGTAGCCTCCACCACTTCAACGGGCAGAGAATTCCAGAGATTCACCACCCTTTGAGTGAACAAGTTCCTCCTCAACTCCGTTCTAAACTGCACGCCCCTTTATCTTGAGGCTGTGCCCTCTAGTCCTGTTGTACTTTCTGAACCTCTTACTCTTACTGACCACCCGATTTGAGAAATAAGGCTGAGTGATTGAATCCAAACAGCTGATAAAAGCAACCAAGCTTTTGTTGGGTGTGACTCTTCAAATTGTTTAAAATATTTCACAAATGTTTATTTAAGTGCTTTTAATCATGTTGCTCAACCACTTCAAGTACGTTGATATTTTCATTAAGTTGCCATTTTAAAATTAAGGCTATCAAGCAGCCTTTAAAAAAAGGCAGACAATTACTTCTTTAAATAAATCACAGAGTAGAGAAAGGTGGAGACGATTGTGCCACAGGTATTTATGGAATTTAGAAGCTATCCTCTGGCTTCTTTTGGAACGTTTTGTTTCTCCATGACATTTGCACCAGCGAACATTCCACTGAGACTAGACAAGATGTCAATATTGTCCCTTTTCAAAGTGAAATGTTTGCAGATATATTGCCATGGAAAACATTACAGCACCACCAATGTTTGACCTTCTTTCTATTATTCACAATTATAATACAAAACAGCTGCAGCAGGCTTTTATGCGGAAGTTGGATTGAGTAATAGTCAGGTCCATGAGTTATAGAAGATAAAATGGAGGATGGGGGATTTTCAGCCCACATTTGCTGTCAGAGGGAACAGCAATGCAGACAGCAAATCTGGAGAGACTCGGGAAACGCGACTCTCTCCAGGGAGACCATGTTTCCCGATTTTCCCTGCCGCTCACCAGTGACATCCTGAGGTTCATGCCCACAATGGGTGGGAACCTCATTTAAATAGATTTTCATGAATTTAAATATTATTAATGTGCCCGCTGCCCCAAGATCCAAATGAGAAACAATGAAAGGGGTCCCTCCAGCGGTAAGTATACAGAGGTAAGTATAGCTCCCTGGAGAGGCGGGAGGGGATTGGGGAGATTATACCCAGGCAGTGCCCCAGTACTGCCTTGGTACAGGTTGGCACTGTCAGGTTGGCATGGCAGTGCCAATCTGTGCCAGGGGCAGGCCATAGTGGGAGCCCCATGGAAGTGGAGTTCATTTACATGTGGTGGTGGAAGGGGAGGGGGGAGGGGAAGGGAAATGTTGGGGATACTTGTTCGGGTGAGGTGGGGGAGGAGGGGAATGCCAGCAATGATTGTTGCGGGTGGGGGAGAAGAATCCCCAATGGTGGCCCGCTCCCAATAGAGTGGGTCTAGTTGGGTCTCAGAGGCACCCCACCAGAGTGACAACATAAAACCCACCTACTCGTTTTTTGACAGGGATGTGCCCCATAACCTCTCCTCAAAGGCATGGCCTCTTAATGATGGCACCTGCACCAAGCATAGGTTCTTGGTTCAGCCTCGGGGTAAAGCCCAAGCTAGAGGAGCAAATCAAAGCGGGAATGATCCCTGTCCATTATCTTCGTCTATATACACAGGAAACAAGCATATTCCAGGCAGAAACAGAGGAAGATCATCCCTAGATAGTGCATGGCAAGCAAAAAAAATTCAAGACATTCCCAAGTATGAAAGTGAAATTCATGGTGAAAAAGAGGCTGATGGTACATTTAATGTTACAAAGGGGATAATACAGGAAATTCTGTGAGGCCCTACAACACTCATAAGATCACATACACATGCAAGGGGCATTGCCTGACTTTTTTGGATGTGTGATGGCTCCATGCAAAGCTCTGCTGGTGGCAACAGGCCTTCCCAAATTTATTCTGACACAACATTTGCCTTGCCTTGCCTAGGGCTTTGCCTTAACTTGAAGTTGCTTTCTAAACAATTAACCAACCTCTCAATGGCCAACCTCCATAAGCCCTTCAATGGCCAACTCACATGCAGATCAGAAAACAGTTTGACTCAGTGTCTTAGGCTGAGATGATTGATCGCCAAAAACACAGCCATCTTTATTTGCACCAGGTATCACTCCAACCAGTGAGGGTTTTCCCTCTGATTCCCATTGATTTCAGTTGTGGGGAGGCAGTGGTGAAGTGGTATTAACACTAGACTGGTGACCCAGAATAATGCCCTGGTGGCCTGGATTCAATTCCCATCATGACAGTGGAATTTGAATTCAATAAAAATCTGGAGTTAAAAGTCAAATGGTTGATTGTTGTAAAAAAACCATCTGGTGCAAGTTCTTTATCTGTTGTGAGAGGAAAAATTATAGCCTTTAAAATCAAAAGAAGGTTACTGTATTACCCACTTAGTAAATGAAATAAAGAGTCGAGCATCTGTAGGAAGACTTTATAAGCAGATCTTCACCGAAAAGCACACAGGACTGTGATACAGAGTTTCCTTACTAGTCTTTTGTGAGATAGCACAGACCTTACCTATCTGGTTTCTTTTCCTTTCCAAGGGGTAATAACCAGATTAGAACATACAAGATAGGAGCAGGAGAAGACTATTCAGCCTGTTGAGCCTGCTTTGCCAACCAGTATGATCATGGCTGATCTTGAGTTTCAACTCCACCTTCCTGCCACTCCTCGTAACTTTTGATTTCTTGGGACACCTAAAATCTATCCATCTCCATCTTAAATATGGGATGGACTGTCCACAGCATGGGGTAAAAAATTCCCAAGGTTCACACCTCTTAGTGAAATTTCTCATCTTAAAAAAAAACTTTACCCTAAATGATTGACTCGCAATCCTGAGATTGTGTTCCAGTGTTCTCCAGCCAGTGGAAACAGCCAGTTTCATCTCAGTTTAATTTTTCTTATTCCTTGGGCATCACTGGCTGGGCCAGCACTTATTGCGTTTGAGAGGCAACCACATTGTTGTGGATCTGGAGTCATGTATAGGCCAAACCAGATAAAGATAGTAGATTTCCTTCCCTCAAGGATATTAGTGAGCCATATGGGCTTTTACAACAATGGTTTCATGGTTAACATTACATTTTTAATTCCTGATTTTTACTGAATTCAAATTTCACCATCTGCCAAGGAGGGAATTTGAACCTGGGTTCCTAGAACATTCTCTTAGGCCTCTGGATTACCATTCTAGTGACAATGTCACTGGACCATTGCCTCCCCTCAACTGAAGTCAATGGAAATCAGAGGGCAAACTCTCCACTGGTTGGAGTCAAACCTAACACTAAGAAAAATGGTTGTGGTTGTTGGACATCAATCATCTCAGTCTCAAGACATCGCTGTAGGAGTTCCTCAGGCTCAACCATCTTCAGCTGCTTCATTAATGACCTTCCTGCCAACATAAGATCAGAAAGGGGAATGATGACTGCATAATGTTTGGTACCATTTGGTACCAACTCCTTAGATGCCAGAACAATCTGTCCATATGCAGCAAGACCTGGACAACATTAGGGTTTGGGCTGATACATGGCAAGTAACATGAATGCCACACAAGTGCCAGGCAATGACCATCCCCAACAAGAAAGAATTTAAACATCTGCACTTTTTAATGACATTACTATCACTGAATTCCTCCAATATCAACATCCTGGAGATTAGCATTGACCAGAAACTGAACAGGACTAGCCATATAAATACTGTGGTTACAACAGCACATCAGAAACTGGGTACTCTGTGGCAAGTAACCCACTTCCTTCCTCCCCAAAGTGTGTTCCCCATCTACAAGCCACATTTTAGGAGTGTAATAGAATACTCTCCATATACCTGAATAAATTCAGCTCCAACACTCAAGAAGCTTGACATCACCCAGGTAAAAAACAGGCTGGTTGATCAGCACCCCATGCAGCACCTTCAACATTCACTCTCTCCACTACTGACAAACATCAGATGAAGGAGCAGCACTCGGAAAGCTTGTGATACCAAACAAACCTGATAGAATTCAACCTGATGTTAGAACATAAGAACATAAGAAATAGGAGCAGGAGTAGGCCATCCAGCCCTTCGAGCCGGCCCCGCCATTCAATAAGATCATGGCTGATCTGTCGCTGCTCAGTTCCACTTTCCCGCCCTCTCCCCATAACCCTTAATCCCCTCGCTTATCAAAAACCCATCAACCCGCGTCTTAAAAATATTTAGCGAGGCAGCCTCCACCACTTCAACGGGCAGAGAATTCCAGAGATTCACCACCCTTTGAGTGAAGAAGTTCCTCCTCAACTCCGTTCTAAACCGCCCCCCTTTTATCTTGAGGCTGTGCCCCCTAGTCCTATTGTCTTTTTTGAGCAGGAAGAGTCTTTCCACCTCTATCCTATCCATCCCATTCATCATCTTATACGTCTCAATGAGATCTCCTCTCATTCTTCTAAACTCTAACGAGTACAAGCCCAGTTTATTCAGCCTCTCCTCATAGCTCAACCCCCTCAACTCCGGTATCAGCCTAGTAAACCTCCTCTGCACTCCCTCCAAGGCCAAAATATCTTTGCGCAGGTGCGGCGCCCAAAAATGCACACAGTACTCCAGTTGCGGCCTCACCAATGCCCTATACAGCTGCAGCAAGACCTCCCTACTTTTATATTCAATCCCCGTCGCTATGAAGGCCAGCATCCCATTCGCCTTCCTGACCACCTGCTGCACCTGCAAGCTGGGTTTTTGCGACTCATGCACAAGGACCCCGAGGTCCCTCTGCACCATCGCCTGCTGCAGTTTTTCGCCCCGTAAGTAATAGTCATTCCTACCATTTTTCCTACCAAAGTGGACCACCTCACACTTGCCAACGTTAAATTCCATTTGCCATTTCCTGGCCCATTCGCCCAGCCTATCTAGATCCTTCTGCAGACTCTCCACACCTTCCGCACAATTTGCCGTTCCCCCAATCTTGGTGTCATCAGCAAATTTCGACACTCTACACTCGGTTCCCTCCTCCAGATCATCTATATAAATGGTAAAAAGCTGAGGCCCCAGCACCGACCCCTGGGGCACTCCACTAGTCACCAACCGCCAATCCGAATAGCACCCGTTGACCCCCACTCTCTGCCTCCTATTTGACAACCAATCCTCTATCCACGCTAACACCCTACCCCCAACTCCATGTCCCTCGACCTTCTGCAATAATCTCTTGTGAGGCACTTTGTCAAACGCCTTCTGAAAATCTAGAAAGACCACATCCACCGGCTCTCCTCTATCCACCGCCCTAGACACATCCTCATAGAACTCCAGTAAATTTGTCAGACACGACTTCCCTTTAATGAAACCGTGCTGTGTCTGCTCTATCAAGCAATTCCCTTCAAGATGCCTTGCAATTTCCTCCTTAATGACAGATTCTAACATTTTACTGACCACAGATGTTAAACTAACCGGCCTATAATTCCCCGCCTTTTGCCTGGCACCCTTCTTAAACAACGGCGTAACATTAGCCGTTTTCCAATCATCCGGCACTTCCCCGGAATCCAGCGACGTTTGGAAAATAACCACCAACGCATCCACTATCACCTCCGCCATTTCTTTCAGAACCCTCGGATGCATTCCATCCGGTCCTGGGGACTTGTCCACAATCAGCCCCTCCAGTCTGTCGAGCACCGCCTTTCTAGTAACAGTAATGTCATTAAGACCCTCCAGTCCTACCACCTTTCCATCGCTAACACCCGGCAAATTATTCACGTCCTCCTCCGTGAAGACAGAAACAAAAAAGTTATTCAATACCTTAGCCATATCCTCATCCCCTACCACTAGGTCCCCTTCCTCATCCTCTAAAGGACCAACATTCACCCTAGCCAGCCTCTTCCTTTTTATATATTTATAAAAACTCTTGCTATCCTTTTTTATATTAAGCGCTAGCCCAGCTTCATAGTTTTTCCTACCCTTCCTTATCAACTTCTTTGTCAATCTTTGTTGACATTTAAACCTCTCCCAATCCTCTTCTCGCCCACTACTCTTAGCTACTCTAAATTCCTCCGCTTTTAGTTTAACATTTTCCTTCATCTCCTTTGTTATCCACGGCTTATTACCTCTCGTCCTACTATCCTTTTTGACCATCGGAATAAATTTCCGTTGAGCACCAAGAAAGATCTCCTTAAAGATCCTCCACTGCTCCTCAACAGACCCTCCCTCCAACGCGCTCTCCCAGTCCACATTCGCCAATTCTTCTCTCATCCTACCGTATTTCCCTCTATTCAAACAAAGGACGTGTGTCCGGGAACCCACTTTCTCCTCCTCCATCTGCACCAGAAACTCCACCATACAATGATCACTCTCCCCAAAAGGATCCTTCACCATAAGGTCCCTAATAATACCCACTTCATTACATAGCACCAGATCCAAGATAGCTCACTCCCTTGTCGGCTCCAACACACACTGTTCGAGGAAACTATCCCGGCAGCATTCCAAGAACTCTTCCTCGAGCCCCCCACGTCCAACATGGGTCGACCAATCAATATGCAGATTGAAAAGATGTTGTAAGGCTTCTTACTGTGCCCACCTAGAACAAGGGCTGCAGACACTTAGAATACCACCATCTTCAAGTTCCCTCCATACCACATACCGTCCTAACTTGGAACTATATCACCATTCTTAAGTTGGGTCAAAAGTTTTATTCCTATCAGCACGGTGGATGTACCTACACCAGATGGACTGAAATGGTTGAAGAAGGTCTCCACTCTCTCACTCAATTAAATGCTCCCTGACATCATGGGGGAAGGCACAGAATTCCATCTATTTAATCACTGCATTATAAACATATCTACATTACAATATATTATATTACAATAGTGATCTCTGAATGTGAGAAAACACTTTTTACCCATCTTTCCAGGTTCCTCAGCAGCTTTTTCATTTTCTTTATAAATTCTCAAACCTGCCATTCTATTAATTAATTAACCTGCCTCTAAAACCCTGCACCAAACAGAAATGGTGCATGGAAGGAAATCCAAATTTTGTCTACTATTTAAGACAGGGAAGCCAATCTTGGTAAGGGGGTTCTTTGTTTTGTACACATGGATTTTCTAATCTGCAAAAAGGCTGGAGAAAAATGTTGCAGGCTTCGAATATTAAATACCGAGGCTTCAAGAATAAATTGGAGGCTGGGAACTCCGTAGCAAGTAACTCACTCCTGATTCAAAGTGAGATGCCAACAACAGCTTCTGACAGTTTCCCCTCGTGGAGGAATCTCACTTCCTAACCACCTTCTTTACTCCCTGTGGAAGATTCTGCTTTAACCACTTTTTGGAATCACATCAGTGACAATGTCACTGGACTATTGCCTCCCCTCAACCGAAGTCAACGGAAATCAGAGGGCAAACTCTCCACTGGTTGAGTGGAGACATCCTGCAAGTTCAGACTCCCTGCAAGTCCTGTAAGGTGTTGTCAGCCACATGGGCAATGTTCTGGTTCATTGGGCTAAAGCACAGTAATGTGATGAGTGGCTCTCAGCAGTCCTGGAATGGCTGCAGGAGGTTGGGCTAACACTGAATAAGTTCCTGAAACCCTCCATCTGGTTCCTGGGCCATGTCATCAGCAGCAGCAGTAGTCTCACATCGGACCCCCAGAAAGCCAATGACTTCCCCACTCCTCCCTTCGTACCATGCCTGCAAAGCCTCCTGATAGTTGGCAGATTTTTGCCTCACCTGGCACAGGTCACAGTGCCACTGAGATGCTTACTTAGGAAGGACCAAGCTTGGGTGCAGGATTCCCCACAGAAACAGGTGTCCATTTGCATCAAAGAGATGCTGCTCTCTACAGATATTTGGCCCATTGTGACCCACTCTATCTACCACCATCACAGCTGCCGCCTCCTCCACAGGCCTTGGAGTCATCCTCTTTCAGGAGCAACCAATCTGTACACTTTTAGAGGACCAGTGGACATAGAAACCAGGTGTCCTGTCATTGAAAAAGAAGCTTTAGCGATTACGTGGGCCTATAAAGGTTTTCGGACGACATCACTGGCCTCAAACTCACCACTAAGATGGTCCATCAGCCAATGGTCTCCGCTCAATGAGAAGGAGCGAGCAAAGATGCCCTCTGAGGTTCAAGGGCCCAGCTTACATGAGCTTTCATACATGAGCTTCATGTATGAAACAATTTACATCTAGAAGAAGAATCAGACAATGGCCAATGACCTTTCAATGGCCATCGCAGAACTTGCAACTAACCATGACATGATGGCTCGAAGGGCCTCCTGCTGTGCTACAAAACTTTATGACAACGCCCTTGTTAATGAAGTGGGAGCCTCCTCCCAGGCCACTACTAATCTCTTTCTCGCAACCATAAGTTGGCTTCAACAATGTGTGACGTCATTCCATTGCTAGCAGTTGGTGATGGCTGCAACAAATACAATGGAAGGATGTGACATACTAAACTTAGTAGTATTCTAGTATGCAGGCAGAAAAATAAATGACAGAAGCCAGAGGGTAGTTGTAGAAAGTTGTTTTTTCAAAATGGAGGCCTGTGACTAGTGTGTTTACCCCAGTCCAACACCGGCATCTCCACATTATGACCAGTGGTGTGCCTCAGGGATCAGTGCTGGGTCCACTCTTATTTGTCATTTATAGTAATGATTTGGCTGAGATTATAGGAAGCATGGTTAGTAACTTTGTAGATGACACCAAGATTGGTGGCATAGTGGACAGTGGAGAAAGTTAACTCCACTGTTATCTTGATCAATTGGGCCAGTGGGCTGCCGAATGGCAGATGGCGTTTAATTTAGACAAATCTGAGGTGATGCATTTTGGTAGATTGAACCAGGGCAGGACTGGTTCAATGGTAGAGCATTAGAGAGAATTACAGAACAAAGAGATCTAGGGTACGTGTTCATAGCTCCTTGAAAGTGGAGTCACAAGTGGACAGAGTGGTGAAGAAGGCATTCAGCATGCTTGGTTTTGGTCAGAACATTGAATACAGGAGTTGGAACGTCTTGTTGAAGTTGTACAAGACATTGGTAAGGTCACACTTGAAATGCTGTGTGCAATTCTGGTCACCCTATTATAGAAGGGATATTATTAAACTAGAAAGAGTGCAGAAAAGATTTACTAGGATGCTATCGGGACTTGATGGATTGAGTTATAAGGAGAGGCTGGATAGACTGGGACTTTTTTCTCTGGAGCGTAGGAGGCTGAAGGGTGATCTTGTAGTGGTCTACAAAATAATGAAAGGCACAGATCAGCTAGATAGTCAATATCTTTTCCCAAAGGTAGGGGAGTCTAAAACTGGAGGGCATAGGCTTAAGGTGAGAGGGGAGAGATACAAAAGTGTCCAGAGGGGCAAATTTTTTACACAGAGGGTGGTGAGTGTTTGGAACAAGCTGCCAGAGGTAGTAGTAGAGGCAGATACAATTTGGCTTTTAAAAAGCATTTAGATAGTTACATGGGTATGATGGGTATAGAGGCATATGGGCCAAATGTGGGCAATTGGGACAAGCTTGGGGTTTAAAAAAAAGGCAGCGTGAACAAGTTGGGCCAAAGGGCCTGTTTCCATGCTGTAAATCTCTATGACTCTATGATTATGTGAGGATGTATTGTCTTTGGACCAATTTAACATACTGTTATCAGTGCAATATTCTCTATAGTGTATGGAATCCAAAATGCTTCAATTCTGTCTTTAGTTGCACCACTTTAGGTTATTCCAACTACTTACACAATCAATTAGAACGGAGTTGAGGAGGAGCTTCTTCACTCAAAGGGTGGTGAATCTCTGGGATTCTCTGCCTGTTGAAGTGGTAGAGGCTACCTCGCTAAATATATTTAAGACATGGGTAGTTAGGTTTTTGGTAGGCAAGGGAATTAAGAGTTATGGGGAGAAAGCGGGAAAGTGGAACTCAGCCACTTCAGATCAGCCATGATCTTGTTGAATGGCGGGGCAGGCTCGAAGGGCTAGATGGCCTACTCCTGCTCCTATTTCTTATGTTCTTATGTTCTTATGTTCAATGAGAGACATATAACTACCAATTCTTCACCATAATTTCTTCTGACTTAAACCAATTCTAGAAAGATAAAATCTAAAATTGTGCCACTGGTTTTCATTATTTAAGCGGTTAGCACTGCTGCCTCACAATGCCAAGGACCTGGTTTCAATTCTGGCCTTCAGTGACTGTGTGTGTGGAGTTTGCACATTCTCCCGATGTCTGCATGGATTTCCTCCGGGTGCTCCAGTTTCCTCCAGCAGTCCAAAGACGTGCGGGTTAGGTTGATGGGCCCTGCGTAATTACCTGTTCGTATCCCAAGATATGTAGCTAGAGAGATTAGCAGGATAATAACATGGGGTAATGAGGATAGGGCCTGGATAGCATACTCTGTTGGAGAGTCAGTGCAAACTCAATGTGCCAAATGGCCTCCTTCTGCACTGTAGGGAATTTATGAGTAACCCTTTACATGTTCATTGTCAGGCTAGTTGAAATCCCAGTGACAAATATTTATATGAGATCTTATAGCCATCAGGATCTTTGGTTTGTGCCAACAGTGGCTGGAGAGATCGATTCCATGAGAAATGAGATTGATAGGAGGGATGTGGATGGCAAAAGCTCTTTTCTTCCCTGATAGATGCTGGCATTATAACAGGCAGATCTCAATGATAAACAGTGTTTATTCTTCAAATAATATTGAATCCATCAGTTGGAAACATGCCTTTCAACTCAGCAGAAACCATTTCCCAACTAAATTTTCATATTATATGCTATAAACAAATCAGACTTGTGACAACATTTATATTCCTAGCTTGTTCTTACAGCTTTAGATAGATATTTTTTCAAGAGTGATTCTGTTAAAGTCTTTAGTGGAAGAATAACTAAAAATTCTATAAGTAATGACGTATTGCTGCAATTAAGAGACTAACATTACTGCAAATGTTTTGCAGATTTCTGCCAGTATTGTAGAAAAAGCAGTTTAGGCGACTGTTTTCCCTGAAATTATCCTTGTTTTGTGTTTTATATGTGCTGTAAGCAATGGAATTGAATATACTTTAAAGGGTATCTGATATCAGCATCATTCAGCCTAAGTAAGGAAGAATACTAATAAGTGCAGAGATTTTCAGAGTAACTTCATTGCAGTGTTAATGTAAGCCTACTTGTGACACTAATAAATGTATTTAAAAAAACAACTCTGGTCACAAGAATGTGCTTCATCCTTCAGAAGACTGTTTCCTTTTGCACAATTGCAACATTTGTTCATCTGCAGCCATTTATCATTTTCCCAACATCGGCCATCCTATAGTCTCCATGAGTTAGGTTCACACTTAACACAAAATTAGGATGGGCTTTGTGGTGTGGGCAGTATACTTTGGGAACTGAACAGACACTACCTCACAGACAGCAAAGATAGGGAACTTCCATTCTTTCAGTTTGGCTTGCTACAATCCAGCTTGCAGAAGTGAGATCAGAACCTGCAGTGTGGTTTCAGGTCAAACCTGAATGTACCTCAAGAGATGGGGGCTACTTCAATATGTTCCAATTCAACTATGTTCTTGTCCATTACTGTGTATAAGTATTAATGAGAAAGCAATCCATGATGGGTGTCGTAGCTTCCCCCACCAAATTACGTTGGGTATGAGGCAGAGGATGGCGGTGATGGATGGAGGTGCAGATGGTTGCAGTCCACATGGCTGCCTGAAGCCACTTAATGTTGAGAGAGAGAGCTGCCAGTCAATTGAATGGAAAGCAGCTCTGTAGCACCACTGGGACTATCAGGAATATGACTACAGCTGGGAATGCAGGCAGCCCCAGCATATCAATGGAGCCTGTGCTAATAGGCAAGTCCAGAGTCTCATGGTGGCCAGGTTGGCAGACTCCAGCAAGATGGGCAAGAAGGCTGAGTGGGGTCAGGGGCCAGATTTCAGAGGCCAGCTGAAAGAGTTAAAGGGAATGAATAATCTTGGGGTGGGCAATGGGGTCCATGGGGCCCACAAAAGAGGTTTCCCTTACCTGACATCACCCCAGCAGTTAATGCCGTTGGCCTTCACAACTGGTATGGGCCTTGCTCTGCCGTGGTATAATGCAAGTCAGTGATGGTGCAATACGACTCATAAATGGCCATTAATTATCCACTTAAGAGCCTCAATAGGCCAAACGGCAAGTGAGCCATCTGACAGATCCCGTCTCCCCAATGTAGTTGCAGTGGGGGAGGGGTGAGTCAGGCAGTGACAGACCTGATGACTCTGGATTTTATGTACCATCCCTATCTTCAAACATGCCAACAGGGGAGAGTATAATCCAGCTCTATGTTTAATTATCTGTAGAATAAATGCCATGAGACAGAATCTATATTGGTTCTATAAATAACAGCAAAAAATTGATTCCTTTTGTTGTTGCTAAGCTAAGAATGTTTACTCACATATGCTGTGAGGCATTGGGGAAGAGCTCTGAAAATTGTGGTGCAGAATCCTCAGGGCCATGGGGTGCAGCGTGACTGATGACCATCAGCACAGGTCTATGTGGATAGATCTTCTTGGATATACGGAAGTAATTGATACTGTCATTGGTGATCACATCTGTAAAGTAATCCTGAAAAGGAAAATCCCGTGTAGTTATGATTTTATTGACAAAGGACACAATTTTAAACATGCACAGCCAGTCCTTTAGAAATCCAAAACACTTGTCTTGAGGTCAGGTACTGAAGCATTGAAGGTTGAAACTTCATAAAACAATGTAGGAGACTGCGATGCCTAACTTCTTTTAACAAAGACACAATTCTCTGTTGTGTATTATTACTTGAGTGCTTTTTCAGAGAACTGTGCATAAATGAAATAGAATGGAACAGCATTTACACATGATAGGATAGAAAATGTGCCTGCTACAAGACAGGTGGACACAATCTAGGGCAGTTTCGCAACATCCTTGGCAGGTAAGAAGTTTCTGAGGTGAGGTTCAATGGGACACTTTGGAGTGGGTCAGTAAGTAATGCCCAAAGGTGCATCTGAATGGCAAGATGGTCAGAAATTACAATTTTAAGAACAGACAGGCCGAGGTTAAAAAAAATATGAATTACATATTAGCCTGCTTCTGTTTTTACAGTACTCACAAGACCTGTTCACCCAGACATCGCTGGGTTAAATCTTGATACAAAGGGTGGTCATATATAACATTAGTTCAATAGTCAAGCACAAGCAAACACCTCATTACACTGCACTTGCTCATCACGGTGCTGCTGCCTAAGAGCATAAATTATATGACAGCTGCATGGGGACACTTTTGTAACAAACTGCCCCACAAATATCAGGCAATGTGAGACTTTTTCACACACTGAGAGATGGAATACAGAGACTCACAGAGGGAATTTAATATATGACAGTTACTTAGTAATGTTCCTTTATTCAGGTATAAGCTAAGTAATATTATGGCCCAATTTTCTTGTCTTGCTGCACTATTTCTAACCACAAATAGTGCAGTATTTGAACCAAACTCAGCATGGAAATCAGAATTCTCAACTTGTCACTTGTTGTCCAACTTTTGGGTAAATCTTAATTTAGGTAACCAGTGCTCTCACCAGTCAACTGGAGACCTCAGGAATACATGCAAATTGGGATCAGATAAAATCACCATAATCTCTGACACAATTTGAGACTATTTTAATATTTTTAAAGCCTATTTAGCTGGAGTCAGGAAAAGCACTCGGTTTATTGTGTGGTTTTATTTCTTAAAGATTTCCAATAATCTCTTTGTTGTTGTAGGAAGACAAAGATCCTTTGTGTTCCTACATCCCTATTACAATACATAATGCGGTTGCATTCCCAATGCTACCAACCCTTCTGCTTTAAGATGCCACTGCATTCCCTTCACACTTGCTTACACTGTTAGATTCCTCACTCCAAATCAGCAAACTGCTTTGTGGGAATATATCTCACATCAGAATCTCATTGGATTCACTGAATTGAGGCTCATCCACAAAATAAAATTTCTGTCCCTGCTACAATACCAAAACGGTTGCTATTAAAGTCACAAACTATGTTTGATGTGACTGTGGTTGAGCTATACCTTCTTATTCTTTTTAAGCCCTTTCCAGTCTTTGATGCAGTTGACAACTCAATTTTTCTCTGAAGCTTCTTCACTATCCTTCAATTTTGTAGCACTGCAATCACCTGTTGTTATTCTCATCTATCCAATCATAGCCAGAGATCATCTGCAACCATTTCTCTTCCTGTTCCATATCATTACCTCTGCTGTGTCCTCAGGATCTATTCTTGGCTTCTCATTCTGATCTACACGTTGCCCTCAGCAACATCACCCAAAAAGCAGGTTCCACACTTACACTGATAACAAGCAGTTCTACCATACCACCAGCGCTCTCTACTATTCCATTACCTTTTGATTTGTCATACTGCTTATCCAATACCCGGTACAGGATGAACAGATATTTCCTCTAGCTAAACACTGGGAAGACTAAAGCCCTTTCATTGCTTTCTGCCATAATCATTGTTTTCTAGCCACCAACTCCATCCTTCTCTTTGACAAGTGTCAGAGGCTGAACTGGGCATTTCCAACACTGGTGTCCTTTATTAAGACTATTTACTTCCATCTCCATAACATTGTCCATTTTTCCCTTTGCCTTAGCACATGAGCTGCTGAAATCTTCATCTATGCTTTTGTTACCTCTAGACTTGCTGATTCAATGCTCGCCTGGTTTGACTCACATCTTCCACTCTCCACAACCTTAAGGCAACCCAAAACTTTGCTGTTCATGTCCCAACTCACCCCAAGTCTCATTTATCCAACGTCTCTGTGCTTGCTGACTTACAACAGTTCCTGGTATGGCAATGCCTCATTTTAAAAATCCTCATTCTTGTGCTTAAATTCCTTACCCCACCTCTCCTCTATATCCTCATCCTGCCTAAAACAACATCAACTTATATTTTTATAATACCTTTAACATAATAAAATGTCCCATAATAAAATGTCCCAGGGGTTTTCACAGGGGAATTAAAAAATGTACGACACCAATTACAGATGATGATATTAGGTCAAAGTGGTAGGTTTTAAGAAGTTTCTTAATTGAGGAAAGTGAGATAGAGAGGTGTAAGAAGAGAATTCCAGAGCTTAGGACTAGGCAACTGAAGGCAAATAATGCACTGACCATGGTGGAGTGATTATGATTGATAATACACAAGAGGGCAGAATTAGAGGAGTACAGATATCTTGGAGGGTTTGGGGTTGGAGGATATTACAGAGATAGGCTAAGCCATGGCCATGGAGGGATTTGAAAACAAGGATAAAAATGTTATAATCAATATTTGGATATAATCAATAATGTAGGTCAGTGAGTGCAGAGGTGATAGAAGAATGGGACTTGCTAAGAGTTCTGGATATCCTTGAGTTTACTGAGGTAGAACATGGAGACCAACCATGAGTGTTTGAGAATTGTTAAGTTTAGAGATAACATAGGTATGGTTGAGAGTTGCAGAGATGGGTGAAGTTTAGCAATGTTACTGAGGTGGAAATAGGTGGTTTCAGGGATGGCAAAACTTTGAGGCTGGAAGCTCTTTTCAGGATCAAATATAACACTAAATATAAACCAGAACAGACTGGTTTAACCTCAGAAATAGGGAGAGTGATGGAGTCAGTAGTTAGGGAAGTACTTTGGAACGAGGCTCAAAAACAATGGCTTCAGTCTTCCCAAGAGTTAATTCGAGGAAATTACTGCTATTCAGTACTGGATGTCAGATAAGCAGTCTGATAATTTAGCAATAGTGGAGGACATGAGAGAGACGGTGGTGAGGTAGAGTTGCGTGTCAGCAGCATTCATGTGAAAATGACCAGATTGCCTTCGGATGTTCTTGCTGGGGAGGCAGGAGTGCAGCATGTAGATAAAAAAGAGGAAGGGATTGAGGATAGGTATTTGGGGGCATAGAGGTTTTGGTGCAGGAAAAGGAAGAGAGGCTACTGCAAGTGATTCTCTGGGTAAAATTAGATAGATAAGAATTGAACCACGCCATGCCCGCTTGGATGACATCCTAATCCCTAGGATGTTGATGTTCAGTAATGATAAGCTCACTGAAAGTCAGTGGGAAATGGCCAGACACTCTCTCTAGTTTAGATGGTCATTGCCTGACATTTGAATGGCACTGACATTACTTTGCACTTATCAGCCTAAGTCTGAATGCTGTTCGGGACTTGCTTCAGGAGGGCACTGACTACTTCATTTTCCAATAAGTTGAGCGATATCAGTGAATGTCCCTTGATACCACAACTGGTCAAATGCTGTCTTGATGTCGAGGACAGTCACTTTCACCTCACCATTTTTTATGGTCTCGAGTTCTACATTCCAACTGCTGTCTGAGTTAAGAAGATTCTCCTGAATTTTTCATATTTAAGGCTACTTGTTTTGAAATTCATCACAAATGGAATCATCTCCTATATATCCACCCTATAAAACCACTTCATAATTTGAATCCATTGGGTCATTGCTCAATGCTAGGTGGGATTTTCCTCCCCCTCTGTAGTGTGTGGGATTTTAAAATGGCAATGACAAATGGAAACCCTGTTGTCAACAGGGTTTCCTGTTGAATGCTGAAAGTGCAGTGGCCCCCCTTCTGGGGGTCACAGTGGTTAGCACTGCTACCTCACAGCACCAGGAACCTGGATTCAATTCTGGCTTCGGTGACTGTCTGTGTCGAGTTTTCATGTTCTCCTGCTGTCTGCATGGGTTTCCTCCTGGTGCTCTAGGTTTCCTCCAACAGCCCAAAGATGTGAAAATTAGGTGGATTGGTCATGGTAAATTGCCCCTTAGTGTCAGGGGGGGCTAGCAGAGTAAATATGTGGGTTTACAGGGATAGGGCCTAGGTGGGACTGTTGGCAGTGCAGGCCTCCTTCTGCACTGTAGGGATTCTATGATTCTGACCTTACAATGGAAGGAAGGTTATTAATGAAGCAACTGAAGCTTTTTTTATTCCTTAATGGGATGTTGGTGTCACTGGTAAGTTTAGCATTTGCTGCACAGCTCAAATTGTCGTTGAACTGAATGACTTTCCATTTCAGAGAGCAGTTATGAGTCAACCACATTGCTGAGGGTCTGGAGTTACATATAGACCACTGTGGGTATGGGCAGCAGATTTTCTTCCCTAAAGGACATTAGTGAACTAGTTTCATCGGTACCTTTATTGAGACTAACTTTGAATTCCTGATTTTGTTGAATTCTGCCATGATGTGATTTGAGCCCAAGTCCCCATATATTTGCCTCGGTCTCTGCATTACATTACCATTTTGACACAATTGACATTATCCTGAGAAACACATGTGCAGGTGTCCTGGAGTTGGGATTATTATATTCCAACAATCTCAAACATCTTTTTTGCCAGGCCTGACACCAGCCGTACAACCAGTGGAAAATGTATCCGTGATTCATGTTTGCTTCAGTTTTACTGGGGCTCCTTAATACCACAATTGGTCAAATGCTGTGTTGATGTCGAGCACAGTCACTTTCACCGGACCACTTTTTATGGGCTCGAGTTCCACATTTCAACCGCTGTCTGAGTTAAAAAGATTCACTTGAATTCCTTATATTTAAGGCCACTTGTTTTGAAATTCATCACAAATGGAAACATCTCCTATATATCCAACCTATAAAACCACTTCATAATTTGAAAAACTTCCATCGGGTCACTGCTCAATACTGGGTGGAATTTTCCTCCCCCTCTTGGCATATGGGATTTTATAGTCCCACTGTTGTCAACAGGGTTTCCCGTTGAATGCACCCCTTGCCACTGGGAAACCCGTGGTGTTCCAATAAGATCCAGCCGGCGTATGTATCAGTATGATTTCAGCAACTCTCCGTCGAGCAAAGAGCACTATTATTCCTGCCATGAAACCTAATGTTGAAGTTGAAAGGGATCTGGGATTTCAACAAATTTGACACTAAAACTCTCCAATGCCCAATTTTAGTGGAGTAGCAAACAACAAAGCAAATGCAAGATTAACTGCTTGGCCAAAAGGGTTGATTACAAGCCAGAAGCATTTATGTTTAAGCACTGGAGCTCTGAAGTTAAGCCAGCGAACAGCCATCAGGGTAATCCTAGCTTCAGTGGACTGAGTCATGACTGGAGACTGAGCAAACTTTCAGAAGGTTTCATTATGTCTCATCTGGCTACCATTGGGTTGCATGACTATCCCTCTTTACCACTTTGAACCTGGTGGTAAAACACTTTACCAGAAAAAGTATGCATAAAACATTATTCCATTTTCAACTTTGTTGTTTCACTGAAATGTAAATTTGAATCTAGCTGTCAGTTAATAAACCAGTAATGGTAACATAATCTGAAATCCAGAGCTGTATTTGACTTAGAGTAACTCCCATCTGTGTGAAATATTATCAGAGTACAAGAGAATCAGCCAAACCAAAACTGTCAACAAGAGGAACATTAATGCGATTTATACAACTTCTGGCCAAATCTCTCTTAATGCAGAGAGAAATAGAAGAAAATGTGAGGGTTCGGGCGGCTGCCACCTATTTATTCAGTGGCTGGGGAATTCAAAGTATAGATTATAATGGTTTAAAACTGAGAATTGGCTCAGCTTTTAAAATTTGCATTGTGAACATTTATTCTGAAGGTTGGACAAAAGGATCAATATTTTCACTACACTTCAAATACAAGTATCTTAAAACTGCTTAGTTGCAATTGTAATATGATTGGTGCCTACGTGTATCTGGTTGTAAAATATGCTATGTATGATAGGAAACATAGCCAAGGCTGACCCTCAAGGTATTAATGTACGGGTTATGGGAAGGGACACAGACCCAACAGATAGCCCAATTTGAGTTCACGGTGAGGGAGTGCTGAATACAGGGAATGCGAAGGTAGGAAAGCAGATGGGGTTTTCACCAGGCTATCTAGTATGTCTGAACATAATTGTAACTTATAAGAAGGCCACAAGGTAAGTCTGTATAATTTAAATAAGAACAGTTTATTTTATGTCTTTATTAGTGCATTGTCAGTCCTAGACTGACTCCCCCAAGCTGTGTGGAGCTTGTTCCCTAGATCACCTGACCTGCTCTCTTAAAGGAGCAGTAAGCATCCCCAACTAGGTATATAACACTCCTCTTGTGCCTTCTGGTGACCAGCTAACCAGCACAGGGGGCAATGCTCAGCCACTTGGTTGTCTTCTTGGCAATGACGTAAATAACTGGAAAGGCAGCTGCAAGAGAACATCAAAGTGTGGGGAAGGTGCATTGCCTTCAATAGAGAGTAAGCAGTGTCACACAAAAATTAAATTAGATAAAAAGCTATGGAACAAATAAATAATGAGGAAAAATGGGTTCAAATCCTCATAAATGTTAATGCTGAAATTTTGCGTGTGCACTAAAAGCACATAATTGGAAATTCAGTTGGGCATGTGTCCCTCTGTGACCTTTCGCTTGATAACTTCAAGAGGCATAAGATCTTGATGTGAAGTACCCAAGTTCCTGTTATACCCTCCTGGTGGGCAAGACTTGACATACAAACTTGTAAAATTGCCCCAAAATATACGTTTCTACAACTGAACCTGGCCAAATGTACCTTGTAAAAAGTCTGACAACACCAGGTTTAAGTCCAACCAATTTATTTGATAGTAAACTCACTAGCTTTCGAGGTGTCCCTCTTCTTCAGGTGAATGGAGAGTTCTGGCCTCAGACGGTCTCAACAGGGATCTTGGGTTCATGTCGCACCATGTGACATGAATATGAGTGCACCATGTGACATGAACATGAGTGCGACATGAACCCAAGATCCCTGTTGAGACCATTCTCATACTCTGTCTGAGGCCAGAACTCTCCATTCACCTGAAGAAGAGGGAAACCTTGAAAGCTAGTGAATTTACTATCAAATAAATCAGTTGGACTTAAACCTGGTGTTGTCAGACTTTTTACTGTGTTTACCCCAGTCCGACGCCGGCATATCCACAAATGTACCTTTAGTGAGTTGCTAACACTATTTCAGTTTTATAATGTTTTATTTTCCAGAAATGTGACTGGAAGTTTACAGGAATGTTTAATTCAAAAAAGGAGTAATCCTAAATTCGTACCAAGAAAATCTCCATTCCAAAAGCGTGGACTGTATTTGGTACAGTCTATTTACTGTACTGTCAAAGAGCTGAAGTCATAGAACATTGTCTTCAGCAGAAGGCTACTTCTTTATCTATTCATCATTCACCTTGATGCCTTATGTAAGCACCAATGAGGAACTGCTGAAGAAATCCTTGTAACTTAAACCACTTGTGGGCTAATCACATGCTCTGGATACAAAGTGCAGTACAGCTGCAAAGGCACAGCCTTAGGCTGGACTCCATGTCACACGTCAATGTTAGTACAAGCCAGCCAGCTGTGTCCTTTCTCCCTCAATACCAGGATCTTAGCAGGCAAGAGGCTCCTGGATATTAATATTGTAATTATATTCTGCAGCGAGAGCAATTTAAGGCTATTGTTTCCATAATATTAATGATGAGCCCAAATGAGGATCATTTCCTTCTTTTTAAGTTCATTCTTTAGACTATACCAGTTCTGGAATGACATTCTGGTTTAAATAAATGATTTGCATTTAAAAAATAGTTTTGAGCAACTAAATATACTGTAAGGACCAATGGAAACCGCATGTTATTGTTCTCCAAATTTTCAGATCCCTGAAGTTTTTCTCTTTTAAGCAATAACTATATGTGGTTACAAGGCATTAATGTCACTGAAAGATCCAGGTGATGTTACAAAAGCCCATTACCTGAATACTAAGATTAAACTGCAACCTTCATATCACTCCCTTGTGACTGTTATGCTTAAGACTGTTTGGTTTTAATTTTACATGTTACTTTTGGGCCTTTCTGTACCAGTTCCCATGGTGTGACTGCCACTGCAACATGTGTCCTTGATGTATAATAACAGTCCCATTGTAGATTAATGACTGTGATTACATTTGCACAGGAAATTAAAAATTTGCAGGTAATTATGCAAATCCCATACTCCAATAATTCATTGGCGCGGGCCCAATTTTGAAACACAAAACCAGTGCCTAAATATTGACTGTGATGGGCAGCAAGTGCATGCTTGTTCCATGCCGGAAATGTACCATTCACCATTCTGAATTGAGCTGCTACATAGGTATCCAAGACATGCGCCAGAATTTGACCACCCCACTCACCAGGGAATCAGAGCGAGCCAGTGGTGGACAACAGAAATATTGGTTGACTTCGGATGAGATTTTCCAGTCTCGCTCGAGCGAGGCCATAAAATTCTGTCCACGTTATATTCCACAATCATTAAAATATTTAAATAAGGGCTCTAATTTTACAGCAGCTATGGGTATTTGGTAAGGCTTGTTGAAGGACTTTTTTGTGACATTGGTCTGCTGCACATTATGACATACAGCTCAGTAATTCGTGGCGTTAACGGCAGCACCAGTCAATGGTCTTATCCACTGCATACAGGTTGGCGGCTACTGATTGCTTCATTTTGTTTATTAGCTTCAAAGTGTTTTCAGGTCTATTGTACTGGGGCTGGATTATTTTTGGCTGCCTTCAAAGTAGCCTCTTGCAGTCCTAGACGGTCAGATCGTCTTTTAGGGCTTTGGAGACAATGGGTTGCATCAAGAACAAAAGAGGGAGAAGAGAAGCTGGGAGCAGAGGGATAGGATGCAGAAACTGCAGAGGAGACCACACCCACAGTGTAACACACCTCTTACCTGAACCTCACTGAGAAGCAATGCTCCAGGCACGTTGCTTCACTTGGGAGTTTACCATTGAGTTACATCACCTGCTGCAGTCACAACTTAAGCCTTGAACCAGGTGGACAGCGCTTTCAATGGACAGCAGGGTCACTGCACTCCTTAAACTTTACACAACAGACTCCTTTCAAGCTGCAGCAAGTTGCATCAGTTTGTAATCTACCACTGCATTCCGTATGTGACTAATGCTCTTTACACCATCTGCATTTCCTTCCCCACGGACAGAATTTAGCAGGATGATGAAACACTAGACTCCACATACATGGCCAGTGCTATAGGTGGTATCCATATTGCATTTTCTGCTTACTGTCACCAACTAGCCATCTTTCCCAATGCAAGGGATACCAGACCAGGGATATCAACACCCAGCAAGTACATGACATGTGTGAATGGCAAAGCAGGCTTGAGGGGCCAAATGGCCTACTTCTGTTCCTAAATTTGTATGTAGGTTTGTGCTCAGTGGTAGCAGGCATGATGCATTCATCCTGAGGCTGTTTTCTATACTACCATTGCTCTAACCAGTCTACAGTCTGGCTGTCAGGCAATAAGGCTGTCCTCTTCAGACTTGGCTCATGACTCCTTTCAGGAACATGGGTACAGTTGACCTACAATACGAGTCATGCTGTCATCAGAAACGAACTGAGCAGACAGCTGGTCTGTGTAAGTGATGTTACTGCTGTCTGCGCCATTCAGTCCAGAATCTTTGCAAAATTTGTGCCTGTCAGTTGCACTTTTCATGACATTGCCGTTAATACCAGCTGGGAAGCAAAAGTGCAACAAGAGCAGGAGAAGCAGCATCACTGAGCACCCATACCTCTAACTGATAGAGCTCTCACAGAGCAGCTCACTGAAGTGCAATGTCTCTGGACACAACCTACCATCCTCAATACACCAACAGTCCCATAACCATGATTGTAACTGTTTTCACCATCACTATTCAACTGCTTTCCTTCATTCTAGCTTTATGGGCTTCACACAACCTCAACACCAATAAAAACAGTTTAATCAAAATTGAACTGCATCTCTGTCTAATAATTAGCAGAAATGATTATGAACTATCCCTATGCAAGCCCTTGGGGTTCTGTGCTCATTCTGGGCTCATTTATTTATCCTAGTGTATCTTCAAAGTGTACTCCTAGTGGCCAGAGCTTGGGAGGTGGAAGATTTCTGAACTTCCATTGAGGTTACTTCCAATGACCCTGATGGGACAAATCTGAGAAGTTCTGGGTCTTGAGGGCGTTGCTGCAAACTGAAACATCTTGACACAGGCTTGGATTGCACTGTCCAGTTGGTTGTCTAGCAGAAGAAAGGGCATTGGCAGAGCAGGTTGCAGGGCAACATGCGGACTGCTATCCCAGAGAGAAGATTTTAGGTCCCTCCCCATGAAGCCTTGGCTATTCTCCTGGGAATGTGCCTCAGCACTTCTACGTCACCATGTAAGACCAGTGTAGGAGTGACGTGACATTCTGGAAGCTCCTGGTGACATTAGTCCCTGAGCTAAGTTGACAGTCATCTAAGTATTTATGAAGTACCGTTAGCTAGAGCTAATTTTGGTTTATGTTGGACAGACTAAGGCCAAAGGACAATTTCTTACAATTGGCAGGTCCCTGGTGCAAAGATCACCCTTTGGACCCATTTACTTCATTAAAGATAGTCTAAGGGAATTCCTGGGTCAAAGTTTCTGGCAAATATTGTTTTTTGTTTTAAAAAGTGATTCAAAAAAGTTATCATTAAAATCAATTTACTTCATGCAAAGTAACACGCTTCATCTTGAACACTGCCCAGTGATTCACAGTGGAAAATGTGAATCAGGCAAGGCCAGCATCAGTCTTATCTGCAATTGTCTCCACAATCGAATACCCTAGTGACACTTATTGTTGGTCTCATATGAGGAATTTTGAATGCGCAACTGGAGGGTTATAGAACCAAACCCCAGCATTAGTCACCAACTTCCTGCATTGAAGGGTAGAAAAATTAGGAAAGAAAAATGCAAATAAAATATACACGAAACATCTAAATCATCCCAAAAATGTTGAGATGATTTCTATGGAGATGTGCTGAAGACAGATGGAATTGTCAGGTTGCTGGGGTAAGTTATTCTGAAGTAGGCAGATCACACTGGCTAACAGCTACAATATCCACAGAAAGAAACCAAACAACAGTATTCTAGCTTCAGATGTACACTGCTGCTGCCTGTCATTGTTCAAACAGTGCACTCTTTGAGAGTGAATTTCCCACAATTAAATAGAAGGCGCTTTTAACATTGGACCTCACTCTGTGACTTGTCTATGCAGGCAGTTTGTCGATTTTAGTGAACGCCCTTTGTTGTGGTTTTGAAGTTTCATATATAACAACAAAGGATCAAATAGAAGAAATCTAAACCCTGGCATAGAGGGCATAATTTCAAAAATTGCAACATTTAGAAGCACTGGGAACAATGAAGAGGTTAATATAGAACTTCAAAGGGACACAGGTTGGCTGATTGTTTGGACAAGTAGCAGATAAAATTTAATTCAGAAAAGATTTAAGTGATTAATTTTGGTAGGAAAAATGTGGGAAGACAATACAAAACAAAGGGTACAATTCTAAAGGGGGAGGAGGGGCAGAGTGACCTGGGTGTAAATGTGCATAAATCATTGAAGGTGGAAAGATAGGTTGCTAGACTGGTTAAAAAAGCAATCTGTATCCTAGGCTTTATTAGAGTATAAAAGTAAGGAGGTTGTGTTAAACATGTATAGGACACTAGTTTGGTCTCAAATAGAATACTGCATCCAGTTCAGGGTACTACACTTTAGAAAAGTTGTGATGACATTAGAGAGAATGCAGGAAAGATTCACAAGAATGTTCCCTGGGATAAGGAATTCCAGTTACAGAGATAGATTGGAGAAATTGGGAATGTTTTCCTTAGAGAAGGTTAAGAGGAGATTTTGTAGAGGTATTCAAAATCATCAGGGGCCAAGGAGAAGCTTCCCATTGGTGGAAGATTGAAGACAAGAGGGTACAATTTAAAGTGATTTGACAAAAAAAATGGCAATATGAGGAAAACGAAATTCCCGCTCTGAGTGGTTCAGATCTGGAATGCACTGCTGAGTGTGGTAGAGGCAGATTCAATTGAGACAATCAAGAGGGAAGTGGATTATTATCTGCAAAGGAAGAATGTGCAAGTATATGTGAAGAAGACCAGGGAAGTGGTACTAAGTAAGTGGCTTCTATCGAGAGCCAGCGCAGACACGACAGGCTGAACGGCCTCCTTTTGTGCCGTAAACATTCTGGGATTCTGTGAAACAATATCAGGTGTTTGCTTTCTTTTTAGGTCTATTACCAACAATGCAAACAAATACACATGGAAGAACTGGCAGCGCAGGCAGATAAAGTGAATATTTTGGATTAAATCCTCATTGCTTTCCGAAAGATGTGGTCATTTTGAAAACTCATTAATATCTCATATTATTATGTTACACATGTGTGATTTAAAATGTCTTATACCAACCTTGCTTTCCACTTGGAAATTTTAACATTTTCACAGGGGATGCGACTAATTTTCTTAAATGGGGCCTGGGGAGGCTGGAGGGCAGTAGGGGGGAAAGGGGTGTGGGGGGAAGGCAGAGGGGAGGGAAGTATGACACATCAACTCAAATTAATATTAAGAACAAAAGCAATATTTAAAAGTGAATGAAGCAGATACCTTGGAATAATCAAATCCATGCTTCTCCTTAGCGCCATTCCGACTAAGCGTGTAATTATAAAAACGGGAATTCTTTACAAGTCCAACCCACTCTCGCCACCCTGGTGGGATGTAGCTGCCATTATATTCATTGAGGTATTTCCCAAAGAATGCTGGAGGAGAACAAAATGCAGGTGAGTCCAAGTGTAACACTTAACTTGAAAATGAATTGAACATCTGAAACAGAAGTATTCAGCATTTCGCTTCCCTTGTGACTTCTGTTTCTCCACTTGTCTATATTGTCAGAGCAACTATGAACATATCTCGGCAGTGTGCTCTATGGAGCAGTGGATGTACTCAAGACATAAGCTTCCATGGCAATCAAATAAGAATCTAATCAGCTATTGACTGAGTGTGTATCACTACAGGAGCATTACAGGCCTTACCAAAGCTACCCATTCTCTTGGCGAATCCCAACCTTTATAGTCTTTCTTATTTAGTCACACAACTTCAGGAACAGAAAACATCACATAAATTAGTGGACAAGCTAATTAAATGAACCCGATTGGGAACAGGTTACAATTATGATTAAATTGCTTTGGATTGTGCCATTAAATTTGGGTTAAAATGAAGGGGGTCATGCAGCTATTCTGAATCCTGCCTGACAAGAAGCCTGGGTTTAAGTCAAAGGACCTGATGATCAAGGTGCAACATTCTCACACCTGGGAACAAAAGGCAAGGATAGCTGTGCCAACAGTGAATGGACTTGCTGGCACCAAGTATTTAGGGCAGAAAGGAAAAGACAGCTGAAAAGAATAACAGTCGGTGTGGTCAGCAGAGAGGAGAGGTTGCAGGCATTTTGCGAACTACCCAAGTCATATGTGAGAGGAAGATCATCTCTAGTTGAAAAGATACAAATTTTAGCCATCTTGGGAATCTGGGAGGTTGGTCTTGGCATGGTTGGCAGGGTGGGGTGTGTGGGGGAGGGGTGGTTTACTGCGGAAAATGGATTTGGAAAACTCTCCAAAAACCCAGAAAGTGCTTGGAGATAGCCATTCAAAATGACTATTCAGTGAACCCATTGGAAGCCGACAAACTGTTTGCTACAAGGATTGTAATTCTGTGGAGTGTGCGAGGTGGGGAGCACAGCAACCTTGGAAATAGGAACAGGAGTAAGCCATTCATCCTCTCAAGCCTGCTCTGGCACTCAACCAGCTCTAGAGCTTCCTCTGCCCTTTGCGGTAGAGAATTCCAGAGAATTATTTATGTTTCAATGAGATCACCTCTCTTTCTTCTAAACTCCAGAGAGAATAGACCCAGTCTCCTTAACATAACGTTTTCAAACAAAGGTAGCTGAAGCCTTGCTTTCCTGGAAAGTGGTCTGACAGTCCCCTCAACAATTTAACTGGGTGAATTTAGCAAGTTTTTGTACAGAACTGAGAAATTTAGAGTTCTGGGGGAGTCATTTGTCACGATGTTTCACTGAATATTAATTTACTGACACAAAAATCTCTGGAGCCAATCTACTTTCAGGTACACAATATACGTAAGTAATATTTATATGCAGAATTCTTTGCAATGGTTGGATTGCAATTCCTCTGTGCTATTTGCAGCACCAGCTGATGAGCTCACACCAATTCAACCTGTGCGGTTTTGAATGGTTTAACAACTGCATAAAACAGTGCAAATAGGAGCTTACATAACCATGTTAAACTACACTAAAACAGTGTGAAGAGGAAATTAAATTTCAGTGATATTCTATTTGTATAATGCATAATCTAGAGACAGTTATATTACTGAGATCATTATCTTCTGAGAATGTTTTCCACTGTTTGGTAGCTGCATATACCAAAAATATACTGGCTCTACAAGGTGGAAATTGCTGGCAATGCTGTATTTATCACTCATCTCTAGCAGCCTTGAGGAGATGGTGATAGGCCTTCTTTCTGAATCCTGTGATAATGATACCGCAACAATCCTGGTGAGCTTCAGGATAGTGACTGACAGTAAAGTAACAGGAATGTATGTTCAAGTGAACTTGGCAAGTGACTTAGAGGGAAATCTGAAGGTGTTGGGATTCTTGCGATATTGTTGTTGCCCTCCTCAGTGGTAGAGCTCATGGTGGTGGCGGGCGGGGGCGGAGGGGGGGGGGGGGGGGGGGAGTTCAATCAAAGTAACTCAGTGCAATAGAAATTCACTTTCTAAGGTATCAAAATTAGCTTGCACCAGTTCAATACTCAATGCGGTAAAGTCAGTGTGTGCCCCGAAGGGAGGCCCAAGGATGACCTGGAGTTGGGCTTTGGGAGCTTCGTATCAATAATTTAAGAGAGTTGCAGATACTTCTCCTCTGCAGGCAACTCGCCCAATTGTTGAATTTAACTTTCAGTAACTTGCCACAGCGGCAGAGACCCTCAGATATGCACTGGAAACTGGGGAGAGGGCAGTAGGCCAGAGGTCAGATGCAGCCGGTAGCGGTAATCAGGAACACTGTGGAGCTGGAAATAGCAGCAATCCTGAATCCGCTGGCTCCACATGAATTTCTAATGAATATACTTAACCTTTCTGGTGGTGCTCACTGTTCTTTTAGGTGGCATTTTTTTGAAGTAACAAGACATCAATTAGTGGAGAACGTGTTCAGTATGGGATGAATTAGAAGATCATTACACTATTTACATAGATTTATTTGTGCATCACTTTATGGTCCATTATCTTGAGGTTGAATATTCCTCATCATCCTTAATCCTTCGCACACAGTCTCAGGAAGGATTGTCTGGAAAGAGGAGTTTGGAAATGTTGTGAAGTAGCAATATGGGTCTGGATTTTCTTTAGTGAAGCGGGGAGCAGGAATTGGAAAATTACCCAACTTGGTGCACTTGCCTCAGAGAAAGTGTCCACACAGGTGGGATTTTTCATTCCCCAGCAGAGTTTGCTGGAGCCAGGCCTGCCAGCCCCTGGAAAGAGTTCAGAAGCAGCCACAAGGGCCAATTAAAAGACCTACCTCTGTGCTCTGGGACTTGTGCCAGCTGCAGGAATAGCAATAAAACAAATTGCAGCCCTCACCTCTCATGCCCTATTCGTGCCAACTCCTGCCACTTCATATCTCCCACCCACCCTCACTGGCACTAGCATAGATATGAGTGGTAGCAACAGATTCACAGGGCAGTATTTTCCACACTCCTGCTGGATGTTTCGTGGCAGCAGAGGCAGCCCACCATTAGCCAGCAGCGGGATCTTCCGGTCCTGCCACTGTCAATGGAGTGTCCCATTGTATGCAACCCCCTCCCTCACTGCCGGGGAACCGCTGGTGGGTGGGGTCGCTGTCAGTGGGACCAGTAGATCCTGTTGGTGGAAACAGCTGGAAAATTCCGGCCAAAAACTTGCGTGGAATTCAACTCCCTCCCACAAGATGAGTTTGCATTAGGGAGACATTTAATCAGGTGGGAGAATAACATATGAGGACCTTGCCACCATATTGTCTCTGCTTTGATGTAGTGCATGGCAAGACGGCTTGTCATTAGCCTTCCCATTTTACTGCCAAAGGCAACTAATGCCCACAAAAGTGCCTCATCTCCCTACAGCTGGTCTTTAATTAGTGGATAGGAAACTTGTCATGTAGAAAATCTGAAAAGCAAACCCTATCAGTGTTGCTTGAAAGCATCCAGATGGATCACTTGTTTCAAGATAGCAGGGCCTGATCAAGGGACCCGGTATTGTGAAGGAAGACAGATCTGCACTCTACCCTTCCGACTGGCCCTCTTCCTCACTCTATCATTACTCAACTGTGGTCTGGGAATCTCACTGATCCTGGGTCTCAGGTGGATGCATTGTAGGCAGCTGCCTTCCCTCCACTGGTGGTGCTGCACAGCAATGCACAGCTGCTGGCCTCAGATTTGTGGCAGCTCTTGGGGAGGGAGGAACTGAGATTTCCACCCCCGGCGTCCTTGATTCTGTGGAAAGTCTACTGTTACCCAGTCATGTGTCTAATTGGCACTTCATTCGGAGGGAGTAAAAAGGGAGTAACATGGGAACTCTAGCTAATTCTACAGCTGGTGGGCAAGGCTCCTGTCACCTTCATTAAATGCCACTTGCCGGAGGAGGGATATGATGACAGAAGTTATAAAGGGGAGGGCAATGTCAGAGGCAACAGAACTTTTTACAATGTCAGCTGTTAGGGAGTTTGGGAAGAGACACTGGGTGTCAACAAGGGTCAAGACTGCAGGAGACAATTTGCATTCAATAGATGATCTCGGTGTCCATAAAGGCAGACTCTAAGAGAGATAGAAGTGTAGGGAGCGATTCCCCCCCAAAAATTCTAAGTGTCAAATTTGTGTAAAAACTGGAGTAAATCCCAACGTTTTTTTTCAGCAGGAGTTTCAAAATGAATCTCCCACACTCTGTGCACTGCAGAGTGCCTCTGTGTAAAAAACAGCTGGTGAGGCCTATTCCAGCTGGGGAGGCCGGTAGCATAGCACTGAGTGGGCCACTGCGCATGTGCCAATCTGTCAGTGCTGAAATTGGCACATGCACAGTACCCCACACGGCCGGCCTCCTGCTCACTGACCCCTAAAACATTTCCAGACCAGCCTCGCTCCCCCCAGCCCGCTTCAATTTTCCCACCCATACTGTCCCAACCTCCCAAACTACATGCCTCACCACCGCAGCCCTGACACCACACAAGACCCCCCTCGCCCCTCACAGCAGGCTGATGACCCCGGACCTCAACGGCCAGCCTTGATCGCTGGCTTCCCTCTATCTGTCACTCAGCCTAAGTGCAGAGTGGCAGCGGGACCACCCACCCACAATGATCGCCCCTCCAGGGGTCCCACTCCCTTGGCACTGCCTGTTGCCCAGTGGGCAGTGCCAATGTGCCCTCTGGGCATTGGCACTTTGCCCATTTGGCACTGTCAGGGGGCACAGGCTTGTGACTTTTAAATTTTGACTTTGCTATCACTTTGACAGTGAGAGCCTATTTCCTCGGATGGTGATGTCTAAAACGAGGGGACATAGCTTTAAATTGAGGGGTGGTAATTATAGGACGGACGTCAGAGATAGGTTCTTTACTCAGAGGGTGGTAAGGGCGTGGAAGGCCCTGCCTGCAGCAGTAGTGAACTCGCCAACTTTAAGGGCATTCAAATGGTCATTGGATAGGCATATGGATAACATTGGAATAGTTTAGGTTAGAGGGTCATTAGATTGGTTCCACTGGTCGGTGCAACATCGAGGGCCAAAGGCCCTGTGCTGTGCTGTAATGTTCTATGTTCTAACACCCGGCCAGGCCCCCTTCACCGCAATAGGATCGGCTGTCAGCTCCTGGCAAGTGGGGAGTTATACTAAACCCTGCTGAAATACTCCTGGCGGGGGTGTGGAAAGAGGATAGTGGGCCTACAGACGTCAGTGGCAGGCCCACTGATGACAGATAAGTAGTAACATAAATTATTCACCTCCGCACCGATTTCCAGTGTGGAGCTGTTAGCGCTGGACCGGAGAATCATGAGGTCGTGGCACCCAGCAGGGAACACATGATATGGCCTCGACTCGAGCCTCCCAGCCCGTTGCACTACAAAAGCAGTGCAGCATGCTGGAAGAATCACCCCCGTAGTCTCGTGGATGGGTTGGGGAAAAGAGTTTAGAAGAGAGTTGGTTGAAGGGCTTAACAATGAAAAATAAGCAATATATCCAATTAAACCAATAGATTTTATCTTGGTGACAAAGAAGTCCATAAACTTATCACACTTGTTGGAGGTGTAGGTAGAGGGACCAAGATGAAACATGATGGATTGGCAGTGAAGAAGAGGGGATGGAGCAAAAGAAAAAAATAGAAAGTCTCGCATTTATATAACAAATTTCATGACCTCAAAATGTCCAGATTGCTTTCTGAAAACACTTCTGAAGTGTAGTCACTATTGTAACCTCAGTTATCTTTCAGGATGATGTTAGGATCGTGGGATGTACAGTACAGCTTGATGTGATCAAGCTGGAATAGGCAGTGGATGCTCAGATATGCGTACGTTTGCATTTCTTGGATATAAGAGGACAAAGGTGTGGGTGGCATCCGGGAATCAATTGGGATTGAGACGGTTTTGTTTTATTGGGAAGAGATGAATGGTTAAGAAAATCAACAGCGACAAACGTATCAGAATAGAACAGCATAGAAGGACAGCTAACAAGTCTGTGTTAGCTCTTTCAAAGAGCAATCCAGTTAATCCCACTTTTCCTCTCTTTCCTGTTATCCCTGCAATTTTTTTCTCTTTCTAGTATATATCAAATTCCCTTATAAATGCAATCATTGAATCTATGTCAACCCTGTACCGTAACAGGTTTTGCAATCAAAATCCTAATCACTCGTTGAACAAAATTTAAAATCAATTGTTGATTTTAAAATTATAGGCTAAAAGGAAAAAGAGCAGCATTGGTATAACACTGGGTAAAGGTTAGAAGAGAGAGAGAATTATGATGAACTGCATTTCTTTTAGACTGGAGAGAGATATATATTAATTTTCCCCAGGGCTCACTTCTAGGACTGCTGTTGTTTTTGATATAAATGACTGGAATTTGAGGTACTGGGCATCATTTTGAAATTTACAGATGACACAAAATGTGGAAGAGTAGTAAACAGTGAGGAAGATAATGTTGAACTTCAATGAGACATTGACAGACTGGTGGAATGGTGGACATTTGACAGATGAAACTGAATACAGGAAACATGAAGTGATACATTTTAACAGGAGAAATGAAAATAGAGAGTACAAGCTTAAATGGCATAACTTCAAAGGAACTGCAAGAACAAAAAGACCTGGCTGGGGATGTTTACACAAAATAATTGAAAGTGGAAGGACACGTTAATAAAGCAATTAATAAAGCATATGCAATCTTGGGTCATGTAAATAAAGCATATAACACAAAGGCCAGGGGGTTATGGTGAATCTGTATAAAATATAAATTTGTAAATACAAAGTCAAAGGCTAGACAGCACAGAGTTCAGGATTGCAACTGCAAGTGGGCTTAGATTTGATTTCCAACCCTCCACCCTCCCCAAGGGCAGATATAAGAAGTATAATTAGGAGGAATGGGACTATGAATGGTAGGAGATACAAGAAAGTGATTGCAGGTGGCCTTGTTAGTGAACAAGACCTTGGGCCACGAGAGTAGCGGGAACACAGTTGATGGCCAGCTGACTAAAGGAAGGATGCTTCACCAGTGAAGTACATTCATTATTCATGGTACTGTATCCTGTAATGGTAGCATAGCAGGCATGACATTACAACTGCTCTGTGATTTAATATAAGCAACTTATGTTCATGTCATTGGCTTTCCTAAGTGGTTCAATGGGTAACCGTATTGCTTTGTATGATTTTGAAGTACAAAAGTACAGATTTGATTGCTGCATTCTGCTAATTTCCTCAGGCTGACCTGGGACTGTGCGAATGACACTTTAGTTTACTTCAGTGGTCATAAATTAATGGGAAAATATCAACCACAGTTCCGGCTCTGTGATTCACTTTGGGAAATTTTCATCCATAAAAATGATACCATATTCAGTTGTGTTAACTTTCCTAATGAAGCATCCTGCTATGACTCACTGTTTAGGCTTGTACTGAATGACGAGGCTCTTGGGTAAAATGACCCAATTATGTTGATGGAATAACAGCTCAGTATGTGTCATTGCCTTCAGAAGAAGACAAGGGAAAGCCAGGAGTATGAAAAGCTCTTTACGTAGTGAGCAGTCCAAACATGAAAGGGTAGGCCCAAGGCCCACCAGATATTGGGCCCTGTCTGCATCAGACTGGCACACTGCAGAAGCCTGCTGGTGCTTGCTATGTTTGAGTAAACCAATTTGGCAAAGAATGAAATAAATAGGCGCCTGCTCCCCGATTTGGATACTCAGTCTAACACCTGCTTCAGTCATGGGCTCTGGGTCTCTTTACAATGCCCAGGTCATGATATCAGGAGACTTATTCCCACCATGGAATGAATGTGCACATGCTCCTTGACATATTGGATACAAGGCACTTGTACTATAAAATATAACATGCAAAATGAACATGGCATTCTCAAATTTCTAGGCCATTATTTCCATAGAGAGCTTAGTCATATTCATGTTGTTGCTAATAGCCTTGGTTAGAATCTGTGCACTAGAATATTACAGATCTCTTTTTCCTTCTTTTGGAGCAATTCCCATCCAGTTTTGCTGAATCTTACTGACACCACTGTAACGTGAATAATCCTTTATAATGAATCTCCTTTGTATATTATCAAGTTAATTTATTTGTGCTGCCCTCCACAGATCCCCGACTGTGTTAGCGCAAGCTAAATGAGCTCTAACTATTGTGCAATATGCTAATTGCTTCACTTCAATTGTTGCCTGGTAAATGTTTCTTGGTATAAATCCCAAAGATCTATTAACTTTACAGCTAATGCCACCAATACATTTCTATGCCAACCACTGTGATGCTTCAACACCTAAATCTGGGTGGTGTACAATGGCTGTCATAATACCATGCTATTAAATATTCATGGGGAAATGCTTCTGGTTCCTTTTGTACATTGAATTCTTTCCAAGATTCATCATCTCATGCCAAATAGAATATGCATTATCCTTCTTTAATGAAAATTATCCAGCAGGTTCTACTGAATAAAAAGCTTTTCCATCATTTAAATCCCAAATTCAAAGGGAAACAATCTATTAATTTCCCTCCTTATAATCTTAAATATCATTGGGGGGGGGGGGTGTCCATGCACTTCCTGGTGTACCACAACTTTGCTGAGCTCCTTTAGTGCAAGAGGGACAATTTTGATTGAGGTGGCCATGTTATTCCCCCATCTGCAAACCTTATTCCAACTGCTGTCGAGGGGCCTTCTGGGATTACTTGGGAATTCGGTCATATATGTCGCTATTAGGTCTCCTAGTACCTCCAGGTGCTGTTCTGGACTGCAATGGGCCACATCAAGAAAGAGCTGAATGGTGTTGTTTGATCCAAGGCTGGGCCAGCCAACGTTCTAATTATGAGCACCTGCTGTATTTGGCTATTCTGCTTGAGCATACAGAGATTTCTTCATTGTTCTGCTAGCGGCCCCCGTCTCAATATATTAATAACCCTTCTGTGGTATTTGAGAAAGGGTCATATCAGGACACAGAATCAGAATTTCAATGCTGCTTCACTTTGAGTTGCAAAATGGCACTGGCAGGATTTCTGTGCTTGAGATTTTTATTGTCTCCCTGAGCATTTAGATAAATAACTGCCTTCTGCAAATATGTGACTACATTACATCACCGTCTGATTAATCACCTGCTCAGTATACTTTAATAAACGTTCTTGATATCTTCAACTAAAAACAAGATCTGGCGTGATGTTCTACTAATCTTGAACATTAAAGTGATATCTTGTGGGGATATAACTGAGATCAGTGTCAAAGTAGCAGTTACCAAGCAGGAATCATAGTGCATCTTTCCAGGTGTATTACTGAAAGCTTACCTTGATTAAAAAAAGCAAAGATAGACACTTCCAAAGACATAGGGACTTTCAGATACACCCATATGACTGATATGAATACAAGGATTAAAATCACTCAGGGTAAGAACATTTATATAAGACCTAAAGTTACATTAACAACATAGAACAAAGATAATTTGCATAGTTCTGCTCAGGATACCATTGATATGATAGGACTTTGTATTGGAGGTGATGTTTTGGATGAGTTGTAATTCATGAACAGCAGAAAGTATTGAATAGGAATCATAAGTGAGCAAGTATCATTCTTCATAACAACTAGTTAGGAATAGCTAATTAGGTTATATAAACCCCTTTTAAAAAAAAATCTTAATCAAATATAAAAGGAGCATAAATGATTAATCTTTAAGTCTAAATATAAAAATTATCCTCTATTTTAGATGACCCCAATGAGAATTAAAAAATGAAAAAAGTTATAGAAACCATAGAAGATTTAGATTACAGAGAAGGCCTTTCAGCCCATTGTGAGTATGTCAGTGAATGAAGAGCTATTCAGCTTAGTTCCTCCATCTTTCACCAGGTCCAGAGTCCTTGTCTCTCACAAATGGTAACAGATTTTGTTTCCACCACCCTTTCAAGCCATGGGTTTCACACGTTTGTCACTCACTGGGTGAGAACATGTTTCCTCCCCTCCCCCACAATTCTTTTACTGGTTATTTTAAATCTATCCTCCCTGGTTTTCAATTCCTCTGCTAAGGGGTGGCCCACCATCGACTGTGATTTACATTCCTCACCCATGCCACTATCGGGGTCCAATTAAGGGTGGGGAAGGGGGGAGGGGGTGGAACCAGAAATTCAGGCCACCAGGAAGGACAGGAGAATTGGCCTGCTGTGTTTGGCTTTTTGCAACTCCCAATATTCATTATCTCAGATTGAATTCCATTTTTCCCTGTTCTGCCCAAAAACCAGACCCATATCTTCCTACAGTCATATATCTATATACCTATACCTTGCTGAGCTTTCAGCCTCACTGGCAACCACACAGCCAATGTTGGTATCAAAACATCTATATCGAGCCCCCTACATTTGAATCTAAATCGTAAATATAAACTACAAAAAGCAAGGGAGCAAGTGCTGAGCCCTGCAAAACTCCACTGACAACAGCCTCCCAGTTGTAAAATACATGTCAATCATTACCCTTTGCTTCTTGCCAGTGCGCCACTCTCCCTGGAACCCCTTGGACAGAAACTTATATCTGAACAGGGATTAGTCACGGTGAATTTGCTAGTTCTGTAACATTTCAATTCAGTTTGACTATAGATCTTTCCTCATCTGACAGATCATAATCTTCCCTTTGAAACCCACATCTTTAAAGTAATTTTAAAACATCATAATGTATTATCCATCCTAATATATCAGGATGCATGTATATTTGTTTTCAGCACTAAAAATATTACATATTAAAATTTTTATAAGCAAAAGTTCTCTACTAGCAGAATACTGATAATGTTACAAACCTGTTCTGTAGCCTGTGTTGTTTAGGTACACTGCAAATGTGCGTGTTTCGTGCGTCGCTTGCCAGGAAGGTGAGGAGCAGTTCTCATTGTTTGTGTAAGTATTGTGGTTATGGACGTATTTTCCTGTCAGCATGGAGGACCGGGAAGGACAGCACATTGGAGTTGTTACAAAGGCATTGGTGAAGTGAGCGCCACCTTGCTCCATAAGCCTTCTGGTTTTATTCATCACCTGCAGAGAACCTAAAAAAATGTAATAGTCAGTAAGAATAATGAAAAAATCCACTGCTTACAAATTAGTTTATAGCAATCTTCAGGTGATTACGGTATCTATTTGATTCTGATGAATATAAATCTTGAAACTAATTGAGAGATGCGTGTTCACATAGCAGTTTTTACAACCTCCCAAATGGATTCCCAAAGGACATTAGAAATGTAATCACCATTTATAAGTAGGAAATGCAACAGCCAATTAAGACAGAGCCAAAACAGCAATGAGATAATGTCTAGATAACATGCAGAAAATTCAGTTACTTCGGAAGAAATTGTCCGATTTTGAGACAAAGTGCCATGGCGGGGGCAGGGACATGGGTACTTTCCGCTGTCACTGGGAAAACATGTCAAATCTTCCAGGCCAACCTCATTAATTTTGCAAACTGGTATTTTACGTGGTCTTTAATGGCAGGACAGGCCTGGATGGCACGTAACCTGCTGTCAATTCCAGCTGCCATATTTAAGAGGGAACTGTCATCTCCACCGTCAGCAACATTTGCTGTCAGGAAGAGTAGACAAGGGTCAAGCTCCCAAGTTTAGTGCCACCTTGTTATGCGTTGTCCTAGACCATGTGGGGAGGCAGGAGTTTAAATTTATTTATTAGTATTACAAGTAGCCTTATATTAACATTGCAATGAAGGTACTGTGAAAATTCTCTAGCCGCCACACTCCGGTGCCTGTTCGGGAACATTGAGGGAGAATCTAGCATGACTAATGCACTTAACCAGCACATCTTTCAGACTGTAGGAGGAAACTGGAACACCCAGCAGAAACACACGCACACACGGGGAGAACGTGCAGACTTTGCACAGACAGTGACCCAAACCAGGAATTGAACTTGGGTCCTTGGCGCTGTGAGGCAGCAGTTCCACTGTGCTGCTATCCTATTCCTGGCAGATGGGAGGAAGGAGCCCAGCAGGGAAACAAACCCGGCATGGGTGCAGATGGCCAATGCTGTTAACATCCATGGCATGCAGAGAAGATCAGCAACGCAGTACCAAAACAGGATGAACAACCTCATTCACTCTGCCATGGTATGTCCCATCCACGATTGCACAATCCACACAGACTCCAAATGTCAGGGCCTGGGGACCAGTGGCAAATGCATCCTCTGCCCCAGAGCCCCAATCTAGCCCATTCACACTGCAGTGGACTGGTCACAGTGCCTTTTTCACCCTTCAGCAAACATAGGACACTGCACGGAGCAGGGTAGTTGGGGAGTGGGGTACCTGGCATTGGCACTGAGGGTAAGAGCAGACTCCACATCACATATACGTATGAACCTTCCCCTCGCATGTGGTTATTCTCTGCGTTCTGGAGGAAGCTGCTCCACAACCTCGGCCCTATTCGCTCCAGTGATAACCTGCCACACAGAAGTGGACTATCTTACAAAGCGGGGAATAAGGAATGATCTGAAATGCAGATCAACCTATGAAACATGCAACCCCTCTCCAGCATTCTTTTCTTTGACCAGGAGAAGTTCTGGTATAGGGAATGGGAGAAGACTGGGGGTGGGTGTCCACTATGCCCAAATCCCTCACTGAGGATGAGGAAAGGGCGTCACAGTTCGAAGGCATCGAATGGGACAGAGCCAACGGCAATGTGGAGCTTGGCCTTCACCATCCACCGGATAAAAATGCTTCAATTGAATTGGGATCTGGGTGGAATGTGCCTCTGCCTCCGTCTTGGAGACAGTCGATGCTGCCACTCGCACTGTCTCTTCTCACTTGCAGATGCATCCAGGAAGCAACCGGGGCCAGACAAAGCAGAGGGGGTGGATCTCTTCCCCTTTCCCAACCTCAGCACAGCCTAACAGTCAAGGAGATAGCAGAAGAAAAGAGCTACTGTTAGAGACATCATAGCACTCACTTGCACCCTCCACCAGCTAAGGCACATACCGCAACGGGTATTAGTGATAAGTCAGATCAGGCTGCACAATCTGGTGGTTACCGCATGGACTTGTGTCCACAACAAGAGGGGACAAATGCAGCCAAGCTCCCTGGCTCTTGGAGACACCTGCAGAAGGGTCATCTGTGAGGCCCCAGTCAGATGATGAACTCCGGAATCAGAGTTTAAACAGAGGCAGACCTGTCGAATGCTATTAAAACAAGGGAATACGTGAGTCGGAGGAGCCCACCTGCCAGCTCTTTAAAGTGGTCCACAGTTGATTCTCCATGGGGAGGGTGGTGGGCACCATAGAGACCCTCATCCAACAGAATGTGGAGTCATGGGCAGCCCTGCACTCCAATGTCATGGGTGAATTCATGCACTGGCAATGAGGTGGAAACAGGCCACATGGACATCCCTCTAGGTGCCCTTTCCCCTCAGGCCAGGACCCTTATGCACCTAAAGAGAGGAACAACAGCTAGATATCCCTGGGTCATCCACTCAGGACTTTGAGGTTGTCACTCCCTTCAGTCTCTAAGCCCTTGCTGACATGCGCGTGTACGCGCACAAATGCACTTCATCCATCGCACTCACTGACTGTCCCAAGCTTTCTCAGTGCTACCTGCATGGCTTCCTTTTCAGTTGACCAGTGTCTCCGCCCACTTCTGACATACAACACATGCATCCTCCTGCGGTCCATCCTCTCCCTCTACTCTAGCATTGTCCCTCCCTCTAAATTCTCCAACCACTCCTCCACCTACAGCACCCGCTTCTATCCCTCCACTCCTGCATCTCCCTCACCCTGTCCTCACCCTCCACTCTGATATTGTCCCTAAATCCAACCTCCACCTTCGATCCCACATCCTGTAATCCTGAATCCTCCGTAAGCCTGTCCATTCCTCCTCCACTTTCAGCACTCTCAAATCCTTCCCTCACTCCTTCCTCAATACCTACTCCTCCAGTGCACCACACTCCCTCCCTCACTCCATCATCCATCCTCAGTGTAACTCAACCTTTGGTCTGGCATCATCCCTTACCCCCTCGTCTCCTCCGTCTTTGCCGTTCCTTACACCCTCCCTAACATCTACCTCTTTTGCTACACCTTCCCCCAGTGTCCTATTTCTCTCTGCCACCACACCTAGACACCCTAAGGCCAGTCCCACCCCTCCCCAACCCTTTCTCTTCTCCACACCTCCTCCCCTATGAAACCCACTTCCACCCTGATCTCCTCATTCCTCTAGACTCCCACCCTCAGTCCCTTCTCCCCAAAGGTACCTTGTCGCACAGCACCTTCCTTCTCCCCCACATCTCTCCCTCCACCTGGATACCTTTGGACCTTCGTACTCCCTCCCCATCTCCCAGCCTCCCCCCACAAGCCTCAACCCCCCCACCAATGTCTTCACCTGCCCCGAAGTGTTCGACCCCTCCCTCCCAGCTTCACCTTCCCAATATCTTCATTCCCAATCCCCAACTATGAGACTTTCCGACCCTCACTCACCCCCGTCTTAGAGGGATATCTATCTGCAATTGGTGAGGAGACTGACTTTCCGGAACATGTAGGATAATTCAGCAAAGACCATGGAAGATGTTGGGAGCTCGGAGGTCGCTGTATGGGGATCCCCCACCCCCCAAAAGCTGCATCGTGTGGGCGTGGCGGAGAGAAGATGCCGATTGGGCCTTCATCTGCATCTCATTAACAGGATGCAAATGAGGTTCCTGCCAGCCTCTGGTGGGTTTTTTGACTTACCACAATGGGAAAATTCATGCCAGTGTGAAACCAATTTCTAGGCCTCCTGCCATATTTGCCCCCATACCTGCCATAGAACCCACCAGTGGAACTTTGATGCTATGTTTGGAGTTAAAATTACGACCTGGGAATGAGCTGCATTAGATGCTACTTTGGGTAGGTCATTAGTGCAGGCACTTGGTGTGTGTGTCAGAAACATGTCAAGTTGGCAAATTCTTACATCAATCCATGTATAGTGCTGATTTGAATTTAGTAGTGCCACTTTCAACCTCAATGTGTAGCTAATATCCTGGCTCAACCTCCCACAGCTGATTACACATTCAGTACCATCATCAGTGCTACTTAACAGAATCTTCAATTGCTTTCAGATTAGTTGTTGATTTTTTTTACAGCACTGAGTTCAAATGGGGAAGTGCTTGTGCATTTGGACTGCTACTTAAAGTTGATGTGCAGGCTTCATAGAATCCCTACAGTTCTGAAGGAGGCCATTCAGCCACTGAAGCAACAATCAAACTCAGGCCCTATCCCCGTAGCCAGTACATTTACCCTCCTAGAACCCTAATACTAAGGGGCAAATTTTTGATTTGATTCATTATTGTTGCAAATATTAGCATACAGTGAAAAGTATTGTTTCTTGCACACTAAACAGATAAAACATACCGTACATAGAGAAGGAAACAAGAGAGTGCAGAATGTCGTATTACAGTCATAGCTCGGGTACAGAGAAAGATCAATTTAATGCAAGATAGGTGTACATTCAAAGATCTGACGGCAGCAGGGAAGAAGTTGTTTTTGAGTTGGTTGGTATGTGTCCTCAGACTTTTGTATCTTTTTCCTGATGGGGGAAGGTGTAAGAGAGTATGTCCGGGTGCGTGGGGGTTCCTTAATTATGTTAGTTGCTTTGCCGAGGCAGCGAGAAATTTACACAATGTCAATGGATGGGAAGCTGGTTTGAGTGACGGGTTGGGCTTCATTCATAACCTTCTGCAGTTTCTTGTGGTCTTGGACAGAGCAGGAGCCAGATCAAGCTGCGATACAATCAGAAAAAATGCTTTCTATGGTGTATCTGTAAAATTGATGGGAGTTGTAGTGGAGATGCCAAATTTCCATAATCTTCTGAGAAGGTAGAGGTGTTGGTGGGCTTTCTTAACTATAGCATCAGTTTGGAGGGATCAGGACAAGTTGTTGGTGAACTGGGCATTTAAAAATTTCAAGCTCTCAACAATTTCTATCTCTTCCCCATTGATGTAGACAGGAGCATGTCCCTCACTACACTTCCTGAAGTTGATTACTATCGTCTTCGTTTTGTTGACATTGAGGAAGAGAATATTTCATCGCATTAGTTCACCAGATTCTCTCTCTCTTGTAGTCTGTCTGTGATCTGACCCACTATGGTGGTGACATCAGCAAACTTGAAAATCAAGTTGGAGCCACACAGTCAAAGGTATATTAGGAGTATAGTAAGGGAGTGTGGATACAAGCTTGTGGGGCACCAATGTGGAGGAGATTGTGGAGGAGATGTTGTTGTCTAGCCTTACTGATTACAAGCTGTGCGTTTGGAAGTTCGGGATACAGTTGCAGAGGAAGGAGTCAAGGTCCAGGCCACGGAGTTTGGAGATGAGTTTCAGAGGAATAATGGTGTTGAAGGCTGGGCTGTAGTCTATAAATAAGAGTCTGACATAGGTGTCTTTGTTATCTAGGTGTTCCTGTAGCATATGCTGTGGATCTGCTGCAGTGGTTAGTGAACTGTAGTGGATCCAGGCAATCCAGGAGACTGGGATTGATTTGTGCCATGTCTAACTTATTGAGTTAGCATTGCTAATCAATCTAACCTGCACATCTCTGGAATGTGGGAAGAAACTGGAGCACCCAGAAGAAATCCACACAGGCATGGGGAGAATGTGCGAACTCCACACAGATATTGACACAAGGCTGGAATTGAACCCGGGTCCCTGGCGCTGTGAGGCAGCAGTACTAACTGTGCCACCGTGCCATTCGTTAGGTGAGGGGTTGGTTAGTTAGGTTAGGTAGATTGGCCATGCTAAGTTTCCCCATAGTGTCTCAGGATGTGTAGGTCAGAGGAATTAGCGGGCTAAGTACGTGAGGTTACGGGGATAGGGCGGGGGAGGTGGGACTGAATAAGGTGCTCTGTTGGACAGTAGGCGCAGACTCAATAGGCCGAATAGCCTTCTGTACTGTAGGGATTCAATGGTTCTATGTCTGCAGGGATTGGGTGGTTTGTAACAAAGGCCTGTGATTCTCACATTAAGGACACTGGACAGACCATTTGCTCCCAATCACAGGCGCTGTGGTTTCTATCCTCCTTGTCTTGCTGTATAACAGGGAGAATGAGCTGAGGAAACACAGATAAAGATTCAGTGCTTGACGAGGGCATTGGGCTCCCAGCAGGATGACACATTAACTCTTGTTTTCAGGAAAGCCCTTTCACATCCTCAGTGTGTGAGATATGTGTTTCACTGTAGACGTACAGCCTCAGAAGCATAATACACTACAGATACTGGAAATCCCAAATAAAACAGCAAATGATGGAAACACTCAGAAGGTTAGGCAGCATCTGCAGGGAGAGAAAAAGAGGCTGCAATTTTCCAGCCCCCTCCCTGCGTGAGTTTTCCTGGCACAGGCAGCTCGCCACTGGCGGGATTTTCCGGTCCCACCGAAGACAATGGCAATTTGCATGGCTCTTTTACTCCAACGCTGGGGAACCCACAGCAGGGGAGTGGAAGATCCCACAGGCAGGAAGGGCTGGAAAATCCTACCCACAGTTAACATTTCACTGTCATTTCTCTTCAGTCTTCCATCAGAGCCGGGAAAAGAAAAGAAGGGAGGATGAGGAAGCAAGAGGGACACAGTTGCAGCATGTACAGCTTGTAAATCAGAAGGCACTTTGGCATGTGAGAGACAAGACTAAGCATCAGCAACTTCAACGCTTCCACACATACAAGGCTGTTGAAAGTTATCTGGCACTACATTCAGGTCCTTGGGATGACACTATTGGCATCAAGTACAATGCCTGGTTGTCTCCTCACATTGCCTTTGCAACGTCTGTCTGAAGGACTTCGTAGTTCCCTGTGGACAGACGATGGCCAGAATTTTATCGCTCTGCCCGCCACAGGAATTGGAGCAGGCGAGGAGCAGACAATGGGAAGGTTCGTTGACCTCGGGTAAGCTTTTACGGTTTTGGGGCAACTGAGGCCGTAAAGTTCCGCCTGATCGTGCTCCTTTTTTTCACTTCCTACACCAGCTGTTGTTTTGGAGAGACTTGATGCATGTTCTCTGTCACATTGTTCCCCCTTTTCAATGTTCTTCTTCCCTAGATAGTAGCAGCTCCTACTCCAGTCAATCTGTATCTCTGCTTTACAAAGTTCAGGCTGGCTTTAAGTAGTATAGGTTATCTTTAAGTGGTCTTAGCCTCTCACAATTTTGTACCCCCACCTCCACTCAGCTGTCCAGTCACTTCAGTGTGATTGCACATTATGGCCATAGTAATCAGAAGCAGCACAAAGTTTGTGTCCTGCCTGCATCGGAATGAACTGCTGCAGTTTAATCAAGCATCACAGTTCTTGTGCTCATTCGCAGGCCTTATCGGATTTCACAGTAAATCTGTTTTACTGAATGGATGGACAGCAGGGAGAATTCTGATGCACATTTTGTCTATGTAGCTGATGCCAGTAAACTCTCCTGACCCAAAATCATCCTGTGAAGTAACTACAAATATTATGCTTCATTTAATATAAAACAGTCTCTGTAAAACATTTTTTAAAAACTTGGTACAAGTTTGTGTTTTGCATGTTGTTGTTCTCCAATTGGGAAAGATCTCCTCCAATTACTTTTACAATTGTGCCAGAAATAGCAAACATAGGAAATCATTCGTTCGATATGCAGTTCCACTAACACAAAGTAACCCCTTTGAATTTAGATTCATTGTAAAACATGAGCTTGCAACCTTGGCTCGTTCGTTGTGTGTGGCATTTCTTTATGAATAACACACAGTCACTCTGGGAATCTTTACTTTAACATAATAAGAAAGAATGATGTGAAAAGTAAACCTAGTCCTTTCAGAGTCACCCATGGTTCTGTGTAAATTTGAAAGACATTCAGATTTCAGCAGCAACTTCAGACTGTTTTACCATCTGCATAGGCAGACAGTCCAAACTAATCGCAAAGGCAATTTATTCATTTTTTTCCCAGGCTACTCAAACCTTTTGCAGGCTTTTATTTGTGACTATAGGCCCATTTACACTGAGAAGAGTCTACCAGCATGAAAGCTCTATTAACACTCTACAGAAAATGCTTCCATGTATAAGTGTCTTTTGAATTGCTAATGCTGGTATAAACACATATAAGAAGCACGTTTGCTTGCAGCAGTCAGACGTAGCTTTGAGGCATTGCAAAGAATTCCTTGCCTGCCTCAGAAATCCAAACTTGAAATATAATGGCTCAAAATGGCGCACCTTTACCTCCAAACTGATGTCCAATATGCCAGTGTTGGACTGGGGTAGGCACAGTAATAAGTTTCACAACACCAGCTTGAAGGCCAATATGTTTATTTGGAATCATGAGCTTTTGGAGCACTGCCACATACCTGATGAAGGAGCAACGCTCCAAAAGCTCGTGATTCCAAATAAACCTGTTGGACTTCAAGCTGGTGTTGTGAGACTTCTTACAATGTCCAATATAGCTGCCAATGATAACACTTGCACAGGATAATCCCAGGACAAGATATTTCGACAATTCAATGCAGATAAACTGAGATAAATAGTACAAATAGGACAGGAGCTAAACTGCATCTGCAGTTATGATCTGCTATACATTGCATGAAAACAAATTTGAGGAAAAAAATCTGATTTGCATCTAGCTTGCAACTGTAATCATTGTGTATTCAGTCCCTTTGGAATAAATAAGGCATTTCTTGATGGAACTCTGCTGCATGTATGCTGATGAACTCCAAAGCGTAAAGCTGGAAACTTGAGATCAATTAAATAGTGGTAATGAAAAACATGATTATGAATATTAAACAAACAGAGAGAAAACATAGGAAGCAGGAGTTGGAGTAGGGGCCGTTAGGCCCTTCGAACTTGTTCTGCCATGATTATGGCTGATACTGTCTCTCAGCACCATATTCCCGCACTCTCCTCATATGCTAAAGGTCCTCATGGAAAGAACACAGTGCCTGCAACACAGTTAGCAGAAATGACAGATATGCAGGTGAGGTTGACTGGCCATGCTAAATTGCCCTTTAGTGTCAGAGGGATTAGCAGTGTAAATACATAAGGTTATAAGGATAGGGCCTGGGTGGGACTGTTGTTGGTGCAGACTCAATGGGCCAGATGGCCTTCTTATGCATTCAATAATTCTATGATTCACTTGCAATTCATATTGTATATGATTTGGAAGGAAGTATTTGGTACAATGTTGGGAAATTTGCTGTTAATGACAGACAGATCAGAAGTTTTCAGATTTCGAGCCGATTTAGGCTAAAAAAAACAATGTTAAGAAGTGCATTTAATGTGGATTAAATGCAAGATTATGTAATAACCCATTCCTGCTTTGTATTAATGGTGAGGTCATTTTAGAAAACACTGCATAGTTTTGGTTACCAACTGATGTATTGGAGAAGGTTCAGAAGGCAGAGAGGCAAATAACTATTCTACAGCTTACGGTTTCAAGTTATAAAGAAACATTCACAGAACTTTACTTTGAACATCTGTTCACAGGTAAATGTGTGTGTAGACTACGTCTAATCTAAATAGAACAAATCATAGGAGTTTCCATCAGGTTTGAGCTGGCACTGCCAATAACAGTTGTAGTTTTAACTTTGATGCTGCAGGGGAGGATAGGTTTAGAGGCGAGACTAAGGCTCTGCTATTGGCTCAATTAATAAAGGCAGTGTGTAATGGAGCTACTCTACATGAAGATTCCAGTTTCTTGTCTATGCTAGCATAACTGAATCATAAGAGGAACACTATAATTGGTCCCATGCCTTGGACTAGGAAGGGAAAAGTCATTTATAGTTCCCCAATTAGGTGACTTATATATTTTTGTTTATTGATGGGATGCAGGTATCACTGGCAATTCCTGCATTTAGTGGCCACTCATAATTTCCTTTGAGAAGTTAGACCACTTTGTGAACCACTGTAGCAGGGTCTATGGTATAGGGGTTCACACTGTGCTATTTGAGAGAGAGTTCGAAGATTTTGGCTGACCATTGATAGACGAATGGCAAGCCATGTTCAAGTTAGTCTGGCATGCTACTCGAAGGGAAGGTTGCAGGTGGCGATCTTCCCTTATGCTGGCTGCCTTTGTTAATTCAGGTGGTAGAGGCTTGATGAGTACTGTGCAGTGGTTACCTGCTATCACTACTCTCATGGATATTTGTACCTGCAACAGGAAAATTGATGAGGACAAGGCGGTAGTTTTCTTCTTTCATGTTGGTTCAGCAACTACTGCAGGCCTAGTCTGGCAGCTAGACCTTTTTCAAGGCTCAGTCGGTAGTGTTGCTACTGAACTATTCTTGGTAATGGTCATTGAAGTCGCTGGCTCAGAGTATGCTTTATGTGCTTGCTACTCTGTGTCTTCCAAGTGGCTAAGCCATTTCAGAAAACTATTAAGAATTAAGGGCAAAATATTGGCCAGGCAGGGTAAGGAGGCAGATTTCCTTCTCTAAAGGAAATAAGTGAGCCAGATCAACCCAGTAGTTTACAGTCACTATTACTTACATCAGCTGTTTAATTCCAGATGTATTTAATTTACTGAATTTGACTTCCCCCAGCTGCATTTCTGCGATTTGAAATCCCGGTCATTAATTTAGGTCTCTGGATTATCCATCCAGTAACATAACCATTATGGTCCTGTACTATTGCTATTGTTGGAACTATAGCGTGTGAAGGTCAGGCAAGGGCATGGTTGGACTTTATTTCTATACTCGCTGTAGCTAGAAGCCTATGAACATTCATTGTCAATCTTACCTAAGGAGAAAAGTTGATCTCAATCACTGATGGAGTGATGAAGTCTTTTCTTTATCTTGGCAGACTCTCTTATTTCTACACGAATCAGTCACAAGCTCCAATTGTTGTCCTCTGGACAGGTGAGCCACACAGGCTTGAAATGTCTCACATTTAATCTTCGGTATACACTGACTTAGATCCAAGTCAAACTGACAGGCAGAAAGCTACAACTAAGCTCACTGTCCCTGACTTAGAGAGCAGAAAAATTAGTCCAGCAAGAGGGGTTAATGTTTCCAGGAGAATTGGAAACAGACAAAATATTTGGGAAAAATATCGGACACCTTTATCCTTGCATTGCAACAGTACTCAGCAAAGCTGATTATTAGAAACTTACACTTGGATAGTGGAACGATCTTGAGCCTGAATGGTGAAACCGGGAATTGATCTCTAATCTTCCCTGAGATTAGAGGGAATCAACTTCACATCCATAATGGGTGAACCTGATTTTAATATATTTTAATAAATTTAAATACAATTAAAGACCTTCCCCCAGGCACGTTTTCGTACCTCACCAACATGACATTAAGTTGGCAAAGTTTACAACAGGTTCCACCAGACATGAACCTGTTGTGGGGACCCCACTTGAGGTGTCAAGGCAAGTATAGCCCTGGGGCAGAGGGACATGGCCAAGCAGTGCCCTTGCACTGCCCACTGGCAGGTTAGCATCATGCCAGGGCAGGGCCTGGGGCAAATCCCAGTGGGAGCCTTGTGGCGGGAGAACTCATTCATTTGTGATGGTGGAGGAGGGGATGGATTGGACATGGGAGATGTGCTTGCCAGTGATGGCTGTTTGGGGAAGGGGGTGATGCTGGCATTAACTGATTTGGCAGGGGATGGGGGGGGTGAAATGCTGATGCTAGCGATGTTTGCAGGATGTAGGTTTTCACTATTGGTCAGAGAGGGAAATAGATATCAACAATGTTCAGGGAGAAGTGGGGGGGAACGAAGAGAGATGCTGGCTCTAATTATAGGGGGAGGGGGAAAGAGTCCCTGAGACCAGAGTTGGGAGGAGGGAGTGGGGGGGGAGGGGGAGGGGGGAGGGGGAGGGGGGAGGGGGGAGGGGGAGGGGGGAGCGGGAGGGGGAGGGGGGGAGGGGGAAGGGGGAGGGGGGAAGAGGAAACCTGCTGTTTCTCTGGAGAGAAAGATGTCGGGTTTCAGTCAGACTCTGACACATTCTGCCCAACGTCTTTAAAGTAATGAAGCACCTGAGGGTGGGACAGGACACTCCAGACACTGAAAGGGAGCTAAGGGAAAATGAGGAGATTAAAAAGGTACATTTTGAAGAGACTTTTAAAAGGTAGATCCACCAGTGCAAGGGGAAAATTGTGAGTGCGATAATGGACTTAACAGCACTGCTGCTTTGTTAACCCTCTGCTGACTCCTAATGAAGGAAAATTGTGTGTGTTGTAAAAGGAGAGTCTGTGCTTGGTCAATTTATTTCTTAATCATTCATGCCAATGTACCTACATTTTCAGAAGTCCTGTCTGTTTATATCAGCAAAGAACTCAACAGAAACCAGGTTAGGATGACAGATATAAATGAGAAATTGTTGAGAGATTAATTACCTCATTATTGAGGCTGCTGCTACACAGTAACAAATTATTCCTGCTATTTTAAACCCAGCCTCTGTTAAGTTTTTTTTTGTTAAAATAGATGGAACAAAAAGCTATCCAAAAATAATGACTATAATTATAAGGAGCAGCAATATTTGCTGCAGCAAGCGGATTTGAACAACTGCAGCCTTTCCCTGCTGACAGAAAGCACACAGTGGCATTTTCACTGCTGTTGAAGAATCCAACTTTTCTGTTGAGTGTGCTGTAAGGAACAAATTGTATATAAACTGATCAGAGGTTGTCAGCACATACAATTGAATTGTTCGTGCTGCTGTTGGAAAATGTGCTGCAGTGGCCACAAGAACACAAGCATGGGCCCTAACTAATGAAGCAGCCTCAAAATTCTGAAGGAGCACAAAAGGAGCAGCAGATGTTAGGATAGCTATATGGCCAATACTGGATTTTGATCTATGAGATTGGGATCTATGTGGAAATCAAGAAACACAAGAAATGAGGTCAATACAGTCTGGTAAATCTTTGTTTATAAATTATGCAAGATCTCAGCAGCCATGCAATGGAAGAATTGTATTGGTTATCTAAACACAAAGAGGAAATTCTGGTAATTCCCAAAGAGTTAAACTGGAAACTGTTCATTTGTCTTTTGTCTTTGCAGATGCTGACTGACGTACAATATATTCCCAGCTTTTCTTGTTTATGGGCTTTAAATGGGTCATTTCCAGGCAGCAGTAGTTCTTGCAACCACATTATATCTGTTGCAATAAAACATTTACAATGTGGTTTGGCATCTTTTTCTGAGTTTATGTTAAAACAGAACAAAAGTATGTTATTACCAGATGTTACTGGCAATTAATTATGCAATTGTAAGCAATTACAATTTCTCATTCTTATTTACTATATAATCAGACAAATTTACTTTCATACTATGTTTGAAAATGGCCATTGAATCGCCACTCATAAAACAATGACAATTTTTTTAATGAGTTTGCGACAGCAGAATGCTGTAATGATAACAGTAAATCACAGATACAAGTTCCATTTAAAAAGTTATAGCCATTGCTCTGTAGCTTTTGACCTATACAATAAATTGTGACCCAATCTGCAAAGGAAGTAAGCATGCTGCATTATGTGAAGTTACCCACAAGGTATGTATGACTTTACTGTGCTCAATCATGTGAAATGTTCAGCTGGGGCTGCCTGTCCTAAATTTCCTGCTGTTTCACCAAGTATGTGAAGTCTGTTATAACATACACAGCTTGGAACTGCAGGTTGCAGAATCTTTGAACTACCCTTTTAGGTGAGCTACCAGAACCTAGAATTTAACCAGCTCTTATGTGTGGTTTTGAGCCTTCCCTTTTCTATTTTGGGATCCATTATATATATATGCTTCTGTGGAATGTCTTGTACTATAGCTGACAAAAGAATGCTGTCAAATGAACTACCGAGTTTCACACACATCAACTCCACACTACGGTTAACCCAAGTGCTACTTCTGTAAAAATTTTCATGTGCATATGCTTTTAACTAGAAAGATTCTTGTCTGTATGTGTAATAAGAACATAAGAACATAAGAAATAGGAGCAGGAGTAGGCCATCTAGCCCTTTGAGCCTGCCCCGCCATTCAATAAGATCATGGCTGATCTGTCGTGGCTCAGTTCCACTTTCCCGCTTTCTCCCCATAACCCTTAATCCCCTTGCCTATCACAAACCTATCTACCTGCGTCTTAAATATATTTAGCGAGGCAGCCTCCACCACTTCAATGGGCAAAGAATTCCAGAGATTCACCACCCTTTGAGTGAAGAAGTTCCTCCTCAACTCCGTTCTAAACTGTCCCCCCCTTATCTTGAGGCTGTGCCCTCTAGTCCTACAGTCCTTTCTGAGCGGGAAGAGTCTCTCCACCTCTATCCTATCCATCCCATTCATCATCTTATATGTCTCAATGAGATCTCCCCTCATTCTTCTAAACTCTAACGAGTACAAGCTTAGTTTATTCAGCCTCTCCTCATAGTTCAACCCCCTCAACTCTGGTATCAGCCTAGTAAACCTCCTCTGCACTCCTTCCAAGGCCAAAATATCCTTGCGTAAGTGCGGCGACCAAAACTGCACACAGTACTCCAGCTGCGGCCTCACCAGTGCCCTGTACAGCTGCAATAAAGGGCTTTCCCGCAGACCCTGATGGTCTATATTATAACTAATGTTTGCTTTTTTTTCACTATGTATGCCTCTATTCTCTCAGAAGACTAAGGAAATTTGACATGTCAGCCACGACTCTCACCAAGTTTCACAGATACACCATAGAAAGCATTCTTTCTGGTTGTATCACAGCTTGGGATGGCTCCTGCTCTGTCCAAGACCAAAGGAGCTATAAAAGTTCACAAATGTAGCCCAATCTATCACACAAACCAGCCTCCTGTCCATTGACTCTGTCTACCCTTCGCTGCCTCGACAAAGCAGCCAGCATAATTAAGGACCCCGCGCACCTCAGACATTCTCTCTTCCAAAAGTCTGAGATCATGTACCTACTGACTCAAGATCAGCTTGTTCCCTGCTGTTGTCAGACTTTTGAATGGACTAACCTTGCATTAAGTTGATCTTTCTCTACACCCTAGCTATGACTGTAGCACTACATTCTGCACTCTCTCCTTTCCTTCTCTATGAATGGTATGCTTTGTCTGTATGGCGTACAAGAAATAATACTTTTCACTGTATGTTAATGCATCGGACAATAGTAAATCAAATCAAATAAAGAAAATGTAGGTTGAAGATTCAAATATTTAGGACGGAGATCCAGGATTGATGAATATTAGTAATGTTGGCTTTGAAAACATTTACAATATATTACATGAAGATAACGTATTGACAATGCACTCTGACTAATGTCGATAATAAGATCGGAAATGGGTTCAGGCTAGGATTGCAAATTAAGAATTGACAGGTCAGGAGGTCTATGTGCAAAAGCATGCTACAGAAAAGTAAGCCAATTAAATTGTTAGCCAGCCCATATGTTAAAGCATAACAGATCTGTACCTATGCTGTTTCAGTTTTTTAGTTAGTATTCTGAATGATTAAAAATGTTTGGATTACTACAGTCAGTATCGTCCAACTTTTAAAATGCTATTTTTCAAAATGTTTCTTGGTAACCTTGGCGCATAGAATTTTCAGAAATCCCTCTGAGTTCCCAGAGCCCAGCTTGACAATCACTGTTCTGAGACCCAGTGAGCTTGGAACTAGCAGTAGTGTTCTCTTGACACAACAGCTTCATTGGAACAAAAGCAAAAAGTACTGGAAAATCTCAGCAAGGCTCACTTTATCTGTGGAGAGAGAATAGAGCCAATGTTTCAAGACTGGATGTCTTTTTGTCCGAGCTTCGTTGGAATATTTTCAGGCTACCTCGGTTCCTACAAGAGATGTTCGCCTACAGTTTCATCCTTGAGGCAGATTGGGAAAATTCCCAGTGTCGATCAACTACCTTGGGGGAGCTACTCCAGCCAAAGGCAGAATCTTCATTGATGGGAAGGGAGTAGGCATGGGCAACAACCAGGACAGCTGACCGGAAAGAGATCAGAGTTGAGCTTTTAGAAAGGCCAACTGAGATTTTGTCTCAGTTAAAATGAAAACAGGCACTCCTCATACTCCTTGAACCCTTACACATTCCCCATGCCCCATCCATGTGACCCCATTCCCGTTCCATGCAAGGTTATAGAACATAGAACAGTACAGCACAGTATAGGCCCTTTGGCCCTCAATGTTGTGCCGGGCTATGTTCAAACAAGGATCAAGCTATCCCACTCCCTATCATTCTGGTGTGCTCCATATGCTTATCCAATAACCGCTTGAAAGTTCCTAAAGCATCCGACTCCACTATCACAGCAGGCAGTGCATTCCACACCCCAACCACTCTCTGAGTAAAGAATCTACCTGGGACATCCTTCCTATATCTCCCACCATGAACCTTTTAATTATGCCCTCTTGTAATAGCTACATCCACCCAAGGAAATAGTCTCTGCACATCCACTCTATCCATCCCTCTCATCATCTTATAAACCTCTATCAAGTCGCCTCTCATCCTCCTCTGCTCTAAAGAGAAAAGCCCCAGCTCCCTCAACCTTTCCTCACAAGACTTACCCTCCAAACCAGGCAGCATCCTGGTAAATCTCCTCTGCACTCTCTCCAATGCTTCCACATCCTTCTTACAGTGAGGTGACCAGAACTGCACACAATATTCCAAATGTGGTCTCACCAAGGTCCTGTATAGTTGCAGCATAATTCCATGGCTCTTAAACTCAAACTCCCTGTTAATAAACACTAACATACTGTAAGCCTGCTTCACGGCTCTATCCATTTGAGTAGCAAGCTTCAGAGATCTGTGGATATGAACCCCAAGATCTCTCTGTTCCTCCACATTCCTGTTAACTCTGTATCTGCATTCAAGTTTGTCCGATCAAAATGAATCACCTCGCACTTATCAGGGTTAAACTCCATCTGCCACTTTTCTGCCCAGCTCTGCATCCTATCAATATCTCTTTGCAGCCTGCAAGAGCCCTCCACCTCACCCACTACGCCACCAATCTTGGTGTCATCAGCAAATTTACTAACCCACCCTTCAGCCCCCTCTTCCAAGTCATTGATAAAAATCACAAATAGCAGAGGACCCAGCACTGATCCCTGTGGTACACTGCTGGTAACTGGCCTCCAGTCTGAAAATTTTCCCTTCACCACCACCCTCTGTCTTCTATGAGACAGCCAGTTTCTTATCCAATTGACCAAATTTCCTTCAATCCCACACCTCCTTACTTTCTTCATGAGCCTACCATAGAGAACCTTATCAAACGCCTTACTAAAATCCATGTATACAATGTCAACTGTTCTACCTTTGTCTACACACTTAGTTACCTCCTCAAAAAATTCAATCAAATTTGTGAGGCAGGACTTATCCCTCAAGAAACCATACTGACCATCCCGGATTAAGCTGCATCTTTCCAAATGGTCATAAATCCTATCCCTCAGGACCCTTTCCATTAACTTACCAACCACCAAAGTAAGACTACCTGATCTATAATTATCAGGTCATTCCTATTTCCTTTCTTGAAGAGAGGAACAACATTTGCCACTCTCCAGTCCTCTGGCACAATCCCCATGGACAGTGAGGACCCAAAGATCAAAGCTAAAGGCTCCGCAATCTCATCCCTTGCCTTCCATAGTATCCTAGGATGTATCCCATTTGGCCCAGGGGGCATGAGCAGCAAAGGGGGTGATGGTTGGTTGGAGACAGTGTTCACTAAGGAGAGAGGCCATGTTTTTGAGGATGAGAGTGTGATACAGGCTGATAGGATGGAGGAGGTTGATGTTCTGAGGGAAGACGTATTAGCAGTTTTGAAAAACCTGAGGGTTGATATACAAAGCTATGCCTGTCCCACACGCTGCAAGATTCCTCAGGCATCGATGACAATTTATACCCCCAATCTACCGCCATGATCCCTCTTGCCCCCTAAGCCAAGCTATGACATTTCCATGCCCATTTACTAACTGTACAGTATATAGAACCATTGAACATTATGGTGACAATAAGTGTAAATAAAGCTTTTAAAAAGTCAGTTATTCATTGGACAAAATCTTACAAATAAATGACAGTGTTATTTCTGGCGAGAAAACCGACATGTTTTTTCCAGATCTTACAATACTCTGGTGGAGGGGGGGGCTCCATATGCCAGCAAAACGTGGCTGCACCAAGATCAGGATGTCAACTTTAAAGTGCGCCCCGATCAAAACAGCAATCAACCCCTCCCTCCTCTGCCCCCCACAGAGATGTAACTGGCTCCCCACAGCTCCTCCATCAGAGCTGGCATTCAACTCTGAGCAACCTCTCCTCCATCTCACAATCATCGGCCCCTTTTTACCCCCCTCCGATCATCGGCCCCTTCTCCTACTACCCTCCCAACCCCCCATAGTCAGAAACGGCAACATTGTCCCATTCCAAACAGCCATCGTCAGGATCCCCCACTACCCCATCCACTCTGGCCCACCACAGATGAAATGAATCCCCCGTTCCCCATGAGGTTCCCACTGTGGTCCGCCCTGGGAACAAGTTAGCAGTGCCAATCTGGCAGTGACAACATGGCAATGCCGACCTGTGTCAAGGGGCAGTGCCAAGGTCATTGCCAGGGCACTATTTGGCCATGTCCCCCTCCCCAGGGGATGTACTTCCCTTTACGCCCCGGTAAGATGCCCATGACAGGTTCACGTCTGAGTGAAGTTGTTGTAAACCGTATCCATGTGACATCACACAGATGTGTTTTGAAAATATGGTGTGGGGTCATGTTAATAATACTTAAATCTATTACGATATATGTAAATCAGGTTCCTGCCCGGGAACCTGATGATGTCACCAGCAAGGGGTGGGAAAGATCCAAAATTGCGCTCTTGTTGGCGAGATCTGCAACTTCAGGATCTTCAGCCTGCTCCTGCATTCCCGTGGATAGCAGGAGTGGGCTCGAGATTGCCCCTATTATTTTCCACTAAAATAAACCTTTCCACTATGTTTTTAAAAAAAAGTCCTTTCGCGACAGCCTGTGATGATAATGTTCTAGTAATATATTTTATGTTTAAGGGCAATGTTTTTAAAATTCAACTTTTTCTTCAGGAAGCCAGGGCGTCTGGAAAACATTTAGCCTAAGGGTTGTGAAAGCAAGCTTAGTAACAACTCATTTTAGCTAGGAATGTGTTACTTTGAGGTATGCTGGTGTATGTACAAGAAGTTCCCCTGCGATTTCTGACTAGGTTGATTGACAGGGTCATGTGAAATTGTGGTTTATTTGCAGTCCTTGATTTATGTGCAGAAGAGAAACAGGCAAGAAAAGAAAGGAGTTGGAGTTTGATTGTTGTAGTTGAAATTAAGGGAATTTTTATAGGCTTTTGAAAGCTCTATATCTCTGGAAACTCCAAAGCTGCCCATATTCATTATAGCAAACATATTGGTGATGTGTGTTGTAAGATTCTAAGAAGAATGTTGGTTATTTGGAAGTGCAATAGCTATAAGTTAGAAATTTGAGTTTTTTTTCATGTTTTAATTAATTTTTTTCATGTTGGTAAGTTTGCTGACGACACGAAGGTTGGTGGTGTTGTGGATAGTTTGGAGGGATGTCAGAAGTTGCAGCGTGACATAGATAAGATGCAAGGCTGGGCGGAGAAGTGGCAGATGGACTTCAACCTAGATAAATGTGTAGTGGTCTATTTTGGCAGGTCAAATGGGATGAAGGAGTATAATATCAAGGGTAAGACTCTTAGCAGTGTAGAGGATCAGAAGGACCTTGGGGTCCAGGTCCATAGGACTCTTAAATCAGCCTGGCAGGTAGAGGATGTGGTTAAGAAGGCGTATGGTATACAGGCCTTCACCAATCAAGGGATTGAGTTTAGGAATCGGGAGATAATGTTGCAGCTTTATAAGACCCTAGTCAGACCTCTCTTGGAATACTGTGCTCAGTTCTGGTCGCCTCATTACAGGAAGGATGTGGAAGCTATTGAAAGGGTGCAGAGGAGATTTACAAGGACGTTGCCTGGATTGGGTGACATGCCTTATGAGGGTAGGTTGAGGAAGCTCAGTCTTTTCTCCTTAGAGAGACGAAGGATGAGAGGTGACCTGATTGAAGTGTATAAGATGTTGAGAGGTATAGATTGGATGGATTCTCAGAGGCTTTTTCCAAGGGCTGGAATGGCTGCCACAAGAGGACACAGGTTTAAGGTGCTGGGGAGTAGGTACAGAGGAGGTATCAGGGTTAAGTTTTTCACTCAGAGGGTGGTGGGTGAGTGGAATCGGCTGCTGTCGGTGGTGGTGGAGGCAAATTCGATAGGGTCTTTCAAGAGACTTCTGGGTGAGTACATGGGACTTAACAGAATTGAGGGTTATAGGCAAGCCTAGTAGGTATGGATATCATCAGCGTAACTTGTGGGCTGAAGGGCCTGTTTGTGCTGTAGTTTTTCTATGTTCTAAAGATTATTAACTGTTACGAGTTAAACTTTCTATTCTGTTATAGTTATATTCAAATTGTTATGAATAAAGTGTGTCTTATTAAAAGATCCTTAATTGGTCGGTGAAAGTAACCTTTCCTCACATTAATACCAAAATAGAAAAATTGTTGGATCTAGTCTGGTTTGATAATATACCTTGGGGTTCTGGTCTGGGACCCTAACAAACAAAATAGAAGAGATATTCTTCTAGACTCATTAAAATATCCATAACATAAACTGTCAGGCACCTGAAACTTCTAAACCTTAGGTAAAACATCATTGTGAGCTGACTGCAGAGATAAGAAAGACAGAGCTGTCAATGAAGTAATGGTTTCTCTGGGGCTCAGCTGTTTCATCAGCATAATGGTTTTCTGGGCTCTCAGACAAGCCACGTCAAGTATTCTTGGCTGATAAATTTACAATTCCTCCTAATTTTGCTGGGGAAAATGGTTAAACTTTGTTATTTTAAAATAAAACCTGATAGATGACATTCATTAGGCTATGTACAATGTTGATCAGGACATATTAAGTCCAGTGAATTGAATAAGCCCAGTGAGTAAAATATTACATAAATTGTGGAAATATATATTGCAAAAAAACCAACCTGGAAATGGTAATGTAGAACATAGCCGTCAAGTGTTCTTAGAGGCGTTCTGTATCTTGAAAAGTAACCCTGGTGAGTAATTAAATGTTTTTATAGTGAAACGGATAATTTTAATCTTCCTTAGATTCCAGGGTCATGCCAGAGGATTTTAAATTTTAAAAACTTCTGAGTTCAGAATTTTAAATGTTACATCAATAATCCCAGCAACTATAGGGCAGTCAGTTTAACCATGGTGGTGGGAAAGCTTTTAGAAACAATAATCTAGAACTAAATTAGCACTCACTTAGACAATTGCATCTTAATAAGGAGGTGGCAATGTCACTAGACCGGCAACCCAGAGGCCCAGGCTAATGCTCTGGGCAGCTCGTGGGACTTATATTCAGTTAATAAATATGAAATTAAAAGCTAGCCTGTTATGGAAGGAAATTAACTGTCCTTACCTGGCCTGGCCCACAGCAATGTGGTTGACTCTTAACTGCCCTCTGAAATATGGCTTAGCAAGCCACTCAACTTTGTAAACTGCTACAGAAAAGTCAACAAGGAATAAAACCAGACTGACCACCCAGCATTGACCCAGGCACCAGAAACACCAATGGCAGACCCAGCCCTGTCAACTCTGCAGGGTCCTTCTTACTAACAACTGGGAGCTTGTACTAAAATTGGGAGACCTATCCCATAGATCAGTCAAGCAAGTCTGACAGAGTCATATTCATCGAATCATACCTTACAATGTCCCAGATGCCACAGTCACCATCCCTGGGTATACCATTCAAACAGGCAAATTGGGAGGAGGAGAAACCCATTCAGCCCCTTGAGCCTGATCCACCATTCAATAAGATCACTGCTGATCTGATTGTAACTTCGATCTCACCCGGGTAACCCTTCACTCTCTTGTCGATTAAGAATCTATCTAGCTCTGCCTTAAAAATATTCAAAGACTCTGCTTCCACTGCCTTTGAGGAACAGAGTTCCAGAGACACATGACCCGCTGAGAGAAGATAATTTTGCTCATCTCATAGAATCCCTACAGTGCAGGCAGAGGCCACTTGGTCCATCTAGTCTGCACTCTCTGACAGAGCACCTTACCCAGGCCTGATCCCCACAACCCCACATATTTACCCCACTAATCCTCCTAACCTACACATCTTGGAACACTGAGGGACAATCTAGCATGGACAATCCACCTAACCTGCATATCTTTAGACAGTGGGAGGAAACCGGAGCATCCAGAGGAAGCCACAATGACACGGGGAGAACCTGCAGTCACCCAAGGCTGGAATTGAATCCAGATCCCTGCACTGTGAGGCAGCAGTACCAACTAATGTCATCTTTGTGTTAAATGAGTGACCCCTTGTTTAAGTAGGGACCCCTAGATTTTTCAACAAGAGGAAACATCCTCTCCACATCCACCCTGTCAATACCCTCCAGGATCTTAAAGGTTTTGATCAAGTCACCTAAACTCTAATGAAAACCCAACCTCTCCCACCTTTCCTCAAAACAACCCACCCATTGTTGAGTTTTTGGATAAGGTAAAAATGTGGGTTGATGTGGGTAATATAGTTGATATGGTATATAGGTATATCTAAAGGGCATTTGCTAAACTACTGCATAATAGGCTTGCAAATAAAGTTGGTTAGATGGATAGATTAGAGATTTATGCCTTTTCTCCTTTAAGAAGGATGAGGAGACTTGATAGAATTGTTCAAAATCATGAGGGATATAGACAGAATAGAGAGAAACTGTTCCCAGTGGCTGAAGGGTTGAGAACCAGAGAACACATTTAAAGTGATTACTGAAAGAACCAAAAGTGACATGTGGAAAATCTTGTTCTTTCAGTGAGTGGTTAGGATCTGGAGTCCATTGCTTGAAAGGATAATGGAATCATGTTCAATCACGACTTTAAAAAAGAAAATTGGATAAGCACCCAAAGGGAAAAAATTGTAGTGATATGGGGAAAGGACAAGGGAACAGAACAAGCTAAATTTCTCTTCTGGACAACCATCATAGACCAAATGGCCTCCTTCTGTGCTGTAACCATTCTACGATTCCAGAAGTTAGCACATTAAACTCCTATTGATATGCACTTAAGAGACATTGGGGCCGTATTTTTCTCTATAATGTGATGAGAATAACTATAAGTAATATCCTTCATCGTTATTCATCAATTGTTTAATCATCTGCTCATTTGGATATTTGATTTGTGACAATGAATCATAACATCTTTCAAAACTGCAGACGCAGTCACGAAATCGTGGCAGATGTGCTCAAGTTCTTGTGGCAGGTTTGAACCCACCACATTCTGGGCCAGAGTGTGACTCACAAAACTATCTATACTATTGAATCAAGCAGGCAATGACAGATATTCAGGACCAAGCTGTTATGAAAGCTCCACACCGCTTCATCATATTGATCTCCAAGGTGGGATTATATTGCACCAATCAATGTGTCTGCTGTCATTGCACTGTAGGATTCTATTATTCTGCAAGACATGTTATGGCCTCTCCCCCTATTTTATTTGGGAAAGGTCTTTGGGCTTGTCTGGTTACATGGTTAAGGGAGCCATGTTTGTACCTGTTTTTAAAAGTTACAGAAGAAGCTCTTTGGATCAGACAAGCATCATCATTTGAAAGCCCATCTGAAAAACCAACAACCCAGCTGCAACTCAATGCAGCCAAGGTAAAACAGCTATACCTTGAAGGAGGGACAGTTAAGGACTCTTCGTCAAACCTTTTCCACCGTCAAGTTCGCCTGACCTCCAGACAAGTCAACTACTACAAACCTCGCAGCTTACTGTGAATCCTCTGCTTTTATGTAATCTCCACTCCAGCTATACCATTTGTTCAGCTCAGAAAATACAGAAAGAGCCTAACATCACTTTAAATTTGCTTTTCCCCATCCGTATTGATTCTTTGTATGTGTGCTAGTATGTGAGAAACGTCATGTTAAAACCTTAGGGGCAAGAATGTGAAAATGAGTAATCTTTTTAGAATTCACTATAACTTGCTGCTGGAAATTATTCAAGCTGGCACAAACAATCTGAGGATGAGAACAGCTATTAACCTCGCACAGATGAAAAAACCTTTGACCACAGCTAACAATAAAGACTCAGGGCAGAATTCTCCCGTCTGAGATTAGGTTCGGTGGTGGGGGTGGGTACAGGGGATGTTTCCCACTGCGGACATCATTGGCAAACCACATCATATCTTCCGCCCCAAACTCATTAATCACACATCCAAGGGTTCAGCCATCATATTCAATGGTGGGGCGAACTTGATTGCTTTCATATCTAGGTGCCACGTTTAGAGGACACCCAACACTGCTGACCTGTTGAAAGAAGAAAATGAAAAAGAAGATGGATTGCCAGGAACACTCTGAGGTGGGGGAAGATGAACCTCCTCAATGACATTGAAGCTAGAAGATCCACTTGCAGATACTCCCTCACCCATTGTTGTGTGTTCTTGGATTACTGGCGGCCTCCATCTTGAACTCCAGAGGTAACCCAGGCATTTTTCAGGTACGTCCCGACTTCTGCAAGGCACGTTGTTCTAGATATGTCCTAGACTGATGTGTTTTCCCATGGGGTCATGGAGAATCTGGCATGGGGCTAAGATTCTACTTGGGCCTTTGCCTGCATCCCTGCACATTAGTTTCACACCAGCGACCAATCAGTTTCTCAATCCGCCGTGTTGGGCGCCCTTGGAAGCTCTGGCAGGAAATTCACTCTAGCGTAAAAGCAATTCTTGGGATTCCCACCAAATTCTACCCCCCATACCCCACTGGGGTCATGGGAGAATTCCATCCATAAATATTGTTCATGACAGCCCATATAATGACAATCTAGCAAAACCTGGTCTATAATACAACAGGAGGGCTAAATTCTGTCTAATCAGCCTAACATACTTTTTGGAGAAAGTGACATCCCCATTGGAACAGTGGAAAACCTCATTAACTGTTATACTTCTAAAAAGCATTTGTAAAAAATCTGCAAGCAAACCTCAGCCGAAGGTTACAGTCATGGCAGATTCCAAAAAAACAGGATTAAAAACAAAAGGTAAGAAGCGACAGAAATGATGTTGCATGATAGGTGAAGGAATACAATGGAATTCTTCCGGGATTGGTGATGGGATACCCCAATGAGTCCAATTTATGTTAATTGCTTGAATTTAGAAGATTAATGTAAGCCAATCAAATCTGCAAAATTGGAATGCACGTGCAATTGAAACTGAAGGCACAAACCGCAAAATGAGTTGGTTTAAATCTATGAGTTGGCAGACCATACAGATGAAATTCAATGCAGATGAGTGTAATACCTAGCACACTGGAAAAAAATGATGGTTGGCATGCCTGCTCTATGAATGTTGTTAAATGAACTAAAGATGAAGCTGAAAGAGATTGATGATGTGTGTGGGGCAAGGGGTTGGGGGAGGTGGGCAACGGGGAGGGGTTATGCTCGTAGGATAATTTAATATATCCAGGTAACTTGCCAAATTGAACTGTCAAAAATCAAGCAGTTGTAATCCCTATTATGCAGAAGAGGCCATTTGGTCCATCGAGTCTGTATTGGCTCTCTGACAGAGAATCTTATCCAAGTTCTCTGCCACGCCCTATCCCCATACATTTATCATGACTAAGCCATCTAACCTAGACATCGTTAGACTAAGGGGCAATTTAGCATGGCCAATCCAGCAAACCTGCACACCTTTGGACTGCAGGAGGAAAGCAGAGCGCTGCGAAGAAATCCATGCACAAATGGGGAGAATGTGCAAACTCCATACAGACAGTCACCCAAGGCAAAACCTAATCTATAATACACCAGGAGGGCTAAATTTTTGAACCTGGGTCCCTAGCACTGTGAGGCAGCAGTGCTAATCACTGTGCTACCATGCCGTCTTTTAAGTTCTATGAATGAGCCAAGCTGGTGGTTACCAGTTTAAAAGAGTTAGATGCGTCTAGTCGAGGAAGATATACCTGCTCCCCCCCACCCCTCCACCTCAGCTGTACAAAAATTTCCTAGGTGGTTTCTGGAACAGCAGTAGCAGCATCCCTTTACAGACCACTGAATACACTTCACACCATTTCACACAAGTGAGCGAAGCATGCATGGCACAGAAGTCACTACTGAAAATGCATGACAAATTTTTGGATAGATTGGGATAGAATCATGTAATAGCAGGCCATAAAGCTGGTCAACATAAAGACAATGGAGCAGCATAGTCAACTGGGTCGAATGCAACGGCAAAATCATGACGGATTGTTAAAATCATACAATTTGTATCTGTTCAAAAGCAGTTTCACTCTTTCCTCAGGTGTCACTAAACTAAATGTATTTGTATTGAGTTAAGTTTGAGACGAAGGTACTGGTTGTTGGTCCTTTGTGACTGGATATGTATTTTGACAGATTTTTGGAGTAAGAATAGTTTGGATGGGTGAGCTCAGATGAACCAAGTGGAATTTCTCTTCTGGTCTTGCAGTAAATCATATTTTCACTTTCACAAGTGGCGGAGACAGAGACAATTCCAAATTGAGTGCATCTTTATTAAAATGTATATATTTCTATAAATATATAGAAATATAGATCAGTAAATGTGTAATTACACACTTACAAAAACATTTGAGATGTGTGGATGGAAATAACAAACAAATGAAATAAAAGGAAGATTAGGTAGGGCCAGTGCACTACAATTAATATCAATAAGGGCCAGAATTGCATGCACCTTTGAAGTACATCCCAGCGTAGTTCTTCCACTCATGTCCACAATTAGAAGCATCACCCAATATTTATCAAACTATGCTTTTCAAGATGATCAACAGATACATTAAGAGGCTGTGTGAGGCATTTGGATATTTGAACTATCCAGCTGTGCAGACTCAGATATGAGTTATTATTTTAGCAGCAGTTCATCTTTATATGTCAACATATTGAAAAAGAACAATCAATCTTTCAGAGTGCAAATCAGTGTTGACAGTTTTCCAGTGTCAGAGTTAAAGCATCAAATTCCTAACGCTGTTGGGGATGATAATATCAATATAACAAGAGTTGTATCAATGTCGAGACAGAATGTCATACTTAAATACTATAAATTGACACATATATGGATAAATGTCAAGCCTGATGGGTTCACATTTCAGGGGGCCTCATAATTATCTCAAGCAGAAGACATGTACAGTGCGTGAGAATATGACTGTAGCCAGTCTGGTATTTCATATGGATCTATTTTGGTACAAGGTGTTAACGAAGCTGAGTTCATTTCTACCTGTGAATCAAATTGAAATATTCATAAAAGAAAGTTAAGAGGTCAATTTTAATTGTTTCTCCCAGGATGGAAACAGACAGCATTGGGTCACACTTCTTGGTCTGGCAGTTAAAACTGAGCCAATTTCCTCCAGCTCCCTTAATAACACACTGTGGGTCATTTTCATTTTGCGTGGCGGTGTAAATTGGCCAATGGCGAAGCAGCAAATCACTTCACATTGCTTCCGATTCTTATTTTGATTTGATTAACTTCATTGGAAATAAAAATCCATTTAGATATTCACTGTCACGCATTAACACACGAGCTTAAATTACCCTGTGAGTCTAGCCAATTAATAAATAAGGTATACACAGTTGAAAGGCCCAAGTTCAGTCCCTGGTTTGTGCTACATTAGCTAACGTCAGTCAAGATGACAGCTGGAATGCTCATGCTGGCCTCAATGCTATACTAGGTTAAGGTATATAGATCGGCTACAGTCCATGCTCCTGACTGCTTTCCAGTGCCTGCTGTTAGAGCTGTGCGTGTAGATATTAGGTGAAGGTGGAATTAGACATAGCTGTTGTGCCCCTATACTCAAACAAACTGGCAGCACTAAATTTCAAGTGCTCACATATTAATATCAATGGGCACCTGGCACCCATAGACGCTTGTGTTCAAAAAAGGCGAAGGGGAGAAAATTGTCAAAAGAAACAAAATTAAAACATCTTTACCAAGCTCCACATCCTGGTCATCTGTGATGATAAGAATGATGTTGGGTCTGATGTTTCTTCGGTCTCGCTGCACACGTCCTTTAAATCGCTGTGGTTTTAAGTTTGAACCAAGGACTCCTATCAATTCAGCACTTAGCACAGCCAAAAGCAGAATAAGTGATGAGAGTTTCATTATGTCAGCTTGCTTGAGACCACAATAAGGAAAGACGAGGTTCTTTGGTTTCACCACCTCTTACCGGGTGATCTGAAATTAAATGAAACAAATGAGAAGAATCGGCTTGAATATAATGAAACTTATGAAGTGGTTGAGAACATGCTTAAATGAAGACATTTCCTGGCATTTCAAACTTTATTAATCACAAAAGAATTGCCCAGAAAGCAAAAATGTAATTAACAACAGCTTTGATGTGAAATTCTGTATGAACAAATTAAACCACTGCAATAAACAAGGAACTGAAATAAATGTGTAAAATGCCTTTTCCAGAAACTCATTGTCAGGTCACTTCGACATTGTAATGCAGCAATGACCAGAGCTGCAACAGAAACTTTGGTTATTCCAAAAGCCAAAATGAAGCCACAAAATATGTTAACGCATGTTTTGGATTAATTAACCAAAATATTCTCAATGATTCACTGAACAATTCTCTTTTTTTATCCATAAATAACCATAAAAACATGTTGCTTTTGTGCATCTATAGCTTATATGAAATTCTTCATAAACTGTGATAACTGGAATCTTTTGATACTCAGTGTCAGAACCCTGGCTTTGCACCTGCACAGCATTAATCCTTTCACTTGTCTCACTTCTCCAGTCCTATCATGCAGTGATGCACATTCTGAAACTACCTTTCCAACAAGAAACACATTGAGTGACAGTGATCATCTCCCTCAACACTGCTGATACCTTGAACTGTATATCAGGCACCAACAATCCAGTCAATGTGAACTCACAGTGCCACGAACTTTTGCTGAGCTCCTGAAGGTACGTGCAGACTCTGCACACATATATGCACACCCGCATTTATACTCATGCAATAATCAGCTCCCACCATTCAAAGAGCCTTAGTTCCATGCACAGGGGGAGGGGAGAAGGGGGATGATTTAGCCACAAATCCATCTAAATCCATCTGCTACAGAATTGATTGATTGGGCCTAAGACCAAAGGTAACTTACTCCACTTTGACATTTCTTGCATTCAGCTGTCACGCTGGCAGCTTTGCACATTTAAGAATTCACTTGGATTGAAAACTGAATGAGTGTATAGTTCAAAGTGATTACTGACTTACTAAAAGGCTATTTAACAAAGGCATTTAAGGCAAGCATGCACATTTATACCATTTCCGTTTAAAGGGCAAAAGTCCATTATAATTTAACACTTGCAAGCATGGTAATTAGGAGATGGCACATGAATTTCACCATCAAATGCTCTAAATGAACATTTAATGAGTTTCATCCAAAGACCGGGTTCTCACACCTGGGATTTTGCCCTTGTTCTCTCGAATGAATAGCCACTATTACAGCAGCCAGTGCCGAGAGATCAAAGCTACTTAAATAAAAGGAACAAAAAACACAGCTTGTACTAAAGATACCATTAATAAAAAAAAAGATGCCAGCATACGTGTGGTTGAAGCAAAACCCATTACTGAAAGAGATGAACTGATTCATTAAGACAGCAAAAGAAAAATCTCTCCATCTTCATGGATTCCCCATTACCTTTAGTTTTTTTTTGACGGAACTTCAAACCCTGGAAGGTTTACAGGAGGAGGTCAGTAAAGATTCTGAAAATCTGGAAGACGTTATTATTACAGCTGCATTACTAAGTAGCACTGCATGCAGTAGCTATTGCAGGCTGATCACTGCCCATTCTACAAGCTTCAGTGGTCAAGCAGACTGCCTTGCACTTAATGGATAAGTGATTGATGCTACTGGCTTTTATACAGTATAGCTACCACTTGAGTAATGAACACAGTAGTCAGGCCAAGAGCAGAACCGTGTTGTTGAAGTCTTTAAATTCATAAAGGAAGGGATAAAAATTGATTAAATGTTAAAAGAAAATCAACATAATATCTTCCAACAGAGTGGGTGTTAAACTCTCCATTTAACACTGCTATCTGTACAAAAATACTGTTGATGGACAGTGCAATACAAAAAAATAATCTTTTTAAAGTCTTGAAGCAGTCACTTGATGGTTTGTGATGATATTTAAGAGTGCGCATGTACTATTGCTGCACATTATCCTGTTGTAAGAACTATACTGCAGTTTTAGATGAAAGATTAGCATTTACTTAGCTACAATTGCAAAAAACTCTCACTCAACACAATTGTACAATAATGCTCTGCAAAAAATGCCCATCAACTGTCAGCAGTATATACACAAGTTTCCAGGATGCTGAGAAAACCCAGTATAAGATTCTTCAATAACACTTACTCTTTAAAAAAAGAACCAGACTTCTGGAAATGAAAATGTTCGGTTGATATGTGCACTGAGCCTCACTGCCTGCATTTGGTGATGTTCAGCAAACTTTGCAGACACTGTTGACCCAACTACTGCAGTTATTCAGACTGCATTGAGTAAACACTGACTTTAAATAAACCCCCACGGTATGTGGTTCAAATGCCAGACAATCATACCTCAGTTGACAATGCGAAAGAAAGGAACATCATTGCCAAAGCAACTGGCTTTGGGCTTTTTAATTCAGCCGTACAGTTCTGAAGCCTGGAGCATCATTTTTGAGCTGGAGGAGAGCCAGAGATACCTGGGATGAAGTTGTTCAGCTGTGAGAGACGAAGATCCATATCACACAACTTCAAGCATGGACAATTCTCCATTCAGTGCTGACCTTTTCAAACCTGACATCCCCACACAGACCTGCTTCCTGCTGCAGTAGGAAATAAAGCTGCAGAATTAATACTGACAAAGTGTTGCGCTTGTCTTCAGGGACAAGAGTGTCAGTATTTTTGTGCAGGATGCTATGAGACAGCCTCCTAGCACTTCACAAGTCTCTGAAGCCCATTCCCTTAAATGATAGCAGAAACACTGAAGGCAGATCAAACAATGGCAAGGCTTTGCAGCTAAAATAATTGTTCCAAAACCACTGATGGACAGATAACAGTATTACAACAATCTGAGCTTATTCTGCCAACACTGCACTATAATTATTTACTGCTGTCTCATCCAAACAATATACCTAGTTACAGAATCTGTTCACAAACCTTAGCAACCACCAGGGTCACTGTTCTATTTCACATACAATGATGATATGCTCTTATTTTCCAAAACTATTTTAATACTCTTTTACAAACACTTCAATCATCCTCTGTTCTTTGGAGTTTATGTTGTATGTTTTATGGGATAGAACCTTTCAACTGGAGAAACTTCATTGTTTATAGCAGCCAAACCCTCAGTATAACATAAATATTAAAATCCTACATTTGAAAAACCTCTTGTTTATGAAAACGGCTAACTATCTGGAGTGCAATGACAAACCTCCCAGCTTATTTTTTCAACTGCAGACTGAATCCTCTCTCCGTCCCCTCCACCCTTACCCCACAACAAGCTTGAAATATTTGTGGATTTCTTTGTCACTGGGATTGAGACAATCCAATCAGCTGCCTCTGTCATGTTCTTCCCTTCCACTAGCCTGCCTGGCTTAACTTCCTTTTATGCTTCCCATTACCCCTAAACTTGCATCTTTCTCCAGTTCCTTTCTTAAGCTTTCTCATGCCCTCTCTGAGCACAGCTTGCCCTTGGGATCCATCTCCTATTCCCTTGACCCTATTCCTACCAAACTGCTGACAACCCAACTCCCCCCACCCCCGGCCCCCAGACATGCTAATGGTTTACCCTCTCTTTCTGTGTTGCCCTCCTCTTAGAATCCCTACAGTGCAGAAGAAGGCCATTTGGCCCATTGGATCTGCACCTACAACAATTCCAGCCAGGCCCCATCCCTGTAACCCCATGTATTTACCCTGCTAATTCATCTTGTTACTAAGGGCAATTTATCATGGCCAAGCAACCAAACCTGCACATCTTTGGACTATGGGGAGAAACCAGAGCACTCAGAAGAAACCCATGCAGACTCCACACAGACAGCGACCCAAGCCAGGAATCGAACCCAAATCCCTGGAGCTGTGAGACAGCAATACATAAGAACATAAGAACATAAGAAATAGGAGCAGGAGTAGGCCATCTAGCCCTTCGAGCCTGCTCCGCCATTCAATAAGATCATGGCTGATCTGTCGCTGCTCAGTTCCACTTTCCCGCCCTCTCCCCATAACCCTTAATCCCCTCTCTTATCAAAAACCCATCAACCCGCGTCTTAAAAATATTTAGCGAGGTAGCCTCCACCACTTCAACGGGCAGAGAATTCCAGAGATTCACCACCCTTTGAGTGAAGAAGTTCCTCCTCAACTCCGTTCTAAATTGCACCCCTTTTATCTTGAGGCTGTGCCCCCTAGTCCTACTGTCTTTTTTGAGTGGGAAGAGTCTTTCCACCTCTATCCTATCCATCCCATTCATTATCTTATACGTCTCAATGAGATCTCCCCTCATTCTTCTAAACTCTAACGTGTACAAGCCCAGTTTATTCAGCCTCTCCTCATAGCTCAACCCCCTCAACTCCGGTATCAGCCTAGTAAACCTCCTCTGCACTCCCTCCAAGGCCAAAATATCTTTGCGCAGGTGCGGCGCCCAAAACTGCACACAGTACTCCAGCTGCGGCCTCACCAATGCCCTATACAGCTGCAGCAAGACCTCCCTACTTTTATATTCAATCCCCCTCGCTATGAAGGCCAGCATCCCATTCGCCTTCCTGACCACCTGCTGCACCTGCAAGCTGGGTTTTTGCGACTCATGCACAAGGACCCCGAGGTCCCTCTGCACCGTCGCCTGCTGCAGTTTTTCGCCCCGTAAGTAATAGTCCTTCCTACCATTATTCCTACCAAAGTGGACCACCTCACACTTGCCAACATTAAATTCCATTTGCCATTTCCTGGCCCATTCGCCCAGCCTATCTAGATCCTTCTGCAGACTCTCCACACCCTCCGCACAATTTGCCGTTCCCCCAATCTTGGTGTCATCAGCAAATTTCGACACCCTACACTCGGTTCCCTCCTCCAGATCATCTATATAAATGGTAAAAAGCTGAGGCCCCAGCACCGACCCCTGGGGCACTCCACTAGTCACCATCCGCCAATCCGAATAGCACCCGTTGACCCCCACTCTCTGCCTCCTATTTGACAACCAATCCTCTATCCACGCTAACACCCTACTCCCAACTCCATGTCCCTCGACCTTCTGCAATAACCTCTTGTGAGGTACTTTGTCAAACGCCTTCTGAGAATCTAGAAAGACCACATCCACCGGCTCTCCTCTATCCACCGCCCTAGACACATCCTCATAGAACTCCAGTAAATTTGTCAGACACGACTTCCCTTTAACGAAACCGTGCTGCGTCTGCTCTGTCAAGCAATTCCCTTCAAGATGCCTCGCAATTTCCTCCTTAATACTAACCACTGTGCCATCCAAATCTGCAATCATCACCCCTCCTCTCAAAAAACAAAACCATTGCCCTATGTCCAACCTCCCTTTCCTCTCCAAAGCCTTTGAATATGCTTTCACCTCCCATAATTCCCTGAGCTCCATGTTTGAATCTCTCCAATCAGGTTTCTGCCCTGCTATGTAACCAAAATGGTTCTTATCAAAGTCACAAATGATATCCAGTGTGACTGTGACAAAGGTAAATTTTCGCTCCTTCTTGTACTGTCTGCAGCCTTTTATTGGTTAACCACACCATCCTTCTCCAGGGCATCTTCTCTGTCATCCAGCTAGGCGGACAGCTCTCATGTGGTTTGATGTTTATCTATCTAACTGTAGCCAGAGAATCACTTGCAAAGGCTTCTCTTCTTGTTTCTGTGTTCCCCAATGGTGACTCCTAAGCCCGTGCCTGTTTCTAATCTACATGCTTCCCCTTTGCGACACCATATGGAAGCACAACATTAGTTTTCACATGTATGCTAATGACGCCCAAGTCTACCACATTAGCACTTCTCTCAGCTCCTGCACTGTTGCTAAATTATACGACTGCTTATCTGACATCCAGGACAGGTTGTGCAGAAATTTCTTCCTATTACATATTGTGAAGACTGAAGCCATTGCTTTCCATTCCCATTCTAAACTTCACTTTTTAACTACTGATTGCATTGTAATCTCTAATAACAGTCTGAGATTAAACTAATTGTTTTTTTCACAACTTTGGTATCACATATGACCCTGAGATGAGCTTCCAAACTCACATATGCCATCTCTAAGATCATTCTTCTCCACCCCACAACATTCCTCCAGCCTGAAAGATCTTGCTGGTTAGGTCCATTAGCCATGCTAAATTCTTCCTCAGTGTACCCGAACAGGCACTGGACTGCGAGAACAAAGGTATTTTCACAGTAACTTCATTACAGTGTAAGCTTACTTGATACGCTAATAAATAAAAAATGAAACCTTCACCCTCATCTCAGCTCATCTGACGCTGAAAACTTTTGTTCCCTATTCCAATGTATTCCTGGTTGGTCTCCTACATTCTACCCTCCGCAAACCTGAGGTCATCCAAACTCCTGCTGCCTGTGTCTTAACCTGCATCAAGTCCAGTTCTCCTGTCACCCTTTCCTCATTGACCTACATTGGCTACAGGTCAAGCAGTGTTTTAATTGTAAACCTCTTATCCATCTTTGCAAATTCCTATGTAGCCTTTCCCCTGCCTATTACCGCAGTAATCTCCAACCCCCAATCCTTCGAGATATCAGCACTCCCCTCATTCTGGCCTTTTGTACACTCCCAGTCATAATTGCTCCACTGCTGGTTGCTGTGCCTTCAGTTGCCCAGACCTCAAGCTCTGAAATTCCCTCCTTCCCTACCTCACTTTCCTCCTTTGAGACACTCTTTACAAGTTGACGCCTCTGTGATCAAGCTTTTATCAAGCTGACCTCATATCTCTTTACATGGCTCACTGTCATATTTTGTTTTGTATTACTCCAGTGACATGCCTTGGAAAGTTTTATTAATAAAGGCACTGTATAAATACCAGCTGCTTTTATTGCTTGAAGTTAGTAATTTAGATTTTAAAGGGGCACAGAGTTCATGAAAAAAATTGGATTAGCTGTGTTTGTTGTTTAGACACTGAAAAAAATAAGGGTAATTTTAGTTGTGATGACATCAATGGGCTGAAGAATGGAGCTGGGATTTTTCTGCTTTGCCTGGTGCAGTACCACATCATAACTTGCACCATTTTTACAGGGTTAAGCTAACGAGACTCCTGATTATATGACAAGTCAAGTTCTCTGCTGCCAGGTTGGTTTGCTGAAATCTGGAGAGAAGCCTCAATTTTATTGCTTCACAATTGTCATTAGTGATTTCCTTTATTGGAAAACAGGCAGTTTTCGTTCAATCTTCAGTTCTTAATTACACATCAAGAACAGAATGAAGTGGATTATTCAAGACAGCCCCCTTCAAAGTAAATCACACCCATTCAATTTTGAACTAAAATTTCTTACTCGGCTCAGGAGTCCCTTGAACATGCAGTGTTCGCCAAGTGAGAGTGTGCACAGTTCAATGTGTCTTTGGTAATATTAAGTTGGATGCCAAGAATGGGGGGGGCGGTGTCAGAAAATGACTACTCCACCCTGTTTCCTTTCTTTTTCAAAACAAAATTCTAACTGCCATATGCTGCCACTGCACCCCCCCACCCCCTAGACCCACCAAAAAATAGTATGACTGAGACTCTTCCACAAGGTTTTTAACCATAATCAGATGTGCTGATCACAGACAGCTGGCTGAAAGGAGGATATATTACTCCTCCCTTCCTCTTCCTCAGCTGTTCCTGTATTGTAATGCCTCACGATGACAAAGTTGTGCCTGATAGAATAGGCCAGCATGAATCCTGACACACGCTCTGCTGAGTACGGTAGGACTCTTTCAGAGTGTCCCAGGCAGCAGAAACAACTTGGATGGGGAAAGTGGATCCAGCCCATTGGATTCACTGCCACTTTTCCTGCCATGTTTTCTGACACTTCATCAAAAGGAAGGGGGAATTGGGTGCCACAGTATAATGTTGGCAGAGCCTGCCCTGCCAGCAACTTAGCCCCTTGAAAACAAAAATAGAAAAATGGGACACCCCAGAGATCTGAAAATCCAGAATAACCCCAGGCCCTCACCACACAACTTCCTCCACCCCACCACCATGGAACCTCTGGCATCTTCCCCACGGAACTCCTCCAGCTCTGGCACTGACCCTTCGGGGCTATACTTACCTGTGCACCTCTGGTGAGGGCTGTTTACCAGATGCTTATCTTGGCAATCTGTTATGATCCACTGATTACTTTGTGCAGCAGCATAACTCTCGTTGTATGCATGCTGCCCACATGTGCTTGGGTTGTGCACTGGGGCCATGATGTACATGGCCAGAAGATCACCCACCTCAGCCAGTAGCCAGTTTCTGGTCTGATATGCTGGATCAAATACTGATGGTACAGTTGCAAAATAAAGACATTAAGGCTGCTGTCAGAACATTGGTGCATTGAGCATGGCTGTATACCTACTGCCTGTTCAGAGTGGAATCCTCTGCAGTTGAGTTGCATTTTTGTATCTAGATGCAGAGCCCACAAAGGAACATAGAGAAGCCCGCTACCCTGGTGAAGCCAGGTACATGCTCTGCATGCTTCTCTATCTGAACTGAGGGAATGCAATGCATTTCTCCTCTGCTGTCATATAGGGCATTAGTAAACTCTAAAGTTTAAAGTTTATTTATTAGTGTCACAAGTAGGCTTACATTAACACCACAATGAAGTTACTATGAAAATCTCTTAGTCGCCTCACTCCGGCACCTGTTCGGGTACACCGAGGGAGAACTTAGCACAGCCAGTGCACCTGACTAACAGGTCTTTTGGACTGTGGGAGAAAACCAGAGCACCTGGAGGAACCCCATGTAGACACGGGGAGAAGGTGCATACTCTGCACAGTGACCCAAACAGTGAATTGAACCCGGGTCTCTGGAGCTGTGAGGCAGCAGTGCTAACCACTGTGCCAAAGTGTCATTTCTTAACAGCGGATGTCTGATTTGGAGATGTGAGAGATGTTGCTCGCTACACGGTGGAAGGATCTGATGTGAAAATGTCCATGGTCACAATCACCTTGACAACCAATGTCCTGACCCTGCACTGGGAGTAGAGGCCTGCCTCTAGGTGGCAGGTTTCAATGAGCACCTCTTCTTTAAAATGAGACGCTGCACATATTGCTCCTCATTGCAGTTGAGGCTGTTCTCTGAAGATCCTGGTGGAAATGGTCTCCTGCTGACAGACCTTCTCCTCCGCTCCAATTGCTCCTCCACGGCCAAGGGGCCTGCTAACAACTGCAATCCTGACTAGAAGTGGCCTGAACATAATCCATTCCTTATAACTTTACCAACTATAAATGGCAATAGAGTCCTCATAACTTCTACAAACTGAACAGCAGCCAACAGAAATCAATCAGAAATTAACCTGAAAGCATCTGATGGTCCCTTTAAATAGTCTTGGTGGAGGTTCCACATTTAAGTGAGGAGACTAGCTGGAGCACTGGGTCAAAATGGCATTGGTGGCATCAAATCAGGGCTGACTGACAGCATGATCTGCCAACTCTGCATTACTTCTGTTGTGCACTATTAGTATTTGTGAAAGTCCTCATCCAAATAGTGTTCAACACAGACAGCACAAGAAATGTTCACAAAGGTCAGGGACATGAATTTGCCCTTTTTAAAGGGCATCCCTATCTCCATTTAAAAAAAATGGAACCTCCCACCAAACCCACACATTGACCACCCCACATGCACACAGGCAACTCTGTACCCACAGCCACCCCCACCCATTCAATGTACACTGGTACTCCAACCCCCGACCTATCTGTAATCTCCACAACTTGCCTGGACTTGCAAAATCTCACTAACTTTTCTGTCTGGAAACAACACATTTTTTTAACCTGTGCTTAATGCTCTCTCCACTCACATTGTCTGCACCTTTAAGACTTGATTAGCTGTAAAGACTCACATTCCAATCATTATTCACATACATTGAGTTTGTGCCATTATATGCCCTGTTTGTGATCAGAACTCCCACCCACCTGACGAAGGAACAGCCAGTTCCGAAAGCTAGTGGCGTTTGCTACAAATAAACCTGTTGGACTTTAACCTGGTGTTGTGAGACTTCTTTCTGTGTTTACCCCAGTCCAACGCCAGTATCTCCACATCATGACTTTCCAGGGATCAGTACCAGAATGGTAGTGTCAGGGTTGTGCAAGGGGTCAGTACCAGGCTACTGCCCGGGCATGACCCTCTCTCCTGGAGGCCATGCTAACCTGTACAATCCTTCTGTTCACCAGGTTCCCTTTTCCAAAATCTGTTCTAAACCTCACCGATGTAATATCACATCAAGATAGTTTCAGTAGGCATGAGCAGAAGTGTATTGTAAGGAACATCAGCATAGAACGGCACATGTAATTACACATACACTGATCTCTATTTTGTTAAATGCAGGGCAAAATAATTCCTTATTGTTCATTTGTACTGCTGTAAAAGTAGCACTAAGCACATTTATTAGTACCACAAGTTGGCTTACATTAACACTGCAATGAAGTTACTATGAAAATCCACTGGGGTCAAGCTGAAGCATGCACTGTAATTGCACTATGAAATACTTAAATAAAATTAATGGCTTTCCAAAAATCACTGATAAGATTTTCTTTCTGCATGAAAGGCACCTTTAACATATTTGAAGGAAAGCTTTAAGGTAATCTAAGTGAGGTTATTCAGCATTGTGCATGAGGAACCATAGGCACCTTTCTCCATTAGAGAGAGAGACAAGTACTTAGGCAGCTTGAGGGCGTCACTCTGCGTCAAGCATTGGGCAAGAAAAGGAGAAGCTCTCCATGGACTACCACATTTGAACTCATGATGGTACAGACATTCTGCTTCACACGAGCCATTTGGCCAAATGAGCTAATAGAGCCTAGCGAATTAAATGTGAAAAATGGACTGAAGCTAAAATTTAAAACAAAACCCACTGCTGGACTGCTCTGATTGACAGACCACTGTTTGACAAACAATGACCATTGGTTCCAGTGCTTTTTAATATTTGTTGGTATTTCCCATGGACAATGATTGCAGTTTAGATCATTATGAATGTTTGGCTCAGTTCCAAAAGCACATATCTCATAGAGGGACTGAGTTCACATTTGGACTTACAGTTTAAAGAGGTTCTTAAAGGATCAGCTGTCTTTGATATAGTTACAGAATAGTTTGCTTTTATAACAAAATTAATTCTTGAAAGGATTTAAAATCTTTCAATGGATTTCATGAATGGAAGCTAATTCTGTCTCAAGTCTCTATGAGTGAGAGCAGTATTATATGATTAGAAACTTATTTTTCCACCTTTGCATGGTTCCTGAAATCTCCCTTTGATGGATACTCAGCCATTTGGTATGGAGGCCTGAGGTGTCATGGATGTGCGTGGGAGCAATTGGAAGGTGTGAATTGGCATAAGGTGAGGGGTGTGAAAGGTAAGGGCTAGCGGTCCTAAGAACTTCTAAACTGATATGAAATCCTAGATAACCAGGCCACTATGGTACCTGCCCACCCCTTTGAACTCTTCAAATCCACTTCTGAAGTTGGTGGGTTCGATTCTATCCCACCTTGTGAAAACTGGGTGTAATGCAGATCTTTAAATTGAGGTAGATCTGCCAAGTCAAAAAAATTTTCTGACTCAAGTTTCCTACCTTAGCAGCAAAAATCTGGCCCTCAATCTAGTTATAGGATTACTGAAAATAAGCATATTTGTTAATGTTTGTGCCACAAAAAAGAGATAGATTCTAGACCTCAGGGGCTAAGGTTCAATAAAAGCTCAAAATTTTAAACACCCCGGAAAAGAAATTTCTATTTGTGATGAAAAATTTACCTGGTTATTAGAAACTGAAGCTTCTTCAAAGGATTAATCACATTGATTAAATTCTTAAACCTTCATTTATTTCTAATTTCCACACCATGTAATTACTTTCTCTCAGGAAACTACATTTCAAAGAGAAATGTCATATTAAGAAGATGAATATAATTAAACCAAAGGAGATAAAGCACTTATTCACAAAACAGTTCACCAGAGTCTGAGCAATGCTGATTGCAAAGCATTGCAAATCTCTCCTTTCTGTTCGAAACAATCTCCACAGAATTTGGCATAAGTAAGAAGGAAACATATAAAGTACTGAAACCTGAGATTATGGAACTTTCCATTCAATTTGCTGTGTTTCAATATGATATCTGGGAATTATGAGAAACTTTTCAAAATGGCATTCACCTCTGATGACATTCTAGGGCTGTGATGGGACTTGTAACTATGGTGACAGCGCTAATGTCTAAAATGAAATATGCTGCATTGTAATTGCAAGGTGCAAATACCAATTCCTCATCCTTACAATTTTCTTCCGTTTTGCCCTGGGAATAAGGTTTTTGTTGGAATGTATGGTTCCATTCATGCCAGTAGCACTCTCCACAAAGTATCCTCACTTCACAAGTGATCATCAACTCTGATCGAGCTACTTGATATGAAGATGGCTCCTCAAGCTAGTGTCTACTGACCCAGGAGGAGGCACTAAATAGTAATCAGGAATGAGTGCCCTTGGTAATCCTGCCCCTCTAAAGCCACAGATGCTTAGCACAATTGCTGCCTCAAAACTGAGTCCTGGTTGTAAACCCTGGTCTTCATTTTCACACTGGATAATGCATTTACCAATTAAGTCATTCAAAAACCTTCAGAGTTTTCAAGAATGCTATTGAAAATAAATCTGTCTTTGCAGTAACTTTCGACTCGAGCAGAGTTCTACATGGACGTGTTAACTCCATAGGATTAGCTTTGAGAATTACAATTCACATGCAAATGAATGAAATAAAATGTCATGAAATAATTAGAAAATATGAAAGTGGTTCTCATGAATTTATGAATCTATTGCCGACTTCTGGAAGGCTCCCTCAGATTATCATTCACAGGCAGGATTGATACAAATGTGAGGAGAAAGGAATAGAGGGCTTCAGAAGCATTGTGGGAAGAGGCAATTGGAGCAGGAGGAAATGGATATGGAATATAACCATGGATATTGACCAATTGGGATGAAATGCCTGCTTCTATGTGGTCGAATGACGATGAAAGCATAAAGTCAGACTTATGCTAATATTTGGGACAAAGGAATTCAATTTTTATAATTAGGGATGCACCAAATAATTCCACAAAATGTAGTCCTTTGAATAGGTTTATGGGCATGAGGTGAGGTGATCACAGAATTAATCCAAGAAAAGTTGTTAGGCAAGAAATCAGAAACTACACTGTTGGAATAAGTGTCAAATTTCAAAGCAAAACTGAATGGAGCTTGTGAATTGGGCAAGGAACATTTAAAGGAATCGGCTCGGGTCAGGTCACTGTCTGCGTGGAGTTTGCACATTCTCCTCGTGTCTGCGTGAGTTTCCTCCGGGTGTTCTAGTTTCCTTCCACAGCCCAAAGATGTGCGGGTTAGGTTGATTGGCCATGCTAAAAAATAATTGCCCCTGAGTGTCCTGGGATGCGTAGGTTAGAGGGATTAGCGGGTAAATGTGTAGGTATATGGGGATAGGGCCTGGGTGGGATTGTGGTTGGTGCAGACTCGATGGGCTGAAGGGCCTCTTTCTGCACTGTAGGATTCTATGGTTCTATGGCATCACAATGAAAAGAGAGACAGATAAGAAAGCACAAACTGGTAGTTTTGAAGCAAGGGAGAAAGTGCCAGTTTTATTATCAGTATTGGGTGAACCATTAAAAGCTAGGTTTAGTGAACAAAGCAGATTGAGAAAAAGCTTAGCAAAATGAGTTATTTGGTACACACGCCAGAGAGACATAAATCTCACAGAGGATGTCACATTAACATGATTAAGAAATATTTTGATAGAAAAAATAAGAACAAGCACAAATTAGTTGTAATAAGGCAGGAAGGAGAAGAGAAGGGTTAAATTCAGAAAGTGACTTTCCTCAAATTCAATTGGGTAATGAGGAAGTACTGGAAAATTTGAACAGCTGGCTAAGTTATCTTCCAGCTAAGAACTGAGGCAAATTTAAAGGGTTAATGCAATCTTGTAAATGCATTTGTGGGAATAGGTTAGGTAGGATGGAGGTAGGTATGTGTGATGTAGGTGTGGGGTGCAACTGTCCCGATAAAGCAATATCCGTTTAGGTTAAATCCAGCAAAGCTATCACAAATACAGAAAACAAAACTGAATATATGCTTCAAAATGATACCATTGAATTGAGTTCCAGCATTGGCTTTAACTTATTGTAATGGTGCCAAAGCCTGATGAACACAAAGACTTTGTGTGACATACAGAGAAGTGAATTTTGTTACCAAGCGAGATTTGTTTCTTATTTCATGTTTTTGAAGGATTGCATTGAAAAAGTGACAGCCCAAATTCATTACAAAAATAGACTTGCTTAAAGAATATTGGCAAATATCTTATCAGAGGGGGCAAAGGAAATGTCAGTATTCATGTCAACAAACAGACTTTATCTGTTTAATGTTACGCTGCACAGAATGAAGAATGCACTCTCAACATTCCAAATACTAACTAATAAAATTATTCGTAGACTGAGTCACTGTACGGTGTACATTGATGATTTGGTGGCATTTAATCAAAATTGGGAAGAGGCACTTACAACACTTAAAAGAACTGTTTGAACGCTTAAGAGAAGCTAAGTTGGTCATGAGTTTGGCAAAAAGTGAGTTCGTCAGTGCTCAAATTCATTTAGAGGTGATATCATGGGACATGGTCAGAAAGCCCCATGAGATGAAAACACAAAGGCCACTAGGATTTTCCAGAATCTATGTCAAGAAAGAAATTTTGAGATTTCTGGCAATGAGCGGATCATACCATAAGTTTATGCCAAACTTTAGCAGTGTGGCGGCATCACTAATGGCACTTTTGAATAAGAAATTTAACTGGACAGCAGATTGCCAATCTGTATTTTATTTCATTTAAAAACTGTGTTGACAATATCACAAGTGAAATCCACACCAAATTATGACAAACAGTTTAAACTGAGTGTGGATGCTAGTGATATTGGTGTGGGTGTTTATTATCGCAAGAAAATGATGTTGGAGTTGAAAAGTCTGTCAGGTATTTCTCAAGGGAATTAAATCCTCATCCACAGAAGTATTCTACCATTGAAAAGGAGATCTAGGCTGGACTGTTGCTGCTGTTCCTGCCAGCAGGATTTTCCTATCGCGCTACAGTGAACGGAGATTTGGCTGGGCGCCAAACTCTCTGACCTTGCTGCAGCGGGAATGTGATATAAATAGCCGGTAAAACCATGGCTCTTGAGTTTAGTATTGGCATTACAGCACTTTGAGATTTATGTTACCAGTAATACATCAGAGACATATACGGATCATAATCCCGTTGAATTTCTGGAAAATTTTCAAAATCAGAACACCAGGTTGCTTTGATGGAGTCTATGACTTCAATCCTTTAATTTGAAAATCATTCACATGGCTGGGAGAGAGAATATCATTGCTGATGCATTGTTACAAATGTAAAAGGACTGATGTTGACTTTGTGTGTCAGCACTCTGGGATATAATTTATGATAATACACACACTTTGATCTTTGTAATTGTAGAATCATAGCATTTACGGTGCAGAAGGATAACATTTGGCCCTCCGAGCCTGCACCAACAACAATCCCAGCCAGGCCCTATCCCCATAAGCCCACATATTTATTCTTCCAGTTCTCCTGACACTAAGGATTAATTTAGCATGGCAATCAAACTAACCTGCACATTTTTGGAGTGTGGGAGGAAACCGGAGCACCCAGAGGGAACCCACGCAGACATGGGGAGAGCATGCAAACTCCACATAGACAGTGACTCGAGGCTGGAATCAAACCCGGTCGTTGGCGCTGTGAGGCAGCAGTGCTAACTACTTTGCCATTGTGCCACTCCAACAGATAAGGTAGACAGTAGCTATGGTAGAACTGGTAAGAGGTGGTTGAGAAATTGAATTGTCTTTTAATTGAGACGTTTCATTTTTAGAAAAAGGGGCGGAAAGTGTCAAGAAGCTTGAATAAAATTAAGATTAAATAATTAGATAAAATGGGAATTTATAAGGATTCAGCTGCTCAGAGGGATTTTTGATATGCGAATAAGCTTAGCAGGGTAAACAGATATTTATTTACTTAAATGAAATGGAGAACAATAGAGTATAGAATCATAAGTGGTGAAACTACAGAAGGTGGGATTTCAAAGTGGAGACACAAGAATGCATGTCACACTCAGATGCTAAAAGCACAACTTCTGAGCTGAGTTGTTTGAATAGGATAATATCTAAGGGATAAATGATATATCAGAGGCAGAGTTAGTTCTGTACTGCAGAGAGAAGCACAACCAATGAGTAGCTGAGATCATAGCCATATCTAGCTGGAAACAGAAGCTCTCCTGAAAGCATGCTTCTAGGCTGAGAAGTTGCCATTTTGAAAACCTCAGAGATTCTATGCTGAAGAAGCCTTCCTAATTTAAAAGAAATCATTGGTAAAGCTAAACTTAATGGGAGTTGTTGTAGGTAAAGGGGCATTCTCAGAGTTTAGGAACAGGAGTAATTCAAGTATTCTATGAATGTAGCCATTAATGTAGTTAATTGAGTTTGGTATTGTGGTCTTTCATGTGTATTTTACAGTTTAATAAACATTTTTTTCTTTGAATGATTCCAATAAGACTAAATTTTTCCTCATTGGTTTGCATATCTTCCCTTATATTATACCAAATTGCAAAACAAACAATTAAGACTGGAGTTCCAAGTTAACTTTCCAAGTTTTGAGATTCCTTCATATTTAATATTAGCAGGGTTCTGAACAATCTGCGCCCAGTAGGGGTGTATGATGGCACAGTGGTTAGCACTGCTGCCTCACAGTGCCACAGACCCGGGGTTTGATTCTCGGCTTGGATCACTGCCTGTGTGAAGTCCGCACTTTCTCCCCATGCCTGAGTGAGTTTCCTCCGTGTGCTCCAGTTTCCTCCCACAGTCTGAAAGATGTGCCGGTTAGGTGCATTGACCATGCTAAATTCTCCCTCAGTGTACCTGAACATCTCCGTGGAGCGTGGTGCCTAGGGGATTTTCACAGTAATTTTGTTGCAGTGTTAATGTAAGCCTACTTGTGACACTAATAAATAAACTTTAAGAGTTTTGCAAAAACTCAACAATCCCCTGTGTAGCTTTACAAGATAATTGCTTCTCATTAGATCATATTTATACAAATGATTGAGCAGAGCATGTTGAAATGAACACTTGTTAATATAAACTAATCACAATATGAATCAGTATACATAAGCTCTGCAGCAGAGTGATGATATTATAAAGCAGTTCTGCAGCACCCCTGTGAAGGTCTCTCTTGGATGATGAGTTTCATTTTTCCACACACTGATCAAGGTTAGTTAGATGCAGTTGAAAATGATTAATTGGCTCATTGAAAATGATGGGAATATGTTTCTGGTTTCATTGTTTCATTAATTCAATAAGTAACATAAACGTTTTATCTCGGCTTAAGCTCACTGGTATTCACACCTCTGAGTCAGAAGGTGAGATGTTCAAAAACCCTATTTCAGAGACTCAAGCGTGGAATCTAGATGGACACCTAATTACAGTGCTCGGGGAATGCTGCTGTGATCGGAAGTTAGCTTTCCGATGAATAGTTCAACTGAGGTCCCACCTTCTCTCACAGATGGATTTAAAAGATCCATGGGCAATTTACAAAGAAGTGATGAGGTGCCTCTGTCAGTGGCCTAGACAAAATGAAAGCCTCAATCAATACCTAAAGAGGTTTTTATAATTCATTTCATTGCTAGTTATGGGGTCTTGCTGTGCATAAGCTGACTGTTGTGTTTGCCTATACTACAACAATGATTTTGGCCAGAATTTTCTGACTGTTCATGGCGATAGAATCTTCCAGGTGACGGCGCACCCCTGCTGTGGGTTTCCGTGCCGCGAGGGTGCATTCAATAGGAAGCCCCATTGACAACCGTGAGGCCAGAGGATCCCGCTGGTGGGCTGCCTGCCGCTGTGAGTCATGCAGTGTGGGGTGTGGAAAATCTAGCTGTATACTTCAAAAATAACTCACTGGCTGTAAGATGCCTTGGGACATCTTGAGATCATGGAATACAAATTCTCTTGTCTACAATTCAGGCAGAAAGCGAGCTGCTTTACAGCTCATCCAATGCTTTTTCTAATGCAACATATATTTAGCTAGTTTGGATATATGGGTGGAAGCTAGTTGCAGCGGTGAGTGTCCCGACAGAGGGACAGAAAGTGCTCGTGAGTTGTACTCAAAAGGTGGGACAGCTACTCACACAATCATTTGGCTGCCAGCTAGTGAGCTATATATAATCAAGGGGTCCAGCCAATTGTGCAGTGGGAGTGGGCACGAAGTCTCCATTAATTCACAGTGGTTACTCCCCGCAAGACGTCAGCATGATTCTGCCTTTCCCAGAGGAGGATTTTGAACTTCTGCCAGCTGCCAGACTTAGATCTCGGGAGTTGCAAACCATCATCCTGCACTCACTCCCCTTTCAGTCACCTCAGAGCTCCCTCAATTACTTTTGACCCTCAGTCCATCAGCCTAGGCTTACCTTCTTTGACTTCTGAGCCACCCATCATCAACTATCAACATAGAGTTTTTCCTGCCACGAACATCATGCTGCCTTCCCCTGGGCACCCTGGACCTGCCAACCATTATCCTCAACCTTCCCTCTACCACTCCTGACCTGCCCTTGGTCACCCTTCACCTGCCCCCAAATACCTTTGATTTCCCCGCTATTGTGCTTGTGCTGCCCTTGATAGACATTAACCTCCCCTCCCCCAGCTCGTCCCTCTGTTCCCCACAACCTTTCCATTGGGCCATCATGACCTGACTTCCCTCCCTTGGACCGCACCACCCCAGCTCAATGCAACACCTTTTCCCTGATCGTCTGCAGTCCCCACAAAAGAAAAGCAGCTGCTATTTAATCTCTCTCTCAATATCAACAAAACAAAGGAGATTGTCGTCGGCTCCAGGAAGAATAATGGAGAACATGCCCCTGTCTACATCAATGAGTTGATGGTAGTCATGATGTAGAGATGCTGGCGTTGGACTGGGGTAAACACAGTAAGAAGTCTCACAACACCAGGTTAAAGTCCAACCAATTTATTTGATAGTAAACCCACAAGCTTTCGGAAACAGTGTTCCTTCGTCAGGTGTGTGGAACCTTCCACACACCTGACGAAGGAACACTGTTTCTGAAAGCTTGTGGGATTAGTATCAAATAAATTGGTTGGACTTTAACCTGGTGTTGTGAGACTTCTTACTACATCAACGAGGACAAAGTAGAAATGGTCAAAAGCTTCAAGTTTTTAGGTGCCCAAATCAGCAACAACCCGATCCTGGTCCCTCAGCCGACACTATAGTTAAGAAAGCCCACCGATGTCTCTAATTTCTCAGAAGACTAAGGAAATTTGACATGTCAGCTATGACTCTCACCAGCTTTTACACATGCACCATGGAAAGCATTTTTTCTGGTTTTATCACATTTTGGTATGGCTCCTGCTCTGCAAGAACACAAGAAACTACAAAAGATTGTGGATGTAGCTCAATCCATCACGCAGACCAACTTCCCATCCATTGACTCTGGCTACACTTCCTACTGCCTTGGCAAAGCGGCCAGCATAATTAAGGTCCACATGCACCTCAAATATTCTCTCTTCTACCTTTCATTGGGAAAAAGATACAAAAATCTGAGGTCATGTACCAACGACTCAAGAACACTTTCTTTCCTGCTGCCATCAAACTTTTGAATGGACCTACTTGCATTAAGTTAGCACGAAGAAAATAGAAAAACTACAGCACAAACAGGCCCTTTGGCCCACAAGTTGCTCCGAACATGTCCTTACCTACTAGGTTTACCTATAACCCTCTATCTGACTAAGTCCCATGTACTTACCCAATAGCCTCTTAAAAGACCCTATTGAATCCACCTCCACCACCACTGCTGGCAGCCGATTTCATTAACCCCACCACCTTCTGAGTGAAAAACTTACCCCTGACATCTCCTCTGTACCTACTCCCCAGCACCCTAAACCTTGTCCTCTTGTGGCAGCCATTTCAGCCCTGGGAAAAAGCCTCTGAGAATTCACCCGATCAATACCTCTTAATATCTTATACACCTCTATCAGGTCACCTGTCATCCTTTGACTCTCTAAGGAGAAAAGACCGAGCTCTCTCAACCTATCCTCATAAGGCATGCCACCTAATCCAGGCAACATCCTTGTAAATCTCCTCTGCACCCTTTCCATGGCTTCCACATCCTTCCTGTAATGAGGCAACCAGAACTGAGCACAGTACTCCAAGTGTGGTCTGACCAGGGTCTTATACAGTTGCAGCATTATCTCCCAACTCCTAAACTCAGTTCCTCGATTGATGAAGGCCAGTACACCATATGCTTTCTTAATCACATCCTCCACCTGCAAAGCTGAGTTGAGCATCCTATGAACCCGGACCCCAAGATCCTTCTGATCTCCCACACTGCCAAGAGTCTTACCCTTAATATCATATTCCTTCGTCCCATTTGACCTGCCAAAATGAATCACCACACACTTACATGGGTTGAAGTACATCTGCCACTTCTCCGCCCAGTTTTGCATCCTATCTGTGTCTCACTGCAACCTCTGACATCCCTCCAAACTATTTGCAACACCTCCAACCTTTGTGTCATCGGCATACTTACCAACCCATCCCACCATTTCCTCATCCAGGTCATTTATAAAAATCACAAAGAACAAGGGTGCCAGAACAGATCCCTGGGGCACTCCACTGGTGACTGACCTTCATGCAGAAAAAGACCCATCTACAACCACTCTTTGCCTTCTGTGGGCAAGCCAGTTCTGGATCCACAAAGCAATGTCCCCTGGATACCACTTTCTCAATAAGCCTTGCATGGGGGACGCTATCGAATGCCTTGCTGAAGTCCATATAAACCACATCTACTGCTCTTCCTTCATCAATGTGTTTAGTCACATCTTCAAAAAACTCAACCAGGCTCGTAAGGCACGATCTGCCTTTGAAAAAGCTGTGCTGACTATTTTTGATCATACTGTACCTCTCCAAAATGTTCATAAATCCTGCCTCTCAGGATCTTCTCCATCAACTTATCAACCACTGAGGTTAGAGTCACCGGTCAATAATTTCCTGGGCTCTCTCTTCTCCCTTTCTTGAATCGAGGAACCACATCTGCAATCCTCCAACCCTCCAGAACCTCTCCCGTCTCCATTGATGACGCAAAGATCATCGCCAGAGGCTCTGCAGTCTCTTCCCTCGCCTCCCACAATAATCTGGGGTATATCCTAACCGGTCCTGGCGACTTATCTATCTTGATGCTTTTCAAAAGCTCCAACACATCCTCTTTCTTAATGTCAACATACTCAAGCTTTCAGTCTGCTGCAAGCCTGCACTACAACCACCAAGATGCTTTTCCACTGTGAATACTGAAGGAAAGTATTCATTGAGTACCTCTGCTATTTCTCTCGGTTCTATACAAACTTTCCCACCCTCACATTTGATAGGTCCTATTCCTTCACATCTCATCCTTTTGCTCTTCACATACTTGTAGAATGCCTTGGGGTTTTCCTTAATCTTACCTGCCAAGACCTTCTCATGATTCCTTCTGGCTTTCCTTATTTCCTTCTTAAGTTCCTTCCTACAAGTCGTATACTCCTCTAGATCCCTAACATTATCTAGCTCCCTGAACCTTTTGTACGCTTTTCTTTTCTTCTTGACTAAATTCATTACAACTTTCGTGCATCATGGTTCCTGTAACCTACCAAAACTTCCCTGTCTCATCGGAACGTTGTCGTGCAGAACTCCAGACAAATGTTCCTTGAAAATCTGCCACATTACTTCTGTACATTTCCCCGAGAAAACCTCCTTCCAATTTATGCCTCTAATTTCCTGCCTGATGGCTTCATAATTCCCCTTACTCCAGATAGACACTTTCCTAGATTGTCTGATCCTATCCCTTTCCAATGCTAGTGTAAAGGAGATAGAGTTATGATCACTGTCCCCAAAATGCTCTCCCACTGAGAGATTTGACACCTGTTCAGGTTCATTACCCAATATCAAATCAAGTTCAGCCTCTCCTCTTGTAGGCTTATCCACACACTGCGTCAGGAAACCCTCCTGAACACACCTAACAAACTCCTCCCCATCTAAACCCCTTACTCTAGGGAGAATCCAATCGACATTTGGGAAATTAAAGTCTCCCATCATGACAACTCTTATTATTATATCTCTCCAGGATGTTTCCCTATCTGTTCCTCAACATCCCTGTTACTATTGAGCGGCCTATAGAAAACACCCAGGAAAGTTATTGACCCCTTCCTGTTCCGAACCTCACCCACAGAGACTCCGTAGACAATCCCTCCATGGCGTCCATCTTTTCTACAGCCGTGACAATATCTCTGATCAACAGTGCCACTCCCCCACCTCTTTTGCCTCCCTCCCTGTCTCTCCTGAAACATCTGAAACCCATCTGAAACATCTGAAAATCCGAAAGTTGATCTTTCTCTACACCCTAGCTATGACAGTAACACTACATTCTGCACTGTCTTGTTTCTTTCACTATGAATGTTATGCTTTGTTTGAATAGCATACAAGGAACAATACTTTTCACTATATACATGTGACAATAATAAATCAAATCAAAAGACTATCTTGCCAGCTACACATCACCTTTAACCAGTCATGAAGGCATGTGCTCATCGTTTGCTGATGATTTAATCACAAAGGTACAGTTGAATCTGCTGACCATGTGCTTTAACAAGTATGCACACCGTATTAATGCATTAAACACAGGTTCCCCTGCTTGCCATTGGGAACCACCATCCACCTTTAATCTACTGCCAACTTCCACACTTTTACCCTATTGTCTTGAAGCCGACATTTCACTTCCCGCACAATTAAGTGTCTTTGTCCACCATTTTTCCCACTCCTAAGAGCTTCACTAGATTCCACTCTGTATTTCAGCAAGTTGGCAAGTATGCTCAATTCAGCATGAAGCTAAACAACAAACTGATATTTATTATTTAGCCTTGCTTACATTGAATGGCGGTGCAGGGTTGATAGGCCAAATGGCCTACTCACTGCTCCTATTTTCTGTTTCCAAGTAATATTTGTAATTAGGGCCTCTTGTGAATTTTTATTTTAACAATGGAACAAGCATTCTCACATAATTGTCTTGGGTCATAAATGTTATGTCTATTTCCTGAGGCAAATACATTAGCATTTTGCACAGCTTTGCTGTCTTAAATTGCCTGAATTGGTAATATTCAGGAGTACGTTCCTTCAGAAATCTATGGCGAGCTTCAGGGCAAGTTTGAAGTGGAATGTTGTGGCTCCATTTTTTAAATATTTGTAGTTCCACAATGGTGTATTTAGTACAAGTCTTTCTACGCTATACAGTGCTTAAAACACAGATATTATTGAGCTACATAGCAAAACATTGAGTTTCTGGCCTCATTGATGAAAGCACCGGTATTTCAGCCTGAGACAGCAACTTTCATATTTATTTTGGGGTTTTCAAAATGGCTAGTCACTTCTGGAAAGAAACACCACACACACTGTTAATCCATATTCTCAGCTTGTAGTAATTCTCCTTAAAATTACATTTTAAAATACTTAAGATGGTTTATGGTTTTACAAAAATCAACATGCAAATTGTATTAATACTGTACACAATGCAAAATAATGGAGTTCATCTCAGAGTGACAGGCAGCCATCTCAACATTCCAAGATGAATATTAACTCAATGGCGTGGGTTGCGGGAACGAATTCAGGAATATTTAACATGTTCTCCATTTCATCATTTAGCAGTAAGCAGGTCTGCCTCACTCGTTCATATAAGCTGACCGTGCATGAGTTTTAAAGACAGCAAATGGTCACTGAATTGCCAGAACCAGGCTGCTAGTCTTGATGAAGCTCTGCATTGCCTCAAGTTTCTTCAGTAAAGAGTGTAATAGGCATGCTGCTAACGCAGCAAATCCAGAGCAGTGCTTGAAAGAAAACTGAAAGGAAACAAAATTGACCTGAGGGGCAGATCTATGTGACACCAATATTACAGATCAAATACTGAGGTAACCATGAAAACTCATTTGTGGAAAGGATGAAGAGTGGCATGGTGGCACTGTGGTTAATGCTGCTGCCTCATACAGCCAGGGACCCAGGTTCGATTCCAACCTTGGATGTCTGTCTGGAGTTTGCACATTCTCCTTGTGTCTGCATGGGTTTTCTCCGGGTGCTCCAGTTTCTCCCCACAGCCCAAAGATGTGCAGGTCAAGTGGACTGGTCATGTTAAATCGCCCTAAGTGTTGGGGGATTAACAGGGTAAATATGTGGGGATAGGGTCATCAGTGAAGGCTTGATGGGCCAACTGGCCTCCTTCTCCACTGTCGGGATTCGATGATTCCAATGTGTGATTCTATGAACAATTCTATAAATTTGAACATTGTAACCAAACGGAATATAAAAGTAATGTTTAAAAAATGAACCCACATTTAGGATCTACAGCAAGTCATTTTGTAACTTCACTTTCAAAATATTTGTGCCCCCACAAGTAATTTGCCAATTTCATTTTTGCAGAGATTGCATCTGTCTCCCTTTCATGCGGAATGACCTTTAATTTAAAATAAAAATCAGCTGCACAAAGTTGTCTGAAGTTAGAACAAAAGTGGAATTACTTTTCCTGACTTCAATGAGCAGTCTCGAGCTCGTGGCGGGGGTGGGGGAGGAGGAGGGTGTTGCCAGCTGGAGCAGGGGCATGGTGAGGGATATTTTACTGTGTACAAGATTAAAGAAAACATTGTAACTAAATTATGGTTAGAAATTACCTCAGTTTAGCAAAAAAAATTTACCTTTGCCCACAACAAAACTGTAATTGCTAACTCAAAGGTGGATAATATGCCAGTTTAAATAGGATGCCAATCAATCAATTAAAAATGAAAATTACCACTTTAAAAACTAGGATTATCGGTAAATGATACAGTAAATAGAACACATTGTGTTGGATTCTTGTACTGAAGGCAGTCCTATTAAGAAACTTCAGAGTTGTGATCCTGTGACAATGAAGGAACCATGATACAGATTCAAATCAGGACGGTGTGTGACTTGAGGGCTGGCTTAGAGGTTTTCATTGGAATGTTTGTCCTTGCCCTTCTAGATGGTGGGATTTGCAGGTTTGGGATGTACTGCCATAGTCCCCGCGACTATAGCAAGTTCTGCAAGATATAACAGGCTACATGATGAAGGCATGTAAAATTGCCAGCTCCAACGTACCCCTCCCTGATGAGTTCAATGCATTCTACGCCCATTTTGAGCAAGAGGTCAATGAGGGCATGCCCTCCACCCTGGAAGCCCTGGATGAACCCGTATCTGGGGTTACCATTGCAGATGTCAGAGCAGATTTTTTGAAGGAAAGCGGACCAGCCTGGATGGGGTACCCGGACGTGCACTCAGATCCTGCCCAGATCAGCTGGCAGGGATATTCACAGACATCTTCAACCTCCCTTTACAACAATCTGAGGTCCCTATCTGCTTCAAGAAGACAACCATCATCCCGGTACCTAAGAAAAACCAAGCAGCATGACTTAATACCATCAGCCAATGGTTCTGACATCCATCATTATGAAGTGCTTCAAAAGCCTTGTCATGGCACGAATCAATTCCAGCCTCCCGGACTGCCTGGATCCACTACAGTTTGCCTATCCCCGTGACAGGCCCACAGCACACGCCATTTCCCTGGCCCTGCACTCAACCCTGGAACACCTTGATAACAAGGACACCTATGTCAGACTCCTATTTATTTACAGCTCAGCCTTCAACACTATTATTCCCACGAAACACATCTCCAAACTCTGTGGCCTGGATCTCGGCACCTCCCTCTGCGACTGGATCCTGACTTCCTAACTCACAGACCACAATCAGTAAGGATAGGCAACAACACCTCCTCCATGATCATCCTCAACACTGATGTCCCACAAGGCTGTGTTCTCAGCCGCCCATTCTACTCCTTATCCACCTATGACTGTATGGCCAAATTCCCCTCCAATTTGATTTTCAAGTTTGCTGACGACACCACCGTAATGGGTCGGATCTCAAACAATGATGAGACAGAGTACAGGAATGAGATAGAGAATCTGGTGAGCTGGTGTGGCAACAATAATCTCTCCCTCAATGTCAACAAAGCAAAGGAGATTGTCTTCGACTTCAGGAAGCGTAAAGGAGAATATGCCCCTGTCTTCATCAACGGGGACAAAGTAGAAAGGGTCGAGAGCTTCAAGTTCTTCAGTATCCAGATCACCAACAACCTGTCCTGGTCTCTCCATGCCTATAGTTAAGAAAACCTACCAATGCCTCTACTTTCTCAGAAGACTAAGGAAATTTGGCATGTCAGCTTCAACTCTCACCAACTTTTACAGATGCACCATAGAAAGCATTCTTTCTGATTGTATCACAACTTGGTATGGCTCCAGCTCTACTCAAGACTGCAAGGAACTACAAAAGGTCACGAATGTAGCCCAATCCATCATGCAAACCAGACTTCCATCCATTCACTGTCTATACTTCCCACAGCCTCGGCAAAGCAGCCAGCATAATTAAGGACCACATGCACCCCAGACATTCTCTCTTTCACCTTCTTCCTTTGGGAAAAAGATACAAAAGTTTGAGGTCACATACCAACCAACTCAAGAACAGCTTCTTCCCTGCTGCTGTCAGACTTTTGAATGGACTTACCTTGCATTAAGTTAATCTTTCTCTACACCCTAGCTATGACTGTAACACTACATTATACTCTATCTCATTTTCTTCTCTATGAATGGTATGCTTTGTCTGTACAACATGCAAGAAACAATACTTTTCTCTGTATGTTAATACATGTGAAAATAAATCAATTCAAATCAAATCAAAGATGGTTTAGTGAATTGTTGCAGTGTGTCCTAAAGACAGCATGTGATAATGATGTGTTCTATGACAATGGTGGAGGGTGTGTGTATTCAAATGGATGGATGAGATACTGGTCAAATAGACTGCTTTTAATTGCCCTGCCTTCAGCTTCCAAGGCCCCAAATTTCAGAATTCCTTCCTGCCTCGCTATCTCTCTTTCTTTGTTTAAGATGCTCATTGAAATCTGTGTCACTACAAAGCTTTTGGTACCTGTGCTAATATCTCATGTAGTTTGATGTCAAATTGTGTTTGCTAATTTTCCTTTGAAGCACCTGGGATATTTTACTGCATTAAAGATGCTTGAAAAAAACAAATCATTGTTTGTTGATTGGATTAAAATTCCTGCAGTTTTGGGACTGTGCCAAGCATAGCATTTCCTTTTCTGTCAGGTGTAGCCCCAGCTATTGGAAGGGTTATACTTTAACCAACACTGATAAGAACATAAGAACATAAGAAATAGGAGCAGGAGTAGGCCATCTAGCCCTTCGAGCCTGCCCCGCCATTCAATAAGATCATGGCTGATCTTTCGTGGCTCAGTTCCACATTCCCGCCCTCTCCCCATAACCCTTAATCCCCTCGCTTATCAAAAACCCATCAGCCCGCGTCTTAAAAATATTTAGCGAGGCAGCCTCCACCACTTCAACGGGCAGAGAATTCCAGAGATTCACCACCCTTTGAGTGAAGAAGTTCCTCCTCAACTCCGTTCTAAACTGCCCCCCCTTTATCTTGAGGCTGTGCCCTCTAGTCCTACTGTCCTTTCTGAGCGGGAAGAGTCTCTCCACCTCTATCCTATCCATCCCATTCATCATCTTATATGTCTCAATGAGATCTCCCCTCATTCTTCTAAACTCTAACGAGTACAAGCCTAGTTTATTCAGCCTCTCCTCATAGTTCAACCCCCTCAACTCCGGTATCAGCCTAGTAAACCTCCTCTGCACTCCCTCCGAGGCCAAAATATCCTTGCGTAAGTGCAGCGACCAAAACTGCACACAGTACTCCAGCTGCGGCCTCACCAATGCCCTATACAGCTGCAGCAAGACCTCCCTACTTTTATATTCAATTCTTACTGTGTTTACCCCAGTCCAACGCCAGCATCTCCACATCATGACTCTTTAACCCAGCCATTGACTTCCCTCCCACCCCGCTCTTCCCACCCCACCCCACTCTCCTCAACCCCCTTCTCTAGGCTCCCAGAGTCCTTGCTGATCCCTGACCAAATAACCCGAATTTACCTTTCAGTCTAGACTCCATGTTCTTTCATCCTGGGACTCCTTCAACAGCATTGCTAGGGCTTCTCGATGCCATAATTCAGGCAAATATGGCTCTGAGGTGGAAGACAACTATTGTCACCTCTCTTCTTGCACATAGTTCTTACATTTCTGTCTAACTCAAACTGCAATGAGGTCTGGAGCTAAGTAAATCTGGGAACAGAACTAAACATTGATGAGCAGGCTATTAGTTAAGCAGGTATTGATTGAGGGCATTAATGATAAGACCATAGATAAAAGACATAAGAGCAGAATTATGACTCCTTCCATTACTTTATTGATAACTGAGGGGAAACTGAGAAGGCTACAATGGCCAAGTTAGATTGGTATTCCACCTTCCAGTTTCATAGCTGTACAGTTTGGCCAGAAGAATTGGCTGATAGGGTTAAGGAGAATCCTAAGGCGTTCTATAGGTATGTTAAGAACAGAAGGTTGGTTAGGGCAAGATTAGGGCCAGTTATAGACAGCAGAGGGAAGTTATGTGTGGAACCGGAGGAGATTGGAGAGGCATTGAACCAATATTTCTCTTCGGTGTTCACGCAGGGGGACATGGATATAGCTGAGGAGGACACTGGGTTGCAGGGGAGTAGAATTGACAGTGGTACAGTTGATAAGGAGGATGTGCTGGATATTCTGGAGGGTCTGAAAATAGATAAGTCCCCTGGTCCGGATGGGATTTACCCCAGGATTCTCTGGGAGGCAAGAGAAGTGATTGCAGAGCCTCTGGCTCTGATCTTCAGGTCGTCGTTGGCCTCTGGTATAGTACCGGAAGATTGGAGGTTAGCGAATGTTGTCCCATTGTTTAAGAAGGGGAACAGAGACTTCCCCGGGAATTATAGACCGGTGAGTCTCACTTCTGTTGTGGGCAAGGTTTTAGAAAAAATTATAAGGGTTAGGATTTATAGTTATTTGGAGAGTAATGAATTGATTGGAGATAGTCAGCATGGTTTTGTGGCGGGTAGGTCGTGCCTTACTAACCTTATTGAGTTTTTTGAGAAAGTGACCAAAGAGGTGGATGGGGGTAAGGCAGTGGACGTGGTGTATGTGGATTTTAGTAAGGCGTTTGATAAGGTTCACCATGGTAGGCTTCTGCAGAAAATGCAGATGTATGGGATTGGGGGTGATCTAGGGAATTGGATCAGGAATTGGCTAGCGGATAGGAGACAGAGGGTGATGGTTGATGGTAAATATTCGTCATGGAGTTCGGTTACGAGTGGTGTGCCTCAGGGATCTGTTTTGGGGCCACTGCTGTTTGTAATTTTTATTAATGATCTGGATGAGGGTATAGTTGGGTGGATTAGTAAATTTGCTGATGACACCAAAGTCGGAGGTGTGGTAGATAGTGAGGAAGGGTGTCATAGTTTGCAGGAAGACTTAGACAAGTTGCAGAGCTGGGCCGAGAGGTGGCGGATGGAGTTTAATGCGGAGAAGTGTGAGGTAATTCACTTTGGTAGGAATAACAGATGTGTCGAGTATAGGGCTAACGGGAGGACTTTGAATAGTGTGGATGAGCAGAGGGATCTAGGTGTATGTGTACATAGATCCCTGAAAGTTGGGAATCAAGTAGATAAGGTTGTTAAGAAGGCATACGGTGTCTTGGCGTTTATTGGTAGGGGGATTGAATTTAGGAGTCGCAGCGTTATGTTGCAACTGTACACAACTCTGGTGCGGCCGCACTTGGAGTACTGTGTGCAGTTCTGGTCCCCACATTACAGGAAGGATGTGGAGGCTTTGGAGAGGGTGCAGAGGAGGTTTACCAGGATGTTGCCTGGTATGGAGGGGAGGTCCTATGAGGAGAGGCTGAGGGATTTGGGGTTGTTTTCGCTGGAAAGAAGGCGGCTAAGAGGGGATCTTATTGAAACATATAAGATGATTAGAGGTTTAGATAGGGTGGATAGTGATAGCCTTTTTCCTCTGATGGAGAAATCTAGCACGAGGGGGCATGGCTTTAAATTAAGGGGGGATAGTTATAGGACGGATGTCAGGGGTAGGTTCTTTACCCAGAGGGTGGTGAGGGATTGGAATGCCATGCCTGCTGCAGTTGTAAATGCGCCTAGTTTGGGGGCGTTTAAGAGATCCGTGGATAGGTTTATGGACGAAAAGGGATTGGTTTAGGTTAGTGGGTCATTGTTTTGTAACCGGTCGGCGCAACATCGTGGGCCGAAGGGCCTGTTCTGCGCTGTAATGTTCTATGTTCTATGAATGGTTAGTTCTGCTGCACAAGTTTTCAGCACTATTGCCAGAATGTTTTTTGATCCACAATCCAGTGTACCTGCTTCCTTCTTAATTTTGCGTGCATTGAGTGGAATTGATTGGATGCTTATATCGAGATTGGCACTGACCCTAAAAGGAGGATGAATAAAATCATCCACTTGGTATTTTTAGTTGAAGCCATTTTTAAACACTTCACTCTTTTTTATTAATTCATGGAATGTGGGCGTCAATGCCCAGCCAGGATTTATTGCCCATCCTTAACTTTGATGTTTAAGATTTATTTATTAGTGTCACAAGTAGGCTCACATTAACACTGCAATTAAGTTACTCTGAAAATCTCCTAGTCACCACATTTCAATGCCGGTTCAGGCCCACTGAGGATGTTTTTAGCATCTTCAATGCACCTAACCAGCACATCTTTTGGATGTGCTTTGCCATAAAGACATAAGTTGTAGTGATATGCTTTTCTGTGCCAGCATGGTGGCACAACAGCTAGCACTGCTACCCCACAGAGTCACGGACCCATTATCAGTTTCTACCTTGGGTGACTGTGTGGAGTTTGCATGTTCTTCCTGTGTCGGCATGGCTTTCCTCCAGGTGCTCCAGTTCTTACAGTCCACAGATATGCAAGTTACATTTATTGGCCATGCTAAAGTGTCAGGAGGATTAGCAGAGTAAATATGTGAAGTTACAAGTATAGTGCCTGAGTGGTATTGTTGTTGGCACAAGCTATATTAGCCGAATGGCCTCCTTCTGCACTGGAGGGATTCGATGATGGCCCACAGCGTTTTTGGGTTGCTTAATCTGTTCTTAATCTATGCCATTTAGCACAGCTGCAAGGACTGTGTTAGTGGTTACATAAGAACATAAGAAATAGGAGCAGGAGTAGGCCATCTAGCCCTTCGAGCCTGCCCCGCCATTCAATAAGATCATGGCTGATCTGTTGTGTCTCAGTTCCACTTTCCCGCCCTCTCCCCCTAACCCTTAATCCCCTTGCCTATCAAAAACCTATCAACCTGCGTCTTAAAAATATTTAGCGAGGCAGCCTCCACCACTTCAACGGGCAGAGAATTCCAGAGATTCACCACCCTTTGAGTGAAGAAGTTCCTCCTCAACTCCGTTCTAAACCGCCCCCCCTTTATCCTTAGGCTGTGCCCCCTAGTCCTACTGTCCTTTCTGAGCGGGAAGAGCCTCTCCACCTCTACCCTATCCATCCCATTCATCATCTTATTCGTCTCAATGAGGTCTCCCCTCATTCTTCTATAACTTCTGTTAATCTGAGCTGAGACAATATAGAAGGCTGCAGTGCAGAAACAGGCCCTTCAGCCCATCGAGTCTGCACTGACCACAATCCCACCCAGGCCCTATCCCTACACATTTACCCGCTAATCCCTAATACCAATATTCTATTTAAATTATAGTTGCTACCTCGTTCATTCAGTTTGCACTCCCTTTTAATTTCACAGTAATCAATTCATGGTCATCATTACCCTATGGGTGCTCCGATTCCCTCCCACAGTCCAAAGATGTGTAGATTAGGTAGATTAGCCATGCTAAATGCACAGGGATAGGGCGGAGGGGCTAGATAACTTGCTCTTTCAGAGAATAGATGAGACTTGATGGGCTGAATGGCCTCTTCCTGCATTGTAGGGATTCTATGATGGCCCACAGTGTTTTTGGGTTGCTTAATCTGTCTTTAATCTATGCCATTTAGCACAGCTGCAAGGACTATGTGATGGTTACTTCCGTTAATCTGAATTGAGACAATACCAATGTTCTATTTAAATTGTAGTTGCTACCTCGTTCATTCAGTTTGCACTTCCTGAGGCTAACTTTCAATTCTAGATTTTTTTATAATTCATTGAACTTAACTGGTATTTAAACTCATTTTCCCACAGCATTCACAATGGCCTCATGATTACTAGCCAGTGAAGTTGCCACTGCGTCACTATCTCCCCCTTGTAACAGTATTTCCTTTCATGTAATGATCTCAAGAGTTCAAATGGCACAATTAGCTCCAATGATATCAAGAGCTACTAGCGCAATTATACACACTATTGGACTAACCTGTTGTAATTATATTCACTTGATTACAAACTACAGCAAGAATTAACAATATCTGTAAATATATTAAACAGGAAAGAAAATTAACCTCCAATTCATTGCATGACTGTATTGGGAATAGAGAAATAATATCATGAAAGATTTATGAAAGCCTTACTGATAACTGTGAAAACTACAACTTTTCACTTTCCTGAGGGCTCAGTTGTGCAATGTCAGGCTAGAAAGGAACAAAAAGTTTCACTGAATTATGCAGCAATCATTAATGCTCAGAGTGGCAACCTGAAACTGCCATACCTAACCAAATCCAACTAAATGGCAGTTCATTACTACAAAACTAAATAACTATCATAACTCTACATTGCAGGAATTTCAGTACATTTTCTACAGGAAGAAAATTGTTAAAAATATTTACTAAATTGCAAGTCTCATAACAATCAAAGTAGAAAAAGCTTATCAATTTTCGATGTTGAAACCATGCTGTGCTACGCATTGATGCGTTGTGATGGAATTGTTTCACTGCTGTTATAATGAGAATATAACCTAATCAAATTAAATGAGTTAATATCTTTGCTATAGACAGCGTTTTCAAGCTAATGTCACTTACATCATCTGATTTCATCTCATTTATCATTGTATCTTTCATCCATCACTGCTGACATTGTTAACCTGCATGTTTCTCAAACCCCCAATGTCCCGTTTAAATTCCTGTTCCATGAATCTGTTTATGTCTTTTCCTCCCATATTACAACCTTCTCTCGCACATGTGCCAAGGTTCTGCCAATTCTAGTTTTTTGCATTCCCCTCTGTTTTCACATTACCATTTGGGACTGTGCCAACAGCTATCTGGGCCCTAAAATCCTGAATTCCCTCCCAAAACATTCCTGCCTCTCTTCCTTTACACCCTTCCTTAAAATTCTAGTTTGTGTTACCTTCTTAACTTCTCCCTCTTTGGCTTCCAGACAATTTTTTTTTGAAGCAGCTGGGGACATTTTTCTATATTTAAGATGCTATATAAATGTAACTTGTTTTGTCCCCTTAAAATTACCATATTTTAATTGGAGGAAAAATTATAAACTGCCCAACTCACTCTTTGTAAAATAAAAGCAAAATACTGCTGATGCTGAAAATCCGAAATAAAAACGAAAAATACTGAAAAAACTCAGCAGGTCTGGCACCATCTCTGGAGGGAGAAACAGTTATCTTTTTGAATCTAACATGACTCTCCTTTGAAACTGGAGAGAGGTAGAAATGTGATGGGTTTTATGCTTTTTTAAAAGGGTGAGGGGTTGGGGAGAGATGTGGGCTAAGGGGCAAATCGAGCAAAACAGAAGTACAAAAATATGTCAGAGGGCAGATGAAATTAAATGATAAAGATGTCATGGAACACAAGATGAAAGAAGTGAGAATGATAGGGAGCATTAATAGCAGAATAAAGGTCAGTACTGTCTGAAAGCAAGATAGCAGAATATGTCATTAAACCAGAGAAAGGGTCAGCACTTTCTGATAGCAAAAATACCAGAACAAGTTATAGACTGGTGCTTGGGAGAGACATTCAAAATTGAGGACAGAATTCATGGTCTGAAGTTGTTGAGCTCAATGTTGAAGGCTGAAAAGTATCTAATCATGATGTGGAGATGCTGGCATTGGACTGGGGTAAGCACAGTAAGAAGTCTCACAACACCAGGTTAAAGTCCAACAAGTTCATTTGATAGCACAAGCCACAAGCTTTCAGAGCGCTGCTCCTTCATCAGGTGAGTGGGACTCGTGTTCAGAAACAGGGCATATAAAGACACAAACTCAATTTACAAGATAATGGTTGGAATGTGAGTCTTTACAGGTAATCAAGTCTTAAAGGTACAGAATGTGAGTGGAGAGAGGATTAAGCACAGGTTAAGGAGATGTGTATTGTCTCCAGACAGGACAGTTAGTGAAGCTTTGCAAGCCCAGGCAAGTTGTAGGGGTTACAGATAGTGTGACATGAACCCAAGATCTTGGTTGAGGCCATGCTCATGTGTGCGGAACTTGGCTATCAGTTTCTGCTCAGCGATTCTGTGTTGTTGTGTGTCGTGAAGGCCGCCTTGAAGAACACTTACCCGAAGATCAGAGACATAATGCACATGACCGCTGAAGTGTTCCCCAACAGGAAGAGAACACTCCTGTCTGATGATTGTCGAGAAGTGCTCATTCATCTGTTGTCATAGCGTCTGCATGGTCTCCTCAATGTACCATGCCTTGGGACATCCTTTCCTGCAGCATATCAGGTAGACAATGTTGATCGAGTTGCAAGTGTATGTACCGTGTACCTGATGTATCTAATCAGAAGATGAGGTGCTATTTCTCCAGCTTGTGTAGGACTTGACTGGAACATTGTCGCAGGTCAAGGGTAGAAATGTAAGCATAAGAGCAAGATGGTGAATTGAAATGGCAAACAACCCCAGAGGACAGGGTCATGCTTGCAGACTGTTCCACAAAGTGGTCACCCAGTCTGCCTTTTGTCTCCCCATGTTGAGGAAACTGCATTGAGAACAAAAAGTACAGTAGAGTAAATTGAAAGAAGTACGAGTAAATTGCTGCTTCAGCTGGAAGGAGTATATGGGGCCTTGGTCAGTGAGGAGGGAGGACGTAAAGGGGAAGGTGTTACACCACCTGTGAATAAATTGGAAGGTACCATGGGGAGGGGATAAGGTTCTAGGAATGATAAAAGGGTGGACCAGGTGTCACAGCAGGAACAGTCCCTGCAAAATGCTAACAGAGAGGTGAAAGGAAGATGTATTTAGTGGTGTCATCATGCTGTAGTTGTTGGAAATAGAGGAAGATGACCTTTGAAGATGGAGGCTGGTGGGGTGGACTGTGAGGACAGGGGAACCCAATTGTGGTTCTGGGAGCGAGGGGAAGGGAGGAAGGCAGAAATATGGGAAATAGATTGGACACAGTTTTGTGCCCTGACAAACACAGATGGGGGAATCTTATTGCCTGAGGAAAAAGGAAGACATGTCAGAAGCACCGATTTTAAGGTGGCATCATCAAAACAGACGTGATGGAGGCGGAGAAACTGGGAGAATGGTATGGAGTCCTCACAGGAGCAGGGTGTGAGGAGCTGTAGCTGAGGAAATTGGTGGACTTGTAACAAACATTGGCAGACAGTCTTTCACCAGAAATGGAGACAGAGAAGTCTAGGAAGGGAAGTGTTAGATGGACCCATGTGAAGGTGAGCAGGATGGAAATTGGAAGAAAAATTGATGAATTTTCCCAGTTCCAGTTGAAAGCAGCAAGCGGCACAATATAGTCATCAATGTACCAGAAAAGAGTTGTGGGAGGGACCTGAGTAAGAACAAGGAATGTTCCACATGTCCCATAAAAAAGTCGGACATAGCTAGGGTCCATGTAGGTACGCATAACCGCATCTTTTATTTAGAGAATGTGAGACATGTCAAAGGAGAAATTGTTCAATTAACACCCCCATTCCTCACAGCACATCTGAGGGCTCTCCACTTCCTTGAATAGAGGCCTGAACAATCCCCTTCCCCATCATCCTCTGCCTGACTGAGTGTATCGTCTCTTTGAACAATTAGACTGTACAGCAGATCTGGGAGTGTTTCACGCTCACACTGAAAGCTAGAATTTCCTCTGCTGTGTCCCTCTTTACTCATAAATGCTTGCAGGAAGGAATCTATTCTCTTCTACATCCCTGCTGTCTCCATCACCCAAAGCATAGCAGAGTAAAGGTGGTGATAGTCCTTAGTTTAGTGGTAGTAAGCAACCCAAGTTGTAGGATGGATAGAAAAGGTCTAATAGTTGTCTCCTCTCTCTCGATATCAGCCCAATACACAGACATTCTTAGTCCTCAATCTCAGCACTTCCAAGTCTTTGTAGCCTGTCAGAGATTCTTAATGATCCCAAACCCAGCAAAATGGACTGGGGTTACAGCAGGGCCACAGTGGTTGGTTCAAAGACTGCACAACTTGCCACTAAGGGGAAATTCCACTGAAAATACCAATAAGAGGCAATGCTTAATTTCTCACCCAGAAGAAACGATTAGTGACAAGCACAAAAACTTACCAAAATCAAATATAAAGAGAGCAGACTGACAAAGTACTTTGATGACTGGTTTGGGGTACAGATAAGATGCCATTTTCAAATAACTTTTATATAATTTGAAGACTTTGTATTACTCAAAAACATCTAATCACCTCATTAAAGTAAATTATTGAATGTGCTGTATATTGTCTGGTCCAAGTGTTTGTTGTGTACGCTGCTCTGTTCCTCAGCTTCTGTCACAGGCAAATGATGAGATATGTATTAACATTGTTATCATTACGAACATGCCCTGAACATTAAAGTAGAACGCTGATTCCCCAGCCTCAGCCCCTGGGTATCTCTCAATCAAGGAAACTAATTTGAAGAGCAATTAGTGTTTTAGGCATTTTACACTTTAGAAACCTTATATTGTCACAATGTAACCTGTCTGTTTTGAAGTTTATGATAAATAATAACATGCACTACATTGTCTCTTTTAGCAAATATTTATTGATGAACATGATAGAGCAAAGTAGTAATTCCAAATGAAGGCCAAACACCTCCATGGGAGGCTTCTGTGCTAGCAAAAATATGTAGTGAAAGAGTCCTTATCAGCTCAGTTTTCAGTTTTCCATGCTGAAAGGATTATTTTCATTTCCTGTTTGTGCATAACAATAAAATGCTATGCAGATTGCTATTTATAGGGATAGGATGTATGAGCATTTGGAGCGTTGCGATCTGATTAGGGATACGCAACATGGCTTTGTTCGGGGGAGGTCTTGCCTTACGAATCTGGTAGAATTCTTCAGGAGGCGACAAAAACGGTTGACAATGGGCGAGCCGTTGATGTCATCTATATGGATTTCAGTAAGGCGTTTGACAAAGTCCCTCACGGTAGGCTGGTAGAAAAGGTTAAGGCACATGGGATACAAGGACAGGTAGCTAGGTGGATCGAAAACTGGCTGGGCAATAGGAGGCAGAGAGTAGTTGTCGAATGGTCCTTTTCTGGCTGGAGGTCAGTCACCAGTGGTGTGCCGCAGGGCTCAGTACTGGGACCTCTCCTCTTTGGAGTATACATAAACGACTTGGAAGAGGGCGTACGTGGTGTGATCAGCAAGTTTGCGGATGACACCAAGATGGCAGGATTGGCAGATACCGAGGAGGACTGTCAGGTGACACAGCAGGATTATAGATAGGTTGGTATATTGGGCAGATAGATGGCAGATGGAATTTAATCCTGACAAATGCGAGGTGATGCATTTTGGAAGGAATAATGCAGGGAGGAGTTACATGATAAAAGGTAGACCGATTAAGAGTATAGAAATGCAGAGGGACCTGGGAGTGCAGGTGCACAAGTCTCTGAAGGTGTCGACACAAGTAGAGAAGATTGTGAAGAAAGCTTATGGAATGCTAGCCTTTATAGGAAGGGGTATAGAGTATAAGAGCTGCCGTCTAATGCTTCAGTTGTACAGAATGTTGGTTAGACCGTGTTTGGAGTACTGTGTCCAGTTCTGGTCACCTTACTACCGGAAGGACGTGGAGACCCTGGAGAGGGTGCAGAGGAGGTTTACCAGGATGTTGCCTGGCATGGAAGGACTGAGTTACGAGGAAAGGTTGGAGAAACTGGGGCTCTTCTCCTTAGAAAGACGGAGATTAAGGGGGGATATGATAGAGGTGTATTAAATACTGAAGGGAATAGATAGAGTCAACAGTGGTAGGCTTTTCCCTAGATTGGGGACAATTACGAGAGGTCATGATCTAAGGGTGAGGGGGGAGAAGTATAATTGGGATACGAGAGGAAGGTTTTTCACGCAAAGGATCGTGGGGGTATGGAACGCGCTACCGAGTAGGGTGGTGGAGGCAGGCATGTTGGACTTGTTTAAGGTTTCCTTAGATAGACACATGAGCAAAACAAGGATGGAGGGTTATAGTAGAGGGTATTAAATAGGGTCAGAGCCTCGGGACGACACCGGAAATGTAGTATTACATGTTAACGTTTTGTCTTTTTATTCCACAGGTGTCGGTCCACCTTGTTGTCAAACGAAGGGCATGCACGCGGTGGGTCGTGCGTGGGCTGCTCTTGGATGTTCCGGGAGTGGCCTAGTACTTCGTGTCGTTGTGTATGCTTAATCCTGGACCAGCAGACGGGCCCCACAACAGCTCAGTGACTATCACTGCTAGCTGTGCAGATACATGGATTTGGGCCTGTGTCTGTGGGGGTTTGTGCATTCTCCCTGTGGTTGCGTGGGTTTCCTCCGGGCGCTCTGGTTTCCTCCCACACCCCGAAGACGTGCTCTTAGGCTGATTGGTGTAGCAAATTGACACCACTCTCCCCTGAATCTGGCTACATTAGGGGTTCCACTCACATACACACAGGGCAGGGTAGGTGTAGGAAGATGCGGCGGCGCGGGCTCGTTGGGCCGAAGGGCCTGTTTCCCGTGCTGGGTTGTTCTTTGTTCTTTATCGAATCCCATTGGAAAGTACACATGAATATTTGGTGGGTACAGCACTCAGTTCAGAGGATTCCCTTAATTGTTCTAGGTAGAGGGAGACAGGGAATACAGGGGAGCAAACAGGAAAGTGACGTTTTAGACCACAACCAGATTAGCCATAATCTTTTAATGAGGCAGTGCAGGTTCGAAGGGCTGAATGACCTATGTTTATTCCTATGCAAAATCTGAACATTTGGTTATATTGCCCTCTCTGCTGCCCTCTCTGTAGAATAGGTGTTAATAAAGTTAGTTCAATAATGTCTGCCTGCAGAAAAGCATGTGTTAAGATATTCCTAAGGGCATAGAGGAAAGCCCCAAGGCTTCCTCAGCTGGAATGAAGATTGAATCCCGTGCTATCGGCATTAATATGATCTACACACTAGGTGTCACTCTGGCCAACTAAGCTAACTGTTTTCCTCCATGTGCAATACACAATAGAAAGATAAGGGTACACCTAGGATAGAATCCTTTTTGACATTTCATTTGAGACTGAAGAATGTTTTGTCACATTTCTGAAACTTCTAAAGTTCATTTTGAGGATGTTTGAGCAATTTGTAAGATTGCTCACATGTGCAGCGTATTCAGGTACATGGTGAGTCAATATGGTGCACCATAAAAAAGAGCACTGAATGCTTTTTTGAGGACAAGGGGGAAATTTAACCCTAACAAGAGGACTGGTGCAATTAAAAATAAGGGTTACACATTTATCCAAAATCCAATAAAATAGGAAATGAGGATAAAGTACATATTTTCTTCACCATGGTGAGGATCAGGTGCTTTTGAGGTAGTTTCTAACCGATATTGCCCACGAGATCTATTCTGAAATTGATCAAATTTGAACTCATATTGTGATAGGACTAAAAATAAATCGCAGAATGACAGAAACATTATAGCACAGATCGAAGCCATTTGACCCATGGGATGCAACTTACCCAGGTTAATGCAGGAGGTGAGGCTGTGCGAAACTTGCCGGCTTCACAGACGCCTTTTCTCACCTGATTTAACAGCACTCTGCCATTTCAAAACGCTGGTGAGGATCACATAACCAACTTGAAGGGATGGGGCTAAATATGCTGCCAAAGTTGGGACTCTGAGATTGGGGCGCTCTTTTTAATGTCAATATTGGGCAATTCCTCCTCCCATGCCCCACACATGCAGCACTCACCCCTTTTTCCCTGTCCTCCTCGCAGGCATTGGTTCTCTCACCTCTCCCACTCACCTGCACCGCACAAAGGCACCAGGGGCTCTCCCCCACTACTTCTCGTAGGCATCGGGATCTCCCACCCCCGGCCCACCAAAGTTCCTTGGTGCTGGCCCCTTCTTCAGCCCTAATGGCAGATGCTATGGCGGAAAGTCCTTTAAAAATATTAAATTATGTTAATATATTGAAACCAATTTACCACTGCGCAGGACAGATCTAAGATCGCGCCAGCTCGACAGATTTGGTGGCCATTAGGGACTTGCGCCTGTCACTAAAGGGGTTACTAGATTGCAGCCAAGGTGTCTGCACCAGCTCTCCAAATTAGATTTTATTGAATGAGAGCTACATTCTGTGAAAGGAAGCAGTTGTTAAGTGAGACTGTTACATTTATATTTACAGAAACTCTCTCATCACTGTGGATATGGCATGAATTTAGAAATCATACCTTATAGAAACATTTGTAGCAGGCCTAAAGAACAATAAAGTCAAGGCCAAGGTTTTGAGCAATGGCAAAAGCTGATGTGGAAGGGAGGCAGAAATGGCAGAAAGAAATTTGATGATTGTAGGACTTGCATGTGAACACATTATCTGCCACCTTTCTTGCATTACCACAGTGACAACATGCGGTTTTCAATGTTATCCAGGCCACAACAGTCAGGTTCACAATTTTAGAGTCAGAAATACAGATGATCCCATTGCCACCATAGCCACCAACCATTTAAATGCCCCCATTTCCAGTCAAAATGGGAGAAAGTTGTTCATAGTCTAATAGCATGCAGGAAAAAAAAGACGTAGTAATGTTCCAGGTTGAGCTAAAACTCAAGGTTACAGGAATGCAACAGGTAAAGCTTGTTCAGGAGTTTGGAAGTCCTCAATATCCACTTAAAAGATGTGGGCATTGTGGCTGGTGTTATCAAGCAGAACAATTAAGAGAAATACTCAGTCAGAGAGCAAGTAAACAGCACACTTAAGATAATAGGGCTGAAGATAGAATTCCAGTGCCTACAGTAGAAATGTAAGTCAGAACATACTTTTATCATTGATACAGCTACAGCGGTGTCTGCTCTCTTGGAAGGCTTGTAATGGAATCCCTTTCTCTTGCGCAAAACAAATGTGAAACTGACCAATTATTCCAATAATAGCATTCCAGTGCTAGGTTAAGAGTGGAATATGATGATTTATTCCATTACTTGTCTTGGGTGTCAGTTGGAGGGCACAACGTTTCCCTGATGGGAAGGAATTAACTTAAGAAAATATGGTTAAACTCGGGAAAGTTTACAGTAGGGATCAGTAACTGTGCATCTGAAATTGAGAAAGTGCTAAACAAGCACAAAGTGGTCTTTGAGCAAGGAGAACCAAGTGATAAAATTGGGCAACAGAAGGCTGAAGTCAAAATAAAGCAGGACGTACAGCCAATATTTTACAAAGTTAGGCCAGGATAGGCCCAGTTAAAGCATGAAGTGAAGAGCTTGATAGATTAGAAAGGACAGGGGCAATAAGAAGGTGAAGATCAGCGAATGGGCCTCATCCATTGTGGTAGTTTCAAAAAGCAGACAGGTCCATTTGTGCTTGCGGAGATTAGAAGCAAATTGCAAATAAAGTGATGGAGAATATTTCCCACTGCCTCCTTGTTTTCTAATTCAGCCAAAATAAAGGTGTTCAGTGAGATAAAATTGTCAAACACACATTTGCAATTAGACTTCACTGACAAGAAGAAGGAACTGCTTACAATTCATACACACAAATGACTAGACTAGTATGAAAGCCCAACATCTGGGGTATCTACTGCTTTGGCAGAGTTCACAAATGTCATGGATCTGGTACTAAGTGGGTTGAACGGACTATGCTGTTTTTTAGATGATGTTCTAATTCGCAATGAAAGAAAATGTTGAAGATACTTTCACTCTATTGTAACAACTCAAAGAGGGAAAAGATTGGGAGTGGTCTCTGAAGTGTCAGAAAGCATTTGAAGGAGTGAAGAAAGTGCTGACTAGTAATGCTTTTCAATCCACTATGAGCATGAGAAACAATTGGTTTCAGTGAGCGATGCCTCACCACAGTGGGGTTGGTGCAATTTTATCTCACCTAATGGAAGATGTGTGGGGAAGCTTATAGCATATGCTTCATGTACTTTAAAGATGTCACAGCAAAACTACTCAAGTTCAGAAGGAGGCATTAATGATCACATATGGTGTTACTAAATTACTTGTACGATAGAAAGTTTACTTTATTAGCTGATCACCAAGCCCTTACGATCATATTTGGTCCAAAGAAGGAAATATCAAACCTAGAAACAGCATGGCTTCCAAGATGAGGTTTTGATGGCCTATTAGTAGGTATAAAAATACCATAAGTTAAAGGATCATGCAAATACACGTGTCTTTTGGAGATTTTCCATAAAGACTGGACCTTTCCATGAAGACTGGTTCTTTACTAGCCACTGAATTACCTGGAAATCACATATACAAATGAAAGTGCTTACCAGCTGAAGTAGTGAAGAAGCTTGCAAGGATGTGTGGCTTGGTAAAGTGCTCAAAGGTTACTGCAGAAAATAAAAGCTCAAGGTATGCAACATAATACATGGATAGAAGATTAGCTAGCAAACAGAAAACAGAGTGGTTATAAATGGGTCATTTTCTTATTGGCAGGTGAGTGATGTGCCAGGAATCAGTGCTGGGTCTCAACGCTTTACAATTTATATAAACGATTTGGATGAAGGGATTGATGGTATGGTTGCTACTTTTGCTGTTGACACCAATATAAATAGAAAAGTAAGTTCTGAAAAGCACATAAACAGGCTATAAAAGAATATAAACAGGTTAGGTGAGTGGGCAAAGACCTAGCCATTCGAGTATAATGTGGGAAAATGCGAGGTTGTCCATTTTGGCAGGACTGATAAAAAAGAACGTTGTCTAAATGGTGAGAGATCACAAAACTTGGCAGTGCAGAGGGATCCAGGTATTCCAGTGCATGAATCACAAAAAGCTAGTATATTGTTGCAGGCAGTAATTAGCAAAGCTAATAGAATGTTGTTGTGCATAGCAAGGGGAATTGCATACAAGAGTAGGGAGGTTTTGCTCCAGTTATGCAGGGCATTGGTGAGACTATGTTTGGATTACTGCATACCATACTGGTCTCCTTATTTAAGAGAAGATGTAAATGCATCGGAAGCAGTTCAGAAAAGGTTTATTAGACGAATCCCTGGAATGGGTTGGTTGTCTTACAACGAAATGCTGGACAGGCTAGGCTGGTATCTATTGGCGTCTAGGCAAGTAAGAGGAGACTTGATTGAAATATATAAGATCCTGAGAGGACTTAGAGGGTAGACGTGGAAAGAATGTTTCCTCTTGTTGACTGAGGGCTACTGTTTGATTTTAAAAATAAGAAAATACATATTTAAGACAGAGAGGAGGATTTTGTTTTCTCGTAAAGGAGTGCGAGACTATGAAATTCTCTTCCTCAAAAGTTGGTTGGGGCAGAATCTTTGAATATATTTAAGACAGAAGTAGATAGATTCTTGATAAACAAGGGGATGAAAGATCATCCGGGATAAACAGGAATATGAAGCTGACATTAAAATTAGATCAGCCAAGATCTTATTGAATGGTGGTACAGATTTGAGGGGGCCAAATGGCCTACTTCTGCTCCTAATTCATATATTCATAGACTAAATGTACTGATCAGTAGAAACCAATGGCACAAAGACCATTTCAAACTGTGCTGGTCAAACTAGTTGATTTCAGCTGAAGCATAAAAGCCCTTGAAATGATAATGCTGCAAAATGCAGGTTACGAGCTTTGGAATTGATAGACTTATATTCCGGTCCCACTCCATGAAACCGACATTTATAGCTTCAACATCAGGGAGTGGTGTATGTCAGCCAGAGTTCCCATTTCTAATAGCTAGCCACTCACCCCTGCTTGAAACTACATCTGTGTGAATGTTTGTTGGAAACAGAAATTAACTAAGGAAATTCCAGCTTCGGTCGAAAGGTCTGCCAATGCTCAAAATAAAGAATCACACAAGGATCACACAAATAATAGGTATTTAGTTAATGTACTGATGGATGGCACCATACCAATGTATTCAAATAATCTTGGAATAAAAATCAAACTGAAATAGAAAATGTATTATGCTCTGTGCCTCTCTAAAAGTCAGACATATAAAACCATTAGGATTATTTTCCTGGGTTGCTCACAGTAATGCTCAAGAGATTAAATTTAATTCCTGTAAGGTTGCAGGTCAAACATGAAGGTCAGAAACCTTATTCCTATAGCATGGAACATGTGAATTTTCCTAGCTGCCAACTCTTTCTTCTGTCTCCCTGTGCAGGGAAACATTTAGGTTTAGATCTTCCGAGCAGCAGCCTTGATGTCAGATTGCCACTGTGCTCTAAGATTCCCCCAAATCTGCTGCATATTTCTTCCGGAACCTACCAAACCAGGATTTCACACAAATGTGCAGCACAGCTTCCAACGGGGAACTCTTTGAAGTGAAGTTCAGGGCAAAAGGACATACCTCCCTTTTACATCACTGGTTGCCAAATATTCAGTTTAAATGTCCAGTTGGAATGTTTATGAATGGGTGAGTGGGTGTATGGGTAAAGTAGGTAGGTGGGTAAGACAGATATATGGATAAGTGGATAAGCTGGATAAAGGCAAATTACTGCGGATGCTGGAATCTGAAAAAAAAAGAGAAAATATTGGAAAATCTCAGCAGATCTGGCAGCATCTGTAAGGAGAGAAAAGCGCTGAGGTTTCGAGTCCAGATGACCCTCTGTCAAAAGCAAGCTTTTGATAAAGGGTCATCTGGACTCGAATCATCAGCCCTTTTCTCCCCCTACAGATGGTGCCTGACCTGCTAAAATTTTCCAGCATTTTCTCTTTTGTTAAGTGGATAAGCTGTATAGGTGGGATAATGAATAGCTGGGTAAGATAGGTATATTGGTAAGGTGGGTTATGTGGTTGAGGTGGGTAGGTGGGTACATGGGTAAAGTGATAATGGGTTAGTTGGGTGAATTAGTAGATGGGTTGGGGTTCATCAAGTCAGATTGAGATCTGATTAGGAGGGTAGTCAGGTGGCTGTTGGGTCATCGGGAAGTAGTCAGGGGATAGGGGAGGGTGTGATTGGGGTGGGTAGGATGTGTTGTTATCCAGATGTGAGACTAGGCCTTAATCTGTCCAACAGTTCCTGGGCATGTATCCAGATGAGTACTGCAGAATTGTCCCACTTCTCCTTCCCTAACTTAGTGACATTTATAGATGGTCTTAGGGTACAGGGGAATTGTCTAGCTAAAGTTAAAACTTCCCAGGCAATCCCCATGAAAAGCCCACGCATCAAGACTTCAGCAGCATCCTGACATGCGTCATCAGGTGATCCGGAGACTAGATGCCCAATGCCCTTGCTCTGTGATTCAAAGCAGGGAAAGAGCAAATGTTAGCCCTAAATAAAATTACTGTTCATAAAGACATGACATGGGTCCAATTCTAACCCATTCATATTAACACAGAATTAAATCAGGCCCTAAATGATTTCATTAGTTGGACAATTATCAAGGTTTTGGAAAATTGGCACAGCTTATTCTTCAGTGATCAAGAATAAGTAACATGGAAATAGGAATGAGCCTTTCAGTCTCTCGAGCCTGGTATATTATTCAGTTAGATCATGTCCGATCTGTATCTCAATTCTATTTAGCTATCTTGGTTTCATATTTTTATGTAACAAAATCTGTCAATCTGGAGTTTGGACATTTTCAAGTGACTGAAGCTCAGCAGCTTTTTGAAAAGAAAGTTCCAGATTTCCACTGCTTTTTTTGTGAAGAAGTGCTTGTTGACATCACCCTTGAATGGCATTGTTCTAACTTAAAGGTTATGGCCCTTTCAAGATTATAGGAAGTCTTGTTCCTTCTCGCAACAGATTCAGGCATCCATGGATAACCTTATTTCAGTTTAATCTGGACTGAAGGACAAATAGAAAACAGACATTCACTGAAGTGTAATACTGCTTTGTCCACAGCTGCCGCTTCATACATGGCCTGATTGGGGATACTAGCTTAAAATTTGAAAAAAATGGCTTTTCCTTTTGACAAGTTTCTATAGCTGCAAAGTAAATTCCTTGTCAGCGTTTGCTCATTTAATTTAAGAAAATGGGCATTACATCCAGAATTTACCCAAGACTGTTAAAGTAATGGCTTCCATTTTCAGGAAATTTGAATGTCTATTCTTCGTTCACGTTTGACTGAATTTTTGTCTGACTGAGAGACTGGTTGTAAGTCCACCTACTGATGATCCACTTGTCTGTCTACCTGTCCACATGATTAACACTTGTCTGACTGACTGACTACTATGTTTGAATGATCATCTACATGTTGCCTTATTGTTGGTGTTTCTGATTATTGACCTATTTAACTGACTTAAAGACTACCTGCCAGACAATAGGATTTTGCAGTTACATTGTGTAGGTTTCTCACCATAACAATTTATTTTAATGATAACTAAAATAGGGTTAAGTCAAAAGCCTGTAAATGTAAGTGCTGAATCATGTACTGAGTTGTGCGCTCTTCCAACTAATTGATCATAAAAAAATTGTGAAACATGAAACGAACGGGACGTTCCAAAGAAAACAAAGGCTAAAAATAAAGAATGTTCAAGGACAAACTGTCATCCTTGCACTATTCAAAGTTCATTTTGTGTAGTGAATCTTTTTCTATTAGAATGACAGGTGGAGGTAAATGTGGCTGATTTGGTAACAGCATATGAGAGTGACTTTGAATGGAAATCATTACATTCTAAGGAAGAGGAGCAAGGCTTGGGTATATGTTTTTTCAGATATCACTCCATTGTCTAATTGGATACTGCTTGACCTTCAACTCCAAAACTGCCCTGCAGCAGCTTATTCATGTCTCAAGTGTTTTTGCACCCCATGTTATTCAATGCAGGGAAAATATTCTTGTCCTTTGTGTGCATACGACAGAAGACAGCATGACCTGTTCTCTTGCTATACCATCAGGTAAAACAGTGTGTCTTTTACAATCTATCTTTTAAGAAAATGTAGTTTTCATCAGCAGTGGCATAGCCCTACACATTGCAGTACACTGTCATTGTGTGAAAACACCACACCATCTTGGTAACAGCACCAGTCCATGTTACTTACTCTTGATCACTGAAGAATAAGCTGTGCCAATTTTCCAAAACCTTGATAATTGTCCAACTAATGAAATCATTTAGGGCCTGACTTTAATTCTGTACATATACAAATGGGTTAGAATTGGACCCATGTCATGTCTTTATGAACAGTAATTTTATTTAGGGCTAACATTTTAGGAAAAATACTGTTAAATTTATTCAAAAATTATTTGCAGTTCAGTATAGAACTAAATATGTTTACAATACAGAAGGAGGCCATTTGCCTGATGTGTCTGAACAGCCCTTTTGCCAGAGCACCAAAGTCTAATCTGTTTACTCTCTCCCTAAAGTCCCATTATTTCTTCACTGATATTCTGATTATTAAACTGCCTCATTTTAACACAAAGTAAACTGCTAATAGGCTTTTCTCTTTTTAGAGCAACTCTCGCTTTGACAGAAAATACGTGTTTCTGGTCAACCATTCTTTGAGGGGAGAGCAGCCAGGAATCTTTCATCATCTTTATCACAAAAACATCGGGGTAGAGTTCCTCTCTGCGTACAGTTGAATAATGGCTCTTTTACTTGATCCTCATTATAAACCAAAGATGGCTTAGTTTAAAAAAAACAAATTCCTTAATCGTACATACCAAAGAAAATATACTGCATTGTGCCCAAAAATTGCAACGATGAGTTTCAGCAGGCCTGTTCACATACTTCCAAATAAATGTTATGAAGATCTATGAAGATGGTGCCACCTCACAATTTTTATACAGCACAATTAAGAATAACATTAATACACTGTTTCTAACGCATTGCATGTTATGCATATCTGTATATTTGTCTCTCTTTTCCACCTGTGTGCATGTCCCTTTGTACTTAATTTCTTTGTACTTTTATTTATGTTTCTTTATTTATTAGTTTCTGTCTCTTTTACCATTCTTCCTGCTAGTTCTTGTGCATTATTTGAATATTGTTCTTAGTCTAGCCTTTTTCTGGATAGTTTTCTAATTTCTAATTTAAAATTAAATAGCAAGGGATAGTAATACTGACAAATTTTTCAATAAACTAAAATGTGAAGAATATAGGTAAGTAAAACACTTAAATGAACTCCTTAGCTCTTTTACTTCAAAAAAGGGTTCAGTAAAAGATTATTAAATAAACTGACAACACAAGGGCTGCAAATTGCTAAGTACCTAGTGACCTGTTCAGTATTCATTTTTAAGTCTTAGGTTTATTTCTGTAAATAGAGAGATGGCAGGATACTTTGGTCTGTTGGAATGCACATCTTTGTAACGTGAGAACTCAAGAATGTTTTTCCTATCCTGGACAACCACAGAAACAACCACACGTGTCAGCTGGAGCAACTCAAGCTCTGGGATTTGGAACTTGAGCAACATTGGAGTCACTGCAGCACAGATATAAGGCTGAGATGTTGTAGAGGTGGTCATCCCACAGCTTAAAAATGTGCCGGCAGAGAAGGAGGGTGGGGTTTTTCCAGCCATGCTCACCCCAAAACTGGAAAATCTTGCCTGAGGTCTTTGAACGGTTCGACCCAACCTGCTATCTTTCCTGTGGTGGGCGGGATGGGAAAACTCTCCCCTGGAATGTCTGACTGCTCATCAAGGAGGATTAGGCAGATGGTGGAGGAGTCCCTAGACTGCACCTCACTCTCCAACCAATATTCAGTTCTGAATACGACTGGGTGTGATGGTTTCTTTAGAGAATGCAGCCACAGCCAAGTATATGGCACCACAGCTAGATCAGCTGTACAGATGGACAAAAGCAATGTTCAGGAAGCAATAATAATAACAGATTCTATGCTTAGGGACCAGGCAAGAGTTTCTGTGCTTTACAAGTGAATCCAGGATAATATGGTACATCTCTGGTCTAATGACGTGGGCAGATAAAACAATGAGGCCCTGCATGCAGGTTTTTGGGAGCTAGGAAAGAAACTAACAAGTCCTCAAAGGTAATAATCTCCGGTGCCATGCATTGGCAAGCACAGAAGTATAAGAGGATTGGGAGAGGTTTAAATGTCAACAAAGATTGACAAAGAAGTTGATAAAGAAGGGTAGGAGAAACTATGAAGCTGGGCTAGCGCTTAATATAAAAAAGGATAGCAAGAGTTTTTATAAATATATAAAAAGGAAGAGGCTGGCTAGGGTGAACGTTGGACCCTTAGAGGATGAGAGGGGGGACTTAGTGGTAGGGGATGGGGAAATGGCTGAGGTCTTGAGTAACTTTTTTGTTTTGGTCTTCACGGAGGAAGACGTGAATAATTTGCCGGGTGTTAGTGATGGAAAGGTGGTAGGAGTGGAGGGTCTCAATGACATTGTTGTTACTCGAGAGGTGGTGCTCGACAGACTGGAGGGACTGATTGTGGACAAGTCCCCAGGACCGGATGGAATGCATCCGAGGGTTCTGAAAGAAATGGCGGAGGTGATAGTGGATGCCTTGGTGGTTATTTTCCAGATGTCGCTGGATTCTGGGGAAGTGCCGGAAGATTGGAAAACGGCTAATGTTACACCGTTGTTTAAGAAGGGTGCCAGGCAAAAGGCAGGGAATTATAGGCCGGTTAGTTTAACGTCTGTTGTAGGTAAAATGTTGGAATCCGTCATCAAGGAGGAAATAGCGAGGCATCTTGAGGGGAATTGCATGATAGGGCAGACGCAGCGCGGTTTCGTTAAGGGGAAGTCGTGTCTGACAAATTTATTGGAGTTCTGTGAGGATGTGTCTAGGGCGGTGGATAGAGGGGAGCTGGTGGATGTGGTCTTTCTTGATTTTCAGAAGACGTTTGACAAGGTACCTCACAAGGGGTTATTGCAGAAGGTAAGGGGGCATGGAGTTGGGGGTAGGGTGTTAGCGTGGATAGAGGATCGGTTGTCAAATAGGAGGCAGAGAGTGGGGGTTAATGGGTGCTATTCGGATTGGTGGTTGGTGACTAGTGGAGTGCCCCAGGGGTCGGTGCTGGGGCCTCAGCTATTTACCATTTATATAGATGATCTGGAGGAGGGAACCGAGTGTATGGTGTCGAAATTTGCTGATGACACCAAGATTGGGGGAATGGCAAATTGCGTGGAGGGTGTGGAGAGTCTGCAGAAGGATCTAGATAGGCTGGGCGAATGGGCCAGGAAATGGCAAATGGAATTTAATGTTGGCAAGTGCGAGGTGGTCCACTTTGGTAGGAATAATGGTAGGAAGGACTATTTCTTACGTGGCGAAAAACTGCAGCAGGCGACGGTGCAGAGGGACCTCGGGGTCCTTGTGCATGAGTCGCAAAAACCCAGCTTGCAGGTGCAGCAGGTGGTCAGGAAGGCGCATGGGATGCTGGCCTTCATAGCGAGGGGGATTGAATATAAAAGTAGGGAGGTCTTGCTGCAGCTGTATAGGGCATTGGTGAGGCCGCAGCTGGAGTACTGTGTGCAGTTTTGGTCGCCGCATTTACGCAAGGATATTTTGGCCTTGGAGGGAGTGCAGAGGAGGTTTACTAGGCTGATACCGGAGTTGAGGGGCTTGAGCTATGAGGAGAGGCTGAATAAACTAGGCTTGTACTCGTTAGAGTTTAGAAGAATGAGGGGAGATCTCATTGAGACGTATAAGATGATGAATGGGATGGATAGGATAGAGGTGGAGAGACTCTTCCCACTCAGAAAGGACAGTAGGACTAGGGGGCACAGCCTCAAGATAAAGGGGGGGCGGTTTAGAACGGAGTTGAGGAGGAACTTCTTCACTCAAAGGGTGGTGAATCTCTGGAATTCTCTGCCCGTTGAGGTGGTGGAGGCTGCCTCGCTAAATATTTTTAAGACGCGGGTTGATGGGTTTTTGATAAGCGAGGGGATTAAGGGTTATGGGGAGAGGGCGGGAATGTGGAACTGAGCCACGACAGATCAGCCATGATCTTATTGAATGGCGGGGCAGGCTTGAAGGGCTAGATGGCCTACTCCTGCTCCTATTTCTTATGTTCTTATGTTCTTATGAAGACTGAGCAAGTAAATGCATTCCTGGAAAAAGGCTTTAGATTCCTGGAACATTGGGATCAGTTCTAACTGGATTCAAAGTCCATACATATAAATGCACAAAGACTGTTCAATAAGATTATTGAGCTGCAGATGCAGATAGCTATGTAGGAACATGAGGCTTTTTTTTACTCATTCATGGGACATGGGCATCGCTGACTGGCCAGCATTTATTGCCCATCCCTAGTTACCCTTGAGAAGGGCAGGTCAATAACCTTATTGTACACACTCTGTGCATTTATATGCATAGATTGTAAATGCACTGAGCAGGTTCAATAAGGTTGTTGACTGCAAACACAGAAAGCCATGTAGGAACATGAGGTTGTGGTTATAACAGGCCTGGTTCAACAAAGGGCAGGAATGGGTTCTAAATATTTTTGGATACAAGGTGTTCAGGAAAAAGAAGAAAGAAAAGAAAGGCAGGGGGTGGCAGTATTGATTGAGAATATTAAGAGAAGGATGATGGAGAGGGAGGATGTCCTAGTGGGGCCAGAAGCAGAACTGATTTGGTTAGAGTTAAAAAACAGTAGAGCTACCAATACACCTTTGAATGTATTCTACAGGATACCAATTGGCGAGAAAGATATAGTGGGACAAATTTATTGAGAGTTGCAAAATGTAATGATAATGGGATTTAATTATACAAACATACAAGTTAGGAGCAGCATTTGATCATTTGACCCATTCAGCCACTTCGCTACTCAGTAAAATCATTGCTGATCTAATTGTGGCCTCAACTCCACATTCCCACCCACCCATGATGACTTTTGACTCCTTTGTTGGTCAAGAATCTACCTACATTTACCTCAAAAATATTTTGTGAAGCCGCCTCCACCACTTTCTGGAAAGATCTATTCCAAAGACTCAAACCTTAGAGAAAACAATTCTCCTCATCTTGGTCTGAAATGGGAGACCCCCTCTTTTCAAACTATGTTCCCAGGTTCTCATTTCTGTCAGCATCCATGCTGTCAAGTTACCTCAGGATCTTATATGTTTCATTGAGATCATCTCTCAATCTTCTAAACTCCCAACAGATACAGGGCCAGCCTGTCCAAACTTTCCAAGATAAACCCCCATCCTAGATACCAGTTGAGTGAATGTTCTCTGAACTGCTTTTAATGCAGTTATATCCTTTCTTAAATGAGGAGACCAAAACTGTACACTGTACACAGATGTGGTCTCATTGATACCCTGTACAACTGAAGCAAAACATCCCTAATTTATATTCCATTCCTCTTGCAATAAATAACAACATTCCATTTACCTTCCTGATCACTTGCTGTGTCTGCATACTAACTTTTTTTGATTCATGAACCAAGACATTTAAATCCCTCTGTATCTCAAAGTTCTGCAATCTTACTCCATTTAAATAATACAGTGCTTTTCTAATCTTCTTGACAAAGTGAACAAGTCCATACTTTCCCACATGATTCTCCAACTGCCAAATTTTTGCCCACCACTTAATGTATTTATATGCCATTACAAGCTCCTTGTGCACTCTTCAAAACTTTCCTACTTACCTTTGTGTCATCAGCAAATTTAACAACTATATCTTTGATCCCTTCATCCAGGTTACTGATATAAATTGTAAATAGCTGAGGCTCCAACACTGATCCCTGTGGCACGCCTAGAAATGACAAACCTAGAAATGACTTGTTTATGCCTCCTCTCTTATTTCCTGTTAGCTAACCAACCCTCTATCCATGTCAATATGTTACCCCCTACACCATGAAGTCTTATCTTACATAGCAACCTTTGATACGGCACCTTGTCAAACGCCTTCTGGAAATCTAAGTACACTATATCTACAGGTTCCTCTTTATCCATGGTACGTGTTACCTCCTTAAAAAACTCTAATAAATTATTCAAACATGATTTCCCTTTCACAAAACAATGTTGACTCTGCCTGATTGCACTGAGATCTTCTAAGCATCCCACTATAACCTCCATAATAATAGATTCCAGCAATTTCCCAACAAAAGCTGTCAAGCTAACTAGAATAAAAGAGAAAATGCTGGAAATGCTCAGTAGGTTCAGCAGCATCTATGAAGAGTGAAGCAGAGTTAATAGCTGAGTCTGACTCAGACTCAGAAGAGTCTGACTCTTCTTCGGAGCCATACTGAGTCATGATGACTCAAAACATCAACTCCTTCTTTCTGTCTCCCTCATTTCCTGAATAGAGGAGTTATATTTGCTATTCTCCAATCTAATGGGACTTTCCACAATCGAGACACTTTGGAAAGTTAAAACCAATGTGTCTACTATCTTAGCAGCCATTTCATTTAAAAACGTTGGATGAAGTCCATTAGATCTGGGAGTTGTAAACTTTCTTTGCCAGGTGTACGTAATTGTTTTCAATTCCTCACTCCCTTTCTTCTCTTGATCACACTTATTTCTGGGTTGTTATTTGTATTCTCTACACAGAAGACAGTTTCTGTTCAGGTCATATGCCATTTCCTTATTCTTCATGATTAGTTCCCCAGAGTGTCTTTCCAGAGGGCCACCACTCATTTTGCTTACTCCTTTCCTGTTTAATTACCTGTAGAAATCTTACTACCTGTTCTTATATTCTATTTCTAGTATATATTGAGATTGACGTGGTTAGTAAAATGTAAAGGGAAGTGAGGGGGAAGTATTCCCGAAGGGCGTTCTAGAGAATTTTCTGGATTAATATGTTTATTTTCTAACAATAAAGGAGGTGTTGCTGCTTCAGATTCTGGCAAATGAGGTGGATCAATTGGATCAAATGTCAGCAGGGAAACATTTAGGGACAGAGATCACAGTTTCATAGATTAGCTATGGAAAAGGACAATGATTAATCCAGGGTAAAAATAATTAATTGGATTGGCAGAGAGCTAGTTTCAACTGGGTGAGAACAGATTGGTTCAAACTGAGATTAAAGATAGGCAGGCAAAAGTGTGATGAAACGGTAGACTGCCTTTAAAAAGCAGATACTTCGTGTATAGCTGAGGTACATTCCTACAAAGAGAAAAAGTAGGACAAACAAAGCCAGAGCTTGCTCAAAGATCAAAGGAATTACAAATAAAATGAAGCAGAAAAAGGGGTTTTTGACAGATGTCAGGTTGACAACACAAGTGAGAATCAGGCAGAATACTGAAATTTTAGAAGAGAAGTGAGACAGAAGGGGCAGAGGGACAAAGTGAGAGTGTCAGAAGAGGCTGGCAGCTAAGAATCCGTATGTCTTTGATCAGCATACAGAAGAGTACTAACCAGAGGTATGTGGATAAGCTGTGGGTCCCGGGGAGAGAGAACGCTGTGGGTCTCGGGGAGAGAGAACGCTGTGGGTCCCGGGGAGAGAGAACGCTGTGGGTCCCGGGGAGAGAGAACGCTGTGGGTCCCGGGGAGAGAGAACGCTGTGGGTCCCGGGGAGAGAGAACGCTGTGGGTCCCGGGGAGAGAGAACGCTGTGGGTCCCGGGGAGAGAGAACACGGTGGGTCCCGGGGAGGGAGAACGCTGTGGGTCCCGGGGAGAGAGAACACGGTGGGTCCCGGGGAGAGAGAACGCTGTGGGTCCCGGGGAGAGAGAACGCTGTGGGTCCCGGGGAGAGAGAACACGGTGGGTCCCGGGGAGAGAGAACACAGTGGGTCCCGGGGAGAGAACACGGTGGGTCTCGGGCAGAGAACGCTGTGGGTCCCGGGGAGAGAACACACTGTGGGGTCCGGGAAGACAATGATCCTGTGGGGTCCGGGGAAAGTGTGACACTGTCCCAGCGAGAGAGAATGCTGTGGGTCCTGGGGAGAGAGAACGCTGTGGGTCCCGGACAGAGAGAACGTTGGGGTCCCGGGGAGAGAGGATGTTGTGGGTCCCAGACTGAGAGAATGTTGGGGTCCTGGAGAGAGAAAACGTTGGGGTCCCGGGGAGAGAGAACGTTGGGGTCCTGGGGAGAGAGAACGTTGTGGGCCCCAGGGAGAGAGAACGTTGTGGGTCCCGGGGAGAGAGAACGCTGTGGGTCCTGGGGAGAGAGAACACGGTGGGTCCCAGGGAGGGAGAACGCTGTGGGTCCCGGGGAGAGAGAACGCTGTGGGTCCTGGAGAGAGAGAACGTTGGGGGTCCCGGTGAGAGAGAACGTTGTGGGTCCCAGGGAGAGAACACGGTGGGTCTTGGGGAGAGAGAACACACTGCGGGGTCCGGGAAGACAATGATCCTGTGGGGTCCGGGGAGAGTGTGACACTGTCCCAGGGAGAGAGAACGCTGTCGGTCCTGGGGAGAGAGAACGCTGTGGGTCCAGGAGAGAGAGAACGTTGGGGTCCCGGGGACAGAGGACGTTATGGGTCCCAGACAGTGAGAACATTGCGGTCCCGGAGAGAGAGAACGTTGGGGTCCCGGGAGAGAGAACGTTGTGGGATCCCGGGGACAGAGAATGCTGTGGGTCCCGGGGAGAGAGAACGTTGTGGGATCCCGGGGACAGAGAATGCTGTGGGTCCCGGGGAGAGAGAACGCTGTGGGTCCCGGGGAGAGAGAACGCTGTGGGTCCCGGGGAGAGAGAACACGGTGGGTCCCGGGGAGAGAGAACGTCGGGGTCCCGGGGAGAGAAGATGTTGTGGGTCCCAGACTGAGAGAACGTTGGGGTCCCGGAGAGAGAAAACGTTGGGGTCCCGGGGAGAGAGAACGTTGTGGGTCCAGGAGAGAGAGAATGCTGTGGGTCCCGGGGAGAGAGAACGCTCTGGGTCCAGGAGAGAGAGAACGTTGGGGTCCCGGGGAGAGAGAACACTGTGGGATCCCGGGGAGAGAGAGCGTTGGGGTCCTGGGGACAGAGGACGTTATGGATCCCAGACAGAGAGAACATTGCGGTCCCGGAGAGAGAGAAAATTGGGGTCCCGGAGAGAGAGAACGTTGGGGTCCCGGAGAGAGAGAACGTTGGGGTCCCGGGGAGAGAGGACATTGTGGGTCCCGGAGAGAGAGAACGCTGTGGGTCCCGGGGAGAGAGAACGTTGGGGTCCCGGAGAGAGAGCAAATTGGGGTCCCGGAGAGAGAGAACGTTGGGGTCCCGGAGAGAGAGCAAATTGGGGTCCCGGAGAGAGAGAATGCTGTGGGTCCCGGGGAGAGAGTGATACTGTGGGTCCTGGGGAGACAGAACGTTGTGGGATCCCGGGGACAGAGAACGCTGTGGGTCCCGGGGAGAGAGGACATTGTGGGTCCTGGGGAGACAGAACGTTGTGGGATCCCGGGGACAGAGAACGCTGTGGGTCCCAGGGAGAGAGAACGTTGTGGGTCCCGGAGAGAGAGAACGTTGTGGGTCCCGGAGAGAGAGAACGTTGGGGGTCCCGGAGAGAGAGAACGTTGGGGGTCCCGGAGAGAGAGAACGTTGGGGGTCCCGGAGAGAGAGAACGTTGGGGGTCCCGGAGAGAGAACACTGTGGGTCCCGGAGAGAGAGAACGTTGTGGGTCCCAGGGAGAGAGAACGCTGTGGGTCCCGGGGAGAGAGAACGCTGTGGGTCCCGGACAGAGAGAACGTTGGGGTCCCGGGGAGAGAAGATGTTGTGGGTCCCAGACTGAGAGAACGTTGGGGTCCTGGAGAGAGAAAACGTTGGGGTCCCGGGGAGAGAGAACGTTGTGGGTCCTGGAGAGAGAGGACGTTGGGGTCCCGGGGAGAGAGAACACGGTGGGTCCTGGAGAGAGAGAACGCTGTGGGTCCCAGGGAGAGAGAACACTGTGGGTCCCGGGGAGAGAGAACACTGTGGGTCCCAGGGAGAGAGAACGCTGTGGGTCCCAGGGAGAGAGAACGCTGTGGGTCCCGGGGAGAGAGAACATGGTGGGTCCCGGGGAGAGAGAACACTGTGGGTCCCAGGGAGAGAGAACGCTGTGGGTCCCGGGGAGAGAGAACATGGTGGGTCCCGGGGAGAGAGAACACTGTGGGTCCCAGGGAGAGAGAACGCTGTGGGTCCCGGGGAGAGAGAACACTGTGGGTCCTGGAGAGAGAGAACGTTGGGGGTCCCGGGGAGAGAGAACGCTGTGGGTCCCGGGGAGAGAGAACACTGTGGGTCCTGGAGAGAGAGAACGTTGGGGGTCCCAGGGAGAGAGAACGCTGTGGGATCCCGGGGAGAGAGGACGTTGTGGGTCCCAGACAGAGAGAACGTTGGGGTCCCGGAGAGAGAGAACGTTGGGGTCCCGGGGAGAGAGAACGTTGGGGTCCCGGGGAGAGAGAACGTTGGGGTCCCGGGGAGAGAGAACGTTGGGGTCCCGGGGAGAGAGAACGTTGTGGGTCCCGGAGAGAGAGAACGTTGGGGTCCCGGGGAGAGAGAACGTTGGGGTCCCGGGGAGAGAGAACGTTGGGGTCCCGGGGAGAGAGAACGTTGGGGTCCCGGGGAGAGAGAACGTTGGGGTCCCGGGGAGAGAGAACGTTGGGGTCCCGGGGAGAGAGAACGTTGGGGTCCCGGGGAGAGAGGACGTTGTGGGTCCCGGAGAGAGAGAACGCTGTGGGTCCCGGGGAGAGAGTGATACTGTGGGTCCCGGGGAGACAGAACGTTGTGGGATCCCGGGGACAGAGAACGCTGTGGGTCCCGGGGAGAGAGGACATTGTGGGTCCCAGAGCGAGAGAACGTTGGGATCCCGGGGAGAGAGAACATTGTGGGTCCCGGGGAGAGAGAACGTTGTGGGTCCCGAAGAGAGAGGACGCTGTGGGTCCCAGGGAGAGAGAACGCTGTGGGTCCCGGAGAGAGAGAAAACGCTGTGGGTCCCGGGGAGAGAGAACACGGTGGGTCTCGGGGAGAGAGAACACACTACGGGGTCCGGGAAGACAATGATCCTGTGGGGTCCGGGGAGAGTGTGACACTGTCCCAGGGAGAGAGAATGCTGTGTGGTCTGGGAAGACAGTGATCCTCTGGGGTCCGGGGAGAGTGTGATACTGTCCCAGGGAGAGAGAATGATGTGGGTCCCGGGGAGAGAGAACGCTGTGGGTCCCGGGGAAAAGGAACGCTGTGGGATCCCGGGGAAAAGGAACGCTGTGGGATCCTGGGGAGAGAGAACGCTGTGGGTCCCGGGGAGAGAACACGGTGGGTCCCGGGGAGAGAACACGGTGGGTCCCGGGGAGAGAACACGGTGGGTCCCGGGGAGAGAACACGGTGGGTCCCGGGGAGAGAACACGGTGGGTCCCGGGGAGAGAACACGGTGGGTCCCGGGGAGAGAACACGGTGGGTCCCGGGGAGAGAACACAGTGGGTTCCGGGGAGAGAACACGGTGGGTCTCAGGGAGAGGGAACACACTGCGGGGTCCGGGAAGACAATGATCCTGTGGGTTCCGGGGAGAGTTGATACTGTCCCAGGGAGAGAGAATGCTGTGGGTCCCGGGGAGAGAGAATGCTGTGGGTCCCGGGGAAAAGGAACGCTGTGGGATCCCGGGGAAAAGGAACGCTGTGGGATCCAGGGGAGAGAGAACGCTTTGGGTCCCGGGGAGAGAGAACGCTATGTGATACTGGGGAGAGAGAACGCTGTGGGTCCCAGAGAGAGAGAACGCTGTGTGATCCCGGGGAGATAGAACTCTGTGGGTCCCAGGGAGAGAGAACGCTGTGGGATCCTGGGGAGGGAGAACGCTATGATATTCCGGTGAGAGAGAGCGTTGGGCTCCCGGGGAGAGAGGACGTTGTGGGACCCGGAGAGAGAGAACGTTGGGGTCCCGGGGAGAGGGAACGCTGTGGGATCCTGGGGAGGGAGAACGCTATGATATTCCGGTGAGAGAGAGTGTTGGGCTCCCGGGGAGAGAGGACATTGTGGGACCCGGAGAGAGAGAACGTTGGGGTCCCAGGGAGAGAGAACGCTGTGGGATCCCGGGGAGAGAGAACACTGTGGGTCCTGGGGAGAGAGAACGCTGTGGGATCCCAGGGAGAGAGAACACTGTGGGATCCCGGGGAGAGAGAACGCTGTGGGATCCCGGGGAGAGAGAGCGCTGTGGGATCCCAGGGAGAGAGAACGCTGTGTGATCCCGGGGAGAGAGAACGTTGTGGGATCCCGGGGAGAGAGAGCGTTGTGGGATCCCGGGGAGAGAGAGCGCTGTGGGATCCCGGGGAGAGAGAGTGCTGTGGGATCCCGGGGAGAGAGAGCGCTGTGGGATCCCGGGGAGGGAGAACGCTGTGATATTCCGGGGAGAGAGAACACTGTGATATTCCGGGGAGAGAGAACGCTGTGATATTCCGGGGAGAGAGAGCGTTGGGGTCCCAGGGAGAGAGAACGCTGTGGGATCCCGGGGAAGGGAGAACGCTGTGATATTCCGGGGAGAGAGAACGCTGTGATATTCCGGGGAGAGAGAACGCTGTGATATTCCGGGGAGAGAGAACGCTGTGATATTCCGGGGAGAGAGAGCATTGGGGTCCCAGAGGGAGAGAACGTTGGGGTCCCGGGGAGAGAGAACGTTGGGGTCCCGGAGAGAGAGAACGTTTGGGGTCCCGGGGAGAGAACATGGTGGGTGTCGGGGAGAGAACACGGTAGGTCTCGGGGAGAGAACACGGTGGGTCTTGGGGAGAGAACACCGTGGGTCCCAGGGAGAGAACACGGTGGGTCCCAGGGAGAGAACACGGTGGGTCTTGGGGAGAGAGAACACACTGTGGGGTCCGGGAAGACAATGATCCTGTGGGGTCCGGGGAGAGTGTGACACTGTCCCAGGGAGAGAGAATGCTGTGTGGTCCAGGAACACAGTGATCCTCTGGGGTCCGGGGAGAGTGTGATACTGTCCCAGGGAGAAAGAATGATGTGGGTCCCGGGGAGAGAGAACGCTGTGGGATCCCGGGGAGAGAGAACAGTGTGGGATCCCGGGGAGAGAGAACACTGTGGGATCCCGGGGAGAGAGAACGCTGTGGGATCCCGGGGAGAGAGAACGCTGTGGGATCCCGGGGAGAGAGAATGCTGTGGGTCCCAGGGAGAGAGAACGCTGTGGGTCCCAGGGAGAGAGAACGCTGTGTGATCCCGGGGAGAGAGAACGCTGTGGGTCCCAGGGAGAGAGAACGTTGGGGTCCCGGAGAGAGACCGTTGAGAATCCTGGAGAGAGAGAACGTTGGGGGTCCCGGGGAGAGAGAACGCTTTGGGTCCTGGAGAGAGAGAATGCTGTGGGTCCTGGAGAGAGAGAACACTGTGGGTCCCGGAGAGAGAGAACGCTGTGGGATCCCGGGGAGGGAGAACGCTGTGATATTCCGGAGAGAGAGAACGTTGGAGTCCCGGGGAGAGAGAACGGTGGGGTCTCGGAGACAGAGAACGTTGGGGGTCCCAGGGAGAGAGAATGCTGTGGGATCCCGGGGAGAGAGGACGTTGGGGTCCAGGGGAGAGAGAACGTTGGGGGTCCCAGGGAAAGAGAATGCTGTGGGATCCCGGGGAGAGAGGACGTTGGGGTCCCGGGGAGAGAGGACGTTGGGGTCCAGGGGAGAGAGAACGTTGGGGTCCCGGGGAGAGAGGACGTTGTGGGTCCTGGGGAGAGAGAACGTTGGGGTCCTGGGGAGAGAGAACGTTGGGGTCCCGGGACAGAGAACGCTGTGGGTCCTGGGGAGAGAGTGATATTGTGGGTCCCGGGGAGAGAGAACGTTGTGGGATCCCGGGGAGAGAGAACGCTGTGGGTCCCGGAGAGAGAGAACGTTGGGGTCCTGGGGAGAGAGAACGTTGTGGGATCCTGAGGAGGGAGAACGCTGTGGGATCCCGGGGAGGGAGAACGCTGTGATATTCCGGGGAGAGAGAACGTTGTCATATTCCTGGGAGGGAGAGCGTTGGGGTCCTGGGAGAAAGTGACACTGTGGGTCCTAGGGAGAGAGAACACTGTGGGATCCCGGGGAGAGAGAACGTTGTGGGATCCCGGGGAGAGAGAGCGCTGTGGGATCCCGGGGAGAGGGAACGCTGTGGGATCCCGGGGAGAGGGAACGCTGTGGGATCCCGGGGAGAGAGAACACTGTGGGATACCGGGGAGAGAGAACGCTGTGGGATCCCGGGGAGAGGGAACGCTGTGGGATCCCGGGGAGAGGGAACGCTGTGGGATCCCGGGGAGAGAGAACGCTGTGGGATCCCGGGGAGAGAGAACGCTATGGGATCCCGGGTAGAGAGAACGCTATGGGATCCCGGGGAGAGAGAAATGCTGTGATATTCCGGGGAGAGAGAGCATTGGGGTCCCAGGGAGAGAGAACGCTGTGGGATCCCGGGGACAGAGAATGCTATGGGATTCCGGGGAGAGAGAACCCTGTGGGTCCCGGGGAGAGAGAACGCTGTGGGATCCTGGGGAGAGAGAACGCTGTGATATTCCGGGGAGGGAGAACGCTGTGATATTCCGGGGAGAGAGAACGCTGTGATATTCCGGGGAGAGAGAACGCTGTGAGATTCCGGGGAGAGAGAACGCTGTGATATTCCGGGGAGAGAGAACGCTGTGATATTCCGGGGAGAGAGTGCGTTGGTGTCCCAGGGAGAGAGAACGCTGTGGGATCCCGGGGGAGGGAGAACGCTGTGATATTCCGGGGAGAGAGAGCGTTGGGGTCCCAGGGAGAGAGAACGCTGTGGGATCCGGGGGAGGGAGAACGCTGTGATATTCCGGGGAGAGAGAACGCTGTGATATTCCGGGGAGAGAGAGCGTTGGGGTCCCAGGGAGAGATAACGCTGTGGGATCCCGGGGGAGGGAGAACGCTGTGATATTCTGGGGAGAGAGAACGCTGTGATATTCCGGGGAGAGAGAATGCTGTGATATTCCGGGGAGAGAGAGCGTTGGGGTCCCAGAGAGAGAGAACGTTGGGGTCCCGGGGAGAGAGAACGTTGGGGTCCCAGAGAGAGAGAACGTTGGGGTCCCGGGAGAGAGAACGTTGGGGTCCCGGAGAGAGAGAACATTTGGGGTCCCGGGAAGAGAACATGGTGGGTGTCGGGGAGAGAACACGGTAGGTCTCAGGGAGAGAGAACGCTGTGATATTCCGGGGAGAGAGAACGTTGGGGTCCCGGACAGAGAGAACGTTGTGTGTCCCGGAGAGAGAGAACGTTGGGGTCCCGGGGAGAGAGAACGTTGGGGTCCCGGAGAGAGAGAACGTTGTGTGTCCCGGAGAGAGAGAACGTTGGGGTCCCGGGGAGAGAGAACGTTGGGGTCCTGGGGAGAGAGAACGCTGTGGGTCCCGGGAGAGAGTGAAACTGTGGGTCCCGGGGAGAGAAAACGCTGTGGGATCCCGGGGAGAGAGAACGCTGTGGGATCCCGGGGAGAGAGGGTGCTGTGGGATCCTGGGGAGAGAGAACGCTGTGGGATCCCTGGGAGAAAGGGCGCTGTGGGATCGCGGGTGAGAGGGCGCTGTGGGATCCCAGGGAGAGAGAGCACTGTGGGATCCTGGGGAGACGGAGAGAACGCTGTGGGTCTCGGGAGAGAGAACGCTCTGGGTCCCAGGGACAGAGAACACTGTGGGTCCCAGGGAGAGAGAACACTGTGGGTCCCAGGGAGAGAGAACACTGTGGGTCCCAGGGAGAGAGAACGCTGTGGGTCTCGGGAGAGAGAACGCTCTGGGTCCCTGGGAGAGAGAACACTGTGGGTCCCAGGGAGAGAGAACACTGTGGGTCCCAGGGAGTGAGAACACTGTGGGTCCCAGGGAGAGAGAACACTGTGGGTCCCAGGGAGTGAGAACGCTGTGGGTCTCGGGAGAGAGAACGCTCTGGGTCCCAGGGAGAGAGAACACTGTGGGTCCCAGGGAGAGAGAACACTATGGGTCCCAGGGAGAGAGAACACTGTGGGTCCCAGTGAGAGAGAATGCTCTGGGTCCCAGGGAGAGAGAACACTGTGGGTCCCGGGGAGAGAGGACGCTGTGGGTCCCGGGGAGAGAGGACGCTGTGGGTCCCGGGGAGAGAGAGCAATGCTGTAGGGTCTGGCATTGGACTGCTGGGCCTGGGCTGCGAGATGAGGCCCACTGCAGGAGGTGTGTGAAACTGGGACTTTGTTTGAAAAAGAAAGAATCTGTTCAAGAGACTGTGTGTGTGTGTGTGTGTGTGTGTGTGTTTGTGTGTGTGTGTGAGGCCAACATTTATCGCCCTAATTTCCCTTGAGATGGTGGTGATCTCCTGTTTTCTTGAGCTGCTACATTCCCACAGTGCTGTTAGGGAGACGGTTCCAGGGTATGCCCACAGTGCTGTTAGGGAGATTTTGATAGAAAACCCACAAGCTTTTGGGGTTTGCCCCTTCGTCAGGTGAGTGGAGAGTTCTGGTCTCAGACAGAGCATATAACAGCACACATAGTTTTCAGAATACTGATTAGAATGCGAGTCTTTACAGGTAACCTGCTATTTAAGTCTTAAAGATGCAGACAATGTAAGTGGAAAGAGCATTAGGCATAGGTTAAAGAGATGTGTATTGTCGCCAGACAGCACAGTAAGTGAGGTTTTGCGAACCCAGGCAAGTCACGGGGGTTACAGATAGTGTGACATGAACCCAAGACTTCACCTTCAACAACCAGTTCTTCATTCAGACACACGGAACAGTCATGGGGACCAAATTCGCACCTCAATATGCCAACATCTTCATGCATAGGCTCGAACAAGACTTCTTCACTGTACAGAACCTTCAACCGATGCTATACACTAGATACATTGATGACATTTTCTTTCCTTGGACTCATGGTGAACAATCACTGAAACAACTATATGTTGACATCAACAAGTTCCATCCCACCATCAGGTTCACCATGGACTATTCTCCAGAATCGGTTGCATTCTTGGACACATGCATCTCCATCAAGGATGGTCATCTCAGCACCTCACTGTACCACAAGCCCACAGACAACCTCACAATGCTCCACTTCTCCAGCTTGCACCCTAAGCACGTTAAAGAAGCCATCCCCTATGGACAAGCCCTCTGTATACACAGGATCTGCTCAGATGAGGAGGATCACAACAGACACCTCCAGATGCTGAAAGTTGCCCTCAGAAGAACAGAATATGGCGCTTGACTCATTGATCGACAGTTCCAACGTGCCACAGCGAGAAACCATACCAATCTCCTCAAAAGACAAACATAGGACATGGTGGACAGAGCACCCTTTGTCGTCCAGTATTTCCCCGGAGCGGAGAAGCTACGACACCTTCTCTGGAGTCTTCAACATATCATTGATGAGGACGAACATCTCGCCAGGGCCATCCCCACACCCCCACTTCTTGCCTTCAAATAACCGCACAACCTCAAACAGACCATTGTCCACAGCAAACCACCCAGTCTTCAGGAGAACAGTAACCACAACACCACACAACCCTACCACAGCAACCTCTGCAAGGCATGCCGGATCATTGACACGGGTCCCATCATCTCACACGAGAACACCATCCACTAAGTACACGGCACATACTCTTGCAACTCGGCCAACATTGTCTACGTCATAGGCTGCAGGGAAGGATGTCCTGAAGCATGGTACGTTGGGGAGACCATACAGACGCTACGACAACAGATGAATGAACATCACTCGACAATCACCAGGCTGTTCCTGTTGGCGAACACTTCAGCGGTCACGGGCATTTGGCCTCTGATCTTCGGGTAAGCATTCTCCAAGGCGGCCTTTGCGACACACGACAGAACAGAGTCGCTGAGCAGAGACTGATAGCCAAGTTCCGCACATATGAGGATGGTCTCAACCGGGATCTTGGGTTCATGTCGCACTATCTGTAACACCCATGACTTGCCTGCATTTGCAAAACCTCACTTATTGTACTGTCTGGAGACAATACACATCTCTTTATCCTATGCCTAATGCTCTTTCCACTTACATTGTCTGCATCTTTAAGACTTGAAAAGCAGGTAAGCTGTAAAGACTCGCATTCTAATAAGTAATCTGTAAACAGTGTGTGCTGTTATATGCTCTGTCTGAGACCAGAACTCTCCACTCACCTGACAAAGGGGCAAACCCCGAAAGCTTGTGGATTTACTATCAAATTAACTGGTTGGACTTTAACCTGGTGTTGTGAGACTTCTTACTGTGTTTACCCCAGTCCAACGCCGGCATCTCCACATCAGGGAGATTTTGACCCAGTGATGGTGAAGGAACATATCTGCTGCCATTGTCCTTCTAGATGGTGGTGGTCGTAGGTTTGGAAGTTGCTGTCTAAGGCACCTTGGTGAGTTCTTTCATTGCATTTTGTAGATAGTACACAGTGCTGCTAATGTGCATCAGTGGTCAAGGGACTGAATGTTCGTGGATGGAGTGTCCATCAAGTGAGTTGCTTTGCTCCGTATGGTGACAAACCTCTTGAGTGCTGTTGGAGCTGCAATCATCCAGGTAAGGGAAGAGTATATCATCACACAACTCAATAGTGCCTTGTAGGCTCTGGACAGACTTTGGGAGTCAGGAGGTGAGTTACTTGCTGCATGATTCCAAGTCACTGACCTGCTTTTGTAGCCACAGTATTTTTGTGACTAGTCCAGTTCAATTTCTGGTCAATAATAACCTCCAGGATGTTGACAGTGGAGGATTCAGTGATGGTAATGCCACTAATATCAATGATGGTTAAATTCTCTCTTGCTGGAGGCGGCCCTTGACTGGTACTTGTGTGGTGTGAATATTACTTGCCATTTATAAACTCAAGGCTGAAATGAAATCAGAAGTTGAGTATCCTGGCAAAACCCAAGCTGAGCGCCAGTGAGCAGGTCATAGGTAAGCAAATGTAGTTTGATAGCAATGTCGATGACCTCTTCCATCACTTTATTAGAGAGACCGATGGGACGATAATTGGTTGGGTTTGTCCTGTTTCTTGTCTACAGGACATACCTGGGCAATTTTCCACATTGCTGGGTAGATGCCTATGGTTGTAGCTGTACCAGAATAGCTTGGCTAAGGATACGGTAAGTTCTAGAGCATAAGTCTTCATTACTATTGTGGAATATTATCAGGACCCATAGCCTTTGCAGTGTTTGGTACCTTTAGCCATTTGTTGATATCACATGGAGTAAATCAAATTGGCTGAAGACAGACAGCTACGATACTGAGGACATCTGTAGGATCATCCTACTTGGCACTTCTGGTCGAGGATTGTGGCAAATTCTTTATATTTTGCAGTGATGTGCTGGGCTCCTCCATCACTGAAGATGGAGTTACTTGTGGAGGCTCCTCCTTAATGAGTTGTTTAATTGTCCATCACGTGCTGCTTCAGCAACGGGGCACAAAAGAAAGGCAACGTAGGAAAAAATGTTTGACACAGCAAGTGGTTCAGATCTGGAATGCACTGTCTGAACGTGGTGGAAACAGATTTAGTTGTTGACTTTCAAAGGGAATTGGATTCCTATCAAAGGACATAAAATTTGTAGGGCTTCGGGCAAAGGGTGCAGGAATGGAACCAGCCGAGTTGCTTTTGTAGAGAACTGGCAAGAACATGATGGGCCAAATGGCCTCCATTGCTGTAGCCATTCTCAGGGATTTTAACAAGTGCCAGAGTTAAACAACTTGATGCATGCACTTTTCAGATGGGTTGATGGGACAATAATAGGAGTTAACCGCCCTCTCCATCCCCAATCTGACCACTCAAGACAAGCTCAGCCTAAGATCAATTAATTCAGCAGAAACCAAGGAGAAAACCTTGGAACTTTCTATATTTAGATAAAAAACAAAAGAAAACAACAACTATACAGTAAAAACTGATAAAAATAAGCATCTTTAGAAAATATTAATGCATTCACATTTTTAAAATACCATATTCCAAAAATGAAATGCTTTCTGAATCATCACAACAAAATAAAAATTCAAATTTAGTTAGCTGATATCAAAATAAGCTAAATAGTTTCAAATTGCTGCTTACCCAAATATGAAATTAACAATCAAATTGTATTGTCTTAAGGGAGCATTTCAAATCTGAATCTGTACATTGATTAACATGGTAAGCCTTGCAAATGAAAGGTCTACTTACTGAGTGGAGTGGTTAGTGCAGCAAGGTTGCTTATTAAGTCACTGCAAAACACAAAGCCATCACAACAGTTTCAATTTCTATCCTCAGTTTTGGTTGCTGGAATCAAGCCACAACATGAATTTGAAGCAGAAGTTAACACTGGGTAGAATACAGCAAAATAATAGGACAAATACAGGAAGGAGACATTTAACGCAATTCTTTCTCCTCAGGCTTTAATAATACGAATACCTCTCATAATCCACAAACCACAAGTGGCCCACCAGGTCATTAATAATGCTCCACTTTACTATCTAGCTGTCATCGCAATGCTCCATACTTTCATTTAGTTTACACTGTTTTATCAAAGCAACAGCTTCTGGCACAGGCACGAGTGCCCCTTCAAACGATTCCTAACTGGAGCTCGTCCACACCATATGAAATGCAGCTCTACAGCTATTACGCAGCTTCCTATTTATTACCTGCTCTTTTCAAGTGCAATCCTATTTCACAATATCTGCACCCAATTAAGTCAAAGTTTGCTTTTTTGGACATCTGCAAGTGCTTCCTGAATTCAGCACTGTTTATCTGATCCACGACAGTGGCATATTTCTTAAGTATCCATTTCCTTCCTGTGTACAAGATTTCCATGGCACAGTACTGAGAGATTAGCAAATGAAAAAGTGCATCACGCTGAATTAAGGAAGGAGTTTTACTAAATTTGTATCAACATTTTTCTTAGGCAGCAAATCTGGGCATTAAGTGGGGATCATCAGTGTGAACACAGACTAATCAAAGTTAAAAAGTCAGATTTGCTTTGATCCAACCCCCAAGATTCTCATTTGAACTATTTCAGGTTTGGAGGTTACTCTCACTTTCCTCTTGCTTATTTCCTACAATTTATAGCTCCAAGCCCAGCTAACAGTATTTCTTTAGCCCTATCAGAAGGCTCCCTGCCATTGTAGTGAACCATTGCCATGTGCATCTTGATCCACAATAACAAATGCACAAATTCTTTGAGCACATTATTTTACTTTTAATATTTTATTTCAAATAGTCTAATTGTTGTATACTAAAGTGGTCAGCTCACTTTAACAGTAAAGATAAAAGAATGAAAAGGTTGCCACACAGTGGGTTATTTAACCATGAATACTTTGGATAATAATTATTTTACTTTGTATTAATGCAATCAGTACAAGAATCTTTTAAGTAGACATTGCTTCCACTTAGGCAGAATCCATCATTCAGGAGTCTTTGCATTCACGTTCTCGAGAATCTGTTCACCACTTGGCCCAGGCACATCATCTGATAAAATTGGTTCTCCTTCAGCTTCTACAGATGCTGTTAGTTCAACTGGTGTAGAATCTGCATTCAACTTAATGATCATAGCTTCAAAGGTTCCCAAGCCTCAAGCATCAGATGTTGGTCTTTCAGGTACCGACTCTGCAAATTCTCTTTTTGAAGTGGGGATTTGATCTGTGTGCCTCCTCCAAAATCTCTCAGTTTTGGATAAACCCCTAATCTCTGCATCACCTTGCATCGAAAATACACCAAGTTTTAGTTCTTTGATCTCCGTAGACATCGGCTGGAATTTTATCTTTTCACTCTGCCCATCAATGGGTAGAGCTGTAAAATCATGCGACAGCTGAGAAATCAGGATCACGTCTGATTTTGTGGCTCTCGCGATCTTACGCAAGCTGGATTTCCGGCACGGTCAGCCGCTGACCCATTTCCAGTGAGAGGTTGAATAAATTATTTAGATTTATTTTAATACAAATTTAAATGGTATTAGCAAGCCCGATGCTGAATTGTCCAGGCGCAGTTGCCTTTATGGCGTTGCCAGGAGACGTTCTCGCCAATGACGAAAACACCTGTCCCCATTAACAGGAAACAGTCATGTTGTCCTTGCCAGCAGGACCACAGGCCATTTAGGCCCCACAGGACGCCAAGGGCAAATGGTGCCCTTGGGTAGTGCCAGCCTGGCATCTTGGCACTGTCAGCCTGGCATTTCAGTAATGCCCTCCGGGCACCTGGACACTGCCCACTGCTCTGCACCTCCGATTGGTGGAATGAGGGAGGAGGTGCCATTGTCACTCTGCCTGTATTTGGTGGTGTGGGGGGTGGGATGAGGGAAGGGAGGCATGATTGGTTTGGGTGGCGTGGCTAACATTTCTGGATTGTGCAGGGCTCACAATCAGCCTTGAGCCCCATCAATTGCTGGGGGGTGGGGGGGTGCTGCAGTTGGTTGAGATTGGCTCCAACAGCAGAGGCCTGAAAGCTTGCTCTCTCCCTATCAGACATCTGCTGCTGCTATTGCGCATGCGTGGAATTCTACCTGCGTACGTGCAATAGCTCCCTCTGCTGCTGGCTGGTAAATTAAGCCCCTCCCACTGCCTGTAGCAGCTAGAAATGGTCTAACCACATTTTTCTTGCATGATGTGCACAAGGTTGGACATACAAACTCACCCCAAAAAAAATTTGCAACTCTCACTTTTTCACGCTGGCTAGACACTTAGAATCATTCTCATAAAATTCCAGGGTGTCCTCCTGGAAATTTTCGCTGCCTTTGGTATTCTACCACCTTTTTTTGTAGATTTGCTTTTGCCCATCTTCGACATTTGAAGATTCTCTCTGGTTGAACACTTCATTGTGTGACTTTTCTTGCCACAATGACAACATTTGTTTTCTTGGCACCAGCATTCCTGCTGGGAATGTCTGGGCACACCTATGGCATGCTTGCATGTTGAGAGATTTTCTTTTCTGAGTATCATCTTGCATAACTTTGCACCAGCTCCGATTTGGGAAGCTTCTTTAGTGACTAATTCCATGGACACTGCAATCTTAAAAGCAAGTTTTAGTGTTAGAATTTTTGGAGAGTAATCATCTTTGATTTGCTTCATTTCAAAGTTCACAAACAAATATGTCTCGTAGCATGTTTTTGAGGGTCAGGGCAAACTCACAACTCTTTACTAGTTCCTGTAGTATGGCTACACATTGTGGAATACTTCAAACTTCTATTTGGTTCCATCAATGAAATCTGAATCTCTCTGCCATGATTAAAGGTTTGGGTGTGAAGTGATCTTCAAGAGTCTTAGTCAATTCCTTGTAAAGTTTTCTACCAGGCTTGGTGGGATAGATAAAACTTTGTAATAGAGTGAAGGTTTTCCACTCTATTACACTCAGGAATGTTGCTACTTTAATTTCATCTGTTATCCTGCTTGCAAGCGAGGTAATATTGAAATCTTTCTTCATAGGTAGTTTATGATTTGACATTCTGAGCAAATGGTTCCAGTAGCATCACCATTTCCCGCGACTGCAATTACCCGTTCTTGATTTGATTTATTGTCATATGTATTGGGATACAGTGAAAAGTATTGTTTCTTGCATGCTATCCAGACAAAACATACCATTCATAGAGAAGGGAAGGATGCAGAATATGGTGTTACAGTCACAGCTAGGATATAGAGAAAGATCAACTTAATATAAGGTAGCTCATTCAAAAGTCGGATGACAGCAAGGAAGAAACTGTTGTTGAGTCGGTTGGTACATGTCCTCAGACCTTTGTATCTTTTTCCCAATGGAAGGAGCTGGAAAAGAACACGCCCTGGGTGTGTAGGGTCCTTGATTATGCTGGCTACTTTTCAGAGGCAGCAGGAAGGGTAGACAGAGTCAATGGATGGGAGGCTGATTTGTGTGATGGATTGGGCTATGTTGACAACCCTTTGTCGTTTCTTGTGGTCTTTCTCAGAGCTGGAGTCATTCCAAGTTGTGATACATCTGGAAAGGATGCTTTCTATGGTGCTTTCCATGTAAATGTTGGAGAGATTCGTAATGGACATGCTAAAATTCCTGACAAAGTAGAGGCGTTGGTGGGCTCGTGGAGGGACTAGGACGTATTGGTGATGATTTGGACACCTAGAAACTTGAAGCTCTCAACGATTTCCACTTCATCCCTGTTGACGTAGATGGGGCGTATTCTCTACTGTGCTTTCTGAAGTCAATGATTATCTCTTTCCTTTTACTGCCTTGAGGGAGAGATTATTGTCGTTGCACCGATTCACCAGATTCTCTTTCTTTTTCCTGTACGCCATATCATCATTGCTTGAGATCCAACCCACTATGGTGGTATCATCAGCAAACTTGAAAATCGAGTTGGAGGGGAACTTAGCCATATAGTCAGAGGTATATAAGGAATATACTTAGGGGCTGAGACCACAGCTTTGCGGAGCACTGGCTTTGCGGATAATTGTGAAGGAGGTGTTGTTGCCTGTCCTTTATGATTATAGTCTGTGGGTTAGGAGGTCTAGGAACCAGTCACAACGGGAGCAGCCAAGCTCTCGGCCACAGAGCTTGGAGTTGAGTTTATTGGAATAATAGTGTTGAAGGTTAAGCTGTAGTCAATAAATAGGAGACTGATGTAAGTGTTCCAGGGTTCATCGTAGGGTCAGGGAGATGGTGTCTGTTGTGAACCTGCGGCGATAGGCGCACTGCAGTGGAGCCAACATGCTGGGAGCCCAGATTAACCCTAACCCATCATCCCGGTACCAAAGAAAAGCCAAGCAGTTTGCCTTAATGATTATCGTCCGGTGACTCTGACATCTGTCATTATGAAGTGCTCTGAAAGGTTAGTCATTGCACAAATCAATTCCAGCTTCCCAGATTGTCTGCGTCTACTACATTTCGCCTACCACAGCAACAGGTCAACTGCAAACACCATCTCCCTGGCCCTACACTCAACCCTGGAATACCTAGATAACAAAGCTACTTATGTCAGACTCCTATATATTGACTACAGCTCAGTCTTCAACACTATTACTCCTACGAAACACATCTCCAAACTCCACTGCCTGGGCCTTGGCTCCTCCCTCTGTGACTGGATTCTGAACTTCCTGATCCACAGACCCACAATCAGTAAGGACAGGCAACAACACCTGTTCCACGATCATCCTCAACACCGGTGTCCCACAAGGCTGAGTCCTGAGCTCCTTACTATACTCCATATATACCTATGACTGTGTGGCCAAATTCCTCTCTAACTCGGTTTTCAAGTTTGCTGATGACACCAGCATAGCGGGTCAGACCTCAAACAATGATGACACAGAGTATAGGAATGAGATAGAGAACCTGGTGAACTGGTATGCTGACGATAATCTCTCCCTCAAAATCAACAAATTGAAAGAGATGGTCATCGACTTCAGGAAGCGTAGAGGAGGACATATCCCTGTCTACATCAATGGGGATGAAGTAGAAGTGGTTGAGAACTTCAGGTTTTTAAGTGCTCAGATCACCAAACTTCCCTGGTCCCCCATGCTGACACTATAGTTAAGAAAGCCCACTGTCTCTATTTTCTCAGAAGACTAAGGAAATTTGACTTGTCTGTTACGACTCTCACCAACTTTTACAGATGCACCATAGAAAGTATTCTTTCTGGTTTTATCACAGCTTGGTATGGCTCCTGCTCTGCCCAAGACCGCAAGAAACTACAAAGGGTCGTTAATGTAGCCCAGCCCATCACTCAAACCAGCCTCTCATTTACTGGCTCTGTCTATACTTCCCCACTGCCTCAGAAAAGGAGCCAGCATAATTAAGGACCTCATGCACTCAGGACATGCTCTCTTACACCTTCTTCTGTCAGGAAAAAATACAAAATTACACCTTCTTCCCTGCTGCCATCAGACTTTTGAATAGACCTACCTCGCACTAAATTGATCTTTCTCTACATCCTAGCTATGGTTGTAACACTACATTCCGCACTCTCTCCCTTCCTTCTTTATGAACAGGTATGCTTTGACTGTATAGCTTGCAAGAAACAATAGTTTTCACTGTATACTAATACATGTGACAATAATAAATCAAATCAAGAATTGACCGTGCCATGACTAACCTTTCAAAGCACTTCATAATGATGGATGTCAGAGCCACCAGGCAATAGTCATTAAGACACAATGCCTGGCTTTTCTTGGGTGCAGTGATAATGGTCATCTTCTTGAAGCAGACAGTGACTTCTGATCGGTGTAAGGAAAGGTTAAAGATGTCTGCGGATAGTTGCAATACTTTCTTTAAATTTTCCTCCCCTCTAATTTCTTTTCTTTTCCAATTGAATTTGTATATTTCTTTGTTGTGTCATTAAAAAAGTTTTCATTTAGTTGTTCAAAATTTACTTTAATACACTTTATACAGCTTCTGATATAAAAAGGGCAGCTAATGATGTCATTTCACAAGGAATCTGAACCAGGAGATTTCAGCTTTAATACGGCTTCTCGCGGTTACTATTACATTTTGTTTTCCTTTTTGAGCAGTTGCTTCTTCAAATGTGGGATTTCACTTTTCTTCTCTCACTGAGTTTGAGGACCTGATACTACAGCCTGTCACGTTTGAAGGAACGTAGCTGGAAAAGACTCCCCAGCTTTGGTAAGTAAACTTGTTTTCACACAGCCTGCTTTCTTATTTTCTCACTATGCTCATTTTCTCAGAGATTTTGAGCCCACCGATTGTGTTAATCAACTAATGTTACTATCGACATGTAGGCTGAAATATATTTTCTTTTCCTGCCTCCCACTCTCCAAGTCAAGGAACAATCTATTCATCCATTTTAAAAATTATGTACATCTTTAGCAAAATCTAAAAACCCATTTCTAATGGTCAGATTTACCACACTTCAATCGATGGTGGGGTGGTCTCCTTGACTCAAAGTCCATGACTGAATTGTTTCTTCTGACTATTTCTGCTGGAAAACTACCTTGATCACCAATTTTGTCTTTAATTGTTGCATGCTAAAGTGGTCAGCTCACATTAACAACAACAATAAAAGAATGAAAAGGTTGCCACACAGTGGGTCATTTAACCAGTTGGCGGGACTTTATGAAATAGGTATTGCTTGCTTGGAGTCCAAGATGGAAAAGAGGGCATATCTCCCAAATGATGATGTCACCATGTAATCATGTAACACACCACACAGAGATGTATTCTTTTACATATGTAACTCTAATAATTTCATTACAAAAGTATGTTTCCATGCCTGAGCCCTGCAGTTTTGTGGGAAGAATATGGGACATATCCTCTAATCCAGTTAGTCCAGTAGAATGGTGGTGATGGTATTGGTAGTACAGAATAACTATTACCCATACTTTTGGAGTGTCACATCAAATTGCAAGTTAAAAACTAGCAGCAATATGCAGGGTACAAATTTAAATAATGTTGACAAAGACATACCTCTAGTTGAAGAAGGAGAGGAAAGCAAAAAGAGAGGAACACAGAGATAGGGAAAGTGATTAAAATCAAAAGACAGCTGAATCATAAATATAATGCAGCAATGAGAATAGACAGAAAATCTGTTAGATAGCAACATGGCAAAAGCAGATTAAACTATGGAAATAAGGCAGGTAAATGTAGTTATGAATATTTTCTCATGGATTAATACTGACTGACTGATTGGGCTGAGTGACTTGTTTCTGTGTTGCAACTTCCATGAATGTTTGATAGGGAGGAATGAGGCATCAACAGCATTTAGCTCTAGATAGGTTTGAGAACAGAATAGTCAAAGATCAAGGAATTTACACAAAAAATAAGACGAGAACACTCTTTATATTAAATTTAAGATCAAAAGTTGTACAAAAGAAAGAGAAATGTAGAATACATATTTGGCCAGGCACCTGACATGCATAGAAATCCATTACACTGCTAAAAAGCCACCATGTCAACTGACCAACAATCAACGATGATGGAATGCAGACTCTCTCCAACCTCCAATACCCATGTCCAAAGAGCTTGGATCCCTTGCATCCCTCAAATATGTGCAAGAGTACTGCACATGAGTGGGATTTAACATCATACAAAATTGGTCAGCTTTTTGGGGCTTGCCAAGTCAGGATCATTGCACCCAATAAGGCTTGTAGGATTTTTTTGAGTAATTTGGGAAGAAACCCACTCTCCAGGGATAGGTCCCATTGATCATTCCTTGACCACTGACCCACAGGAACAACAGTGTGTAGAATATACAAGAAGCACTGCAACTGTTCACTAAGGGTCCTTTGAGTATGTGTTCCAAACACTCAACCTCTAACACCTCAAAAGACAACAGCAGCAGAAGCATTGGAATGCCACAGGGCCACAGAAATGTTATGGCTAAGATAGAGCCCATTTGGCTCATCATGGTTGCATCAATCCTCAGAATGAGCAACTCACCTAGTGACATTCCTCTGCCTTCTCCCCCTAAAACTGCACATTCTTTCTTTTCAGACAACTATTTGATTCCCTTTGAATGATTTAATTGAACCTGTCTCCACCACACTCAGGCAGTGCATTCTAAACCCTAACCACTCACTGTGAAAAAAAATTATAATCATGTCACTTGCTTCACTTACTATTTACTTTGAACTTGTGCACTCTTGTTCTCAATCCTTTCTTGAATGGGAATAGATTCTCCCTATCTATTTCATCCAGGCCCTTCATGATTCAAAATACCTTGATCAAATCTCCATCCAACTCTCTTCTCTCTAAGGAAAGCAGTCTTCACTTCTCTGTTTTCCCTAGTGAAAAGAAGGCCAAGAAAAGGCCCCCAGTAAAGGCAGTCAAGATCATAAAAGATCCAGACAGAGGTATAAGGATTTCTGATGGTGGCTGACCTGTTGGGATTCGATCCCAGCAAAATTAAGTTTGAAATTAATCACATGCAAGTTCTCCTCCAAGTCACACACCATTCTGACATTGAACTGTATAATGTTCATTCATATTGCTGAATAATAAAAGAATCTAGTACTCTTTTCCTAACATCACTGGAGATATACCTATGTCAAATAGACTGCAGCAGTTCAAGAATGTGGCTCACCACCATCTTCTCAAAAGCTAACGGGACTAGGCAAAAAATGGATCACTTTCCATAATGAATAAAAGAAACCATTCTTAGTCTGGACACCATGATGCCCATCAAATAACAGTTCCATCGGCTGGAGGGGCAGTGATTTAGTAGAAGTTGTTTGCATTTTCATAAATCAAAAATAGTAAACACATCCTCACATACCTGGCCTTCAGATGATTAAATTTATCTGCTGTCATTCTAAGTTTTAAAATTTTCTCATCACTTATTTGATGGACATCCATCTTCAGGTCACTTTGTTACCTTAGCCACCTTATTATTAGCTACCTTGGTCCACTAAACAATCAAGAACAATGCTGTATACCAAGCTTACACATACCAAGCTTACACATGAGACATTAAACCAAGGACCTAGTTTGCCTATTATTGATTCAGATAGATATTGATGGTCCCATAATATTATTCAAAAAGAACAGGGGAATCTCCTATTTTCCTAGTCAGCTATTTCCATTTCAATCAACCACCACAAATCGATTAACTAGTCATTCATCAGATTGTGGGACATTTTTGCGTGTAGATCAGCCTTTGCATCGGCTATCTGGAAACAATGACTGCACTGGAATTCACTGACTGAGAGCTGATTTTGCATGTCTTAAGAATGAGATTAGTACAACTTTATTCTCCCTTTAATTCTCACAAAGTGCAAAGAATTTATCAAGAAGCTGTACCTAGCATGAAGTTAACTCTCCAAAGTTGAAGGAATCCAGAGACTTCCCTTGGCCATTTCCCATTTTTGTTATAAATAAGTTTACAGCTTGGACTAGGATTTTGCACAAAGCCTTTCTGTTGATAATTGGGAATTCGGAACCATGAAGAGAAGTGATTTGGTCACACATTATATATTAAAAATGTCAGTTTAGATCAAAGGAAGCATGTTGTTCTAAGTCAAATATATGTGGGTTTAAGTTCCACTTCAGAACATATAAACTGTCCGGGCCTGCACGTTTGCTATCTTCAAATTCACTGTGACAGTTCCAAAGTTTTGAACTAAAACAACTAATAGAACCATAGAATCTGTAGAGTGCAGGAGGTGGCAATTCAGCCCATCGAGTCTGCATTGACTCTCCAAAAGAGAATTTTACCGAGTGCCCCCCACTCCTGCCCTATCCCTAAATCCCCACACATTTACCATGGCTAATCCACCTAACCTGCACATCGTTGGACTGTGGGAGGAAACACCCCGCAGACATGGGGAGAATGTGTAAACTCCACACAGTCACTTAAGGCTGGAATTGAACCAGGGCTCCTGGCACTGTGAGGCAACAGTGCTGACCACTGTACCATCCAGCTGCCCAACAACTATACTGCCAGCTACATCTTTTGGAACCCTAGGATGCAGGCTAGAAAAGTGATCGATGGATCACTTTTCCGTTGGGCTTTACATTTCTCAATGGAGTGCATTTTTGTTGAGAAATATGAAATATTTCTTTATGTTTGCTAATGCTTACTAACCATCATACATTTTAATATATTTCTTCAGTCTGCCTTAGCCAACTCACACCTATGTAACTGCCTTAAACTTAATGTCCTAGTTTCATAAGGAAATACAGCATTCCTGAAATCAAAGTGAAATTGTCATATTATGCTAATTCTTATGCATAGGATCTCCATACGGTGAGTTTATTAGTTAACTATGTCTCTTTGCACAAGATCTAGAATAATCTCTTCCCCAGTTGGTTCCACAGTGTAGTTTTAGGAATCTCAAATGCATGCCATGAACTCATCCTCCAAATTATTTTTGTCCATTTGATTTATCCAGACTATATGAAGAATAAAATCTCCACATTTGTTGCATTACCTTTAGTAACACCTTTTATTTGATTAACGTTCTGCCCAACAGTATCACTACAACTTCAGTTAGTATTTTCTTCCCTTGTTATTTTTTACCACTACCGATTCTCCTTCCTACTCTTTCAAACCAAGGTCCTTCCTCACTACTGTTCTTTCATAATCCTTTTTCAGGACTACACCAGTATCTTTTCCATTTGTTATTGTAATTTGACACCAGGGATAGGCCACATTTATTGTCTATCCATGATTTCCCTAAGAACTGATGGTGACTCTCCTTCTTGAATCATTTAAGTCCTTGTGGTGATAGGGTTCCTTAACACTAAAAATGAATTTTACATATGGAGCAATGACTAAAGAACAAGAATATGTCCAAGTCAAAATGGTGGCATGAAGGCAATGGCATTGTCATGACATTGCTGTTCTTGTCCTTTCAGCAGTAGAGCACAGATGTTTACCTAAGGTAAGCTGGTAACAATGGGAACAGAACATTTAGGATCTGAATAAGGAGTTAGAGGTTCAAAGGAGGAGACAAGTGTGAATTTGCACTTGCATTCTAAAACGTAGACTCACAAAATAAAGGTAACTAAGCAGCTAAGGGAAGAACAAGAGAAAACTGCATATCAGGAGATGATTGAACCTATGCAACGGTAGCTGCTTCCAACCTTAGAAACAGTGGGAATAGTTAGCCCCCAGCAAGCAATCTACGAAGAAGCCAGTTATTTGTTTCAGCTCTGAAGCAACTCCCAGAGATGTAACTGCTTGCTGTGATACCTGTTACTGAATTTTTTTTTTCATCTATGATATTGTAGAATTCTGAGACACAACTAGCTCTAAAGGTGTTTAGATCTGGGTAAAGTTAGAGACACTGGGTTATCAGCATTGATGTAAGGGTACTTCTAGATTATTTTACTGTTTAATAAACCTTTACTTAATCTCATCACAAAACATTTGAACATCATTCTGTGCATTTCAAACCTTCCTCACATTATATCAGATTGCAATATACTGTTCAGGGCAGTTGTTTCAAGTTTCCCTTCTGGGAATTGGAATAACCCAGCGTTTATCACTATCTGTATGGTTGCGTATAGAATACCCAGCTTCTGGCTTACTCTTGTAACCACGGTGTTGAAATGATTGAACCAGTTAGTTTCTGGTCAAAGGCAACTTTTAAGATGGTTGCAGCTTGCTAATAGCAGTGCCAGTGAAAGTCATAGGAAATGACAGACATTTATCTTATTAAAAATGATCTGGCAATTTTATGGCACAAATGTTACCTTTCCTTTGTCAGCCTATGCCCAAATGTTACCCAAGTCTTAGTAAAAATGGAATCTTAATACTGAATTGTCAGTGAACTGCCCCAATCTTGTTATTATGATGGAGAGGAATTGTCATTGATCAATCAGTTGACATGACTGGTATCTGAAAACAATCATTTGAATCAGGTCTGACTCCAATACATGGGGCACTCCTATTAACTTAGTTTTGCTGCAACAGGACATATTCGGGGTCATATTCAGTCAAATGCTGCCTTAATGTTGACATTCATATCTTGATCAAACAATGAGCTTGGACTGGCAGAAGCCATACCAAGCTCAAGTAGATATTGTTTAATAGTGTTATCAAATGGTGTTGAGAAAGTTGCTAGATGGCTTTTGATTAGTTTAGATGCATCTCAGTCCTTAGTGCATAGGCCAGTACTGGGAAATTTTCCACATTATCAGATTAATACTAACGTCATTGCTGTCCTGGGACAGCTTGATTCGAACACAGCATTACAACTGCAGTATGCCAGGCCCCATCATAGTGCATTGTTCTGTCCAATGTACTTAAGTTGGTTCTTAATTTCAAATGTAGAGTGGAATTGACAACCATGGTAGGGACACCTCAGGCAAAGAAAGAACGGAATCTGCCACTTAGCATTTTTGAAGACTTTCAAACACTTCAGTTTTATCTCTTGTAGCCAGGGATATACAATAGTTGATGATGGGAATGTTAATAATGCCTCTTCCTCTTGCCAATTGTCCAGTTATTCTCAACTGGATCTCAATGAAATAATAAAAAAAAGCTTTGATCCATGTGGGGTGAAATTGTCTTGATGGGTCAGGGCATAGCCAAGGTTTGGAATGAAGGAATGGGATGGTGGCTAGTTAATTATTATAAAGTATAACTATGTCAGATTGCTGTTTGACTAGTCTGTAGGACAGCTCTTTCCAATTGACCAATGGCTCAAAAAATATCAGCAAGCAGGACTTTGCATGCCCAACTAGGCTGTAACACCAGGCTCCTATCCTTCAAATATATTAGCCAAAATAATTGGATTTTTACAACAATTCATAAGGTTTCAAGCTATTTTCTGGTGCGAAACCTCAAATACCAAATTTATCAAATTTCATTTCACATCTTGCTATGGTGGCAGCTGAACTCAATTTCTAGTTGGTAGCACAGTACCCAAATCATTAGACCTCAGAACTTATTAAAAGTTTCAGGGTTATTACTGTCGCACCTTGGTAACGAGTGCCACATCTCAAAGAGACAGATCACACACGAGAACCAATACATCACATAAACATTTTTGTAAAAACTGTGTAAATTTTATTGAAATGTATAAAATATTGCATACTCAAATTCAACAAAAATTATAATTAAAAAAAATCCTCCTGAACATTGGCAGCTGCTTGTGCCAGGTAAAAAAAAGACAGATTTCTGGAACTAATAGAACACACACTGCAAATGCCACCACTCAGCCCAAACATGATAAGAATCAATGTCTTGTTTTATAGCTTATATTTATTTTGAAAGTCAAAAGAACTAAAAATCAGGATTGCTGTAAAATGGACTGCTAATTTGTTATCCTGACTCCCATTTTTATTAACCTATTCAATTAGGAAAAACGCAGATCAGGCAAGGCCTCTGTGGATCAATAATCAACACAATTGATGACAATAATTGAAGACATTCAACTGCTGGCGGCAAACTGAAAATGTGAATTACATTATTTTTAATGGATAAAATGTAAAATAAATAAATAAAGACAACATGAAAATGTCAACAGGAAGCCAAAATTTGGAAACACATCAGTCAGTGTATGTGGGGGAAACAAGTTGACTTTTCTAGTTTTAAGCCTTCAGAGGTGCATTTTCTCTTTCAATTTTCCAGCAACATTTACAATGTTTTTCTTTTCACATTTACGAAAATTCTCCTGTAGTCCAATCACCCAAATCCATTTAGAATTTCACATTAAAATCACATGGTATGAGAAGACAGTGCAAACCAACCTTCTGCTTTCAATCTTTCTGGCTTTTGAGTAACAGATGTTCTATTTCCAGTATCTTTGTTTGTATATATTGAGGAACTATTTGTACTTGTACTATCTGTAGATCTATTTCTATTTATTTTGCTGGCAGGGGAAGGTGTGCTTCCTGCAGAAGAATCCAAACCATTAGGCAGAGGGATCAACACATCTAGTGTTCTGTTGTCAGTTTCTGTCCCTATACCTTTGGGTGGAATAGGAGAAATGAGTGGCGATACAGAATCACCAGAAACTAGTCTCTGCTGTTCAATCAACTTCAAAAGTTTGTTGCGTGCTTCAGCACTCTGCTGGTTGAGCTCAGTGATCCTCTGCTGAAGACTGTCACAAGTGCTGGGAATCATTTTTTCAATCTGTGGTGCTGAATTGGATAATTTACCCACTTTGAACTGACCAAGTTGGGCTTTGAGGGCAGAATTCTGCAATTGGAGCTCAGCAATTTGAGATAACATTGCTTCATGTTCAAGCCACTTGTCTAAAGAAAGATTATGACCCCCTTCACCTTCCAGCTTATTTTCCTTTGTGCTTAGCACACATGTCGCTGTGTCATTGGCAATTTCGGATTGTTGCATTTCAGACATTTGAGACAAATTAGTAACTGGCAAAGCGAGACTTGAGTTCTTAGGTCCTTCATTAGTAATCTGGAACTTCCATTGCTGGCTAACATCCTGGTGATCTTGCAGCTGGTTTCGGTTTTGTATCCTCAAGCACTCTTTTTCTCCTTGTACAACAGGAACTTCCTTATGCATTACTGAGGGATGTGCATTATTTGATTTCAGATATACATCAATAGGTTGGGGTCTTTCTGAAAACAAATTGGCTGTAGATTGTGAGTCAGCAGCTACTTGGCTGTTCCTCTGTCTTGGGGGCGAAAGCAATACTGCAGGGCCAAATAGATGCTCAGGTAAACTCTGACTTCTTCCAGCCAATGGTTGTACTTTACATTGATTTACAAGGGGTTGTTCTTTTTCCAGGCTTTCTAAAAGTTCCTCTTCTGTATTTGGTACAGCCCTTAAAATAAATGCATTTGCTTGATCTTGTCTGTCAGAGTAAACATATGTATGTAAACCATCTCCTTCCCCTGCTGTCTCCTCAACTTCCTGAGCAATGATTTGCCTTGGCTTTGGATTACTTCTTCCTGCTTCTGTAGATCTATTTAACACTTGTTTCAGTAAAAGCAGCTCTTCATCTGTTTTGCTCATATACTGATGCAGATTAGTCCGCACAGAAATAACCTCATTTTGCGTCATCAGAAATTCTGCAGTCAATGCATCAATCAGTAGGCTTTGTTCCTTGATTTTTTCCATAAGTTGTTGCTGATTTTCTTTCTCCTGTTGCTGTCGAATTTCATTATCTTTTAGACAGTGGGTCAGTCTGCTTATCAAATTGACCAACGAGAAGGTGAAACCTGTTAGGCTGCGACCTCTCTGTGGCAACCAGCCCGTGACTTTGCGTCCAGTCTGGCGTTCATATTCCATCATCTCCTGGTCAATATTCTCAATCATTTCTTGTAGTACCTCAAAGCTCACCTGTTTGTCCTCTTGCCCACTGTCTTCCATTATTTTGGTAGATATTTTGGAATTTTTGCCTTTTGAAATACCCTTTTTTGAGTTCCTTGAACTAGGATGAAGTACTTGTTGAATTACACCTGTGGTTTCGGATTGGGATGAGCCATCGGGCTCTGCGTTGCTCTCTGCTTCACTCTGCATCCTTGACTTCACTCTCTGGATTGCAGCAGTAGCATTTAAGTTTGTGCAGTTCGCTGAGGCTTTACAGTCCGGTGTACAAGGAGTCTCTGGGATCTGGTCTGGTGCTGTGCAGGACCATTCTCGAGTGACTTGTGCAGTTTTCTGTTGTTTCCTCTCCAAGGACTGACTGCTTTCAATGTTAGTCTGATAATCCATGGAGACTGAAGTATCTGCATCTTGCAGGCTCTCCTGAGAGAGTGGATGATCAGAGGTTGTGTTGCTGGTTTCATTGAGGGCCTGGGAGTCCATCACCGACTCGCTGAGGAGGGATAGCTGAGTGGGGGGCTCACATCTCGGGGCCAGGAGCCCGGTCTGCGGCGTCTTCTCGCCGCCTGGAGCCACCGTCACATTTGGGAAAGCGGCTTGGAGGCGCGGGGCATCGCCGAACAGATCCCGAACCAGGGCCAGGGCACGGTCTGACCTCGCCAGCACATCCTGCAGTTGCCACTGGTCTAGCAGCAGCTCGTTTATCAGCAGCGGCTCCTTCCCCGGCCTCTGGCTCCTGGCCCTCCGCTGCCGGAGCTCCTGCTCAGCGGCGGGCCGGTTCCTGGAGAGGCGGTTTTGTCGGCGCCGGGCGAGTTCCTCCGGGCTGGCCCGGTGGACACTCAAATCACTGATGGTATTGTCCCACTCCCTCCGCAGGGCCGGCGCCGCCTTTTTCTTGCGGCTTTTTCCCACTCCCTGCGAGCGGCTTCCCCGGATCAACGACATGGTGGGTTCGCAGGCCCGAGAAACACCGCCGGGGCCGGGGGGGAGAGACGAGCAACAGGTCCGACAGGGATAGAGGGAGAGCCCCAGTAATGGGCCCGAGAGAAACCGCGAGCGGGCCCGCCAACCGTCAACCGCGCGCGCGCCCGCCGCCGCCAACCGTCAACTGCGCGCGTGCCCGCCGCCGCCAACCGCCAACTGCGCGCGCCCCCGCTGCCGTTGGCGGCCGGTCTCGGGCACTGTGCATAACACAGCAGATTAATTTGGCGCTTTCAATAAATAACACGGAGATTTAAAAGACCCAAACTCTTGGAAACTTGTTAACAAGTCAGACAACATCTGCAGAACAGCGAGCACGGACTAACGCCACAACTCTTACCGACTCTATAGCCAGTTTCAAAAGGTAATTCTTTGAAAACAAACTTTAGTTCCTCCTGTCATTGTAACCTCTCCTATTTAAACTAAATTCCATAAAGAGCCACTGATCTGTCGCCAGGCTCAGCAAACCAAAAACTTAAAAGGTGCTCCATTTTTAACAGTAAAGTGAAAATAAATCAAACCGTAATAAAGGAAAACAGCTGCCACAGATGCTGCCTGACTTACTGTGTTTCCAGAATTTACTGCTTTTTATTTCAGATTTCCAGCATTTATAACGTTTTCTCCCCCATGTCGAGTTGGAAGATTCAGTTCAATGGGAGTGGATGCAAAGGATTTTATCATTTATTGAATTAACGGGCATTACTCAGAGTCAGGCTGGATGGGAGGGACCCAATTCTGTTGGCAGAGAGATCAATAACTTGAAGACGTTGGTTTTAAAGTCATTGATGAAGGGATTAGATGGGAATTTTTCACCCAGAGTGTTAGAAGCTAACTGTCAGAAGGGGTGGTGGAGGTGAAAACCTCATTTGGATATGCACTTGAGGTGCCATGACCTGCAGTTCCGTGGCCCAGAAACTGGAAAGTGAAATTGGGCCGAATGGCTCTTAGTTGTACAGACATAGGCCAAACGGCTGTAATTTTTCTATGTTTCTTTCTGTGCTCATTCATTTATATGAGATAGCAACAGAGTCACTGTGAGACCAGCAGGGAGAGGGGAGAACGCAGAAGAGCAGTGATATGGTCCCAGCAAGATCAGTGGGAGAACAGAAAGCAAAGCACGGACATAAGCAGAGGAAGAGATCAAAGAGAGATTTAGAGACTATGTATAAACAGCAAGAGGTCCCCAAAGAAAATGAAAATGTGAATCACTGATTCAAGTGATTGGTGATGTGTGGTGCTCTTTCCTCACCCGCTGGTCTCACTGACTGTTGTTACCTTACATAACATCTATAATCATGAATTGACATAGAAAGAAACATCAAAACATTATAGCACAGAAGATTGGTATTTTTCTCTTTAGAATCTGGGAAGTTAATCATTTAAATCTGGTTACAACAATAGTGGAGTGGCATGGAGGCGCAGTGGTTAGCACTGCTACCTCAGTGTCAGGGACTCAGGTTTGATTCTGACTTGGTGTCTATCTGTGTGGCGTTCGCATGTTCTCCTCGTGTCTGCATGGGTTTTGTCAGGTGCTCCGGTTTCTTCCCACAGTCCAAAGACATGGAGGTTAGGTGAATTGGCCCTTAGTACTTGTGTTTGAGCGTGGCTGTGTTTAATGTGGTGTGTCCCTCAAGCTATAAGCCCCTGATGACAGACTAGCGATCTGTTCCAGGAATAATTAACTATAGAAGCAGACAAAAGTCTGACCTATGCCATGTCAGGTGTTGAAAGAGAGACTACAAAAGTAAATTAATTTATTATTAGTAGCAAGGTTTATTAGCAGCAGTAAAGTTTAATAGCAGTAATATCTTGAGGCAGAATCAGCAGCAGAGGGAGGAGCTGAATGGTTTGGAGCACATGTGACAAAAATATTAAAATATGGCACCACAGGAAAGTGAAGTTGATTGGAGAGTATTGCTGTTTAGGGACTGAATCTAAACAAGTTAAACGAACAAATTAAAAAAGTTAAAAGAATAAGTCACAGATGAAAAGATGTATATTTAAGTAAAGTTAGTTACTACTAGTAATGTGCAATAAGTATCAATAAGGCTCATCAGTATTAGGAAAGTTCATTTGTAGTGGTAAGCTTTACTCATTGTTGTGCTTATATGCAGTAGTAAGATTGATTAACTAATACATAGAGGAATAGCAAGGCAGAACAATGGCAAAGCTGCTCTGGACCTGGATCCTGGATAACCATTCTCCAGGCTCTAGATCTTGAGCCAACAACTGGCATCACTGCACTCTATCCATGAGGTTGAGAGCTTCATGGAGGTAGGAGGATCAGCAGCCATAGGCAGAAAGAGGGAAGTGATCCTATATTCCTTCTCGGCCTTTTGGCCAAGATCAAGTGTAGTATCGACATGCTGTGCTTGGTTGAACTCATTAGGTTACATTTTAGCTTAATTTGAAGCAATTTTTTAAAGCAGCATCTCGGCCTTTTGGCTAAGTTGCAAATAAGACCAAGCCTTAGAGGAGGAGCTATGCCTACTCCAATCAGCTTGGATCATGTAGATCAAGCCCAAGACAGGAGGTAAGAGCCCTGTCTTATCAGCTTGGATCAGGAATGTCTCAACTTGTTGAGACTCAGAGTTTAGTAGCCAGGTGGGAAATTGGCAAGCAGGATCTTAAGTTATGACTCCCAGTACCACATTCAGGTGTATATACATGCAGTTACTGGAAAGATGGTGCAGGAAGGAGCGCTTTAGATTTTTGAGACATTAGGATTAGCTCTGGGAAGATGAGGCAGGCACAGGCCAGATGGGTTGCACATAAATAGAGCTGAAACAGTGCTATTGAGGAGGGTTTAAATTAAATGGTATGCGTGTGGGCACCAGGAGGAACTATCAAAAAGGAATACCAAGGTGTACAGAATACTGGGAGAGATAGGTAACACTGGAGTTGGGAATACTAAGTTAGTAGGTGGGGTCAGAGCAAGAGAGAAAGTAATGCGGTCAAATCAAGGTTACTGTGTGTATATGAATATTGGAGTGATAATGAGATTGGTGAGTGCATGTGGAAATATCATGTGGCTTTTATAGACACCTGGTTCAAAGAAGGCCAAGACTGGATGTTCCAAGACTGGATATTAACTATTCCTGTATACAAAGTGTTCAGGAAAGAAATTGATTAAAGAGAGCATTGCAGTGCTGAAAAAAGAGGATGTCTCAGAGAGATCAAGGACAGAATCATTCAGCTAAGGAACAAACAAGGTGCAATTACTTTGCTCGATGTAGTCTGTGGGCCACCAGGTAGTGGGAAGGATGTAGACATGGACATCCAAAATACATCTGATAACTTGTGATCAAGATTATAGTTTTGTAGGCAAAAAGGGACAATAGCAATATGAATATGAAATTGGCAGAGTGACAAGAAAAGTAGTAGTTACTGGATGTTTTTCGGACTAGAGGAAGGTTAGTATCAGAGTTCCCCAGGGGTCAATGTTGGGACCCTTGCTCTTATATTAATTACTTAGACTTTGGTGTACAGGGCACAGATTCAAAATTTGCAGATGACATGAAGCTTAGAAGCATTGTGAACTATAAAGAGGATAGCATGGGACTTCAGATAGATATAGACAAGTTTTCACTAATATGATTATGAGTATGATTTTAATGTGGATCTTGAGACACTAACATTGTGGGCAAATGGAGTCCCAAGCCCATACTTGCCAGTATATTCCCCAAAGGCACAATCTTCCCATGGGCAGCGTCCTCACCGTCAGCCTCTGTGTTTACTGTCCTAATATGGACAATGGGTGGACTCTCAATGTTGTCAGCCCAATCAGGGGCCAGCAACTCTGGAACATTCGCAACCCCTCCAGAAAAGGTGGATGTTGCTGAGACGAGTTGGGCTCTTTGACATGGAGGTACGCTTGGCATGGGAAAAAGCCAATAATTAAAATGGTCAACAACACTCTACACTTTGGAGCAATGGAAAACTCATCCACAGGAATTGTTGAGGCTGTTTCTGCAGCTTTACCTATCCACTGTGATAGCCTCTCATTCTGAGGCAGAAAGGCCACTTCCAATGAGATAACTGCTTCTGTGTTCAGTAGGGAGACTGCTCCATTGCTTACAAATTAAGGCTTAACTGAGGCTTAAGCAGCTGACTGCTCATGTCCATGGAGTGGGCAGCCAGTTCTGTTCCCTGTGTGAGCTTGGAAAACTTCCCTGGTGATGGGATTGTGCCCAAAAGCTCGTTTTCCTGGTCTCCCTGTTTCCACCCTTGGACTTATAGGCCAAGGGAAATCCAGCTCGTGTTTAACTTGTCATAGCCTTCTGATTTAGGCAAGAGTGCAAAATAACAGATCAAAATTGACACTACCAAAGATACATCTACCATCAATTGTTATTGTTATTGTAATACAGCTATTGTTGTAGCAGTCAAAATTAGCAAGATACAAACAAATTGTTTATTTTTTCCTTCTTCCCCCAATTTAAAAAAATACACAAAGAGCTTCAATTGATATCCATCTTATTGAAATAACACTCAAATTATTGACTGTTGATACACCTTTTGGTGTTTTCTCATAACTGAATCCTGCAAACACATCCCACAGTCTGAAAGACTTGCTGGTTAGGTGCATTGGCCCAAACAAATGCCGGAGTGTGGCGACTAGGGGAATTTCACAGTAATTTCATTGCAGTGTTAATATAAGCCTACTTGTAACTAATAAATAAATAAACTTCTTTAAACTTCATGTTCTGTGAGCAATAAACATCTACAAGCATGTTTTCAAATAAAAAAACACAGTAAATTTCAAGATAACAGTAACGTTTTTCCAAATCAATTGCCAGAATACAAAACTTCACAGTTTAAGTTTACCAGCTTCTGAAATTTTGGCTTTTAAAAAGCTCCTTACAAGTCTCAAATAATCTATAGTTAAAACATCAAAGCCCTCAAATAAATTGCCAAACTCTTAAGCATGACTTTCCCAGGGCTCCAGAGCAGGTCTGCTACTGATGAAGGCTTACAGTTTGTAAATCAGGTCAGCAACCATAGTTTTTTTTTACTACCACCACCACCACCACCACCACCACTCCCCCACACCCCACCGACATGAGTCTGAAAGAATTGCATGCACTCATTGGTACTTTGCAACTGACCACAACAAGTCATACACCAGCATATTAGATAAATTGGGCTTTGCCACCTACTACTCTCTACACTGCTGCACCCTCAAACCATGTATTAAATGGTGGCGAATGTCAATAATTTCCAAAGATTGAATAATCTTATCTACTGCTCATTTGCACTGACAGGATTTGCTATACGGAACAACAAGTATAGTATGGATAAAGTACAGTTCACTAAGTGTACAGCAATACCTAATCAAATTTTTAAATCAAGATATATGGGCAGGAGATGGAAGGGGATAGAAAAATTCAACTCTCTGCCACTTGTTTTGCCGCTAAAAAAACAGGGCAACTGGAAGTTGCCAGGGAAGGGGACATCCTCGGGATACCAAAAGTATGCAATGTCATATGGACGTGTGCCTGTATAGTCATTAAAATATGAACAGACAAATGAGGAGCAGGAGTAGGCTACTTAGCCCCTCGAGCCTGCTGCACCATTCAATAAGATCATGGTTGATCTGTTTGTAACCGCAACCCAACATTCCTGCCTACCCTGATAATTTTTTACCCACTTGTAAATTAAGAATCTATCTAGCTCTGCCTTAAAAATATTAAAAGACTCTGCTTCTATTGGCTTTTGAGGAAGAGAGTTCCAAAGACTCATGACACTCAGAAAAAAATTCTTCTCATCTCCACTTTAAATGAGCAACCCTTATTTTTAAGCAGTGACCCCTAGTTTTAGATCCTCCCACAAGAGGAAACATCCGTTCTAAATCTACCATGTCAAGACCCCTCAGAATCTTAAAAGTTTCATGAAATCATCGCTTATTCTTCCAAACTCTAGTGGATACAAATCTAATGTCTTCAACTGTTCCTCATCAGACTACCCATTTATTCCTGGTATTAGTCTGGTGAACCTTGCTTTATATGTTTATAATGCATTTGCATCTTTCCTTAGATAAGGAGACCAGTACCGTATACAATATTCCAGATGTGGTCTCATCAATACCCTCTACAACTGAAGCATAACCTATCTACTTTTGCAATTGAGTTCCTTCACAATAAATTCTATTCATAGCATTCTATTAGCTTTCCTAATTATTTGCTGTACCTGTAAACTAATCTTTTGTGATTCATGCACTTAAGACACCCAGATTGTTCTGCACCTCAGAGCTCTCACCATTTAGACAATAAGCTTTTTCTTTATTCTTCCTGCCAAAATGGACAATTTCACACTTACCCACATTATACTCCAATAGCCAGATTTTTGGCTATTCAAAGGGACCTATGTCCCTTTGTAGCCTGCTTATGTCTGTGACACAATTTACTTTCTTACCTTTGTGTCGTCAGCAAATTTAACAATCATACCTCCAGTCCTGCCCACCTGAAACTGGTGGGTTCAAACATATATACAACATATAAAACCAACACATGACAATTGTAAGACCCCAAAATTCAGGTACAAATGGATGGATTATGCACAGCACATACTCTGTCCAATAGTATAAGGTGTAGAGTGGCCTAAAATTGGCCCTTAAAGAGAACACCGGAATTGCTCAAACAATTGTTTGGAGATTGAGTTTTTTTTTGCTGAGGGATCGAGTCCAGAAGAAGCAGTAGTAATCTTCTCGGCTGCACAAAAAATCTCCACTTTTACTGCTGACCCATTCAATTATTGTGCCCTAGAATCAACACAACAGATGGCCAATGTTCTACTTAACCACAACCAGCAAGTTGCAGTAAGGTGCCCATTTTGTACCTGTTGCTTTATAGAATCTTTTATGTGGTCTGAATCCACATTTGTTTTGTCCTTTGTCAGCGAGCACAATAGTCGCTCAATCATTTCCTATGGTTGGACTTCTAGGCTATATATTGTAGCAGCTTATGAAATAATATATTTCACAACAGAACACCAAATCAACATTAGCAGTGAGGTAACAAAAAATGCATTTTTCTTATTTGCTATGAGTAACAACCATTGAACTTTAATAATAATTCCTTCATGAAGTATCTGTAGTGGGTAAGTTGGAAAGTATTTTGAGAGACAGGATCTACAGGCATTTAGAGACGCAAGGACTGATTAGGGATAGCGTGGCTTTGAGTGGGAAATCATATCTCACAAATTTGATTGTGTTTTTTGAAGGGGTAACCAAGAAGGTAGATGAGAGCAGTGCAATTGATGTTGTCTACATGGACTTTAGCAAGGCCTTTGACAAGGTATCACATGGTAGGTTGTTGCGTAAGATTAAATCTCAAGGGATCCAGGGTGAGGTAGCCAAATGGATACAAAATTGGCTTGATGACAGAAGACAGAGGGTGGTTGTAGAGGGTTGTTTTTCAAACTGGAGGCCTGGGATCGGTGCTAGGTTCACTGTTATTTGTCATTTATATTAATGATTTGGATGAGAATTTAATAGGCATGGTAAGTTTGCAGATGACACCAAGATTGGTGGCAGAGTTGACAGTGAAGAAGGTTATCTAGGATTGCAATAGGATCTTGATCAATTGGGTCAGTGGGCTGACGAATGGCAGATGGAGTTTAATTTAGATAAATGTGAGGTGATACATTTTGGTCGACGAACCAGGGCAGGGCTTACTCTGTTAATGGTGGGGTTTTGGGGAGAGTTATAAAACAAAGAGTTCTAGTGGTGCAGATTCATAGCTCTTTGAAAGTGGAGTCACAGGTGGATAGAATGGTAATGCTTGGTTTCATTAGTCAGAACATTAAATGCAGGAGTTGAGACATCTTGTTGAAGTTGGACGAGATATTGGTAAGACCACACTTGGAATACTCTGTACAGTTCTGGTCACCCTATTATAGAAAGGATATTATTAAACTAGAAAGAGTGCAGAAAAGATTTACTGGGATGCTACCAGGACTTGATGGTTTGAGTTATAAGGAGGGGCTGGACAGACTGGGACCTTTTTCCCCTGGAGCATAGGAGACTTAGGGGTAATCTTATAGAGGTCTAGAAAATAATGAGGGGCATAGATCAGTTAGATCGTCAATATATTTTCCCAAAGGTAGGGAAGTCTAAAACTAGAAGGCATAGGTTTAAAGTGAGAGGGGAGAGATACAAAAGGGCCCAGAGGGGCAATTTTTATCACACAGAGAGTGGTAAGTGTCTAGAACAATCTTCCAGAGGTGTAGTACAGGCAGGTACAACTTTGTCTTTTAAAAAAACGCTTAAGACAGTTACATGGGTAAGATAATTGTAGAGGGTTATGGGCCAAACACGGGCAATTGGGTCTAGCTTGGAGGGATTAAAGTTGGACAAGTTGGGCTGAAGAGCTTGTTTCCATGCTGTAAACTTCTATGACTCTATGGAATGCACAGGCCACACTCATAGTTGCACATTTCTTGTTTGGTTTTAATGACCTCTGCGAAGTTGTGTTTTCAACTTTCAGTAGGAAGGTTTAAATTTGGGGAAACAATTTTTTATATCTGCACTTCAAGCAAAGAGCAATGTTAGCATAGTGGTAATGTCACTGGACTAGTAATCCAGGGGGCCCAGGCTAATGCTCTAGGGACACAAGTCAATTCCCACCATAGCCCAGTCCATCACGCGAATCAGCCTTCCATCCATTGAGTCTGACTACTTTCTGCTGCCTCAGAAATAGCAGCCAGTATAATTAAAAATCCCATGCACCCCGGACATTCTCTCTTCCACCTTCCGTCAGGAAAAAGATATAAAAGTCTGAGAACACGTACCAATCGACTCAAGAACAACTTCTTCCCTGCTGCCATCAGACTTTTGAATGGACCTAACACATATTAAGTTGATTGTTCTCTGCACCCTAGCTATGACTGTACCAGTACATTATGCACCCTCTCCTTACCTTCTCACCTATGTGGTCTAAGAATGGCATGCCTTGTCTGCATAGTGTGCAAGAAACAACAGTTTTCATAATACATGTGATAATAAATAAATCAAAATAAAGTTAATTTTTATTTAACTGTAAAGAAAGTTGCTGATTCGTTATGATTGATCCAAGAGCTGGACACTAACGTGCACCAGACTGTTCTGCTTCACCAAATTAAAGATCAAAAATTTGATTCCCCACTGGACAAGCCCCTTAACAAGCTCTTTAAGAATTGTTGACAATGAATATCCCATTCCCCTTCCCCTGCTGGCCCTTTGACAATTCCAAACTCTCCTGGAGGCAGCAGGATAACGAGATAACCTTTGGGACCATGATTCTGAAATCGTAATTGAACCAGATCCTGACCCTGCAGGCATTTAAAGTTTGACCCGTTAATTCTGTTTCTCTCTCCACAGATGCTGCCAGACCTGCTGAACATCACCAGCATTTTCTATTCTTTCTTCAGATTTCTAGCATCTACAGTATTTTGCTTTTGTGTGCTCAAATATGAGACACATGACCCATGGCCTCGTTAAAATATTTAAATGACTGACTGACCGTCCCACACACCCCTCTGTCCATACTGGAAGTGGGTGGTTGTACACACCATGCTCTCTCTGTTAAAATTGGAAGTAGATGGGTTTGAGGGGAGGGGTTTCAGGTTTGAGAGTTTTTTAAGAAATAGTCTATCCGCCCAAACTTTCTGGGATTAAATTTTCCTTCGAAGCCAATTAAAATAGTGTGTCACTTTTATGAGGGACCCTATAAGAGGATCCCCAAAAACTAACAATTACATGCATTATTCACACTGCCAAATTAAAAATGTAGGTACTGTGAAATGTAATGTTGTACTGAAGCAGTGGTTGTATAGAATTTGATTAACAACCTGTAAAATTCTGTTATTGAAATAAATTTGCCCTTCTAGATTATATTGAATAGAGCAGCTTGTTTCCAACTTTTTCTTAAAACTTTTATTTTACATCAAAAATTCCTAATGGGCAGTAGAATTAGTAGAGATTAGGAGCATTTTTATTGGCCTGACCTGTCAGTCTAGGCACAGTTTACGAGGTGTGATTTAACATAGCCAACATTCATAATTTTTGTTTATTAATCTTGCACTTGCACTCTTTTCAATTTGTGCATTTTGAGGGCAAAAAGGAAAAAAATTCTCTCGTTCTCCTTTCTGTCTACGCATTTTGTATATTAAAATAATTATGTACAATTATTAAATTGTTAATGAACTCAAAAATGTTGACAAATTGGGAAATACCTTAAAGGACGATGAAGAAAATACATTTTAATTCATTTGTAATATTGAGTTTGGGAAAAGGATTCATGCCGCATGTGTTTCTTATGGGTGAGATTAGATTAAAGACAAACAAACACGACGGCGTTTAAACTCAATAAGGGCAGGAAACTCTCTAAATCTGTCTGCAATTACTTTCCCTCATCCCTCCTGAGGGCGTTGTTAAGAAAATAACTGCAATCATTTTAATAGTTTGGGCCAGTACACCCTGAACCCAGCAAACCCCATCAATGTCTGTGCTGTCTCTGGAACAAGTACAGTGACAGATGTTATGAACTCACTCTAATAATATCAAAAAAGCATTCTGCAGAAAACATTTCTTTTCCCCTGAAAATCTTGCAATTTTTGGGAAAAATATGGAAATGAAGAAGTTATTAATATTGACTAAATAACAAAATAATGTAAGAATCTCTTTTCCAAAGCAATCATTTTTATACTGAATTATCATCAGGCATTTAATAAAAGACATATTCCCACATTAATTCAACAAAGTTCTGAATGCTTGCTTTGTTTTTGTGCCTTTTGTACTTTTATTCTAAATTATTTAATTTCTTATATTTTGGATCCATCAGTGGGATGAGTCACAACTTTGCATTCTTTTGAGAGGGTATATATTTGCTTATGTAAGCTTTTGATATTGTGTTCTAAAACAGCAAACCCCATCTAGTCATTATTCTTAAATCCACAGGGGTTAATCCATACCACCAAGTATTAAGAAAAATAATTTAAAAATTATTAAAAGGGAGTCCAACATAATGTACTTGCTATTTTCAGGAGAAAGTCCAAGATGCAACCACGTTAATGGAAAAAATGCAAGTCATAATCTCATACTATGCAATTCTTTTATGTGTTACACTTTTTTGTAATATTTTCTGACCTTAGGAATTATCTTGACTGCTTTCCCTTTCTGTAAAGTTTTCAATTTGTTCAATAACCTTTTTCTAACACAGATACAGCCACTTATATACCCTTTCACTGGTTGCTATGGGTTGCTTGAATTTTCAGATTCAAAATTAATGGGCTGTCATACAATTAACTGAACAAAACACACAGTCGGTCTTTGTTCAAGAGTAGTCTGGTTGCTCCCTTCAAGTCCACAGTTCAAAAACTAATCTGAACTGATTTTTTTTTAACATATGTTGACATACGAATTTCCCTGATACGTGGGATGGTTATTTTGAAGTGCAGCTGGCTCGAAATAGCTTGATACCAACATTCTAGATATTTTCAGCCTTTCATTTTTGCAAAATAGTGGCATCTTGTTTGCAGCAATATTTCCACCAATTTTAAGCCCTAAAATCAATCCTCTATATTATAACATTGGCCCTTTCTATGTCTCATCTACTGAATTCAGAGTGAGGTCATTTTATTAGAAAATGAGGTACAGTTTCCCTACAGAACCAGATTTCTATGTTTTAGAATGAGATATAAAATATGCCTTCTGCCAAGATCAACTGAGATAAGCAAAAGTCAAAGAGTTATTGAACCAAAATAATTTTGAGCATTTGAATGGCAATTACTACAGCTCAAAATAACATTTTCCAAACGTCGCTGGATTCCAGGGAAGTGCCGGAAGATTGGAAAACGGCTAATGTTATGCCGTTGTTTAAGAAGGGTGGCAGGCAAAAGGCAGGGAAATATAGGCCGGTTAGTTTAACGTCTGTTGTAGGTAAAATGTTAGAATCCGTGATCAAGGAGAAAATAGTGAGGCATCTTGAGGAGAATTGTTTGATAGAGCAGACGCAGCACGGTTTCGTTAAGTGGAAGTCGTGTCTGACGAATTTATTGGGGTTCTATGAGGATGTGTCTAGGGCGGTGGATAGAGGAGAACCGGTGGATGTGGTGTTTCTTGATTTTCAGAAGGCGTTTGATAAGGTGCCTCACAAGAGGTTATTACAGAAGGTCAGGGGGCATGGAGTTGGGGGTAGGGTGTTAGCGTGGATAGGGGATTGGCTGTCAAATAGGAGGCAGAGAGTGGGGGTCAATGGGTGCTATTCGGATTGGTGGTTGGTGACTAGTGGAGTGCCCCAGGGGTCGGTGCTGGGGCCTCAGCTATTTACCATTTATATAGATGATCTGGAGGAGGGAACCGAGTGTATGGTGTCAAAATTTGCAGATGACACTAAGATTGGTGGAACAGCAAATTGTGCGGAGGGTGTGGAGAGTCTGCAGAAGGATCTAGATAGGCTGGGCAAATGGGCCAGGAACTGGCAAATGGAATTTAATGTTGGCAAATGTGAAGTTGTCCACTTTGGTAGGAATAATGGTAGGAAGGACTATTACTTACATGGCGAAAAACTGCAGCACGCGACGGTGCAGAGGGACCTCGGGGTCCTTGTGCATGAGTCGCAAAAACCCAGCCTGCAGGTGCAGCAGGTGGTCAGGAAGGCAAATGGGATGCTGGCCTTCATAGCGAGGGGGATTGAATATAAAAGTAGGGAGGTCTTGCTGCAGCTGTATAGGGCACTGGTGAGGCCGCAGCTGGAGTACTGTGTGCGGTTTTGGTCGCCGCACTTATGCAAGGATATTTTGGTCTTGGAGGGAGTACAGAGGAGGTTTACTAGGCTGATGCCGGAGTTGAGGGGGTTGAGCTATGAGGAGAGGCTGAATAAACTAGGCTTGTACTCATTAGAGTTTAGAAGAATGAGGGGAGATCTCATTGAGAGATCTCAATGATCCATCCCATTCATAAGATGATGAATGGGATAGATAGGATAGAGGTGGAAAGGCTCTTCCCGCTCAGAAAGGACAGTAGGACTAGGGGACACAGCCTCAAGATAAAGGGGGGGGTTTAGAACGGAGTTGAGGAGGAACTTCTTCACTCAAAGGGTGGTGAATCTCTGGAATTCTCTGCCCGTTGAAGTGGTGGAGGCTGCCTCGCTAAATATTTTTAAGGCGCGGGTTGATGAGTTTTTGATAAGCGAGGGGATTAAGGATTATGGGGAGAGGGCGGGAAAGTGGAACTGAGCCACGACAGATCAGCCATGATCTTATTGAATGGCGGGGCAGGCTCGAAGGGCTAGATGGCCTACTCCTGCTCCTATTTCTTATGTGGGATCATGCTTACTGTTGAACCCATGGACTCATGGAAGGTTGCGGTGTCAGAGGGAAGGTAAACATATATGAGATAGATGAGTACTTGTGTCACTGGGCACATCTCTGACCCTTGTTTGCCCAAGCAGGCAGAAAATTTGGCATCTGCTTACCACTGTGGTTTGGGGCTGCCAAACTCCTAACCCCTTTCCCTGGTCTGCTCCTCATCATCCCCAACACCTCATCCCCTTCCCATGTAATGCAGGAAGTGTAATGCCTGCCCCTTTATCTGCTCACAATCCAAGACCCCAGAAACTCCTTCCAGCTGAAACAATAATTTACTTGTGCTTCTTTCAGGAAAGTTTATTGCAATCAATGTTCATAATGTGGTCTTTACACTGGGAAGATAAAATGCAGATTGGGTGACTGTGGAACACTATTCCTCTGTCCACTCACATGAACCCAACCTTCCGGTTTCTTGCCATTTCAATTCCCCATCTTGCTCTGATGCTCACATTTTGTCCACAGACTGCTATTATATTCGAGTGAAGCCCAATGCAAGATAGATGAACAACACCACAACACCTCATCTTCCAATTGGGCACTTCACAGCCTTCTGAACTCAACATTGACTTCAACAACTTCAGACCATAAATTCTGTTCTCATGCTTTTGCTTATAGATAGAACTGACCTTTCTTTTGCCATTAACATTTGCTCTGAATCAATGCTGTGTTTTACTACCACCATCTCCACTTATATCTTTGACATTTAATCCGCCCCCCAAAATCAAACCTATCACTAACCTTCCACTTTCTTCTACCTGACCCTCCCCACTTTTCAACAGCATTAGACCGATCACATTTCTACCTCTTCAGTTCCAAAAAGGAGTTATATTGGATTCGAAACATTAATTCTGTTCCTCTTTCCAGAGATGCTTCCAGACCAGTGCTTTCAGCTTTCTTATCAGGGTGTCCAGCATAGAATCAGTGAAACTACAGGAAGGATGTGGAAGCTATTGAGAGGGTGCAGAGGAGATTTACAAGGATGTTGCTTGGATTGGGAGGCATGTCTTATGAAGATAGGTTGAGGGAGCTTGGTCTCTTCTCCTTGGAGAGACAAAGGTCGAGAGGCGACCTGATAGAGGTTTATAAAATGTTGAGAGGAATAGATAGGGTGGATTCTCGGAGGCTATTTCCCAGGGCCGAAATGGTCGCTACGAGAGGACACAGGTTTAAGGTGCCGGGGAGCAAGTACAGAGGAGATGTTAGGGGTAAGTTTTTCACTCAGAGGGGTGGTGAGTGAGTGGAATCGGCTGCTGTCGGTGGTGGTAGAGGCGACCTCGCTGGGGTCTGGATGAGTAAATGGGATTTAATAGGATTGGGAGTTATAGATAGTTCTATGGCCTGGTAGGTATGGATATGATCGGCGCAACTTGTGGGCCGAAGGACCTGTTTGTGCTGTAGTGTTCTATGTTCTATAAACCCAACAGTGCAAAAGGAGGCCATTTAGCTCATTGTCTCAATTCTCTGACAGAGTATCTTACCCAGGCCCTCTTCGCCACCCTATGACCCTGCATATTTACTATTGCCAATCCACCTAACCTACAAATCTTGGGACACTAAGAGGCAATTTAGCATGGCCAATCCACCTGACCCACACATCTTTGGGCTGCGGAAGGAAACCGGAGCACCCAGAGGAAACCCATGCACACAAGGGGAGAATGTGCAAACTCCATGCAGTTACCCAAGGTCAGAATTGAACCCAGGTCCCTGGTGCTGTGGGGCAGCAGTGCTAACTACTGTGCCACAGCGCTGCACCAATTTTGCTTTTACCTTGCTAGTTTAAGTGACTTACTCCACATTGTGCAACTAATTTATCAACTCAACTATCAGAGACGAGCATCAAAATCATTAACAAGGTAGATGCTTGTAGCAGTCATTGTCATTTTGAGAGGAAGGTGATAATGCAATGTTATCTAGTTCTGCACCAAAATCCCAGAATAAGCTACAGTATGTACCACATTTTGTGCATGACTGGAGTAGTAAATCTGAGAAAGAATCTCGTTGCACCATTTTATGGTCTAAGCCGTTTGGTTGACTAAACTGTAAAGAGATATTTCTTAGCAAAGAAATTGCATTTTACCATAGAAACATAAAGGCAATTATCTAAATGACTGAATAAACCTGAATACTCTAAATTCAGTGGAACCTCTCTAAACTTCGGCTTATTTCCATTGACTGGTATTTGTCACAGAAACAGTAAAGCACAGCAATCACTGCAAAACCTTAATTAGATCTGCATCAGGTTCAGACAGTCTTCTTAATATTGCTTCCTCTTTTTCAGAAATTATCTTTCACAGGAAATGTGCGACTCTTATGAAACTATATAAAAACAAATTGATATGGCACCATTATCGCTAAAATGGTTCTGAGGAATGCAAATTAAAACAGATAAGGGAATAAATATCAGAAGAAGAAGGAACAATTTGCAGAGCTGACAAGAAGGTTGGTCTAAAAGATGGTTTTAAGAATATTTTTAAGGTTGTGGGAGAAGTTGAGAGGAATGCAGAGGGAATTCAATTGAGCTGAGTCAAAGTGGCTCTTCTGTCAACAGTGGAGAAAGAAGGGGTGATGCACAAAAGGTCAGAGTCTATGGACGAACAAGGTGTGGCAGGAAATATAAGGCTGGAAGAAGATGTTGAGTTAGGTAAGAAAAAGCATGGAATGCTTTTAGGGTTTGGTAAAATGTATTTCAGTACAGAGCGATTTGGTAGGTTAGTGAAAACAAAGGTAGTAGGAAAGTGAGGTTTCATTCAGGAGGGACGGAATTTTGGACATGTCTAAGTTTCTAGAGGTCAGCAATGGAATAAACTCTACGTTTTTCTCCAAAGAAGCTAGCTGACCTGTTTTTTTTCAGATTTCTGGCATTTGCAGTATTTTGTGTTTGTAGCTGTATTGGAATAATTGGGTTTGGAAGTAACAAAGGTTTGAATAAAGGTTTCAGAAATGAAGGGATTGTAGTAAAGGCAGAGACAGAATAAGTGATATGATAATAAGTGATCGTGATGATTAGTAGATTGTGAGTTTCAAGTGTATTTCTAAGTCAGGCAGGTGTTACGGACTACACAGCTCTGATTTCAGCTGTCACTACCTGACCATAAATAGAAAGGTATCTTTGATTCCCCCTTTATGAATAATGGCATATTTTTCAAGATTTTACAACATCAGCCCTCTCGCATTCGTACAATAAAAGAGGGGTGAGTGAAAGAAAGGGGTATAGGGCCAGACCACAATAAAAATACAAGTTTATGGCTATACAAGAGGCCAGAATCTAGGATCAAAAGTTTAATGGATTGTTTCTTCAGAGGATAAGTTGGTTGACTGTTGCAGGGTGATCCATCTTTCCAGAAGTAAGGCTTCCAAGAGGGACAAGGCATGTAGGGTTGATTTAGGCTTGAAGGCATCAGTTCCAACATTCCAATCATTTACAGTGTGGATGAGGGCCTGGCAATTGTATTTGGACAGAGCTTCCTCTGCTATTAAACAGCGCAGGCTGTTGCCTGGAGTTCAGAGGTCAAACAGCAAACTGAAGATGACTCCTAACAGCTTACTAAGTGAAGGAATTTAAGTTTAAGTTTTTATTTATTATTTATTAGTCACAAGTAAAGCTTACATTAACACTGCAGTGACGTTACTGTGAAATTCCCCTAGTTGCCACACTCCGGCGCTTGTTCAAGTCAATGCACCTAACCAGTACATCTTTCAGAATGTGGGAGGAAACCGGAGCACCCGGAGGAAACCCATGCAGATATGGGAGAATATGCAAACTCCACACAGGCAATTGCTGAAGTCGGGAATTGAGCCCGGGTCCCTAGCGCTGTGAGGCAGCAGTGCTAACCATTGTGCAGGACAGCTCAAGTCTCAGTCATGTGACAGTATGGTTTTTTTTAATATAAGCAATAAAACCCCCTGGTTAAAACCCATTGTTTCAGCATGTAACAATTGAGCTACTAACATCACCTTGGGATATTCGGAGTCCATTGTTGACCGGAATAAATACACCATATCATAGCTAGGATGTAGAAGAAGGGAGGGAGTATAGGGAAGCAGTTTTGTGGTTGGGTGAAACACAGAGGAACAGGATTCTCTTAGGTTCTGCTGAATTTAAACCATGACCTGAATATCATTTTGAAATTGGCTTCCTGGCTATAGCCAGTAAAATTGAGAGGCTGGCTAATTGTTGGACAGCTAAGCCTCCTTCAGGTGGCAACTATGGAGCATAGGGACGGGAGATCAGAGGTCTGGCGTGAGCATTGGATAGTGGGCCCAGAGAGAGCAGTGGGTAGAGGAGAAAATCACCAGAGGTCAGAGAGATTGGGAAGGAGGGAAGAAGCTTTTAGAAGGACCAAGGAGAACATGAAGTAGTCCAAGAGGCCACTTCCCATCAGATCAGATTAAAATTCTTCCTTACGTGTTGAGGAGCTTATAAAAGGAAAGTCAAATGAAAGACTATAGTAGGAGAGCTCAGGTTAATGATGAGTGTTTAACAGCAAATAGTCCAATGCTCTAAATGTTGCCACTGGCAGTTTGTCCCAGCAAGGACAACAATAGGACAGCTATAAAACCTATACATGTAAGCATATAACCACTGGAATTCAAGCTGTAGTACTGGCTCAAAGTACAGAGTTGCACAATTTTCTTATTTTCTTAAATTTTTCTGTGATTTTAAAAATGCAACTTCAGTTCTCAAAGTCTTAAAACAATCACTTACTCCACTTACTCCAATGTCTGGATATTAACAAAGCTACATAATGTGACTTCTGGAAATCCTCAGCAGAATAAATTTACTGACTCATTCCAGGCATTTTCCACACTTTTCTTGCCTGACAATACCATGAGTAAGAAAACAGACAATTAGGTAAATGTTTTGGCTATGATAGAAAATGAGATCCAGAACAATGCCTTATGCAGAAATATAATTTAACAAAATTTAATTGTGGAAAAAATTCACCATTTTGGTATGTTCCCTAAAGTCTACAGCTGGAAGAAACACTTTAATTTACCCTTCCTAAAGTATCGGCAAAGTATGTGGTGGTTTGGTCTTACAACTATTTCTAGTCAAATTGAGCCTCGTCTTCCTTAAACTTTCTCACTCTTGCTCATACCACAGTTAACCGAGTTTATGAGACCCTTGGATATAGCATGTATGTTTTTTATTTGGTCATCCAAATATCCATTATACTGTGAAACTCAAACACCACTGCTTTCAACAAAACTTCCTCACGGTTTTCCAACTCCCAGGAATTCTGGCGTTGCATTTGTGAAATAGAATTCTGTTACATAACCTCAAAAAATCTTGAAAGAGAGCAATGCAGCACTTTATATTGATCTTCAAGACCATAAAATAGGCAAATGCATTGCTGCTTTCCTTGTGACTGTAGCTTAGTCATATTGCATGCTATTGAACGATGGATATCTTGCTATACTTTTGAGCAGTGACTTCTTTATATTCAATTTCACAGCTGGCCAAGTAATATGTTTTTCTATAACTGCACAACATCGAGGTCTTTTTTAACTGCCACATGGGTACATGCTCATTGGCAAAGCTGGTGGTGGCCTTATTAATTGTTTGCTGCCAGAAAAATGGTGCCCCAGGGTCCTGTTGCCCACTGACTGCCACTGGCCACCAGTTCCTGTTTTCGACCTCGATGGCAGGACTTCTTTGCAGCTAACATTCAGACCTTCCTCACAAAGCTTTTTGACTCACCGCTCTAATGTGAACCACCTAGTTTTATTATTTTAAAAGGAGCTGTAGGAATGAAAACTGTTGTTAAAACTATTATGAATAGAACAGGAGTAGGTCATTTAGCTGTTCAAGTCTGCTCCGTAAAAAGTCTGACAACACCAGGTTTTAGTCCAACCGATTTATTTGATAGTAAACTCACAAGCTTTCGAGGGGACTCCTTCTTCGTCAGGTGAATGGAGAGTTCTGGCCTCGGACAGAGCATATAAAGCACAGACAGTTTAGAGATTACTGAATAGTCAGACTTTTTACTGTGTTTACCCCAGTCCAACGCCGGCACAGCCACATCAAGTCTGCTCCAGCAGGGTGCCCTGATCTCTGAGAAACAGGAAGCCATTTTCCCATTTGCACAGGGGTCCCGCCTCATTCATAGACATGAGGGAATTCCCCCCTCACCATGTCCAAGAGGGACATTGTCAGAAGCCAATGCCAGGGTACTGCCCGGCCATGCCCCCCCACCCCAGGGCTGTAATTAGCAATGGAACCATGGTGGATTTCCTTGCCTCATTCACATTTTTTAAAACTTGTTGTAAACTTTGGCGAGGAAGAAGATCCTATATGGGGGAACATACAGCAGGGAAGTCCTTTAATTAGATTATAATTATTTGAAAGTGGATCCCAACCTTTATGGGACATTATCACCCATGTTGTCGTTTGCACTTGTGGCAAATGGTAGCAGTGTCTGCTCTCCAAAGGGTAGATTCAGTCTCCCAAAGTCCTGCTGAAGTGTTGAAAGTTTTGGATTGTGAACAGTTGTGCTGTAAACTGTCCATTTACTTCTAAGATGAAAGAGAGTTCTGGGTCAAGAATAGTTCATTAGCATTTCTAACTGGAGGCAAATGTTTTACATTGCCATGGGAAGAGTACAGAGGAAGCCATTTGAGATCAGGTTACAAGCTTGCAGACAAATCAATGAATATCACAGACGGCAGTTCTGTGTGGTCAGCAGAGAAAAAGAGGCTCCTTGGCTTTGTGAGCTGCGATGTGGAGATGTTGGTGTTGGACTGGGGTAAGCACAGCCGCCACAGGGGAATGCAGGAGAGCAAAATCTCTAGTTGAAGAGATGCATCCTGCAGCGATCTATGAATTTTTAAAGATTTGTCCTGGTGTGGTCTGAGAGGATGAATCATTAGGACAGGCTTTACTGTTGATAATAGATTTAGGAAATTTACTAAAAAATAGTGGAAGTGCCTGGAAGCAATCACTCAAAGTTACTGGCAAAATAGGGAAACTCAAATCAATTGGAAGCTGGGAACAACTGTAGACTATTCATCAAAAGAACTGTGGAGAGTGTGTGATAAGCATAAAAGGGAATGTACCTTTTCTGTAGTTTAAAGCACAAGTTGCCTACAGTGTTTAATCAATAAGTACTTTTAGTCATTTGTTACAGTGAAAATCTTAAAACTTGAAATCTTGTGTCATACTTTTCAACTATTAACTAGTAGTTTGAATTTCTTTTTAATCATAATTGGACTGTATGGGAATTGTAACAAATGGCTACCTGCACTGCCCACCATGCCACTAGATCATACAGATGACAGTGGTTCCACGCTGGCCCAGGGGAAAACATTCAACATTATTTCACATATTTGCTAACCAGTGACTTTTGCTTAATGGTGTGCCAATGTGGACACAGACTGAGGATAGGGACAAGCTTAGCTGTTTTGCCTCTCATGTTCAAATGACCCCCTATCTGTATTCATAATCTTGGTTTAACATTAATAATTGAATGAGTTTGACCCTGGAAAGTTCTGGATTATCCTCCAGCACCTCCTTCATTTTTTTTAAGCATTGCTTGCCTGCCTCCATCCATCATGGATTTCAAGAATGCATCTCACCACCACGTTCTCAAGGGCAATTAGAGATGGGCAATAAATGCTCACCTTAATTGCCAGCGACACTCACATCACTTGGAGCTAAAGGGATATGGTGGGGGGAAAGATCAGAATATTAAATTTGATGATCAAGGTTATAATGGTGGAACAGGCTCGAAGGGCTGAATGGCCTACTCCTGCTTCCTTTTTCGATGTACGTTTCTATCTCATGAAAAAATATAAAAAGACTGAGCTTGCAGCCGCCTCAGTGAATTCCTACTGTCTTTAACAGCACAAGTCTGTTAGAACAGCCACAGATTTTCAAGATTATGATATCTATAGCACTCTGTTAATTTTCACTAAAAATGACACCTTCCATATTGTTTTCAACCTGAATAACAGAAATCAGAAGAAATATAGAACAGTTTCTGATCACAATTGACAGATTCTGTGAGGAAAAAAACCTGAAAATCGAGGAGCACAGAACTGATAAAGAAATTATGATGGCCAAACACCACAGGTACAATCAATCTTCTTTCCATTCTCAAGCTCAAAAGGCTGGCCCCCAAATGCATTAATGGCACTGCTCAGTTTAGTGCCAAGACATACAGATAAGTCTCAGATTTCATTCTTGGCTTGTGCTGAATTAGCTGAGCTCAGCTGCAACACCACTTTAACTGCAGCAACTATTCTTGGCTTCTCTGGGCTGGGAGGTAGAAAAATAAATTTGTCAGAGTTTATGCTCCAGATTCTTACCTGGTTGGCCATGGTAGAAGTAACCGAGTTTGAATCTTGGCTGATGAGAAGATTGGGCTTGTTCTAATACTCTCTACAACTCCACCCACCACCTGTAGGCTGACATCTGAATATTTTATGAATAATGGACACTTAGGCCAAGGCACTGGCAAATGCCAGGAATTGTGGAACTTCACTGCATCAAGTGTAGATGCTTTTTAGAAAGGAGAGAAAAATGGATAAGCAGCTACTCTTGATATTATATCACAGCACCAGGGAACGAGGTTCAATTCCAGCCTCAGGTGACTGTGTGGAGTTTGCATATTCTCTCCATGTCTGCGTGGGTTTCCTTTAGATGCTCTTGTTTCCTCCCATAGCCCAAAGATGTCCAGGTTAGGTTGATTGGCCATGTTAAACTGCCCGTTGGTGTCCCAAGATATATAGGTTAGGGGGATTAGTGGGGTAAGAGTCAGTGCAGGCTCAATGGGCCAAATGTCTTCCTTCTGCACATTAGTGATTCTTGGCCATTCAACAGAATCTGTCCTTTCATTTGAGAAATTTTGTTCTCTCATCTCTTTATCCACTTAGCCAATCTAATCATGAAGGAGGTTGTTTTTTCTCAACTGTTAACACTAAAAACACTAAACAAAAACGCTAAACACTCCACTGTGTGGAGTCTGCACATTTTCCCCATGTCTGCGTGGGTTTCCTCTTGGTGCTCTGATTTCCTCCCACAGTCCAAAGACGTGCGGGATAGGTTGATTGGCCATGCTAAGTTGCCCTTTAGTGTTAGGGGCGTTAGCAGGATAAATATGTAGGGTTACGGTGATGGGGCCTGGGCGCGATTGTTGTTGGAGCAGGCTCAATGGGCCGAATGGCCTCCTGTGTTGTAGGGATTCTATGACTCTATGAAAATGCACTCCATAATGCAATAACGCAGGAGGCCTGACTGGAAAGGAAAAGTATTTATTGTTAAACGTGAAATATAGCCATTACTCCATGCTGTACATAAGTCCCAACCGGGACAACGTTTCTCACGCAAGTCCCGGCTGGGACAATGGTTCTGCAGACACATCCAGGTACCTGCCTTATAAAGAACTCAGGTGATGATTTCCACCTGGGCAGGCCATTGCCTGTTACCGAGGGAAATTGTATTCAACAAACCCCACAAGAAGATCAGTTAGAGATTTCTCACGGAACTCTTGGGGGTTATTACAGTCAGTTTCACAGCTCTGAGTGAAGACTACTCTCCTAAATCTCTTATATTTAATATTCTAGTTGTATTACATTTAATCTGGTATCCATGGATCCTTATTCTAAACTCATCAGCAGTTGTCTATCTTGATCCATCTTTCCCCATTCTTTCATAATTTTAACTAATTTCATCATAACCCTCTATAATTGTGTTTCAATAAGACTCAAATTTACAAGGCTGCATTTGTGAATGAGTGCCCCCTACTAAGTTGGTAACATTCTCTTGTTTTTGTGAGAAGATTGTGGGTTCTCACCCCACTCGAGCACAATATCCAGGCTGAGGAAATGATGCATTGTAAAAAGTGCTACTGTACGAATGAGATGTTAAACCCAGGTCCCATCTGCTCTTTCAAGTGGATATAAAAGGTCCCAGGATATGATTTAAAAGCAGAGCAGGGGAAGATATCTCTGGTGCCCTGACCAAAATGAATCCATAGTAGTCATGATGTGGATGTGCCGGCGTTGGACTGGGGTAAACACAGTAAAAAGTCTGACAACACCAGGTTTTAGTCCAACCGATTTATTTGATAGTAAACTCACAAACTTTCGAGGTTTCCCTCTTCGTCAGGTAAATGGAGAGTTCTGGCCTCGGACAGAGCATATAAAGCACAGACAGTTTAGAGATTACTGATTAGAATGCGAATCTTTACACCTAACCTGCTGTTCAAGTCCTAAAGTGGCTGACAATGTGTGTGGAAGGAACACTGATCGCATTCTAATCAGTAATCTCTAAACTGTCTGTGCTTTATGTGCTCTGTCCGAGGCCAGAACTCTCCATTCACCTGACTAAGAGGGAAACCTCGAAAGCTTGTGAGTTTACTATCAAATAAATCGGTTGGACTAAAACCTGGTGTTGTCAGACTTTTTACTCAAAATGAATCCCTCATGAAGCAACAAATTAGCTGGTTATAATCACACTATTGTTTGTGAGATCTACGTACATTAGCTGCTACATTTATAACAGTGATTACACTGCAAAAGTACTTTATTGGCCATAAAAGACTTTGCAACATCTTGAGGCCATAGAAGGCACCATATAAATACAAGCTTTTTCTATTTCAAGGAGATCTATCAATGTCAAGTTTAAATTGTTTCACCCAGCTTTGCCTTTTATTTATTTTTCAGTTCATGTACATAACCACAGTTGAAACTGAAGCCTTTAACTTGAAAGCATGTCCTCTCTTATGTTTCTGAGTCCTTTGTAATTTGGTTTCAAGTATAAATAGGAATGAGACAGCACTTATTTTTATTTCCCATTGCCCTGAAAGTACAATATTAAAGATCAACTGCATTCCATGGGATTAGAGTTGTATGAAGGACCTTCCCTCAAGAATATTAATGAAACAGTTAAGTTTCATGGACAATTTTTCTGGCATTAGTCCATAAATGACTAGGTATTTTCAACATAACTTACAACGATGGTATTCTGCATTCAATACCTCAAGATTTCTAGTTCATATTGTAAGCATTAGGCTACTCTTCATGTAGCATATTTGTGCTACAGAAAATATATTGTAAATAACATCACTATTTGTATAATTTATGTTCCAAACCTTGTTTGTTGACACCTACTTTCACACCATCTACAGTTATATTTTTTCCTGTTGACACTATTAGAAACTCTGTGTATATTTAAATGGGTAATTAGAAATTACATTTACGTTAGTAAAGTGTGCAAGAAAATGTTTTAACAGCTTTGGTTCTGTCCCTCTAAAATTGAAATGGAATGTTTTTACTGGAAAGGAGCATTTGTTCATTTTATCACCTAGGTCCAGCTCAAAGCCAGGTATGATATCTGCCACATGTGCAACCAAACCTTCCATAGAGCTATATCCCCGTAGCCCTGTACATTTACCATGTCTAATTTACCTAATCTACATAGCTTTGGAACTAGGGGGGCAATTTAGCATGATCAATCCACTTAGCCTGCACATCTTTGGACTGTAGGAGGAAACTGGAGCACCCAGTGGAAACCCACATGAATACAAGGAGAACATGCAAACTCCACACAGTCGCCCAGGCTGGAATTGAATCCTGGTGTTGTGAGGTCCCTGGTGCTGTGAGGCAGCAGTGCTAATCACTGTGCCACCCTGCTAAACCAATAAAGTTCCTTTTCTCACACTCACTTACCTTTTGCAAGTGTGGCAAGATAATGTGAGTTGTGTGGAAACTTTTACTGCATAAACTCATGCCACTAGGAATTCCACCATAACATGATTTCAAAGCAAGCTCATTCATGCCACCATCATGAAGGCAGTGCTATGCCTATCTTGCTATATTAAACTAAAAAAACTATAAGTTTAAAGAAGAATTAGAATGAAGCACAGACTGCAAATGGTGTGACCATGGAACTCTTCATTCCACCCACATCAATTTCTCACCTGATACCTCTCTCCTCTGATTTATTGCTTTCAGTGCCTAGGGAAGAGCTGTTGCCAGGACAGCTAGTGCAGCCTGGCAATAAAAGGTGAGAAGAGCTAAAGTCTGATGAAAGATCATCATCACTTGCTCTGACACACATATCCACGAGCTCAGATGCAAACTTTAACGGGTAGCATAGAGGCAAGGCTTTGTGAACTGCAGGGGACTCAGAAGAGGACATTGATGGGGCAGTGTACAGGGAACGGCTGCTGCAAATGCAAGAATGCTTGGTGTATTGACCAGGCTGCCAAAGAGCCTGTTGTCATTGCCAGAAAGAACACGAACAAGTACAGCTTGAGTTTGGTGTAGGGAGTCGTGTAGAGCTTGCAAGCCATTGTTTTCACTGTGATATCTGATGGATAATGGCTCAGCTTCAATGCACTACACCATCATTACTCCCCCATCAGCAATCTTTACTACCAACAAAAACACCTAGCATCTCAGTGCTACAGTGGAAACTCAGGCTGTCATGAAATTTCAACTTGTTACTATGAAACAAGTTTACTGCCATACATGCTCAGATTGTTGCCATTATAGTTGTGTATACTAGTGCTCCAAGGACATGTAGGTTTTCAAAGCAGTCCAATAACCCACGCTGTACTGGATTGTTAGGATTACTGAATCAGCACTCCATTGGCAATAGTAGTGACTCCATTGAACATGAACCTACTGACCATTCTCTCTCTCTCTGTCTCTCGAGATGACAGCATCCCTGCAATCACTGTGCCATTTTGCCAATGCCCTTGCAGTTGCAAGTCAGCCAGCTAGCCCAAATGCTGTCAAATGTGCCAATACCATTGTCTAAATTACTCTTCAAGGTATCACAATTCTCTCAGGTGTCTTGCAAAGTCATCTGCAGTCTTCCCATTGAATGCTAGCAGCCATCCAACAGCCATGCGACAGCCACTTGGGGAATATTATGCAGATATGTAGGCCAGTGAAGTCACTCATAAGCAAGACACTAAGGGACTGTGCAAGGATGTTGTATTGGGAAGTGATGTTGGATAAAGTTGGCATGGAATTGTGGAAATGGTTTGTGGGAATCGAACGCAAGTCCCTAGAGCTGTGAGGCAGCAGTGCTGACCAGTGCACCACCATGCCACCTAGCAAAGCTAGGAAAGGAGAAACTTCTATGGCAGATATAGAAAGAAAAGACAGGAATAAGATCAGAGAATATACATTCTATGCATAAGTTTAAGGAACTAGAACAAAAAGTACTGGATGTCTCAAACATATTGACAACCATCAAGTTGTTCAAAAATGAAATGGCTAAAATGAAAGTCTAAGTGTTGAATGTCAAGGAAAAGTTGAACAGTTGCAAGAAAAAGTAGAATTACTGACAAAGGGCCAGGAAGAATCTTAGGAACAATATCACAGAATCTGAGTTTGAAGGATAGCACAGAGAAATTATGCTCTGCTAAAGGAAAACTGATCAATATAAAGAAGCAACTTGTAGCCACATTGGCTCTGAGCAGTAAAAGAAAATGACCTGAGTGTGTTCAGTGCACACTCCAATGATTCATTGTCTATCTGGCAAAGGAGCCTGAAATAGACATTCGGTCCCCGATTCTCATATTCATCATGCCAATGTTGGGCGTATGTTCTGGGGGGGGAAGGGGGTGGCATACTGAGCAGCCCCAACAAGTTTATTTAGTGGCACATTGCCAGGATCGAATGAGCACGTATATGCCAAAGGTTATATTCAGTGCAAACAGGATTAATTAATAATCTCATAGCAAAGGTGCCCTAAGGTAGCAATAACCATAATATGATGATTTTGAGGGAAAGAAGAGTGGTTCCTAGACTAGTATTTTAAACTAAGATAAGGGCCATTATGAAGGCATGAAAGCAGAATTAGCTAAAGTGAACTGGCAAATGGGTTAAGAGAGAGATCAATAGGTCCTATGGCAAGTGGGTCAGTGCTGGGGCCTCAGCTTTTTGCAATTTACATAAATGACTTGGATGAAGGGACTCAAGGTATTATTTGCTAAATATGCTGATGGCACAAAGATAGGTAGGTAGAAAAATCAATTGTGAAAGGGACGTGAGGAGGCTGCAAAGAGATAGGCAGAATGGGAAAAAATCTGGCAAAAGGAGTAAAATGTGGGAAAATGTGAAACTTTCCATTTTGGCAGAAAGAATGAAAAAAACTTATCTAAATGGTGAGAAATTGCATAGTTCGGAACTGCAGAAGAATCTGGGTATTTGGGTGGCCTAGTCCACACGTTACAAAAGCCTAATATGAAGGTACAGCAAATAATTAGGAAAGCTAATAGAATGTTATTGTTTATTGTAAGGGGAATTGAATACAGATTCAGTTGTACAAGGCATTGGTGAGATCAATGTGAGACTGTGTACATTATTGCTCTTATTTAACTAATGATGTAAATGCATTATGAGCAGTTCAGAGAAGATTAACTAGATTAACACCAGGAGTGAGTGAATTGTCTTACGAGGAAAATTTGCATAGGCTGGGTTTGTATCCACTGGAGTTTAGAAAAGTAAGAGGCAAGTTGATGAATAGGAGATCCTGAGATGTATTGACAGAATTGGTGTGGATTGGATGTATCTAGAGCTGGGGGCCATTGTTTAAAAATAAAGGTTGCTTATTCAAAAAAGATCTTTCTTTCAGAGGTTGAGAGTCTTTGGAACTCTCTTCATTAAAATGCAGTGGAAGCAGAGTGTGATAGGACTGAGGTAGAGATGTTCTTGATGAGCAAGGCAGAGAAAGGTTAATAGAGGGTAGGTAGGAAAGTGGAGTTAAGGTTACAAACAGATTAGGCATAAAAGGCAGGCCTATTCCTGCTTCTAGTTTATATGTTCCTATATTCATGTATCTAGCCCAGCACATTTTACTTTTGCCACTTTAAGCAAAGGTCAGCTTATCACATCAGACCCAGGGTGTTTGGATGCATACAATCCTGCTATGCTGCCCTCACTATATGGGAACCAAAAATCCACTAGTGACCAGATATCTTGTTCCAAACAAGAGTTTCCGAATTGTAACAATCATTCAGTACCTCAACTGAAATAAAACAACAGGCTTCAACATGCAAATTGCCCATTTAGGGGAGATATCAAATTGTAGAAAGTGCTTGTGGAATTGCACAACTAGGATGTGCAACGTAAAAACAGAAATGAATTCATGAAGGAGTTGGAACAATTGTCTCTAGCATTTTGTGTCATTTAACTCCTGTGAATAGAATTCTCTCACTGACACCAAAATTGACATGTCAATTGTTAACATTAGTCCATCGCAACAGTTGATTTCAGAAAGGAATACTAAAATTCAATCTTTACTGTTTAATTTAGTACAATAATGGGTGAGGCTGGGCACGGGCAGGTTTTAACAGATAGAGACTGGAAAAGTATCAAGGCAGTATTAAAACATAACTGGCAGCAATTTAATTGGGATTATCAGAAAAAAGATCAACAGAAAATTAAAGCTACTTTTTCATGAACAAGTAGATTTGACGTTTAAGATATAGACTCAATTCCACAAATGTAGAGAAGTGTCCATGAGTTGGCTCAAATCTTGTTAGCATGTGTGCTGTGCTTAAATCTCCCTAGCTTGCACAGGAAAACTTGATGAATAGGATATTTGATGGGTATCTGGAAATGAGTTCATAATATTCTTGCAGCTTACCATAACAACGGCAGTTATTGTAGGAACTGCAAGATTGTCTATTTATTCACAACCATGAAATGTCAGCAATTAATCTTAAAGAATTAGGGATCCTGCTGAGAAGATCCACTAAAAGAACATGGTTTTATTTGGACCATTATTTAAAATCCTAAGTGCTAGCTTCATGGAGGATGTTAGCACCCAAGTTGTTGCAGTTGTCCAGCATGTCAGAAACCTACAGTAAACTTAACAGTCATTCACCAGATACTATTTCAAACATAGTAGGCAACCAATGCTCCTGACCAAGTTACATACTCTAGCTGGACGTGGTCGAAGTGGAATTACAGACAGGTGCTCAGGCTTCTTATAAAAGCTTCATGGAGCAAACCCTTACTGTAAGAATATATATACTCATGTATTCACATGTATTGCAGAAGAGCATTTGGTCACTTTTGTGCTACTGACATCTCTAACTCAAAATTATCCCTTTATTTGCAAGAAGAGGAGACACATAATGAACAGAAACGGGACAAAACAGGACACTGATCAAAAAATGATTTGCCCTTGAATTCTTCACTAGGGTGCTACTGGAACTTGATGGATTGAATTATAAGGAGGCTGAATAGACTGGGACTTTTTGTTTCTGGAGGGTAGGAGGCCTTATAGAGCTCTATAAAATAATGAGGGGCATAGACAAGGTAGATAGTCAATATCTTTGCCCAACGGTAGGGGAGTCTAAAACTAGAGGGCATAGGTTTAAGGTGAGAGGGGAGAGATACAAAAGTGTCCAGAGGGGCAGTTTTTTCACACAGAGGGTGGTGAGTGTCTGGAACAAACTGCCAGAGCTAGTAGTAGAGGCGAGTACAATTTTATCTTTTAAAAAGCATTTAGTTAGTTACATGGGTACGATGGATATAGAGGGATATTGGCCAAATGCAGGCAATTGAGATTAGTTTAAGTGTTTTTTAAAAAATGGACAAGTTGGGCCGAAGGGCCCGTTTCCATGCTGTAAACCTCTATGACTCTATGATTCCACAAATCATAGTGTAACAGGGGTAACAAAAACTACAAATGCTGGAAATGAAAGCAAAAATGTCGGGCATGGATAAAATGTCCGTCATTAGAAAAGGGAACTGGCATTTGTGTTCTAGTTATAGATCCTTCTAAAATATGTTCAGTTTTATTTATATGAGAAGAAAATGGGGTTCAGATGTGATGTCCAAGTTGAATAGCTTCTTGAAAAAAACTGACTGGACTCCCACATGAACTGAGGGATTGTCAGAATCAGTGGAACAATATTTCAACAATGGTCAGTATCTTCAAATTGGTAAGAAATGGAAAGAAAAATGATAAGGGCCAGAGAGGAAAAAAGATTATCAATCCTTTGTCATATATTATTCAACCAGTTGAAGGACGATAGGAATAGTGGGTTAGTTTATATATCGTACAAAGGAGGTTTTCCTCTTTTTACACATGCTGTAAATATTTGCTTTTCTGGAGCACAGAGAAAAACCGGGTTGGACAATTCACTGTACATTGTAGGGTCCACCCAATCTGTCATCCATTTAAAATGATTGATTTTCCTCTACCTGTATTTGCTTAGCCTAAGCATTTGTTGACACCAATATAACAAAGGAAAATCTACCCCATCCTACTTAAAGGGCCAGGATACTGGTGACAAAGTACTGACCAGAAGAGAGTCAATCATAGATCCTGAAGCTTTATACTTGTGTTAATACATGGATATTGGGCCATGTAGTTTGCTTTTGCACAACTGAGCTGATCTTCAGCATAAGTGCATTTTGTAGCTTGGGACATGATAGATATTTTTGGCTGTGTTAGGGCATGGCCTAACACAGGAAAACCCATTGAGGAGGAGTGGTAGTTTTAACACCTTTCCCAGTATCTCAAAGAACAAAACAGTTGCTGTTTGTGTCACAGGGGAACAATTAAGCTGTTCTGTGGAAAAGCAGTGAGAATTGTTTTGTGACAACAACTGAGCAGAATGCTTTTAAGAGTTTGGTTTAAGTTTAAAGAAAAGCAAACACAATAACTGGGCTTTTGGACATTTAAAGGAAAAGGGCGTGTGTCTTATTGGCAATAATTGTGGCTGGGAAACTCAAGTGGGATGGAACATTTGTGGAAGAACATTGAAATGTTTGACCTGGTGTGGTAAGGAAAAAATGAACCTGCACTGGCGAGCTGGGAATGTTTGAGGGACTGTTCCCTGAATGCAACTTATCTGCCAGAAACAGGGTGTCCAATGAAATGGTCCTATTTCAGTTGTGTTAGTTAATGCCAAAAACCTTTCTTTTACTTTGATGTAATAGTTGCCTGTTAATTGATATTGATCAATATTGATTTTACTTTGTTTATTACAGTAAAAGATTTTAAAAGGGAAATCTGGTTCTCTGCTTCTTACTGTTAGTTGTTGGGAAATCTCTTTTTAAAACTTATTGGTCTCTAAGACACCTGTGGTCAGGAGAAGATGAAAGATTCCACAATTAGGTTTTTGACACTTCTAAATGCCTTCTGACAAGCAGTCACTGACATCCATCATTATTGTGTCACATTGACAGAATTATATAATCATCATATTTTTGTCATCTCGATAATACTGGAAAGACCAAAATTATTGTCTTTAGCCCTTATTATGGACACCATTCCAATGCCATGAATTCCATTGCCTATCCAGTTACTGAGCTAGTCTGTTTGCAGCTTCAACATACCATATGACCTCAAGCTGAGCTACCAACTTCAACTCTTTCCTAGTGCTACAAGGCACTCTAGAGCTTTAATATTGACTGTATGTGCTGGGAGAAAGCACTCCCAAGATCACTGCACCTGGCATAACCAAATAAAAAATGGTGTGGCCTCCTTTGAAAGCAAATGCATCTCAGAGGCAGAGAGAAAACACAAGGAGGGGAAATCCCAAGCCAATAGCTCATTCAAAACTCAGTGTTCTGCAGTATCCTGTCTTATTTGAGGCAGTACCTTCCAGATCATCCTAAGCAATCTCCTATGTACCCATGGGAACCCTATCAAACATCACAGCTGATGAAAACGGTCTCTTTGCCTTGAAGAATGAACAAGATCATAAAGGCTGACGGTATCTGCCTCTGTAACATTACTTGCCTCCACCCCTAAGTCAACTCATCGGCTGCAAAAATCTTCATATATGTTCTAATCCAGGAAGCCAGGTGGTAGATGGATAGAACCTAGGCTAATCTGTACACAATTTATAAGCTTTTATCTACAGAGACACACATTACAAACATGCACCTCAAATCCAATAACCACCATTTCACATTGTTTCTACATATTTCCTATATGGACAAGTGAGCCTCCAGTTCATGCCTGCCATCTGAATGTTCATTTAATATACAAGTAACAAATTCAATTCTCTAACTTGAACCAAAAATTAAACCTTATATTTAAAAGAAAATCTCAAAAGAATTCAAATCAAAGATGCCCATGTTCTGTAAAAACATTACATTGAGATGCTGCTGCAATAAGACCCCCTAACAATTTCTACATATAAGAATTTCTTTCATTGAAACAATCTGACAGATGGTGGCTTAAATCCACATACTTCATTTTAGAGATTTCCTTTCTCTCCAGCATTTGCTTCAAGCTGGAAAGGTCAAACTGTAAACTTTTCTCACTCGCACTCTTCGTGGTGTAGATTATCTCACAAAAAATGATTATTTATATAACAATCAATGGATTACTATCTTCAGTATGTCCCACTGTACAGAAACTCATTTAAAATTTTTGACAAGTAGAATCCCATGCTAACTGCCTCCATGAGAGCCTGTGTTTTGTCAGCTAGAGTACATTTAACAGTCCTTGTTATTTTCTTATCTTCCCAAGTTAAAAGACATTTTTCATTCTCACCCTTAAGAAACCTACGCAACCAGTTGCACTAAAATATCTATTAAGAAGATTAGCATGCAAATTATTATTGAAGATGATTGGTTTCCTGTTCATTGAATCACCCACATTGATGTTCGTAATGTTCTATTTGCCCTTACAATATTCTCTACTTTGGGGTTTTTCACCAAAATATTTAATTCCAACACACCAAAACTGCATTTGGCCTAGTGAACAACCAGTTGAACTGACCAATCAAATTTGGCAATTGCTCTACCCCTTCTTAAGCTATAAAATTCCCTTTTTGTGATAATAATTAACTGGGATGGAAGTAATATTCTCTAAATAGGATTGATGATTCAAAGTTATTCTAAACCTACTCTGCTGAATATCTAACCCGACATAATTAAAAGCCTCTTGAATTTGACTCCTAATTTTAAATTCTACTTTAATCTTATTAATACCATGTATTTCTCAAATTCTGCTGTACCACCTGTAAGAAGTCAACATGCATAAAGATATGCCTGAAAGTTTTCCTCAATGATATAAATAAAACATTGCAGGATCTGCTGTTAGTTGAACATAAACCTATTTTCAGCAAAACCGATTTCATCAAATAATACTATGTCCTGGAAACATTATCCAGACCACTGATTTTTGTTTAAATTTCCATAGTTTTCCTTTTGCATATCCTGCTTCTTTGAGCAGTTTCATCCACACTTTTCCCTGGAAAGTATGGCCCTGCAGTAATGTAGCTTTTATGGTAATTAGCCCACATTCCCATGAAGATATGACCAATAGAGCCAAAAGATGATAGGTAATGCAGATCCAAAGTTGGAGAGTCCACCCTAACACCTATGTCACCCAGTAACTTTTCAAAGCCCCTATACTAACCTTGTTTTAGCCTTACAAGTCCCATCTGCCATTATGTTTTCCATACAAATCTACCATTGTGACCAAGCTGTTGACCTATTTGTTATTGAATTCCAAACTCTCTCCAACTATATAACTTCATTTCTTTTGCCTCTTTTACTACTTTAGCTTGAAGTTTATTCACAGGCACCAACCTTCATTATCATGAGGACATCTGGTTCTGGTACGTTATAGGTGTGTGGCTTTTATTTCATTGGCTAATCTATGCAAGCCATGGCCTGTATCTCTGCATTTATATTTGCCTGGACCACCACTGTGAGATTTCTTTCTTGTACTATTGGAGGTTGTGTCCATAGATTATATTCTCTAGTACAAAATTCACTTCCAAACACAGTATGCTTACTTGAACATAAGAACATAAGAAATAGGAGCAGGAGTAGGCCATCTAGCCCTTCGAGCCCACCCCGCCATTCAATAAGATCATGGCTGATCTGTCGTGGCTCAGTTCCACATTCCCGCCCTCTCCCCATAACCCTTAATCCCCTTGCCTATCAAAAACCTATCAACCCGCATCTTAAATATATTTAGCAAGGCAGCCTCCACCACTTCAACCCACTTCAATCCAGAGATTCACCACCTTTTGAGTGAAGAAGTTCTTCCTCAACTCCGTTCTAAACCGCCCCCCTTTATCTTGAGGCTGTGCCCCCTAGTCCTACTGTCCTTTCTGAGCGGGAAGAGTCTCCACTCTTATACCCAATTCTTCCCATTCATGGACCTCTCACCTTGATCAACATTCTGAAAATTCAATCAAATGGCTTAGGGATAAATGATGTTTGAAGGAATGGTGAGGGAGGCAGGAGTTTTGTTTCATTGACCACTGGCACCAGTACCAGGGAATGAATGAGCTGTTCAATTGGGCTGGGCCCCACTTAATGGTGCTGGGATCAGTGTCCTGGCAAAGAGAGACAGGCTGGAATGGGGAAGGGTAGTAGGAGGATAAAATCAAAAATAGAAAGAGAGCCTTGAGCAGGGTAGAATTTTGAGCAAGGATAAATAGCATTGGTCAGGAAGGGACAATGCCTTTGTTACTGACAATCGGCAGTAATGACTAAGATGAAATCAGAGAGAAAAAAAGTCAAAAGCTAAAATCTGAATGCACAATGTTTTTGCAATAAGTTGGATGAATCAATAGTACAAATAGAAATGAATAGGTTTGAATCTAATAAACATTACAGGGATAAAAGCAGAATACTGCAGATGCTGGAATCTGAAACAAAACAGAAAATGCTGGAAAATCTCAGCAGGTCTATGAAGAGAGAATAGAGTCAATGTATCAGAGCTGATGAAGGATCAACCATTACAGAGATGCAGTTGCAAAGTGACCAAGATTGAGAACGAAATCTTCCAGCATATTTAACTTATAGAAGAAATAGACAAAATGGGAAAGGAGGAGGGGTATTCCTCATGATAAAGTATAGGGAAAAGCAGTAGAGAGAAAGGACTATATGTTTTTTAAAAATCAAGAAATGATCAGTTTGGATGGAACTAAGAAACAGCAAAAGACAGAAAACATTGGTGGGAATTGTTCATAGCTGCCATAACATTAACTCTAATGTAGGGCATGGTATAAATCAAAAAATTAGGGGTGCATGGAATAAGCGTAATACATTAATTCTAGAGGACAGATTGGCCAACAGCTCTCCAGCCTCTCCAGGTACAGCACTGCAGTGGCTGATGAGGTACCATGTCCCAGGGCCATATTCAGGCAAGTACCAATAGAAGATGCTGACTTGGTCTCAGAGTCTCACGTATTTCAAGAAGACACTCACCAGGAAAGCATACAAGACAGCACAGTGTAAACTCCACATAGACAGCGACCCAAGCCAGGAATCAAACCCGGGTTCCTGATGCTGAGGCAGCAGTGTTAACCATTGTGCCGCTTTGTATGTTTTCCTGCTAAGTGTCATCTTAAAGTAAATGAGAGTCTGATACCAACTCAGCATCTTCCAAGGAGAGTTCCAGATGACCTCACGTCCAGCCTAAAAGACAAGATAGCGGAACGTAAATAGATGGGAGTAATAAGTAAAATGATAACTCCTACAGGCTGGACTAGCAGTAAGGGAGCAGGAAAATACCTGGAAATCTGAGTGTGTGCATAGATACGAAGGACCTCAATAAAGCTTTGAAGTGATCTCACTACCCCACGCCAACCTTGAAGGAATTTTGCTGCACCTTGTCAAGGCAAAGGTCTTCACTACTCTAAATGTGAAGGACGGATACAGGCAAATGAAAGCAGCAGCTTTCTGACATTTTTTATGCCAATTGAGAGGTACAGAGAATTGTGCATGCCATCTGTATTTCTACCACAGTACAAACAGCATGAGATAGTCAGTGATCTTCCAAGAGTGGAAGCGATTGTGCATGATGTGTACACATAGTCATAGACCATGATTAGAATCTAGTGAGACTACTAGAGAGAACTCTCCAGGTAAACCTGAAGCTTAACAAGAAAAAACTGCAACTGAAGATAACTGAAGTCAGTCCAAACTTGAATGTTATCTAGGTCTTGCTGCATACGAGCAAGACTGTTTCAGTATCAGAGGAGTCGCAAGTGGCGCTGAACAGTGTGCAGTTTGTAATCACCAGCAAGCACCCCACTTCTGACCTGATCATTGGTTAAGCATCTGAAGATGTTTGGGCCTCAGGCTCTATGCTGAGGAATTCCTGCAGCGATGTCCTGGGACTGAGATGATTGCCCTCCAACAGCCTCAACTTTAAGCCTCCAATCAGTGATGAACTTTTCCCCCAATTTCCCTTGATTCCAGTTTTGCTAGGGCCCCTTGATGCCACACTTGGTCAAATGTTGCTCGAATGTCAAGAGCTTCACTCTCTTCTCACCTTGAGTTCACGTTTCGACCAAGACTGTAATGATGCAGGAGCTGAGTGGTCCTGGCAAAACCCAAACTGAGCAACAGTGAACAGTTTATTTCTGAGTAAGTGCCATTTGATAACACTGTTGATAATCCCTTCTATCACTTTGCTAATGAACAAGAGTAGACTGATGGGGTGGTAATTTGCCAGGTTGAATGTGTGGATTCTAAAGTTATGTAAATGGGAAGGGAAACTAGAACATGGGATCACAATTTCAGAAAAAGAGTCAGCTATTTCAGACTGAGTTGAGAAGAAATCCCCTGTGAATTTTTGGAATTCCATACCCAAGAGCTGTGGATATTCAATGCTGTGCATATGCAAGTCATAGTTCAATAGAATTTTGGGTATTCAGAGAATTAAGGGGCTAGTGTAGGAAATTAAGTTAAGGTCGACAATCAGCCACAATCTTGGCTGAGAAGTTAGAAGGGCCAAATAGATTATTCCAGCTTCAATGCTGAATGTCCTTATGCTCTTCTGAGATGCCCTTGTTACAATTCTTATTGACCTCTTCTGCAAGTCTCGTACACTCCTAATCAATTACATCTGCATCTTTTAGCAGGATTTAGAAGCATGCAGAACCACGGTGAGCCAATATCTATTTATTTTCTCTCTTCTTAGTATTTGGTGCTATTAATCCATGTTAAAGCTCTGATGAGAAATATTTTGTCAAAAGAATGTACTAAAGACCTATCTGGGTAAACATGCACATCAACTGATTTTCCAAAATAATTGCCTTTTCATGCACAATGTCAAGTTTTATTTGTGTGTTTTTCATAGCAGGTCAACTCAACAGCATTGGTATATCACTAAAGACCATCATTAATACTTATGACTTACTCCAGCTATTTTATATGGAATTGCAACTTTTGTTGAGTGACCTCACGGTGTTGCCATCACCAGACCTAAAGTAAGACATACTTGTATATTCCTTAGCCTTGCATTGATCATCACTGCTTAGTGAATCAAAATTGTATTTTAACTGTCCCAAATATCTTTTAAGAACATAAGAACATAAGAAATAGGAGCAGGAGTAGGCCATCCAGCCCTTCGAGCCACAAATTACAAACATATTCATCACAGGATTAAGCTCCTTGTGATCAAAATATCTTGTTTGAATTCATCAATATTATCATCACCATCCTGCGCCAATGTGAAGCTACTGTTTTTTGTTTTGTGCAGTGTTGGCAGAGGGAGTGAATTGTTAAGGCTGCAGATGATGTGCCAATCAAGCAGTTTGCTTTGTCCTAGCTGGTGTTGAACTTCTTGTGCATTGTTGAAGTTTCGAGTGACAACTGAAGTATAAATTAACAGTCCCTCGGGCATTCCTGAGATTCATTCACTCATTGCCTAGTTCTAATTTTGTATTCTGCTGTAAAAGCAAGATATGCTAAAAGTCTTTTGATCCTTATACTGTCTGTCTTTATTTCTTCTGTTGTTTTAACATCTGTATCCAGTATCTGGGCTATTTCAAAATGTGGCTATGATTGAGTCTTCTAATTTTTGCGTCACTGCAGAACATCTCATTTTTCTGTGAAAGCTAAAGGAAATGACTGTTATCCCAGGAATTTTATGAAGTCAGCCAATATCTGATCCAACAGAGTCTCCTCCAACAACTGAATACTAGTTAGAATCAGCAGAATGTCCATACGAGACACCTTAGCACAATCCAATAATTTAAATAATAGTTCTGATCTAGAGACTGCCAATTTGAATTTTGTCAACATTTTATACACTTATTAAATTCCATGATATATCCTTACAGGGGAATGCCCATCTGTTTTCCAAAACCTATCAAATTGTGACCACGCCTCAGAGGTATTGATCAGATTATCTTTCTTTTAAATTTAATTCAGGAACTCTATTAGAAAATCAAAACCATCATTATTATTCAAATGAGAGCTCAATCTCACAATTTTTCTGGTAGAAAGTGATAAAACCAAGGTTGTACCTTGTTTCCTCACAATCACGTATCCACCTCATTCTTCCACTGATCATATGTTTCAGACTCCAGGAACACTGAAGAGTGATCATCACCCAACATGTCACACTTGCTTTCTCCCATCTCCACAGTGGCCATGATGGTTTTACTTATGTCTGAAAATAAAAATTGTGCTTTCCAAATTTCACCATTAGGCAGCCATGCTCTGCTTCCATGTTCTAATCTAGCCAAGTGGCGAAGAATAGAACTTGAGCCTAAAACTTATACACTTATACACTTATGGTGACTAGTGGAGTGCCCCAGGGGTCGGTGCTGGGGCCTCAGCTGTTTACCATTTATATAGATGATCTGGAGGAGGGAACCGAGTGCGTGGTGTCGAAATTTGCTGATGACACCAAGATTGGTGGAACGGCAAATTGTGCGGAGGGTGTGGAGAGTCTGCAGAAGGATCTAGATAGGCTGGGCGAATGGGCCAGGAACCGGCAAATGGAATTTAATGTTGGCAAGTGCGAGGTGGTCCACTTTGGTAGGAATAATGGTAGGAAGGATTATTACTTACGTGGAGAAAAGCTACAGCAGGCGACGGTGCAGAGGGACCTCGGGGTCCTTGTGCATGAGTTGCAAAAACCCAGCTTGCAGGTGCAGCAGGTGGTCAGGAAGGCGAATGGGATGCTGGCCTTCATAGCGAGGGGGATTGAATATAAAAGTAGGGAGGTCTTGCTGCGGCTGTATAGGGCATTGGTGAGGCCGCAGCTGGAGTACTGTGTGCAGTTTTGGGCACCGTACTTACGCAAGGATATTTTGGCCTTGGAGGGAGTGTAGAGGAGGTTTACTAGGCTGATGCCGGAGTTGAGGGGGTTGAGCTATGAGGAGAGGCTGAATAAACTAGGCTTGTACTCGTTAGAGTTTAGAAGAATGAGGGGAGATCTCATTGAGACGTACAAGATGATGAATGGGATGGATAGGATAGAGGTGGAGAGACTCTTCCCGCTCAAAAAAGACAGTAGGACTAGGGGGCACAGCCTCAAGATAAAGGGGGCGTGGTTTAGAATGGAGTTGAGGAGGAACTTCCTCACTCAAAGGGTGGTGAATCTCTGGAATTCTCTGCCCGTTGAAGTGGTGGAGGCTGCCTCGCTAAATATTTTTAAGGCGCGGGTCGATGGGTTTTTGATAGGCAAGGGGATTAAGGGTTATGGGGAGAGGGCGGGAATGTGGAACTGAGCCACGACAGATCAGCCATGATCTTATTGAATGGCGGGGCAGGCTCGAAGAACTAGATGGCCTACTCCTGCTCCTATTTCTTATGTTCTTATGTTCTTAGAAGTTTTTATTCACAGTGACACACTGTAAATCTCTATCTCTAATCCAAAAACTCCAGAATACATTTGAAGGGACATTTTTATGATGACTGTAGTGAAATGAGTGTTCTGAGAATTCACCGATTGAGCTTTGTGGACAAATTGGAACAAACAGAACCATAAACTGCTACCCCTCCTAAAATCTTGAAGTTATCTTTAATGAGATGAAAATATGTGGAGCAACAAACATTTTGCATGCTGTGCAATCATTCTCACAATCATATAGCTGAAAAGTCCTGTAACTGTCGCTCACTGCGATGATAGACATATGCCTCCAAATGTAAAGACAAATAAATTCATCCAAAGCAGTACTGATAGACCTGATAATCCTATTAAACTGTCACCTTCTCAAATGCTGACGGATCACTTTAGCTGAGTGCTTTCCGTTATAAGCATCCTAATGCTTGAGCAAAGACATCAAGCTATTCGTAGAAAACCTTTCCATTACACTTCAGCTTAAAAGCATCAGGGGAAAAAAAAGAAAGCACATCTACATTTAGCAAGAAGAATTTCTTAGAATCTACATTCTTATCAGTGCAGATGTTATGAGGGCACTCATGCTTTTAACTTGCACTATTCTACACTGTAAGCTGGACAAGAAGTATTGGATATACCAAGCTTTTCCAATTATTAATCTCTATTATTTTAGGGTTCAGGTCAATCATTCTATAACTGCCAACCATATGGAAAATCAACTTTTGTGAAAAGTTCCCAAATATTCTCAGTTACTCTAAAATAAAAGTACTAACAAATGACAAGGTGATCCAGCATCATTAAATAATTCTGGATATTGCTGTCTGCATACCTAACTGCTATATTTGAACCCGGCAACATCTTTTGAACATTATATGTAACATTCAATGAGTTCATAACAAACTGCTATATTTGATTTGTGGAATAAAAGTGGTGAAAACAATAATTTCATACCTTGTCCTCAGTATTCCCTCAGCTCTTTTTAAGGCTTTGACATGTCAGGGGTGATCAATGATGAAGTAGCTAGTCTTGCATTAGACACAAACATCTCCAATAAGAGAATCTATAATGGCAAATAAACAACACATTAAGAAACAATCAGGAATTTCATTAAAATGCACTAAAGAAATGCTGCTTGCAAATGTTCCTTTCTGTAAAATGTTATTTCTCTAAGTAAACAAAAGCTGCAGAAACAGTAACAGCAGGGAACAAGCTGCAGATATTTTGGAACTATAAAATAATCAAGATTAGTAATTGTTCTTCATTTTAACACAATATGGTAAAACTGCAATTTGGACATAGTCTCCTTTAAAGAAAATAGATTATCAATCAGAATAATGTGCCCTACGAGTTTTGTGGCTCAGACTGTGGTATCAGGAAGTGCCAGATAAACATATTTTTAAAACGTTATTTGTGTTCCGTTATAATCATTTTCCTGATGATCTGCTGGGTATAATAGTGAATTTTATCTGCCCAACATGCCCACTTCTATGCCAGTCTTTATTGGCAGTAAATGGTGATGTGAAGACTTTTAGTAGGGCTCTGCATTGCTTTTTTCTACATTGCCACAACAGTAGGAAATACAAAACTGGTGCTGGAGACAGTGCCTGTAATCTGTATGCCATCATTGCTCAAACCCAAGATACACTTCTGCCTCCATATACCATCTTTGACCAGAAAACGTATGTTGTAAAATCAGCTTCTCAACAGATGCATTGTTCAAGTCTGCACAATTGGTTCCCACTCCAACCTATGCTTTAAAATCCTCTTTACAATGTAGACACAATGAATTCAGACAATTGAAAATCAAAAACATTTCTGTTGAAAATTGCAATAAAAATAGTGCATAATTTTAACATTCTAAATTCGTGAATCAGCAGAGTTGCAAGACCTGATCGCATTATTGATCTAAAGCATTCTGTAATTTATTGGTAGTTTAACATAATCCACTAAAAACACATCGAGGGACATTTGTGAAGATGTGAAAAACATTTTTACAGCATCTATCATTGACATTTCCTAACAAGTAGCCTATAAATTAATCTTCGTGGGCAGCTCAGCACAAACTGGACACATGAAAACAATTCCTGCATTAATAGGCTCATGGGCCTTGGGCTTACTCTTGGTTCAGATTTAGTATTTAAAAAGGTACCTTTTGTTGCTAGCAAACCTCAGAGGTCTCTTTAAGGACTGACTACTGGTTAAGTTATAAGCAGCCTGTCTCAATCTGCTATTAGGACTCCTATTTGTACATGCACAGAGTTTCCCTTGCCCCGTTTTTGGGTCTTCGCCAATATGGTGGAAGGCACAATTCCAGTGGATTCATGAAAATGTGTACATTGCCCATGATATTGGATGTTTGAGTGTATAAACTGGGTGCACCACTATCAAGGTTTAGGCTGTATGTCCCAATGAAAGAACACAATAACCACTCTGGAAAATTTCACTCTGGTCATTGGAAGAAAAATGGAACAGTGAAGATATTTTGACTGATAATTTCATAGCTAATAAAATCCAGTCTGCAGCAATATGCAGCATTTGCCAATCCTAGTCATGCAAGATTATTTTCAGACTTCGGCACAGACAATACACAAAGCACCATCTACAATGAAAAATTCCAGGTGCCTAGATACCAATGTAAATGGCAGTCACAGACACCTTGAGCCTGGGGCACTTGTGGGTTATGAATCTTTAGCTGCTTTTGTTCACAGGAACTGATGAGACATCCTGCTTATCTGATTATGTCCAAACATGTTGTTGCAAACCTCATTGACTGAAATTGCACACTAGAATGTACAATTCGGAAATTTTACCCTTCGTTTTCCTTCTTTTTCATTTTCATTGCTGCATCTGGAAAATAGTTGTGACAAGTAATTTTCTATGGTTTTAAGTACAAAGAATAAAAATTGTATTACACAATATTAATAGAATAGAACGCGGGTCAACGTAATAACCTATTCCTTACACGTTTCCAAAACAGATGATACTTTTGCTATATTTGAATCTGCAGCTGCATGTAAGAATTTCCTTACATGCCTTAATGGGCTCCATCCTTGCACTCAAATTCACCTTTGAAGTGGAGCATTTCTCAACTAGCATTTCCTCGACTTGCTGGTTGAGAAATCTGCCAAGGTGTTCTCTACCACAATCTATCACAAGCCATCTTCACTAGTCAAAATACACATGAGGATTCCTACAGTCCCATGCAACATAAGACTTGCCTTATCAGTAGCCTCATAAATAAGCCTAAGCATTTGCTCACCATGCAAGCTGGATGCTTGAATAGAGCGTATCAAAGGTATCCTGTGTGAAAATGGCTTCTCTGATCAGATCATTGTTCATTGTATATTGCACAAACTCATGAATGGGCTAAGGCCATCATCTTCTGTCCTGAAAAATGCCCAGTTTATGGCAGATTACCCTAGAAGGTAAGGTAACTCAAAGATTTGAGCAACAGTTGAAGATAGCTGTTTCACATTGCTACAATGAAGTGGCAACCTGAATATGCCTCCAAATGAGAAGACAAATAAATTCATCCAAAGCTATAAGATATTCTGCCTACCACACAAATGGGCAGTATGCGAATTTCAGTGCTGGTGCCAGGTACCTCCCAATGACTGATGGATCATATCAAACATCATGTCCCTTCAGTCATTTCCAAAAGGCAAAATACTGACCATACTTAGTCAACCTGGGCTTGCAAAATGCAGAAAATAGTGTCCAACATGTGATGTGATTCTACAACTTACTAAACAGTCCCAATTGTGCTAATAATTACACTAACAGCCAATTTAAGATTCAGTTGGGCTTGCAGTATGAATCACTTATGCATACTAAAAGCTACATATATTCATACACAGGGCCCGGCACTTTGCAAACAGAAAGTACATGTCCGCATGTTGCAATGGGTGGCACGAAGGCACTGTGGTTAGCATTGTTGCCTCACTGCACCAGGGACCTGGGTTCGATTCCTGGCCTGGGTCACCGTCTGTGTGGAGTTTGCACATTCTCCCCATATCTGTGTGGGTTTCCTCCGGGTGCTCCGGTTTTCTCCTACAGTCTGAAAGATGTGCTGGTTAGGTGCTGGAGTGTGGCAACTCGGGGAATTTCACAGTAACTTCATTGCAATGTTAATGTAAGCCTTACTTGTGACTAATAAACGTTAAACCTTTTGCAACTAAACTAAAGCTTAGGGGACAGGCATTCCCTGGTTCATTCCCCATGGCAATGTCTTGAGCAGAGTCAACTTGCCTGGTTTGAATTTAAAGAAACATTTGGTAATTAACAGTTCCTTGATGCATTTCTCTCACAATCTCTAACAATCAGAGTCCACTTGCCAATCAATCAGCACCTCTCATCATGCAGTCTAAGATTTGGTATTTTCGCAATTCTGTCCTGATAAGCACAAGGCACAAAGTTCCAACAGCATGTCTTTTTTTCCAGCAATACTCAAGTTCTGTACTACCAAATGACTATTAACAATATTGATAACAGATCAATTAACATGTTTGCATAAAATCTTGTGATAGCTATATTAGTGAAGACAACAACTAATTTATTTCAGACCATTTAATGCCTTTATATACTAGCTGGCAGAGGAATTACATTGTCCCATTTGTTACTAACACTATACAGTATAGTTTGTGCCAATAGTAAACTCAAACATGTGCCAGACATAAGAGTTTATAAAGCTTACTGATGGCAAGATGACCTTTTTCAACTTGTTTGAAGGAATTACTCAGATATTAGCTCATTTTGTAATGATAGATATTAAGTAGAACAATAAGACTTGTATGGTACAAAGATGTTATGAATGGGGTTGACGTTACTGTTTTTTGATGATTGTTGTCAACATCACTATGAAATATTATCATGAATCAAAGGGCTCGAGTGCAATAGCACCTTTGGGCCAAGGTGCAAAAGTTTCATCCAAAGCAGTGTGCTGTACAAAGCTTTAGTTTGTGTAACAGATACAGAAACAGTTGATCCCAAAACAACTTTTAAGGAGAAATACAGGCAGGCTGTCAGGGTGAGTTCTGGCAGGACCCAGTATGAAATGTTGAAATGGGCCATTGGGCATGGATTCACAGAGGCCATGAGATGATGCCAACAGAAGAGTTGCCAATAACCATCAGGCATGGTGTCAAGTGGAACACTAGCTCAGGTTACATAGAAACTTAGATAGAAAAAATAAGCAGGAGTAGGCCATTCATCCTTTGAGTGTATCTGTTTTTCTGCGGAATAGCCACAGGAGATTTCTTCACTGCTGCTTAGTTCTGTCACTCTGCCTAGCGGTCACTCCTTCCCCTCTTTCCTCTGGAGTCTTAACCTCTCTATATGTGCTATCCACGATACTCTCCACTTTGTGGATGCTCCACAATGTTCCCAGACACTGCTGCAGTTCAACTGGGCTTCTAGGAGCTGCAGCTAGAGACACTTCCTGCACACAGGCTGGTCCTAGGAACTGGGAATGTTCCTGGTCTCCCACATGGAGTAAGAAGAGCACACCATGGCATGGAACTCTTCTGCCATCTCTTTAAATTAAATGAATCCTTTTAATATCAAACAATATGAACCAGGCCCTTCTTCTATGCTGTTTATTATTCTAGAATATATTTTTTGCGAACAATGAATTGCAGAATGATTTCTTAACAATTATAACTTTAGTAATAGTAGTAGTAAGTACCTACCCAACTGTACTGACCCAACAGCTGACTTCCTTTGGAGATATAAACTTGCACTCTGTTCTTTCTTAGTCTTTTTAACCACCTGGTTCTGCTCTTAGACTCACTTTCTATTTACTCCTTTATCCTGCTAGTTTTGTTCCATTATCTTGTTTAGTTATTTATGTTTCATAGAACATAGAACATTACAGCGCAGAACAGGCCCTTCGGCCCACGATGTTGTGCCGACCAGTTAAAAAAAAACAATGACCCTCTAACCTAAACCAATCCCTTTTCGTCCATAAACCTATCCACGGATCTCTTAAACGCCCCCAAACTAGGCGCATTTACAACCGCAGCAGGCAGGGCATTCCAATCCCTCACCACCCTCTGGGTAAAGAACCTACCCCTGACATCCGTCCTATAACTACCCCCCCTTAATTTAAAGCCATGCCCCCTCGTGCTAGCTTTCTCCATCCGAGGAAAAAGGCTATCACTGTCCACCCTATCTAAACCTCTAATCATCTTATATGTTTCAATAAGATCCCCTCTTAGCCGCCTTCTTTCCAGCGAAAACAACCCCAAATCCCTCAGTCTCTCCTCATAGGACCTCCCCTCCATACCAGGCAACATCCTGGTAAACCCCCTCTGCACCCTCTCCAAAGCCTCCACATCCTTCCTGTAATGTGGGGACCAGAACTGCACACAGTACTCCAAGTGCGGCCGCACCAGAGTTGTGTACAGTTGCAACATGACGCTGCGACTCCTAAATTCAATCCCCCTACCAATAAACGCCAAGACACCGTATGCCTTCTTAACAACCCTATCTACTTGATTCCCAACTTTCAGGGATCTATGTACACATACACTTAGATCCCTCTGTTCATCCACACTATTCAAAGTCCTCCCGTTAGCCCTATACTCCACACATCTGTTATTCCTACCAAAGTGAATTACCTCACACTTCTCCGCATTAAACTCCATCTGCCACCTCTCGGCCCAGCTCTGCAACCTGTCCAAGTCTTCCTGCAAACTATGACACCCTTCCTCACAATCTACCACACCTCCGACTTTGGTGTCATCAGCAAATTTACTAATCCACCCAACAATACCCTCATCCAGATCATTAATAAAAATTACAAACAGCAGTGGCCCCAAAACAGATCCCTGAGGCACACCACTCGTAACCGAACTCCATGACGAATATTTACCATCAACCATCACCCTCTGTCTCCTATCAGCTAGCCAATTCCTGATCCAATTTCCTAGATTACCCTCAATCCCATACATCTGCATTTTCTGCAGAAGCCTACCATGGTGAACCTTATCAAACGCCTTACTAAAATCCATATGTACCACGTCAACTGCCTTACCCCCATCCACCTCTTTGGTCACTTTTTCAAAAAACTCAATAAGGTTAGTAAGGCACGACCTACCCGCTACAAAACCATGCTGACTATCTCCAATCAATTCATTACTCTCCAAATAACTATAAATCCTATCCCTAATAATTTTTTCTAAAACCTTGCCCACAACAGAAGTGAGACTCACCGGTCTATAATTCCCAGGGAAGTCTCTGTTCCCCTTCTTAAACAATGGGACAACATTCGCTAACCTCCAATCTTCCGGTACTATACCAGAGGCCAACGACGACCTGAAGATCAGAGCCAGAGGCTCTGCAATCACTTCTCTTGCCTCCCAGAGAATCCTGGGGTAAATCCCATCCGGACCAGGGGACTTATCTATCTTCAATCCCTCAAGAATATCCAGCACATCCTCCTTATCCACTGTAATACTGTCTATTCTACTCCCCTGCAACCCAGTGTCCTCCTCAGCTATATTCTTGTCCCCCTGCGTGAACACTGAAGAGAAATATTGGTTCAATGCCTCTCCAATCTCTTCTGGTTCCACACATAACTTCCCTCTGCTGTCTATAACTGGCCCTAATCTTGCCCTAACCAACCTTCTGTTCTTGACATACCTATAGAACGCCTTAGGATTCTCCTTAATCCTATCAGCCAAAGTCTTCTCATGTCCTCTTTTAGCCCTTCTTAACTCACTCTTCAACTCCCTCCTAGCCAATCTAAAGTTTTCTAGTGCACTACCCGAGCCCTCAAGTCTCATCCGAACATAAGCCTCCTTTTTCTTTTTAACCAATGAGTCAACTTTTTTAGTGCACCACGGTTCCCTAGCCCTACCAATTCCTCCTTGCCTGACAGGGACATACCTATCACAGACTCGCAGTAGCTGCTCCTTGAAAAAACTCCACATTTCGGATGTTCCCAATCCCTGTAATCTCCGAGTCCAACCTATGCTTCCTAATTCTCTCCTAATGGCCTCATAATTACCCTTCCCCCAGCTAAAACTACTGGCCTGAGGTTCATGCCTATCCCTTTCCATCACTAAGGTGAACGTAACCGAATTGTGGTCACTATCACCAAAATGCACCCCAACTTCCAAGTCTAGCACCTGGTCTGGCTCATTTCCCAGCACCAAATCCAATATAGCCTCACCTCTAGTTGGCTTATCTACATACTGACTCAAAAAACCCTCCTGCACACTTTGTACAAAAACCGACCCCTCTAACGAGCTAGAGCAATAGCAATTCCAATCAATATTAGTAAAGTTAAAGTCCCCCATAACAATCACCCTATTACTTTCACTCCTAACCAGGATCGTCTCCGCAATCCTTTCCTCAACCTCTCTAGAACTTTTAGGAGGTCTATAAAAGACTCCCAACAGGGTGACCTCCTCTCCTATTTCTAATCTCCGCCCATACTACCTCAACGGACAAGTCCTCATCAAACTTCCTCTCTGACACTGTGACACAGTCCTTGACCAATAATGCTACCCCTCCCCCCCTTCTACCTCCTTCTCTACTCCGACTAGAGCATTTGAACCCCGGGACCTGCAACAACCATTCCTGACCCTGCTCTATCCATGTCTCTGAAATGGCCACAACATCAAAGTCCCAGGTACTGATCCATGCTGCAAGTTCATCCACTTTATTGCAAATACTCCTCGCATTAAAGTATACGCATTTCAAACCCTGCTCCGCCCCAGCCCCACGATGCCGTGCATTGCGGTCCCCATCTATGTCCCCCTCACTTTCACCCCCTCTACTCAGGATCCCACCCCCCCTCCGAATCAGTTTAAACCTCCCTGCATCTATTTAAAAATGGTCTGTAATATCAGTTACTCACCAACCAATCAGCTTACTGCTTTCCTGTGACATCACTCTTAGACTTTTCAAACTGAGCGTGCTGTTTGGCAGCTGATCCCCGATTCTCCCACTTCCTTTATCCTCCACTCCCAGATGTGTGGCCCTCACAGATCCCCAACTCTCCCGCTCCCTTTATCCTCTGCTCCCAGATGACTGTCCTTCACAGATCCCCAACTCTCACGCTCCCTTTATCCTCCACTTCCAGATAAATGTTCCTCACAGGTCCAGTGCCTGCGTTCCCTGATGACCCTATGCTTCCTGCTCCTGTTATCTTCTGCTCCCAGAGGTGTCTCCGTCAGGTCCGGTGCTTTCCGTTCTCTGAAAGGAAGCAAGGGACATGACCCTCGTGCTCCCTTTTCCCTCCGCTCTCAGAGGAGTGTCCCTGCAGGTCTGGTGACCTCCAATCCCTGAAAGTAAGTGAGCTTACACAGTTTCATGCTCCCTTTATCCACCATTCCCAGAAGAGTGTCCCTCACAGGTCTGGTGATTTGATTAATTAACGTCATATGTATTAGTATACAGTGAAAAGTATTATTTCTCGTGCACTATACAGACACTATACATACCATTCATAGAGAAGGAATCATAAGAGTGCAGAATGTCGTGTTACAGTCTTGGCTAGGCTGTAGAGAAAAATCAACTTAATGTGTGTTAGGTACATTCAAAAGTCTGATGGCAGCAGGGAAGAAGCTGTTGAGTCAGTTGTTATGTGATCTCAGACTTTTGTATCTAATGGAAAAAGGTAGAAGAGAGAATGTCCAGGTGTGTGAGGTCTTTGATTATGCTGGCTGCTTTTGTGGGGCAGCAGGAAGTATAGACAGAGCCAATGGATGGGAGGCTGGTTTGCATGATGGACTGGGCTTCATTCATGATCCTTTGTTGTTTCTTGTGCTTTTAGACAAAGTAGAAGCCATACAAAGAACAACAAAGAGCAGCACAGCACAGGAAACAGGCCCTTTGGCCCTACAAGCCTGTGCCACCCATTTTAAAACTCAATGAGTGCCTTATTCAGTCTTTTGTTGATCATCGACGTTTTTGTCTACCTCTACTGGAACTCCACGATAAAGGGGATGCAAATTTAGGGAATCATACGTGCGCCAGATTAAGGGACAATTTATTGATGCCAATCAGCCTAAAAAGCATGTTTTTGGGATGTGGGAGGAAACCGGAGCACCCAGAGAAAACCCACGCAAGCACGGGGAGAATGTGCAAACTCCCACAGTCATTGATCCAAGCCGGAGATCTGACCTGGGTCTCTGTAACTGCACAGCAGACAGTGATATTCACTGAGCTGACGTGTTGCCCGTCAATTGGTCCAGTCTAAGCGTACACTAATGGACGTGAAGCACTAGGCAACTCTCGAAGCAACATCCAAGAGCAACCCTCGCACGACCCACCGCGTGTATGCCCCTTGTTGGCCAACAAGGTTGACCGAATCGCCTGTGGATGTAAAAAGAGACATCAATAAACATAAACAGACATACAACAGGCTATACAAACATTAATGGAAGATCCCCAATAGCTCCAACGCAAGTGACAAGGTGAGCCTTAAAATTTGTTGGATGACTGATAGGAATCTATTAATTCCCAGGAACGTCCTGAGGCTCTTGATCTTCAACTAGAACATTCTTTTGTATCCCTCCATCTCCAGTCTGCTCATTTACCTATCCAGGTAAGTCTTAAACAACCCTAGCGTATCTGCCTCCACTACTTGGCAGTGCATTCCAGGCCCCCACAATCCTCTGTGTAAAAAAACATCCCTCTGACATCTGAGTTATACCTCGCCCCTCTCACCTTGAGCCCGTGACCCCTCGTGATCTTCGCCTCCAACCTGGAAAAAAGCTTCCCACTGTTCACTCTATCTATACCCTTCATAATCGTATACACCTCTATTAGGTCTCCCCTCATTCTCCATCTTTCCAGGGAGAACAACCCCAGTTTGCCCAATCTCTCCTCATAGCTAAGACCCTCCATACCAGGCAACATCCTGGTAAACCTCCTCTGCACTCTCTCTAAGGCCTCCATGTCCTTCCGGTAGTGCGGCGACCAGAACTGGATGCAGTACTCTAAATGTGGTCTAACCAACGTTCTATACAATGTTCACACCAAGCTGTTATACAACCAAAAACAACGCTTTCTATGATGCATCTGCAGAAGTTGGAGAAAGTCGTTGGGGACATGCCAAATCTCCTTATCCTCCATTCCCCGTAGATTGGGAATATTCGTTGGCTTAAATTGCAGCAATTGGAAAACTGCACAAAAGCTGTAGGGTCAAATTTCATGAGGGTTGTCAGGTCCAGTTCCAAGAGAGCCATTAAGAAAATTGAGGCATGGTTTTGAGAGTTGTCAGGGCCACGGGCATTAAGTTCAGCAGGTTATTTGCGCTGAAGCAGCACAAGGCCATGATTGTCTATATTGATAAGAACAATCTGGTGACAGCGAAATCAAACATTTTTATTAGTCTGTGGATAAACTAAAAAACACTTTAATCTTAGAAAGATGTCTGCCATGTTCCAGCAAACGTACTGATACAGCACCACTCAGTGGCAAATATTGTGAATTGCAATGAAAACTCTGAAATGTAGTTTAACAGTAGTTGGTTAATGATCGCATAATGTTAAGTGGAGCCTCAATTAATATTCATTTCAAACTGTCACCTACAAATGCAATGCCATTACAATCTTTGAAAGTGTTAGATATGGTCAAATATAGATAATACACATTTTTTCCCCAAATTCCACCCATCAGATTTCATGCATGGACTTCAACATGTCATATTCCTCACAGGTGCTAATAGTTGCCAATGTATAGAGATTCTTTTTTCTCTAATCCAAGAATGTTCTTAATATGAATTCATCCTCAGCTGCATGAGGATAAACCTATTTCTATCATATATGTCATATGTCATTAGGAGGTTTCATTGGTCCTGTTCAGAAGCTGGTTATTATACTGTGCACTAAGATGTACAATGGTTTTGTTCTCACATGATAGTATATACTCTTTGAATTCACAGTGAATATGTCGTGGGGCCCACCTCACAATGCAAAAGAAAGAGGAACTTAAAAGTCTAGGAGTATTACACCATTAGTTATGCTACTCCATAATTTCCTGGGACATTATTTCCCTCCACTGAAACAGTGACTAGTTTATTATCATCAGATTAAAATAAATAGGAGCAGGCGCAGGCTATTCAGTCCCTTGAGCTTGCTCCGCCATTTGATAAAATTATAGCTCATCTGATTGTGGACTTAACTCCATTTTCTTGCCTGCTTGCCCACCATTGCCCTCAACACCCTTGCAGGTCAAAGGTCTGTCCAACTTAACCTTGAATGTATTCAATAACCAGCCTCCACTGTTCTCTGGGATAGAGAATTCCAAAAGCTACCCTCTGAAAAAAGAAATTCTTCTTTATCTGTTTTCAATGGTGTTCTTTTACTTTTAAACTGTGCCCTCTCATTCTAGATTGGCCTACAAGGGGAAAGATTTTTTGAGTTCCCTCAGAATCTTATACGCTTCAATTAGATCACTTTGCATTCCCCTGAACTCCAATTAGTATAGGCCCGACCTACTCAACCTTTACTCATAAGACAACTCCTTCAATCCAGGAATCAGCTCGTTAAGGAGGCCCTAACTGTACACTACACTCTAGCTGTGGTCTCAATGCCCTGCATAGTTGCAACAAGACTTCCCTTTTATTTCTACCTCCCTTGCAATAAGTACCAACAATCCATTTGCCTTCCTCATTAGTTGCTGTACCTGCATGTTATAATTTTGTGATTCATGTACAAGGACACCCAAATCCTGCTGCATCGAAGCACTTAAATATTATTCTGCTTTTTATTCTTCCAGCAAGCACGTTGAATGGAAATGGTGAGCATTTGCTGGCCTTCTGCGACAGTAATGGGCTCAGCATTGGGAATAACTTTTTAAACGGAAGCACATCCACAAAAACACATGAAGGTCTCCAGATGGAAATATCCTGAACAGGATTGACAATAGCAGCAAATGAAGGCATCCCAAAAGGTGTCCAGATGTGTCAAGGTGCTGACATAGGATCTGGTTTGCAGCTTGTGTTCGGTCAGATCCACCTGAAGCTGAAGAAGGCAACAACCACAAAGTCCATTTACATTGCAAAATTTGCAGGACAGTTTCCAACTGACAAACTCCAATAAATTTAAAGTACTAATGAAGTCATGCGATGGGAATTTTTCGAAAGAGCAATTAAGGAGGCTGCAAAGTCACCATCGGGTGGAAAAGAAACCAACAAAGAACAATGAATCACTGACTCAACATGGAATTTGATTGATGATAGAAAGCTGATGAATAGCAAGAGGACCAGGAAAATAACACCAGCAAAAAAGCAGTAAAGAAGGGCTGCAAGAGAGGCAAACAAGGATGGATAGAATTAAAAGACAGAGAGGCACAGGCAACAGTAAATTAGGACAACTCCATGATGCTGTACAGGATTGTAGAAGAATGGATTGGTGCAAGAACAACATCAATGTACCAATCAAGGGCAAGGACAGTAAAACATTATTGATGGATCAGGAGCAGGAAGCAAGGTGGGTGTAACACTTTTGGTAAACCTTCAACGAGCCCAACCCCTGCTCCACATTTGAATTCAATCTCAGTACCGCATCTCAACATCTGAATGCCAACCTGGGAGAAATTGCCAGGTCAGAGATCCAAAAAGCCATAAAGAGCCTGAAAAAGAACAAGACACCTAGGATCGCTGAGTTACCAATAGAGCTGTTGGAAGATGGCAACAACACTATCACAACAGAGTTCAGAGGTCTGTTCAACATCATTTGGACTCCAGAGGGTATCCCAGATGACTACAAGCAAGGCTAATCATCAAGCTGCTGAAGGAATGAAATCATAGCAACTGCGGCAATTGGAGGGACATAACACTGCTGTCAGTTCTTGGCAAGATCTTCAGCATAGTGTTCCTCAACAGTTTGAAAGCAGTAATAGATTATACCCTCCATGAAGAACAGGCAGGTCTCTGGGGTGTTAGATCATACTGAGAATAGATCCTTACATTCAGGAGCACAGAGCAGAATCTAGACCCTAGAATATCAGAAACCACTGTCGAACAATTTCATTAATTTCAGGACAGCTTTTGATAGCATCCATTGACAGACAGTCATTCTAACACATCTCCAGGCAGTACAACAACCCACCAAGGTACATTAACTCTTTCAAAGCCTTTTACTGTGGCTCCAGATGCTGATTGAAGACTGACGTGGGCACCATGGACTCCTTCAATGTCATCATAAGAATATGGCAAGACTGCAGTATCTCCCCATTCTTTCTCCTCTTAGTTATCAATTTAATCATGAAGAAGGCAATGGTGGCTGCAGACTTTGGTGTCCTGTGGCAACATCACTGGTTAGCAGACCTGGATTTCACAGATAACATCACCTTGCTGGCCTAAGAATGGCACACGCTCCAAGACACGACAACCAGTACTCCCAGTAGCAGCACCCAGATTGGTCCACATAGCAGCAGTGAAAAGCCCGTGATAGTGAAGGTTAGATGGCAACACCACCAAGCAACAGAACATTCAAGACACCAATTACTCATGCTCTCCAGGGAGGGCAATGTCATGATCAATGTCGACTCATTGGTCTTGCAGCATTGGTCTTCCAATGGCTTCACATGGTCTGGGTATCAACACCACCAACATTGCCATAAGGCTGTGACTCTACATGTCATGATGTGGAGATGCCGGCATTGGATTGGGGTAAACACAGTAAGAAGTCTCAGAACACCAGGTTAAAATCCAACAAGTTTATTTGATAGTAAACCCACTAGCTTTTGGAGTTTGCCCCCTTCTATCCACTCACCTGACGATACATGTCCACAGTAGTACCAACTGTAATCTATCCCAGTGAAACATGGAACAGAACATCAAAGGTGTCACGTCTTTCACTAGCATTGCCGACATCACATGGAGAGACAACATGCAGAGGAGGTTTACTAGGCTGATTCCGGAGTTGAGGGGGTTGAACTATGAGGAGAGGCTGAATAAACTAGGCTTGTACTCATTAGAGCTTAGAAGAATGAGGGGAGATCTCATTGAGGCGTATAAGATGATGAATGGGATGGATAGGATAGAGGTGGAGAGACTCTTCCCGCTCAGAAAGGATAATAGGACTAGGGGGCACAGCCTCAAGATAAAGGGGGGGGCGGTTTAGAACAGAGTTGAGGAGGAACTTCTTCACTCAAAGGGTGGTGAATCTCTGGAATTCTCTGCCCGTTGAAGTGGTGGAGGCTGCCTCGCTCAATATTTTTAAGACACGGGTTGATAGGTTTTTGATAGGCAAGGGGATTAAGGGTTATGGGGAGAGGGCGGGAATGTGGAACTGAGCCACGACAGATCAGCCATGATCTTATTGAATGGCGGGGCAGGCTCGAAGGGCTAGATGGCCTACTCCTGCTCCTATTTCTTATGTTCTTATTACCAACAAAGAAGTGTTATATAGAGAATTGGTCAGCATCGCTTGTGGAACATCATGATGGAGAGACAATGGAGGTTAACGGGACATGTATTTCACCTTCTAAACATACTGCCAAAGTGGCAGTAGAGTGGGCACCACCAGATGGAAAAAGACAACAGGGTCAGCCAAAGAAAAACATTCAAGGAGGACCTTTAAGAACAGGATGTCACCTGGGCAGCAGAAAAATAAATTGCAATGGACAAGGACTAGTATAGGAGTCTTGCTGCCTATTATCTGGCAATGGACTGGAGAAACTAAGTTGAGCTGAGTTTATTCTTCCAGCCCAAGTGGAAAACCTCACATTTTCCAGAAGTTGCTATTGCAATGGAGTAATAATGGCAAACACCGTCCATTTCACTGCCATTACAGTTAACTTGAACTGAACATGTCTTTCTTTAACCTGAATTTTGAAACAACTATTACTTTTTTATTTTCTGAAATACTTTAATAGACAAATGCAGTTAATACTAAGCTTTTGAGATTATTGCACCAATTCAGATTCTCTGTTCTAGTGGTTTTTTCAGTAAACTAACAACAACAAAGTTTTTGGCTTATGCAAACTTACATCTGTCAGTCATTGCTAGATATGTTTCTGTAAACTGTATTTACAATGTTAAAGGTGCTTCATAAACGAAAATCCTTATTATAGGATATTCTGCACCAAATTAGGAAGTATTGGACTGGAATAGTAATACAGCACAGTCTTTAGCACTGGGGAAAGAGAGATATATGCCACCACAAATTATTCCTATCAATGTGACTCCACGCAGAAGAGAGTTTTATAATGCATGATGTTCCATCCCGAAATGTGTCAGTGCAGCAAGTGCTTGGCAAATGAATGAAATGTGTCCCCTAAATTTGCTTTATTCCCTTGAATAAAGATCATATCCTTTTAAACTTGAAGTCCAATATAGCCCATAAAACCACAGGAACTTTCCTTTTATAGGTTTTGATAGCAACAAACTACCTTTGTTAAATTGCAGCTTTTCTTTCCTGAACCATCAATACAATTTGGGACATTCCTGCTTTATAGGTGGCACATTGGAACAATATAATTTATTAGAAAATAAATCATTTAGTTGTCAAGAGCAATAATTCCATTTTTTTCAAACATTCTGTACTTTATCTGCTGCTACCAACAACTTGTTTACTGAATAATTCTGAATGACTTCCTTGTGTGCACTGAGAGATTCAATATACAGTTTAGAAACTTCTTGTAACAGTTAACAATGGTGGAAACAGATGTCATCGAGCCTTTTAGCTCTCTAATGAGGCAGGAAATGAGTAGCAATATAAGCACAGCTACTTGTAAATGGATGAGCGTCCATCTGCAGTTAATAATAATCAGTCTGTTTCACCAGCTACCAATACTGCACGTGCAAACTCAGTCCTCAGGTGTCAGCTTACACTTACACAGAGTAGAATGAAACGACTTGTGTAGCTATTTATAGGAATAAGCCACAGTCCTGCATGGCCTTTTCAAATCCCATCTAAAAAGGCCCGTATTTCTCTGGTAAAACGTATTACCAATTTTCACAGCTCACCAAGCCACAGATATCATTCCGTTTACAAAGAAATCTGTCAATCCACTGGTTAAAAAAAATGCAGCGTGAAAAATCATATTCCAGAGATGCATGCCACTGCCATCTAAATATCTTGCTGCTGTGGATCATCATGCCAGCCTTGTAGTAACAATTTTCATCACAGATTGTGGTCAGAGCTAAAAAAAATCCCTGATACAATCCATTTAAATTAAATCAAGTGAATTCAAACTCAAAGCTTGATGAAACATTGTAGTACTTTATTTAAGGGACACACTCACAGTCAACAGTCTTAATAGTAAGCCATGTTTAATACATATTTCTAACAGTATGGGTGAGAGGAAGGATTGAGGCTGAAATTTCTTTGGTCACAATTCCAGTGGTTAAATCACCGTAATGCATGTAGAATAAAGGGTTAATGGTTACATTAATTGGACAATTATGCTTAAAAAAAGTGCAATCATGAGATCAAGGTCAGATGACCAGGAGACTGCAAGGGAGCAAGACACAGATCAGGCTGTGACCAAAGAATAATGTCTCTACCATGGGGCCTTGGACATAAATGGTTGTAAATAAATAGATTTAAGAGAAGCTTAATACAGACTAAGTCCTGCATACAGTAAGTTTTTTTTTATTTCATGGGACACTGGCATCACTGGCTGGCCAGCATTTATTGCCCCCATCCTTGGTTGCCCTTGGGAGGGCAGTTGAGAGTCAACCACATTGCTGTGGCTCTGAAGTCACATATAGGCCAGACCAGGTAAGGATGACAGATTTCCTTCCCTAAAAAGGGCATTTGTGAATGAGTTGGGTTTTTCCAACAATGGTTTCACCATCATCAGTAGATTCTTAATTCCAGATATTTTTATTGAATTCAAATTCCACCATCTGCTGTGGTGGGATTCAAACCCACGTCCCCAGAACATTAGTTGAGTTTCTGGATTAATAGTCGAGTGATAATACCACTAGGCCATCACCTCAGTTACCAATAGAAGTCATCCAGCCAGATGACAACATCAGGGCAACAAGCCAGACCAATGTTCATTGGCAACCTGCAACAGGATAATTCCTCCCAATCTCATTAAAAAAATCATGGGGTTGTGCATGATGCACCCCACAACCTATCTCTCTGCATCCCCTAGCATTCAGACTGAGTCTCAGTCTCTCTTCCCCTTGATTTGAGACCTGGGACTGGATTCTGACTATTGGGGTGCGTAGAATTTCCCAATTCACTAGATCTGCCTCGTTAAAAAATGTCCTGAACTTGTGTGATTTTCACTCTAGGGGATGGGTACTGGATCAATTCAGGTCCACTGACTCTGAGCTGGGCAAGTGTCAAGGCAGACCAGTTAGAAGGCCTACACAGTTCTTTGAGACCTTAGAACATAGAAAAACTACAGCACAAACAGGTCCTTTGGCCCACAAGTTGCGCTGAACGTATCCCTATCTACTAGGCTTACCTATAACCCTCTATCTTACTAAGTCCCATGTACTGATCCAAAAGTCTCTTAAAAGACCCTATCAAATCCGCCTCCACCACCAGCGCCGGCAGCCGATTCCACACACCCACGACCCTCTGAGTGAAAAACTTACCCCTGACATCTCCTCTGTACCTACTCCCCAGCGCCCTAAACCTGTGTCCTCTTGTGGCAGTCCTGGGAAAAAGCCTCTGAGAATCCACTCGATCAATACCTCTCAACATCTTGTACGCCTCTATCAGGTCACCTCTCATCCTTCGTCTCTCTAAGGAGAAAAGACTGAGCTCTCTCAACCTATCCTCATAAGGCATGCCACCTAATCCAGGCAACATCCTTGTAAACCTCCTCTGCACCCTTTCCATGGCTTCCACATCCTTTCTGTAATGAGGTGACCAGAACTGAGCATAGTACTCCAAGTGGGGTCTGACCAGGGTCTTATACAGCTGTAGCATTATCTGCTGACTCCTAAACTCAATTCCTCGATTGATGAAGGCCAGTATACCATACACCTTCTTAATCACATCCTCCACCTGTGAAGCCAATTTGAGAGTCCTATGAACCCGGACCCCAAGATCCTTCTGACCTCCCACGCTGCCAAGAGTCTTACCCTTAATATTATTTCCGTCATCCCATTTGACCTGCCAAAATGAACCACCACACACTTGTCCAGGTTGAAGTCCATCTGCTACTTCTCCGCCCAGTCTTGCATCCTATCTGTGTCTCGTTGCAACCTCTGATATCCCTCCAAACTATCCACAACACCTCCAACCTTTGTGTCATTGGCAAACTTAATAACCCATCCCTCCACTTCCTTATCCAGGTCATTTATAAAAATCACAAAGAGCAAGGGTCCCAGAACAGATCCCTGGGGCACTCCACTGGTGACCAACCACCATGCAGAAAAAGACCCATCTACAACCACTCCCTGCCTTCTGTGGGCAAGCCAGTTCTGAATCCACAAAGCAATGTCCCCTTGGACCCCATGCCCCCTCACTTTCTCAATAAACCTTGCATGGGGGACCTTATCGAACACCTTGCTGAAGTCCATATAAACCACATCTACCGCTCTTCCTTCATCAATATGTTTAGTCACATCTTCAAAAAACTCAACCAGGCTCGTAAGACACGATCTGCCCTTGACAAAGCCATGCTGACTATTTTTGATCATACTATACCTCTCTAAATAGTCATAAATCCTGTCTCTCAGGATCTTCTCCATCAACTTATCAACCACTGGGGTTAGACTCACGTCGATAATTTCCTAGGCTATTTCTATTCCCTTTCTTGAACATAGGAACCACATCTGTAATCCTCCAATCCTCCAGAATCTCTCCCGTCTCCATTGATGACGCAAAGATCATCGCCAGAGGCTCTGCAATCTCTTCCTTTGCCTCCCACAATAACCTGGGGTACATCCCATTTGGTCCCGGCGACTTATCTATCTTGATGCTTTTCAAAAGCTCCAACACATCCTCTTTCTTAATGTCAACATACTCAAGCTTTTCAGTCCACTGCAAGCCTGCACTACAACCAAGATCCCTTTCCACCGTGAATACTGATGTAAAGTATTCATTGAGCGCCCTTGCTATTTCTACCGGTTCTATACAAACTTTTCCATCGTCACATTTGATAGGTCCTATTCCTTCACATCTCATCCTTTTGCTCTTCACATACTTGCAGTATGCCTTACGGTTTTCCTTAATCTTACCTGCCAAGGCCTTCTCATGACCCCTTCTAGCTCTCCTAATTTCCTTCTTAGGTTCCTTCTTACAAGTCATATTGTCCTCTAGATCCTTAACATTAACTAACTCCCTGAACCTTTTGTACGCTTTTCTTTTCTTCTTGACTAAATTCATTACAACTTTCGTGCACCATGGTTCCTGTAACCTACCAAAAACTTCCCTGTCTCATCAGAATGTTGTCGTGCAGAACTCCAGACAAACGTTCCTTGAAAATCTGTACATTTCCCCAAGAAAACTCCTTCCAATTTATGCCTCTAATTTCCTGCCTGATGGCTTCATAATTCCCCTTACTCCAGATAAACATTTTCCTAGCTTGTCTGATCCTATCCCTTTCCAATGCTAGTGTAAAGGAGATATAGTTATGATCACTGTCCCCAAAATGCTCTCCCACCTGATAGATCCGATACTTGTCCAGGTTCATTACCTAATACCAAATCAAGTACAGCCTCTCCTCTTGTAGGCTTATCCACACACTGTGTCAGGAAACCCTCCTGAACACACCTAACAAATTCCTCCCCATCTAAACCCCTTACCCTAAGGAGATTCCAATCGATATTTGGGAAATTAAAGTCTCCCATCACGACAACTCTGTTATTGTTACATCTCTCCAGGATCTGTTTCCCTATCTGTTCCTCAACATCCCTATTACTATTGGGCAGCCTATAGAAAACATCCAGTAAAGTTATCGACCCCTTCCTGTTCCGAACCTCTACCCACAGAGACTCCATACACAATACATCCATGGCGTCCACCTTTTCTACAGCCGTGACGCTACCTCTGATCAACAGTGCCGCTCCCCCACTTCTTTTGCCTTCTTCCCTGTCTCTCCCGAAACATCTGAAACCCGGCACTTGAAGTATCCAGTCCTGTCCCTGAGTCATCCAAGTGTCTGTAATGGCCACCACATCACATTTCCAAGTAGCGATCCACGCTCTAAGCTCATCCACTTTGTTAACAACACACCTAGCATTAAAATAGACACATCTCAAATCTTTGGCCTGAGTGCTTCCCTTCTCTATCACCCGCCTATCCTCCCTCTCACACTGTCGACAATCTCTCTCTATTTGCGAGCTAACCTCCTCTTTCCCAGTCACTTCATTTTGATTCCCACCCCTCCAACCATTCTAGTTTAAAGTCTCCCCAGAAGCCTTAGCAAACCTTCCTGCCAGGATATTGGTCCCCCTGGGATTCAAGTGCAACCCATCCTTTTTGTACAAGTCACACCTGCCCCTAAAGAGGTCCCAGTGATCCAGGAACCTGAATCCCTGCCCCCTACTCCAATCTCTCAGCCACGCATCTATCCTCCACCTCATCCCATTCCTGCTCTCACTTTCTTGTGGCATAGGCAGCAATCCCGAGATTACTACCTTTGCTTTCCTCCTTCTTAATTCTCTAACTCCTTATGTTCTCTTTTCATGACCCCTTCTCTTTTCCTGCCTATGTCAGTAGTACCAATATGAACCACAACCTCTGGCTCCTTTCCCTCCCACTTGAGGATTTCTCGGACGCAACCAGAAACATCCCAGATCCCGGCACCAGGGAGGCAAACTACCATCCGAGTTTCCCGTTTATCTGACCCTCTCACCATAGAGTCCCCTATCAATACTGCCTTCCTCCTCCTTTCCTTACCCTTCTGAGGTACAGGGCCGGACTCTGTGCTGGAGGCATGGCCACTGTTGCATCCACCAGGTGGGCTGTCCCCCCTAACCTTGTCCCAGCATTGTTGAAGCTGTTTAGCCCTTTAGCTCTTATAGTGGGAGGAGGAGGATCCAGTCGTCCTAAGCAATGACCAATGACATAGGCAGGACAAGGAAGGAGGATCAGTATGGCCAGTCTGAGGAAGTAGGTACCAAATTAAGAAGCACAAACTCAAAGGTAGTTATTTCTGGATTACTACCTGAGCCACGTGCAAAATGGCATAGGATAAATAAGTTGAGAGAAAAGAATGCATGGCACAATGATTAGCGTGGCAGAAATGTGTTCCAGTTCTTGGGGCACTGGCACCTGTACTGGGGAAAGTGGGATCTGTACCTCTGGGACTTATCCAAATAGCGCTGCTTCCATTTTTGCTTTAGTGTGGTTACTGAGCAATAACCAAGAACTGACTTGTAACTGCACATGCTCAGTCTGTTTTTTTAAGCAAACTGCTGCTTCAGTCACCATCTCTCTTGACCCCCTCACCATTTACCACCTCACTTGCTGCCTCTTGACAACTCTGTTTTCTACTTCAGTCTCCATACTCCTTCTACTTGCAGCCTTGCTTGCAGCCCCGACAAGTCCTTGCTCACAGGAGAGGGGAAAGTAGTGAGGAGCACGTTAAGTATCAGTGAGTTGAGGGGGTCAGCTTAGGGAAGCGGCAAGGAGGACATTGAGTGGGAGAGAGGGAGTGAGAAGAAGGAAATGACAAGGGGGATAGAGTGAGGGGGTCAAGGGAAAAAAAAAGGTGCACAGGCAGCAAACAGGAGGGAGTGAGGGGTTTGGCAGAGGGAAGCATTAAATGGGAGGCAAGTAGAATGAGTAATAAATTAGATAGTAAGTTTAATAATTAGAAGGAGGATTTTTGCCCGAGATATGTGGGAGACAACTAATAGGTTTATAATATAAAAATTGCAGGTCAGGAATGTAACCCAAAACTTATTGCAAGCTTTCTTATTGGGGGGAGTATTTTCATTAGCATGGCAATTTTTAGGAACACTTTAGGAAGGTTAACTGCCTTTGTCTATCTATAGTGATGTATTTTGAATCATGAAGCAGTGTTCAGGTCACAAGTGTACGTATTACATACATACAATTTCAATTCCAAATAAAATTGGGACCCATATGAGTGGCTATTTTGGGATTTACCTTGATATAATGAAATGCACAAAATGAATGTCAGGAATGGGATAAAGATTTCTACTACGGCAGTAAGGGCATGTATGTCAAAGTGACCTGTGTGTGATTGGCAGTGTTTTCACACGGCTTGTAAGCAGAAACAACTTTGTGTGGATGTTAAATATAAAGAGTGAATGAGTTGTCAAGATGTACACTGACTTCAGATGGAACTGGAATAAGGCTACCATCTCCAGGCTGCCTCGCTCCATCTTGTTCTGGTATCAGATTGAGCCTTCAGGCACATGGTATTGGTGTGCAGCAAAGCCATTTCACACCAGAGTGTGAAAGCACTCTTTATAATTGCTGACAACGATTTGGATTACCTATCGAGTCACGAATGGAAAGTCTCAGTACCGTAACTTCTGAGTTCTGGCGCAGTGTAACTTGGCGAGACATCAAAAGGTGCATTAGGGAACATCCAACCCGGAAGTTCCCAGATAAGGTCTTCATGACAATTGTCTGGAAAGTGCAGATTTCCCTGGGCAACTACCCTGCACTGGGAACCATCTGAAAATGTGATTTAAATTGCAAACTTAAGATGGTTTGGACAGTCTTACATCGAGTTACCCAGAAAAAGGTAGAAAGATTAAAATCGCTTCTAACTCCTGGGTAACTACTGTACAGACACGCATCAACCCTCTTCCAACACAGGATTCTACCAGCACTCCCAAAGCCTTCCATGGGACTACGCCCATTTCTGTGACACCACCCCCGCCCCCCCAACAACACAGAACTCTTACCCCCATGCCGAGGTCCTACCTGCCCTCCCTTCCCCCCCACCCCCCCCCAAAGACCCAACTCAACCATCCCAAAAGAATTAACCACCCCCACCCCTAAATCCTACTTTCTTACCTTCTTCCCTCGCCTTTAAGCTTGGTTGGGCTTTGACTTGTTTGTGACAGCTTTTTAAAAAATTTATTCATGGGACATGGGCATTGCTGTTGTTGTGTTTATTATCCATCCCTGGCTGCCCTTGAGAAGGTGGTGATGAGCCGCCTCTCGAGTTGCTGCAATCCATGTGCTGGAGATTGAGCTACAATGCAGTTAGGGAGGGAATTCAAGAATTTTGACCCAGCCACTGGGAAGGAATGGTGATATATTTCCAAGTCAGGACAGTGAGTGACTTGGAGGGGAACTTGCAGGTGGTGGTGTACCCATGTATCTGCTACTAAAAGTGTGCATGGCCTCCTTAAATTTGATTGAGCTGCAGTCACTACTTGTCCCGGGGATGCACTACAATGTCCATATCTCTCCTGCCCCGAGTTGGAAGGTCAAGCAAGATAGGATCAAAAGAAATTTAAGGTATAGAAACTAGGAGCAGAATGGCAATCTGACTCTGACTGCCAATCCATGGAAGCTCAGGTACAATGTTTCACAGGAGCATTGTTCAAACCACAAACTGATTTGCAAAAAACATTGCACAGCAACATAATATTGCCCAATAGCACAAAGCACTGGCAATCCAGTACCCTGCCATACCATTCACTTTGTCCTCACTTTTAAATTAAAACACCTTGGCCATTATTCATTAAAGAAATGAGAGAAAAAAATGGACCATGAAAAGTAATAGCTGTCCACTTGACGAATTAGAAACCTATATACACAAGATAATTTTGTGTTGTATTTGAACAAATCATTGTACCACTTGTACACATACCTGCGTTCACTTTGCTGGCCATCTATCACTGTCACTCAATAAAGAGTGCTGAACAGAGCTGCCTTCACCGAAGTTCACTCAGTCATTTGGAACACAGAGCTAAATGTTCAGCTTTTGTAGGTTTTGGTACAAATGGTGCAGCATTTTCTTCCTGCACTGTATGATGTGACAAGCCACCCCACTACAAGTCACCTATCTCTGCCCACTGTTCACAAGGAGGTTTTGAACAAAAGGATAAGATGGAAACAGGGTGGGAACTCTGGAAAGCAGGTCAGCCAGAACTATTCAATGTGGGATCAAGAACAGGATAGACAGAGGTCAGGGAAAGTGCAGCAGTAGTGGCAGTCTACCAATTCAGCTAGAGAAAGGTGATCAAAAGGAAAAGATACAGGATTAAAAAATACATTCAAAGTTTTCTTTGACAATCACAAACAGAATTATGCATTAGTGCATGTGTGTATTTGGAATTAATTAAAAACTGTAGAAGTTTTTAAACACTTCTTGCATTTATGAGAGGGTTGTATCTCGTAACAGCGGTCTTGGCAAGCGTTATGAGGATCTTGGGAAGGATAAGCCACAGGGAACGTCCGAGTGAGAAGTGACTTTGAAATGCAATAGCAGACACTTGAGGAAGCGATTACTGCCCTTGGGGAGGTAGAAGATGATGATAACAGAAGAAGATGTTGTAAGATACCACAGACACTGGTCTAAATAGAATAAATTGTTCCTTTATAAGTTTTACATTCCAGCTGTGAAGAGTCATAATTGTACATAAATCACACTTCTCAGTATGATTTGCTTTGTTTTTAAAGAGCTCCCAGTGGTTGAGGTGTTCGATTAGACCCTGTTCACTTGCTAAATTGGACTTTTGGACATGATCACTTCCACTTCATTCATCTTTATTCTGCCGTTTTTATTGACAGGTCACCTTAGGAGAAATGTTCTGATTGTTATTACTGGTGACAGTCGAGTGAAACAGGTAAGGAGACTGCTGTGCTTTTAAGAACATAAGAAATAGGAGCAGGAGTAGGCCATCTAGCCCTTCGAGCCTGCCCCGCCATTCAATAAGATCATGGCTGATCTGTCGTGGCTCAGTTCCACATTCCCGCCCTCTCCCCATAACCCTTAATCCCCTCGCTTATCAAAAACCCATCAACTCACGTCTTAAAAATATTTAGCGAGGCAGCCTCCACCACTTCAACGGGCAGAGAATTCCAGAGATTCACCACCCTTTGAGTGAAGAAGTTCCTCCTCAACTCCGTTCTAAACCGCCCCCCCTTTATCTTGAGGCTATGTCCTCTAGTCCTACTGTCCTTTCTGAGCAGGAAGAGTCTCTCCACCTCTATCCTATCCATCCCATTCATCATCTTATACATCTCAATGAGATCTCCCGTCATTCTTCTAAACGCTAACGAGTACAAGCCTAGCTTATTCAGCCTCTCCTCATAGCTCAACCCCCTCAACTCCAACATCAGCCTAGTAAACCTAAAGAACCTAGTAGGTTCTTTACCCAGAGGGTGGTGAGGGATTGGAATGCCCTGCCTGCTGTGGTTGTAAATGCGCCTAGTTTGGGGGCGTTTAAGAGATCCGTGGATAGGTTTATGGATGAAAAGGGATTGGTTTAGGTTAGTGGGTCATTGTTTTTTAACTGGTCGGCGCAACATCGTGGGCCGAAGGGCCTGTTCTGCGCTGTAATGTTCTATGTTCTATGTTTAAACCTCCTCTGCACTCCTTCCAAGGCCAAAATATCCTTGCGTAAGTGCGGCGACCAAAACTGCACACAGTACTCCAGCTGCGGCCTCACCAGTGCCCTATACAGCTGCAGCAAGACCTCCCTACTTTTATATTCAATCCCCCTCGCTATGAAGGCCAGCATCCCATTCGCCTTCCTGACCACCTGCTGCACCTGCAGGCTGGGTTTTTGCGACTCATGCACAAGGACCCCGAGGTCCCTCTGCACTGTCGCCTGCTGCAGTTTTTCGCCACGTAAGTAATAGTCCTTCCTACCAAAGTGGACCACCTCGCACTTGCCAACATTAAATTCCATTTGCCAGTTCCTGGCCCATTTGCCCAGCCTATCTAGATCCTTCTGCAGACTCTCCACACTCTCCGCGCAATTTGCCACTCCACCAATCTTGGTGTCATCAGCAAATTTCGACACCATACACTCAGTTCCCTCCTCCAGATCATCTATATAAATGGTAAATAGCTGAGGCCCAGGGGTCGGTTGCCAAATCTGATTTGACATATTCCTGAATATTTCAATATTTCACTTCCTGCTCCAACCACTCCAGCCCAGTCACAGCCTTTTACCCCATCTTCATTTTGTTTACTATAATTAATGAGCAAAAGTGTTCCAAGAAAAAGACACAGTTTTCTTTAAAATCGCCCTCTTGATTTTCCTTCAGGTTTGTTCACTGTACAGCCCACAAGATTTTTCTTTAATTCCTAGAGATTTCAAGAGATTTCTGAAGATTCCCGGTAAGGTCAGGAATCAGGTGGAGGTCCATTTCACTAGATTGCCACTATGCTGTGCAGTTATATTCGGGCCTAGCACAATTTAACGATCTTAGTACAATATTTCACATGACAGCACTTCAATGGTCATCGCGACTGTGGCCATTGCTGAGGTTGAAACATAAGGCAGCCTCAATAGCAGGGAATCCTTGAAGAGAGAAATTTGGGGTTGGATCTTGTGTTGAGAATTTAAGCAGAGAGGTTGATACATCTAACTCATATCTTGTATTATTTTCTGATCAGAGAGGAAATCATTCAGGTTATTAATCAAGAATACTGGCAGTGCCCAGGCATGACCCTCTCCCCCCTGAACAATGCACTCATCTGACCTTCTCTGATAAGTTCTGCCCACCAGCTGCATACTACAGGAGACCTGTCATAATTCATGTTGGCATGAATGCATAATGTAATAGAGGGGTTTTATTAGAGTCCTGATAATTAGATGTTACATTTATTGGGATGGGCTTCCCGATGTTGAATGTCAGGATTCCTGTTATATCATTGATGGGAGGGAAGAGATGCAGTAACAATTGCGTCAAGCCTTTACATTGACATGAAGAACAATTTGGATCTCTTATGGGATTTTATGCTCCCTTCGCCAAATCCCACCCAATGAAAGCAGGAGCAGAAAATCTCTGTCATCCATCCACCGCCCCCCCCACCCCCCCTTACATGAATCATGGATGGGGCAGTGGGCAGTAACAGGAGGATGACTGAAATTCACAGTGATTGTTTTGTGAAGATGTGACTGATTTGATGAATACAGAAATGCAGTAGAAATAGTGTATGTGGACTTACACAAGTCCAAGAATGCTTGTCATTAAAATTCAGGCATAAAAGCTGAATTCTTGTAAAATTAGAAAGTTGCGGACAGAAAGGAAACAAAAGGTTCAGGTAAATGGGTGCTGTTCAGAGCAGAGATTGTATGGAAATGGTTAACCCCCGAAGTCACTGCTGGTTCCAGTTTTAATAACATTTTGGAGTCAATATCTCCAAATTCCAGTATGTTGGTGTCTATTGAAAGGGTTATAATATATAAAAGTGAATCAAGAGAAGTCATTTTAAAGCAAAGTATTGCAGATGCTTCAAATCAGAAATAAAGAAAGAAAATGCTAGAAACATTCAGCAAGTCAGGGTTATATATAGAGACAGAAACAGAGGTAATGGGGAAGTCCAACGCTGGGGCTGAAAGCAGGAGTCAACATTGCTTCAATATGCAGCTGACCCAGGGTGGTAAATTGTTGATGATAGCCAATTAAAAGGCCATCGTGAGAGATCGCCCCAGGGGCTGCTGATCCAACGCCACCAAAAGCAGTGACCATTGCTGAGGCTGCAACATATGAGAGGGTGATTCAATGACTAGGAAACCTTGAAGACAAGCAAGTAGGCTGGGACGAAGCAGGCCTCGACAGTCAAGGGGATTTGGGTAGGGATTATAGGGGAAAGAAGTTGCCGGCCTCTTTATAAAGCACATTGTACTGGAGTTCAAGAGTACCCAAGTACTTGGGGGCTGCTTTATTGCTGCAAGGGAGGCCATTGCCACTAGGGAGCACTTCTGTGAAGCAATGAATACCCATAATAGAAGCCCCACCTGCAGAGCTTGCCTCCTGTGTGGCTGCCAGATTTCATCTTGAAGCTTTCCTATGTGGTGAAGGACCATCTCAATACTGGTGAAATGTGGCCCTTAACCGGCCATTTAAGTAGCTCAACTGCCCTTTCATCAGTCTCTGACCCAACAACGTTCCCACTCCATGGAAGTCAGCAGACAATTACACTGGTTAAAACCTGATATAGGGAGATCTTTGCAGTCTCACCAGAATTTTGCAGTGTGACCCCACACTGGAGACTGCTAGTTTAATCAAGGCAACCTCTCTGAGAATCCACTAGATCTGGAGGCTCCATACCCCTTTGATGTAAAACCATTCAATATCAATCCAGGGGAAGGATTGCCCTTCCATTGTTTTGGATCTGTGCTCCTAGACCTTGTTTATTTCTTCAGCTTTGTTCTTCCATCTTACCTTGGCAGCACCTACCTCTCTGTGAGGCTGCCAGTTCTATAGCGGTGCTGGCCCTCTGATTGCACGGGCATTAAGGATGGTGACTGTGAAAGCTGCCATTAAGAAGATGGCTGAGCCATCTCACTGCCGGCAAATGGTGGCTTAGGATTCCCATTTGATTCCAATGATGGGGGTCCCAACATTTACAGGAAAATTCAATGCATTAACTCAGTTTCTCTCTCCATGGATGCAACCAGGCTTGCTGAGCATTTCCAGCAAGTTCTGTTTTAATTTGGGATCATTTTAATACTACATTTATTTGGCCCTGGTAAGACCACAACCTGGGGTAGTGTGGGCAATTTCGAATTCCCAATTACAATATAGATGCTTGGTTACTGGAAGAAGATCAGTTAATCCCAAAATTTAACTGAGTAATATTTGAGGAAAGATTGATTAGTCTGCATCTTTTTTTCTTTTGAAAAGACTGAGAAGCAATATGGTAGAGGTGTAAAAAAGTGTATGGACAAATCGTATTCAAATAAACTTTGCTGCCATGTACAAACTTAACCACAAAGGAATCATGTTTACAAATTAAAGGCAACAACAGCAAACAAGAAATGCAGGAGATTGTTTTTATAAAAGTATGTTATGTATGTGGCAAACACGTAGTGGAACAAGAAACCTTAATGTGTTTCAAAAGGAACTAAATAGAGCTCTTATCAATAAATGGAACACGGGGTTATCATAAATCCACCAGATGAACACTGTAGAGGAGTGAAAGTGATCAACAGAATGTTTTCTATTGCCTACCTGAATCCATTATTGATCTTGCTACAAGTAGGGTCTTGGAAAACCTACACTGAACTGTTCCTGTCCGCTTCACAATGAGAAGTTCAGGAGCTGCCCCAAAGGCATTCACTTCATATTGTCAGCAGATCTTAAATAAAATGTGAAAAAAATAAGGAAGTGAGGATGCAGGATCTTCATTTGGTTTGACTAATTGATGCTAAAATGAAACCAGGACTATCTGATCTGGATCTTGCAAGTATTCCAAGCAATTAAAGGTCCATTACCTGTGCATACAATGAGCATAGTCATCAGAAAAGGGGAAGTAACAGAATTATTTTGAATGAAGTAAATGTGAATAGCCCCAGATGGTAAGGTAGTGTCCTTTGTTTCAAGAGGCATTATTAAATGACTTCCCAACCAAAATTCACCTTTCAACCTTAACCAGACCAACAGGAAAATGCAGCCTAAACACCTGCTCTTTCACCTTTTGAACCCAAGTACAATGTGCTTTATACTATCTCTCATTGGGAAAACGATGAAGAGTTTCCAATAATTAGGTGCAGAGGTAAAACCCAGAGTCAAAACTGTTCAGCTACAACTTAAGAAAAGCAAAGTACTAAAATCAATCTTTACATATTATTGACATTTCCAAAGATCTTGAATATTTGGTTTTATAAGTTTCCTGTAGATAAGTTGGGTAAGTTTGCCTAAAATACACACACAATTCAGTGAATACATTTTAGCAATACATTTGTTCAAATCTGTTCATTTGACAGCAAACTAAATTGGGTCAATTTTGTTACTGAGTGAATTACATTTATTCTCAAATGGTTTTGATGAAAAAGAATGAACCAAAAAGAGTATAAAATTAAACACACATCAAAAAGATATGCATATCTACCAGAGTTTAAGAAAGCCAATGACATACTAGATTTGATACTCTACTTGTATGGAAATAATCTTGACAGCATTCCTTTCCTCCTACTTTAGCTTCTTATCAGATGCCCAGCTCTTTTGTCCTTTCTGCAGTTTGTTCCATTTGATCCTGTAGGGGGGTAGGGGCTTCACGTCTTGTTCAAACTCCCTAAACCAAAGCTTTCATTATTCCTGCAGAGTTTGCAATACTTCACTTGCATTCATAATGATTAAAGGAACCAGTCGGCCTATTAAAAAAAAGCATCTTTCAAAACAGTACATTTTACAACCTGAAGAAGGAAACACCATCCAGTTTATTTAAAAAATGAATAATAGTTTCGGTGCCAGTGATGCGCGACTCAGTGTTTTGAAAGAAACCTAAGAATCGGCAAGTGTTTGGTCTACTTTCTGATCAGACCTCGGGATCTATTTCTTGTAGACAATAGAGCCTGAAACCGCTGCAAGAAAGAAAACTAAAAAAAACAAACACATCAAAAATGCAAGGTATGGAATAAACTGACAGTCCGACCTACCACACTACAATGTAAAAGAGCTAATCTGCACATCTCAGCAAAGATGGGGCAACATTTTCTTAGCTAAGTCATTAACTTTTTCTAGCCCAAGGCTGTCCTGCAGTTTTAACTGTGCGTTCCTCATCTATTCCAAGCAGCTATTTTCCCTGAATGTAAATGTCCATGTAAATCAGGCCAACTAAAATTAAGCACCATGAGAAAAGAATTCAAAGCAGGTAGAAATTAATCCTTTCAATAATTTCAGATGTACTTACTACTGGACAATGTTTATATGGCTCCTCTAGAACCATTTTGCTTAATTCATTTGCCCCAATATCGTCCCCTTTGCCTTGCACCATCAACCCTTTTGCCATTTCATCATTTCTGCCTTCGAACGCGTCATAAACAACCTCTTATTTGGTTAAAAATTGTTAAAATGTATTTTTCCAATTCCGACAGAACACCATAGATCTTAACATTGGGATTGAATTTTAACCCCACAAAAACAGGATGAAATATTAAAATATTCAAACCTCACACCAATCCTCCCACTTCCAGGTTTGAAAGAGACAGGCCGTAGAGGGAGCAGTCGGCCTACTCCCAAAAGGCAAATTGGCCATTTAAGTGTTATAATGAGGCTGGGTGTATCTGCTTTACATGTCTAATTCTGGCTGCTACGTTTGCAGGCTTTGGGAAACCCAAAAGCTCAAAGGAAGCAAGAACAACTTCAGGAAGAAAATTTAAGTTTCCTTACAGCATTGCTTGGGGGCCAGGAGGAATAGGAATGCTTCCTTCTCCCCTTTCCCCAACCTCTAACCCCACCCTGCGCCCCTCAAGCTTACCCAATTCCTTGGGATTGGACAACTTTCCATTAGATATCACCCCCACCCAAAATAAAAATCCAAAAGTCAGGAATTGGACACCCTTCCTCCTTCCTCTGGATTTGCACCAAATGCTTCATGGTTCCTTATCCATATCTGAGGTTAGGCTTCTGGCATGTTTAGGCTCAAGACCCCCATTTAATTTTGACATAGGGATCCCAACGACTGGTGAAGATCAATCCCAACAGTTAGTGAAACAACAGGCATTTTTGCTGTTAAACCTATAAGCAAGCAGCAGGCTTGTACACTCAGGTAGTTCACTTAAATAATATTGGTTTAATTCAGCTGGAACCAGAAGGTCGATTCCACAATGTGAGGAGACAATATAGGCTGACACTGTATTGCAATACTGAGAGGGTGCTGCATTGTTGCAATTGTTATCTTTCACCCTGAAGGAGAGCAGAGAGTTCTGATTGAGTCCTGGCCAACATTCCCTCCTCAACAGGCCAGTTAGCTACACTTTGCCGTTTGAGAGACTATAATTTTCCTACATACCGACTGGCTGTTTCAAAAGTGATTCACTGCATGCAAATGCTTTGGGGTGTGCTGAGAATTTACTAAGATACTATGTAAGTTACAGTGTGGTTATTCTTTCTTTAAAATAATATATCATTTGAGATTCTGGAAACAAGCATTTGTAAAACATTTACATTAATACATCGGGTTTTTTTATCCTGGCAGAGACGTTATAGACCCACAATAAACTAAATAATGGGAGTCTGCTGCTAGCATAAGGAAACCAGACTGAGCTTCATACTAACTGAAAGCCTGGCTCCTGGAATCTGAATTAAAAAGAGGTCAATATAGAAGCAGCTTTACTTGCCTGTTGGGCGAGTGCTTAATAGCTGAGTTTTTTCAGTAACAAGGCATTCATTTCATCTGAAGGGGAGGGAACAGAAAAAAACTGGCAGAACCTGCTTTGTCCAGATCACGCCAGATTTGGCTTCCTGTTGGTTAACTGTGGAGGTCTGCTGACACAGTAACTGGCACAAACAGGATTGCCAGCTCTTGAACAAAATGTTGCCAAAATATTGCTATGGATCCCTTTGTAGCTTTAAACATCTTCCTATCTATTGATGATTAAAAATAACTAAATATAATAAAAGAAAAATTGCTAACTATTATAAATAAGCACTTTCCTAGCTATAAGGAAATTTCTAGTTATTACTCAGTTAACTTAAGCAGAAAAGCTCCACCCTTCCTGACAACTGAGCCAGCCTGGACTGGTAATAGATGGTAACTATCCCTGTCTATAGCAAATCTAAACAGGATTTTCCTGTGTGCATGGGACTTCATGTGGTACCTAAGGTCCTACCAAAAAAAAACACACCATTTTTGGATTGTTTTATGTCACTGGAATACATTTGGCAGGTGCTATATTTGGGATTCTTCTGCATCTCCAGGGATTTATCATCAATGACTCAAATGCTTCCGAGTCCAGAAAGCTGCTGTCTGGTCTCCACTTGCAACTGAAAGTATGGATTTAGATTTCCTTGTTTTTAACCACTGGAGTTACAGGATTTGGAGTGGCAACTGGAGGACAAGTAAATAAAAGGCACACACATTGAGATCATGGGTTTCTGCCATAGATCTCTGCACCCCATTACCCTCCTCCACCCTCTGAAATGCAAGAATGCCATAAATAGGTGGTGTCTGGTGCTGGAGAAAAGCCCAAACAAAACCATGATATTGATGATCAGTGTGTAACCCCCCCTCCCTTACCAATTCTTAAATTAGAGCTTCAAACCCAATAATAAACTGCAGAGAGAATTAATGTGGAAATGTCTGAGTTGAGTGACAACATCCACTGGAACATCTGACTGCAGCATGCATCAAAAAGTAAACACTAGGGTTTGGTACTTAGCAGTCAGAATACTGCACTTGCTTCCTGGAAGAAATGAATGGAATTCTGTGCTGTACATTTTAGAAATAATAGATTCAGTGCTCCCTGGGTTTTGTTTTTTTTTGTCTTTAATGTAGTGGTAGAAAAACATAGCAGATGTTTTCAAAATTATCTATGATTCCACAGCACTTTATACATTCAAGCGAGCAGTACTTATTAAAAATAATAAATTTACACACCCATTTAATTTTGCAATTAGTGCAATAAATATAATTCTCTGTATTACAAACAGAGAGAATACCTTATTGACTGTGCAGCACTTTGGGATGCCCTGAGGTTGTGAAAAGCACTTTAAAACTGCAAGTCTTTAGTTTGATTTTATTGAATGCTAGGGTGGATCTTTATTTGCACCATTGTAAACGACATCAACAATTTTTTGAAACAATTCCAATATTTTTGTCCCTGGAGCTCTTGGGTCAACTAGTATATGTTTTGATACGGCTCAAAGCTCTGTGACTGCATCAAGATCTTCTATGATGCATACACAGACAGTGTTATCGCTTGCTGCACTATATCTCATGGCAGAAAGTCAAGATTAATTATTGTTCTTTCAAAGTGGATTCCAAGAGATTCAAATCTGGCTGCCTCAATCCAGTGACAAAATCTTAAGTGAAACCATCCACCTCAATGGAAAGGAAAATCAAGTGGGGTTTATAACAATAGCTGGTCTGCTCATGCCTATTTTCTGCATACTATCAATATTTAAAGTTTATCTGAAAAGCCAGCAAAGAACTGGATCAAAGGGAAATTCTATGGGAGGGGGTTCTTGGCTGCCAGCAGGAAAGCCAATGGAAGACCCCTTGTCATCTCTTTTAGGGAAAGGTTGCTGCAATATGTGCCACTCAGGCACTTTACAAGCCAACAGCAGTGCCTGTGCTTAGTATGACTTTCACCCATGGCCTAGTATCGTTGTTAGATCCTAGACCAGAGGTGAATGATTGAGGGAGGGAGGAGAAAATCCAGAGCAAGGGCAGATGGGAGATTGGCTGACGGCAGTCCCAGCCCAATTCCTGAAGCTGGATCCTTCCATCAGAAACCTTTGAACATCACCTTGGGAGTCTGCAGGCAACCCCACATGCATTTACTTGTCTTATCACCCATGTGGCAAGTCCTTGACCCATCTGGGTTAGTACCAGCCACAATGGAATGAAGTCCTTAAGTGATACCACAGGTCTTCCTGTCACAGATTTCATCAGGTTGGAGGGAGGAAGATGGCAGGGGTCCCATGATTCAGCCCCACCCATTAAACCTACTACAGAGGAGGGAAGATGATTCAGGTTTGTTGCCTGGATTCAACCTCTGGATGTTGACCTCTTGGCAGCCAGACTAAAACAGCAGCATCATCTAAGCAGCTTTAAAACCCATCAGCCTCAACATGAGCTAAAACAGATCCTAAACTGAGGTTAAATTAGATTTTGCCTTTTTTTGTCAATTACCTTGAACCTGCGATTATTGTTTCCTGCCCCTCCTGCCAATGGAAACAGTTTCTCAGATAAAGGCATCACCATCCTGCCTTTTTGTTATTTCTGCAAGTTCCAGGATAATAATACCACTATGAAAATAACAGGGAATTTAAACACCAAAATATGAGAATTCCCAGTTCTTGTTTCCTCTAAACCATGCTGGCAAAAAGCATGATAATATTTGGTCCCTGAACTTTTTTCCTATCTAAGAATGTTTTGTTGATGGATGCATCAGTTGTGTCACTTCTATCAGCTTTAAACATACCTCCTTAAGCCGTTCTGCTGCCCCATCAACTCATCTAGATTTTTCTGCCATTTGCCATGGTGGGATTCAAACCTGGGTCCCCAGTCCATAACTCTGGGCCTCTAGATTAGCAGTCCAGTGACAATACCACTATGCCACCAGCTCCATTGCCAAAAGTCTGCGATGTAATAAAACTGCAATGCCTTATTAGAAAATGTTCTGCTCTGTGATAATGATAGCAAAGGAATTGAAACTGAAAGTAACAGGTATCACGATTGTTTTAAGACACATTAATGTCATTATGGATATCGAACCAGCAATTTTGGTGTTAGCACCACACTCTAACCACCTGAGCTAACTGGCCAGCATCAACACGTACAAGTGCAAGAAGCCCATGGACTTATTTTGACATTTTTGTCATCAAGATTAAAATCAACCATTGGCTGCCTCTAGTACTGATCTCCTCCTTTTCCACCAAGAAGAGTCTGTGAGTTTCCTGTCCTGAGCCTTGATTTCTCACCAGAATCTTTCCATTCTCCCATCATGCCCTCTCTGAGTTTGTCTTATCCATGAAGCCAATGTCATGCTTGTAATAGAGTCCTTGTTATACCACGATGTCAAATCTGTATGTAACTTCACTGTCTTCTGTGGATCAGCTTTGACTGAAGAGTCCGGTGCCAGCAAGATCAGCATGGATGCCCAAAAAACTGGCAGTTCATGTTGTCATTGTTGGTGCTTGGAGGAGCTTCTGCATTTCTGTCACCTCTGGGCACATCAGATTTTGTGCACTTGGTGCAGATGGTTCTCAAATTTCAGTGTTTGCTTCTATATGGGCCAGTCCACTGTAGTGTTTTCCCAAGAGATGTGGTCTGCAATGCAGAAGTTTGTAAAGCTCTTTTATGGGGGTCATTCCATTGTTTGTACTGACCACCTTTATGCTGAGACCGTTCCATATAAAAATCTGTTTGGGAATTCTGTAATCACTAATGCAGGAGACATGGCCTGTCCAACTAAATTGAAATTTTCTGTAGGTTGGTCTCCATACTGTTAAATCCAGTGTCATGAAGGACATCATTTTTGTGATGCCATGTTAACTTATCCCATTGCCACTGAACTGCTATCCACTTAACTTTCGTTCCTTTACATATTCTAAATATTGTTATAAATTGTTCTCTCTCCTCAGGTACCGCCCCTTTCTTTCAAAAATTCCATTATTACTCCTTCATTATTCACCATTGTGTTCTTGAAAATTACCATCTCACTTCCAACAACTCTTTGATCTCCAAAGTTTTTGTAATTCATTTACGGGATGTGGGTGTCACTGGTTAGGCTAGCATTTATTGCCAATCTCTAATTGCCCTTCAGAAAATGTTTTAACTTGCCACCCTGCCAAATCCATGCCCATGGTTCTCAGAACATCATGTTTGAGCTTCTCTAATCAACATCTGCAAGTCCCCCTTCAAGTCACATACCATCCTGACTTGGAAATATATCACCCATCCTTCACTTTCACTGGGTCAAAATCCTGGAACTCCCTTCCTAACAGCACTGTGGATGTACCTGCACCCAGGGACTGCAGCAGTTCAAGAAGACAGCTCATCACCACCTTTTCCAGTGCAGCTAGGAGTGGGCAATAAATTATGCCCTAGCCAGCAATGCCCACATTTTGCAAATTAATTTTTAAAAATCATGTTTTTGCCCTCCCAAAACACTAATACTGCCCTAATAAAGGCCACAAATGGCATCCTCTGTGATAGTAGTCTATCTCATCTTCCTTAACATTCAACATGATTGGCATTCTAGCCCCACTGCTGTGCCTTCATTGTTTAGCTCACTGGAAATACTGTTGTTTGATTCCACTCTGACCTATTCAAGCATTGACAGAGCATCTCTTACAATGTCCTCTTTTACTGTCTCCAGGCACTTATCTGAATCCCCCAAGGATCTACCCTTGACCTCTTTCATCCATAAGTGCTGTTGATATCATTTACCGAGATGGGGCTAAGAGGTCTTAGCCCCTTCCCTTCCTCAGTGTTGCCAGATTGCTTGTTCAGCATTCATCTCCACCACAAACTCTATATACTCTTGTCACTGATTCCATCCCCTTCTGTGCCACTGTCTCATATTAAATCAATATGTTTGAAACCTCATCATCCTAAGCTGAGTTTCTGACCCCATATTCTCTCCAAATAAAAACTGTTGCCTTCCATCTCTATAACTTTGCTCTTCCCTACTCCTACAGCAGTCCCTCTGCTTCCTAAATTTTCATACATTCCTTTCTCACCCTCAAACTTGACCATTCTAAAATTTCCTGGCCAAGCTTTTATCTTCAATAAATAGCAGTTCATCCAAAGCTCCACTGCCTCTGTCCTATTCTGCACCAGCTGCAGATCAGTCAACACTCCTGTCTGATTTGTATGGACTTCTGCGCGTTTAATGCTTCAACTTTGAAATTTTCATCCTTGTGTTTAAGTCCATTTATGGCCTTGACCCTGCCGACATTAGCAACCTCCTGAAGCTCATAATACCTCCCCACACCACCCGCAAAATCTCTATTCATCTAATTTGGTTATCTCCTGCATCCCCCAATCTTGTGCACTACATCCTGATGCCATGCTACCATCATCGCAACTGCACACAATGGAATTCCCTCCCTAAACTGCTTTGCTTCACAACCGTTTTTTTCTCCTTAACTGCTAATGACCAAATGTTTGCTCACCTCATCTAATACCTTTGACTCAGCATTCATTTTTTGTAACGCTGCTGTGAAGCACCCTGAAGTTCTTTAAATGCAAGTTCTCATAATACGATCAAGTTTCAGGAATTTATGATGCCATCAATTGTCAGTATTTTCTGGGGAAAGCCACTGACTCCTTTTGTGGACCTTCACTTTAACTGTAGAAATGGCTCATCTACAATAGAGAATCAGGATCAGTTACACCATCTACAATAAAACCAATTCTCCTTTTTCAACAAGAGGATGCTGAACGGCTCAAACAGGTTGGTTCTTTTGGATTGCTTGAACTAGACTGGATTTAGGCATAATTTCCAAAACCTGTGACATCTGCCATCCAGCAGGACAAAGACAGCAGATCCATGGGAACACCATCACCTCCAAGTTACACATCATCCTGACTTGGAAATATATCTCTCTAAACCTTCACTGGCCCAAGGCCTGGATCCTGGAGCTCCCTAACCATAAGAACATAAGAAATAGGAGCAGGAGTAGGCCATCTAGCCCTTCGAGCCTGCCCCGCCATTCAATAAGATCATGGCTGATCTGTTGTGGCTCAGTTCCACTTTCCCGCCCTCTCCCCATAACCCTTAATCCCCTCTCTTATCAAGAACCCATCAACCCGCTTCTTAAAAATATTTAGCGAGGCAGCCTCCACCACTTCAACGGGCAGAGAATTCCAGAGATTCACCACCCTTTGAGTGAAGAAGTTCCTCCTCAACTCTGTTCTAAACCGCCTCCCCTTTATCTTGAGGCTGTGCCCCCTAGTCCTACTGTCTTTTTTGAGCGGGAAGAGTCTCTCCACCTCTATCCTATCCATCCCATTCATCATCTTATACATCTCAATGAGATCTCCCCTCATTCTTCTAAACTCTAACGAGTACAAGCCTAGTTTATTCAGCCTCTCCTCATAGCTCAATCCCCTCAACTCCGGTATCAGCCTAGTAAACCTCCTCTGCACTCCCTCCAGGGCCAAAATATCCTTGCGGAGGTGCGGCGCCCAAAACTGCACACAGTACTCCAGCTGCAGCCTCACCAATGCCCTATACAGCTGCAGCAAGACCTCCCTACTTTTATATTCAATCCCCCTCGCTATGAAGGCCAGCATCCCATTCGCCTTCCTGACCACCTGCTGCACCTGCAAGCTGGGTTTTTGCGACTCATGCACAAGGACCCCGAGGTCCCTCTGCACCGTCGCCTGCTGCAGTTTTTCGCCACGTAAGTAATAGTCCTTACAATGGTAATAACCAACAATGTTAGCATTTCCACCACACAGATTGCGGTCAAGAACAGGCCAAGCATCACTTTCTCAGGTCAACCTGGAATGGGCAATAAATGCTGACCTTAATTGTGAGGCCAATTATCTTACAATTGTATTGAATCACAATTAAGTAGCAAAGTTACAAATTTCACTGATCAGGATCAATTGGGTGGGCATTTAAATTTGAATTAACCAATTAAGAGGTTTGAACCAAGCAACAAATTTTCATGGGAAGAGCTTTCATAATATTTCAATTAACAAATTATTCAATTTTATAAACTTATAATTAAGAACAGAATTTTCCCAACCTATGATTAAGACCCGTATTTGGGTAGGAATTGGGAGCGCTTCCCAATGTGGAGCCCAATGGAAAACTACATGAAATCTCCCGACCCTGACCTCATTGGTTTTGGACCTGGGGGTTTTGCACCATATTCCATGGTGCGACAGGCCTGATAGCAGATAGTGTACCATCCCACCTGTGCACCATTTTGAAAAGACATGCAACATTACTGACTCACTATTGAAGAAAGAAGGTGGACATCCTGAAAATGAAGATGGATCTCCGGGAACATTCTGAAGCTGGAGAATGGAGTTCTCCAGGATACCTAATCTGGGAGATCAACCTGTAGATGCCCCCTGGACCCCTGAATGCCACAGCAGTGGGTAAGGGGAGCATCCATACATAGACCTTAATGACTATCGGCTGGTGGCTCTGACATCCATCATTATGAAGTGCTTTGAAAGGCTAGTCATGGCATAAATCAATTCCAGCCTCCCAGACTACCTGGATCCACTACAGTTTGCCTATTGCTGCAACAGGTCCACAGCAGGTGCCAGCTCCCTGGCCCTGCACTCAACCCTGGAATACCTAGATAACAAGGACACCTATTCAGACTCCTATTTATTGACTACAGTCCAGCCTTTAACACCATTGTTCCAAAAACTCATTTCCAAACTCCATGGCCTGGGCCTTGGCACCTCCCTCTGCGACTGGATCCTGAACTTCCAAACTTACAGACTACAATCAGTAAGGACAGGCAACAACACCACCTACACAATCATCCCCAATACTAATGCCCCTAAAGACTGTGTTCTCAGCCCCCTACTATACTCCTTATCACCTATAACTGTGGACAAAATTCTCCTCCAATTCGATTTCAAGTTTGCTGACGACACCACCATAGTGGATCGGATCTCAAACAATGACGAGATAGAGTACAGAAATGAGATAAGGAATCTGGTGAACTGGTGAGACAACAATAATCCTTCCTCAATGTCAACAAAACAGGGAGATTGTCATCAACTTCAGGAAGCGTAGAGAAGAACATGCCCCTGTCTACATCAATGGGAATGAAGTAGAAAGGATCAAGAGCTTCAAGTTTTTAGATGTCTATATCTCCAACAACCTGTTCTAGCCCCCCCATGCCGACATTATAGTTAAGAAAGCCCACCAATGCCTCTACTTTCTCAGAAGACTAATGAAATCTGACATGTCAACTATGACTCTCACCAACTTTTACAGATGCGCCATAGAAAGCATTCTTTCTGTTGTATCACAGCTTGGTATGGCTCCTGCTCTGTCCAAGACCGCAAGAAACTACAAAAGGTTGTGAATGTGACCCAATCCATCATGCAAACCAGCCTCTCATCCATTGACTCTGTCTACACTTGCCGCTGCTTTGGCAAAGCAGCCAGCATAATTAAGGACTTCACCCACCCTAGACATTCTCTCTTCCACTTTCTTCTGTCAGGAGAAAGATACAAAAGACTGAGATTACATACCAACCGACACAAGAACAATTTCTTCCCTGCTACTGTCAGACTTTTGAATGAACTAACCTTGCATTAGGTTGATCTTTCTCTACACCCTAGCTATGACTGTAACACTACATTCTGCACTCTCTCATTTCCTTCTCTATGAATGGTATATTTTGTCTGTATAGCACACAAGAAACAATATTTTTCACTGTATGCTAATACATGTGACAGTAATAAGTCAAATCAAATCAAAGATCTTCCAGGTTCAGTATGCTGGAGGGGGTGTATCTTCCAGAATCAGCGTGTTCCCAGAGATCCATCTTCTTTCTTAGGAGGTCCATCTTCCAGTCTCAGGATGCTTCCAGAGATCCACTTTCAGGAGGTCCATCTTTTTCTTTCAATAGTGGGTCTGTAATGGCGTCTGGATAGGGTGGTGAACGACGTGTGACCAGGCTTGTCCCAAAATGGAATACAGTGCAAAGTACCTGAGTGCATAATTAATAAGTTTGAGACTGTAAGATTTGGTGTGTTTTCCTGCCTGTTTCCACATCAGGAAAAACTCTATGGTGGTCACCAAAAGAGAAGATGCTGGAAAATCTCAGCAGGTCTGGCAGCATCTGTAAGGAGAGAAAAGAAAAGGGTCATCTGTACTCGAAACATCAGCTCTTTTCTCTCTTAACAGATGCTGCCAGACCTGCTGAGATTTTCCAGCATTTTCACTAATGGTTTCAGATTCCAGCATCTGCAGTAATTTGCTTTTGAGTGTGTGCGTGTGTGTGCATGGTCAGAATTTGGATGGTGGTAGAGTCAGATTGTTGGGGGGGTGGTCAGTGGTGGGGCTGATCAATGAAGCAGCAGTTGGATGGTCAGTGGCAGTACCCAATAGGGGTGACTGGTTGGGGTGGGGTGGGGTAATCAGGAAGGGGCTGAGTGGTAGTGGTGTAGGGGTTGGCTAGTTGGGAGTGTTGGGTGGTCAACAGGAGCTGGGTGGTCAGTGGGGAAGTGTCAGATTTTCTGGACGGTCAGTGGTGGGGGAGTCAGGTGGTCAGTGGGGGTAGTCAATAGTGGGAGTGGGGGGAGGGGGGGGGATGGATCAGAGTATGGGGCCCTTGGAGCTGTAGCCAGGGTGGGGTTGCAGGAGACAGGCAGTTCTTGAGGGGGTGGTGGGGAACAGCTAGTGAAACCCACTGGAGAGGCCATTATTGTAGTTACCCTGAAGTTAGAAGTTTACTTCTTCCAACATTTTCTGGATAATTATTACTGTAATACATTTGGAACCATTTGAAGTTTGCAATTTATATTGTACTTGCAGAAGGTTCTGAATGAAGGGCAATTGTCCAACAGAAATTTGAACTTCCCAAACACTTGTTAGGAAATCCTTACCTGGGGACTTCCAGAGCACAGTGGGGAGTTCCTCAGTGCATCTTTGGAAATACCCCAGTTACAGTGTCCCAGAGCTCAAAGTGACAGGCTCTTGCACATTTCTTCCTAAACAGTCATCAACAAAGTATAGTGGTTCCATTGTTACTAGGCTCACTCAGTAAAATACAGTACTGAATTCCAGCTAAAATCATCATCATCATATAATATGAGCCAAGTCAAGTTCTCAAAACCCCAAAAAACAGGATTAAATTCTAGGAAAGCTTGTTGCTCAGAACTTCTTTTAGCAGCATTTCAATAGTTAAACCTGTTGAATATATTTGGAGGATGATTTTAATCCTCTGTATGTACAATAGGTAAGAGAAAAGTGAATCAAAATTGTCAGTGAGTTAGACAGAGAACAAAGTTACAGTAAATGAGATCTTTGAGATCTTAAGGCCAAGAAATTCCATAACTTAATGTCTTTTTTTTTAATTACTAGATGGGCATTAAGCCTCCAATTTTACATGCAGAAAGCCAGCACTAATAGTATTCAGAAAATTCAGGCCTACATATGGCCCTAAAAGAGACCACTTTAGGCCGTCACCAAAAAAGATTTTAAAAATACATTATTCAAAAAAATGTTAAAATACCTTGGTTCTAGCAGAGCATTGAGCATAAGACACGAGCTGCTGCTGGCCAACACTGACACGCCCACTTGTTAAAAGGAATTGAAGGGATGTTGTGCTAAGCCACAGGAGTTGCAGTTACCCACCCCTCCCCATAGCCCACTTCATTTCCTCTCCCAAGAACTGCTACCGGTTACATAAACTTACTGACATTAATACCTTTCGTCACCATTTTGTACAGGTATGTTTATAAAGCCCAAGGACCAATGTTTATCCAACCACAGGTTTTTGATTCATGCACCCATTGATTGTGTTGTGCCTAGGCTGGACCCCAAAATTGGCCCAGACTAATTTCAAAGCTAGAAGGTGACAGAGCCAGAGATGCAGTGAAGGCAAATTTCTAGGAAAGTAGCAGTTTAAGTGTAAGAGTGAATAATACCTTGGAATATTTAAATTGCATTTTCAAGATTACATTAGAAACAACAGAGCAACCAAAGGTAAGTAAAATGATCCCTGTACCATATAAATTTGTGTCAGGTGGAAGGCACCCCATACATAAATTGCTGTAAGGAACATTTTAGTAAAATGTGTGTGTGAAATGTCCACCCTTGTCCATTAGCATTGAAAACATTGCAAAGCATTTGTTGACTCTTCCCTTGCAAATTATGTTTGGGGAGAGCATTTAGAGCTGCATCAAAGTAAGAGTACTGATAGCTACAAGGCTATCGCAAATGGTGAAGCAGTAGAAGCACTTAGAAAAATATGAAAATAGATTCTTTATTCCACAACTTCAGTCTATTGGCTTAAATATTATTTATTTTCTATGGTGCATTGATAGCCATACATTAAATATGTTTGGCGACACCACTGCATTTTCTGCTGCTAACTGTCAGGATATCAATGTAGAGGTAGAGAATTCATGGTGCATGGAGGTGAAGGCTGAAGAAATTTAAAGGAGTTACATGATGTGCTGGTTAGGTTGATTGGCTACGCTAAAAATTGCCCCTTAGAGTTCTGAGATGCATAGGTTAGAGGGATTAGTGGGTAAAATATGGAGGGATATGGGGCTGGGGCCTGGGTGGGATTGTGGTTGGTGCAGACTTGATGGGCCAAATGGCCTCTTTCTACGCTGAAGGGTTTCTATGATTCTATGATGCCAGATTTCTGTAGCATGGGTTTTCTGCAGCCAATTACAATTCAAATGTAAACTTTCTGGCACATACCAGGAAAGCAGAGTAGTTCTCCCACATTGTTGGTGCAAGCGTGTTATGGCAATTTACCCTTTGTTTATTGTTAATGAACTATGCTAGAGAATCCAAACACAAAACAAAAACACCTTTAATATAGGACTCAAGTGTTGGGAACATCTGCATTTTTCATTAAGGGAACATTCATCCACTTCTTTCTTGTTGTTTTATTATTTCAAACACTCTTTCAGAGTATTTGACGCTGATGACATGTGGAAGTTTCTCTCTCTTTCTGTGAGACCATGAAATTGTGATGGAGCATGCAGTCACAGGTTGCTGCTATTACAATGCTGCACAGTAAATCCACAGGTGTGTATAGCTAATAAAACCTCCTTCATCAATTGAGTTCCACAAACTTGCTGCCAGGAAGTGCATTTAAGACAGAGAGGCGTGTACCTACCCAGAAAAATACACACACATTTGATGCACAAGAACAGACACACATGCATTATTTATAAACTAAATAAATAAATCCATATTCCTGAGGTGAAATGTCTATTCAAAATTCATTGCTCCTCCCAGTCCTCTATTTATGCATTCACTGTCCTATTGGTCAATCAACAAAGTATTAAAAAATGCAGAACGTTTTTGGTGTTCACACCAATCTCAACCACTGTCTGACAAAACTCTTGCAACAGATTGAAGACAAGAAAAATTCCCACTAGTACTCAAAGAGTTAAAAAAATTAAAAACTTGCACCCAAACTATTTGCTGTATCTTGTACAAAGTAATTGTAATTAGAAACAAAAATGTTTGTTGTGATAATTATTACATTCTACTGTTGGAAAGATCACACCAATATTTGTAAACTATAATCAGTAACCAGCAATTCTTTGAATATTTGGAGCATTAAAATATATAAAGTGGCATTTTGAAAGCTGCTTTTACCCTTTTGGCTGATAATTCAACTATTTCCAAATAATGCTACCAAGAAATCTTTTTAAAAATTGTCTGATAGTTGACCAATAACAATGTGTAAAGGCACAGAAAACTGCAAGTGTCAATGACTCCAACAGACTCTGCTTCCAGCAGTTCAATCAGGAGTGCATATTACTGCCTTTGTGATTCTCAAAAGTGCTATCAGTGGAAACTAGTAAAGACTGATTGAAGACCGAGGCTCCTAACCTCCTGAGCTTTTACTTTCCCACACCAGCTTAAGCAACTCTGCCCCTCACTGAGACATTCTGACAGAATCACAGATCTCACTATTCCAAATCTTAAAAGGGCAAACAAAAACAATTACATTTAATGCTAAAGCAGTAAACAATATACTTATAATCTTCTAGTCATACAATAGTAACTGATAGAAAGGAAAAATATTTTATGGTAGTTACATTCTAATCACTTCAGAACTTCCTGTCTGAAAACAAAATCCTGTACCTGAGAGACTGTATTTCTTTTGCCTTAGAGATCTTCTTGAAAGGATCTGCTTTCCACACGCAGTGTACTCTCACAGGACCACACAGTTCCTACTGTACAGCCTTTCCTCTCTAACCCCCACTCAGATGTGATGACACACACTAACCCCAACCATCTGTTGAAACACGTCCTCAACCACTCAGCACAAGACAGCCTACTCAATCCAATCACTGGAGCTGGGTGGCTCTTAAAAGCAGGAGGCTGGGACAAGGACATAAAAACTTGAGTTTTTTAAGACTCTAAGCACCAGTAACCTGAGAGCGTGTGAAAGAAGAGACTGCTATAAATGAGGGAAAGGGGAGGTACAAGAGTAAAGGGGAGAGTGAATTTTTCCCCCCAATAGTTAAGCTGCTATTTAACACAATTCCCTGTAATCCCAAAGGACACCCTTCCCCCCCATCCCTACTTCCAAGGAAACTTCACAATAGGGTTAACAGAAGCACATTAGTCCAGTTCTAACATTTATAACACATTCATTGAGTGTAGTTCCCCCTAATACTACAGTGCTTTAGAAGTGGCGACAGATCTATCTGATCTGCTGATAAAACTGTTAACATAACAGTGGCTGTGCAGGGCTACTCCAGTAACAGCCCAGCACACTCCTTGATAAGTCTCTGACTCTGCAGCATTCTTACCTTTCCAATTGCCTCGTACAGCAGCTCAAGCCACACACCATTTTCTCAGGATTTGCACACTTACGGTCTTTAATCAAATGAGCTCTTGACTGATCAATAAGGGAAAAGAAATCACCACAAATACAATTGTAAGGATAACATTTCTGTAAGGAAAACTGCTTTGTGCTGATGAACACACCTAGTGTGTTGGGGAAAGGGGCAAAAGCCTGGGCATGAGCAATTGTCCCTAACATGAGCAAAAGTGTTATTCAATACATTGTATTCAGGACTAAAGAGGCTTGTGTTGCTGACGTGCACAGATCTGGAAATTATGTTTGGGAAATTTTTAGTTGACACTTTGTAAGTTCAGCTCATAAAAAATGGCAAGTGTCAAAGGACCATTTTGTGTGGGCCCGTTTAGTAACTCACACTTCATTTCTTTGAGCGTTAACATAAGGGATCTTTGACATTTTGTTTTGTGTGCAATTTGTTTGGTCATTTTGTGCTAAATGTTTTTCCTTTTGCAATCATAATTTCTTTTGGCGTCATCTACCACTGAAAAGGTCGCCTCTTCCAATTTAAACATGTCCTACTGGTACGCTGGACATTCCTATCGGATTGCCTCCTGCCCCGGAGGGAGTTTGAAGATAAGGAGTTGCTGAGACATGATACAAGAAAGATGTGCTGGACCTGAGTCCTGGAACGGAGTCTGGAGCCTATTGCCCTTCTGACTCAGAGGCAAGTCTGCTGTCACTGAGCCAAAACCAACAGCTTAAAGATGTTTATGTTTTTTTAAATATACACAGTTTAATTCTTCAACTCAAACCTAAGGTCCTATGATTGACAGGGATTGAAAAGTTGAGGGGTGAAGGTGTGAGCACATAAAGCACACATTACAAGAGTCAAAGCTGGACAAAAGTTAACTACTTTCAAATACATTGTGTAAGGAATGCTTTTTCGGAGGCAATTTTCAGTTCTCCATATAAATGGGGAAAATCCAACTTTGAATTACAAGGGAATTATCATAGTTTTAAGAAAGGTTTCATTTTAGAACATTTCAACGCAGCCAGCCCTGAAAGCACTCAGGAAGTTTCATACAGCCATTTGAAAGCCTTATGTTCTAGCAAGTACTGCCAAAGTTGGTACACAAGTTGACCAACGAAGCCTTGAAGAATCCCTCCAAAAAAAGGTCAACTTATACACTGTATAATTGAAATGTCAACTGCTTCTGATGCAAAGAATGGATGCATCTTAAATCATAGAATCCTATTGTGCAAAACGACGCCATTTGGCCCATCAAGCCTACACCAACCACAATCCCACCCACGCCCTTTCGCCATAACCCAATGCATTTACCCTAGCTAGTCCCCCGATACTAAGGGGTAATTTAGCATGGCCAAACTACCTAACTCATATCTTTGGGAGGAAACCAGAGTATCCGGAGGAAACCCACACAAAACATGGGGAGAATGTGCAAACTCCACACAGACACTGACCCAAGCTGGGATTTGAACCCGGGTCCCTGGCACTGTGAGGCAGCAGCGCTGACCACTGTGCCACCTCCCTAACTGCTGCTTGTGAAATTAGCTGCTTTACTTCACTACAATTCAATAATGACTACACTTCAACTACTTTAACACTTTTACCACTGTGCAACACAGTTTACATGTTATGTAAACATAAGAAGCCCAGTCTTTCATTTAACAAGATCCAGGCTGATCTACTTCAACTCCACCTTCCTGCACCATCCCCATTTCACTTAATTCCCTTTGAACCCAAAAGTCTTTCTCACAGAAAGAGTGATCAATACTTGGAACAAACTTCAGGATAGTGCAGTAGAGACAAAAATCCTGGAATGATTGAAGAACCAATTAGATAGTACAGGGGCACGCGAGTTATTTTTGTTGATTAAACTGATTAAATTACTTCAGTCATTCATGATTATTTTTCCCTTGTTAGGTTCAGCATCATTTTTCTCATCTCTCCTAATTTGTTTCCCTGACATTGATGGCTCTGTCTACAACTGCTAGAAGCATCCTGGTACCTCACACAATTGAGGATACTGTATAGAGTCATTTCTCCTTTAAAACCAATTGATAGCCCTTTGACCAAAATTCAGATTATCCCTCCTAATTTCTCCTCCTTAGTTCTGTGACTATTTTCCTGATACTTCCGTAAAGAAAGAGTTTTCTTTGTTTAACACACTATAAATGCAAGTTGTTGTTGCTGCCAAATGGAATGATGGCAGCTATTTGGCTGTGGAGGTCACCACAGCTGAGTTTGATTCCATCCTCAGCAGAAACGGAAGAAGTGACAATCAGCATCATGTAATTAAGCAATTATTAAGTGCTAAATGAGGGCCATTTCAGCAAAGTGAAGCTATTTCAGTAAAGGGAAAACTAAACCAGGATGAGTTTTTCATACTGTACCACCATATTAAAACAAAGAAATGTGTTTTCACATGACAAACGTATAGCAGACATTCAGCTTTCCTACTGTTGGATCCTAAGCATAAGCTGTAAGTTATCAGGAGCTGATGCCATTGAAAATATGATTGAAGTATCTGCCATTCGGTTAACACTGCCCAGTGAAGTAAAGCAGGAGCCAGGCATGCATGTTTGCTTTTTGAGTTTCTGTAAGGGGAGCCGCCCTACCTATGCAGACTAAAGTCACAAGGCAGCAAAGAAACCCAGTTCAGTGCCCATCACTTAAAACAGACATGTTTAACACAGCCTCAGCCAAAAAGTGAAAACTATCATCCATCTGCGTTAACAACAGCTTCAAAGGTGTCGGCTTTAGGGGCTTAAGTGTTTTGTTTATTCTGGACAAAAATGGCTGTGCTTACTCACGAATTTGATTGACCAGCCAATTAGAAAGTCACTGACTATTGTTACCACATTTGATTGAACCACAACAGGTTTGTTAGCTGCTCTGGATTTAATCAATATTACAGCAGTGGAGTTACATAGGCAGACAGTACTAAAAATTGTTAATACAAATGATTAATATACATTAGAGTCCTGATTAAATAAAATTAAAATTATTGCTAATGCAAATGATCAACATACATTAAATGAGATGTTGCAAAAGAGGATGCATTGAGGAAGCAAGCACAGTCGCACTGGTCAAAGTAGAGATTTCTTGGTGGGGTGGTGGTCCATTGACTCTGTCTACAATTCCCGCTGCCTTGGCAAAGTAGCCAGCATAATTTAGGACCCCACGCACCCTAGACATTCTCTCTTCTACCTTCTCCAGTCAGGAAAAAAATACGGAAGTCTGAGGTCATATACCAAGCGACTGAAAAACAGCTTCTTCCCTGCTGCCATAGACTTTTGAATGAACTTTACCTCACATTAAGTTGATCTTTCTCTACATCCTAGCTATGACTGTAACACTACATTCTGCACTTTCTCATTTCCTTTCCTATGAATGGTATGCTTTGTCTGTACAGCGTGCAAGAAGCAATACTTCTCACTGTTTACATGTGACAATAATAAATTAAATCAAAATCAAGTGGTGTATGGTGGGCAATTATAGGGTCTGGTGTGATTGCAGGGTATTGCAGATAGATCAAGGAAAGAGATGGGATTTAGTGAGTATGCGGGTGAGGGTTAGTAATTGCAGTGGGTGTGGGTAGTCATGAGGGAGGCAGGAGAAATTCAGTTATTCTGGATATGGTTGGTGATAGTGCAGGGGGAGGGACTGCCATCAGAGATTTTGTGGGAGAATCTGACTGTGAGAAAAATCCAATTGAAAAGATGAAAGATGATGAGGTTGGTGGGCTGGCGGGAAACACTGTCTCTCTTTCTAGTCCATAAACAGTGCTATCAGGCACTTAATCCTATGATATACCAGCCTCCCTTTGACCGAAAGTTCCATGAGATCCAGGGAGACCAACCAGTCATGATTAAAAGATAGAAGAAGAAATACACAACCTCAATAAAATATTTAAATGAATAACCGCAACTCGTGGAATTATAGCAAAATACTGTCTGAGACAAAAACAGAAAATGCTAGAAAAATTTAGCATCTCGGGCAGCATCTGTGGAGAGAGAAATAGTGTGAATGTTTTGAATCCATATGACTCTTTTCCAGTGCATCAAAGAATGTTATCATTTATCGGGAGGGGAATTGATTACAAAAGTAGGGAGGTTATGCTTTAGTTGTACAGGGCATTGATGGGACCGCATCTGGAGTACTGTGTACTGCAGTGGCTCCCAACCTTTCATCAGTCATATTGTAAAAACAATTTGAGGCACACCTCTTATTTTCTCTAAACTTTGCAAAAGACTTTTTTGGGGTGAACTTCAGCTTGTGTTCACTGTCAGAGAGAATGGTAATGTAGGCGAAAAATCCAGAGTTGGGAAATACAGGTTTCCATGTTTTACTGTGCATGTATGGATGCCAAAACTTTAATTTTCACCATAATAATGCTGACCATTGATAGCTTCAGTTCCAGCTATCACAAAAGCTGGGCCATTGCCTTTTAAAAATGTAAACACTATAACATAAATGTAAACTGTATAAAGGGGACCTCAATTTCCTTAAAAACACAGTTCATAAATAATTTATCCAGTTCATACAAGATTTAATATTCTGAAATGGTCATTAACATGAATGTTGACTTTCTGACCACAGATGCTGCCTGATTAGCTGAGTTTTTCCAGCATTTTTTCCTTATGTCAGGTTTCCAGTATCTGCAGTATTTTGCTTTTGTATTAATATTTTGGGTGCTCTTATTTCAGGTGGAAAGATAAAGTATGAGGAAAAAAAGCGGTAAGATAATTAAACATTATTTATTAGTCATAAATAGGCTTACATTAACACTGCAATAAAGTTACTGTGAAAATCCCCTAGTCACTATACTCTGGTACCTGTTCAGGTATACTGAGGGAGAATTTAACATGGCCAATCCACATAACCTGCATATCTTTGGACTGTGGGAGGAACACAGTAAGAAGTCTGACAACACTAGGTTTAAGTCCAACCAATTTATTTGATAGTAAACTCACAAGCTTTCGGGGCTTGTCCCTTCATCAGGTGAATGGAGAGTTCTGGCCTCAGACAGAGCACATAACAGCACAGTCAGTTTACAGATTACTGATTAGAATGCGAGTCTTTACAACTAACCTGCTGTTCAAGTCTTAAAGATGCCAACCATGTGATTGGAAAGAGCATTAAGCACAGGAAGAGATGTGTATTGTCTCCAGACAGTACAGTAAGTGAGGTTTAGCAAACCCAGGCAAGTCATGGGGGTTACAGAGAGTGCGACATGAACCCAAGATCCCTGTTCAGACTGCCCTCATGTGTGCGGAACTTGGCTATCAGTCTCTGCTCAGTGACTCTGCGCTGTCGTGTGTTGTGAAGGCCGCCTTGGAGAACACTTACCCGAAGGTCAGAGACCGAATGCCTGTGACCACTGAAGTGTTCGCCAACAGGAAGGAACAGTCTTGCCTGGTGATTGTCGAGCGATGTTCATTCATCCGTTGTTGTAGCGTCTGCATGGTCTCCCCAATGTATCATGCTTTGGGACATCCTTTCCTGCAGCGTATTAGGTAGACAACGTTGGCCGAGTTGCAAGAGTATGTACCGTGTACCTGGTGGATGGTGCGATGATGTCATCCATGTCGATGATCCGACATGTCTTGCAGAAGTTGCTGTGGCAGGGTTGTGTGATGTTGTGGTCACTGTTCTCCTGAAGGCTGGGCAGTTTGCTGAGAACAATGGTCTGTTTGAGGTTGTGCGGTTGTCTGAAGGCAAGAAGTGGGGATGTGGGGATGGCCCTGGTGAGATGTTCGTCTTCATCAATGATATGTTGAAGACTCCGGCGAAGATGTCACAGCTTCTCCGCTCCGGGGAAGTACTGGACGACGAAGAGTACTCTGGCCACCGCGTCCCGTGTTTGTCTTCTGAGGAGGTCGGTGTGGTTTTTCGCTGTGGCGCATTGGTGCCATTAAACTTGCATTCTAATCAGTAATCCGTGAACTGTGCCAGAGCATCTGGAGAAACCCATGCAGATATACGGAGAATGTGCAAACTCCACAGAGACAGCGACCCAAGCCGGGAATCGAACATAGGTCCCTGGTGCCTGAGGCAGCAGTGCTAACCACTATACCACCATGCTGCCCCTAAAGAGGAGAATGCTGAAGTGCAGGACAGAAATCTCAGCATCATGCATGGGACCTTTGCCTTCAGTTCCAAGTGCTGTTGGTCAAACGCGTGGACCTGATTAAATCCTCATGTAAATTTGTCAGAAGCAGCTCAGAGAAGGTTTACAAAGAGTATGTTTTATGAGGGAAGGTTAGACTTGTACCACAAGAGTTTAAAAAAGCAAGAAGTGACATGCTCAAAACTTTTAAGATCCTTCCTGACAGGGTGGATGTGGAACAAATAATCCTCTCGTTGTCGAATCTAGAACGAGGGGGTCACTGTTAAAAATAAAGACAGAATTTAAGACAGAAATTTGTAAAAATTTTATCTCTGAGTTGCAAGTCTCTAGAAGTCATTCTTAAAAGACAGTGGAAGCAGAGTCTTTGAATATTTTTACGGTAGAGCTAAATAGATTCTTGATTAACAAGGGGGTGAAAGGTTATGGGGTAGGCAGAAACATGGGGTTGAGATTACAATCAGATCAGCCATGACAGTATTGAATGAGGAGCAGGCTCAAAGGATCTACTCCTAATTAGTATGTTTGTATTCAAAAGTGCCAAAATGTGGATGGATTGCATGGTTAGAAGAGATTATAGAAATAGGGAGGGATGAGATATACAGGATAGGAAAACAAGGTTGAGAATTAAAATCAAGGCATTGCCACACCTGGAGCCAATGTAGGTCACAATTGGTGAACAGCATTTGTGATTTATGTGGATAGCAGAATTTTAGATAAGCTTAAGTTTACGTAGGGTGGAAGTTGAGTCGCTGCTCATAAGAGCATTGGTTAATAGTTAAATCTAGAAATAACAAAAACATGGGGGAGGCAATTTTCCCAAAACAAATCAAAGTCTATAATGAGCAGGGAAAATGGGCAGAGTCTATTCCCACTGGAGAAGCCAGCAGCAGAGTGCTTGGGGGAGTGGGGGTGCGTTGGGCATTAAATTAAGTCATGAATATTAAAATTAGTCTCGCACCATTCTCCGGCATGAGACTGATTACATCAATAAAAGTGGCCTGGGAAGACCGCCACCAGTTGGACGCAATTCCCATTATTGGCCTCCCATTTACAATTCCCACCCTGCTACGCTATTCGACCAGCATGGCAGTTAGGAACAGAGAAGCAGGAGTAGGCCTGTTGACCCAGCTCTGCCATTCAATATAATCGTGACTGATCATCTACTTGAATGTTTTCTTCCTACACTATCACTATTTCCCATTTTGTAATTGGTATTTAGCTGAGACAGGAGTGAGACAGGCAACCCTACTTTTCTGTTCTTATGATCAAAGTAAATAACCTCACTTTACACTCTGTCTGCCATCTTGTTGCAAAATCACTTAACCCATCTATATCTCTTTGCAGCCTCTCTTTGTCCTCTTTCCATGAAATAGACACAGCACAGAAGACAGCCTTCAGGTCTGTGCCAGTTCTCTAAGAACAAGTCAGCTACTCCCAATCATCCAGCATAGATATGTTGGTCAGGTGTTCATCATAGGGTCAAATATGATATCAAGATTGTGAGCGGTTTGGTTCATCCTCAGATGGTTGCTATAGGCAGCAATGGAGTTGGTGCCCAGAGAATTGAGTTTGTGTAAAAAACTGAACGCAGTGGTTTAGTCTTTGTAATATTCAGTTGAATGAAATTTCTACTCATCCACTACTGCATGTTGGACATATGACATGGCAAATCATTAACAATGGAGAGTTGAGCGAGGTGGCAGTTAGGTTAAGTTGTGTGTCATCAACATAGCTAGAATCATACAAGCACACAAGAACACCAGAAATAGATCATACAGCCCATTGAGCCTGCTTTGCCATTCAATACAATCATGACTGATCTTAGGCTTCAACTCCACTTTTCCACCTACCAACACCTATGTCCTTGATTTTTCTGAGAGCAAAGATCTGTCTACCTCAAACTTAATTAGATTCAATGATGGAACATCTGCAACCTTCTGGGGTAGAGAATTCCAAAGATTCAGAAACAAGGAATCCTTATTTCAATCCCAAAACACTGTTTCCTTATCCTAAGACGTTGTTCTAGATTCTTCAGCCAACAGAAACAACCTGCAAGTGTCCACCCTGACAAGCACCTTCAGCATCTTCTATGTTTCAAAGAAATTATCTCTCATTATTCTAAACTCTAGAGAATATAGGCCCAATTTACTCAATTTCTTAAAATAGGACAATCCCACATCCCAGGGACCAATCTAGCGAACCTTGCCTGTAATGCAAGTATATCCTTCCTTAAATAGGAGGACCAAAACTGTGTGCTTTCACCAAAGCCCTATACAACTCTTTCAAGACAATCTTTATTCCTGTACTTTAATTCATTAATCTTATAAAATCTTGAGATTTAATGAATACTAGAGCAATAATTCACTATCTCTCATGAAGATTCCTTTTGCCTTCCTGATTGCTTGCTGTACCTTTATGTCAACTTCTGACATTCCTTATATGAACATATGCAAGTCTCTGTGAACATCAACATTTGAAATTTTCACCCTTTTAAAAAAATTCTACTTTTCTACTCTTATGACCAAAATAAATAGCCTCATTTTACACTCTGTCTGCCATCTTGTTGCAAAATCACTTAACCCATCTATATCTCTTTGCAGCCTCTCTGTCCTCTTCCTATGAAATGGGTACAGCACAGAGGAGGCCATCAGGTCAGTTCTCTAAGAGCAAGTCAGCTACTCCCAATCATACAGCTTTTTCCCAGAGTCCTGGTATTATTATTCTTTTTCTTTGGCTACTTATCCAATTCCTTTTGGAAGGCACACTTGAAACTAAGGAATTAATGAGGAACTTGATATTGTGCTTTTGGATTATGTCATCGAGGAACATCATGAAGACGAGGAATAAAGGGAATGAAAGATGGAGGTATTTAAGATAAATAAATAATTTGATAAAACAACTCTTTTCCCTGGCAAAGAACAAGGGGCATAACTATAATGTTAAAGCTAGGCTGTTCATAGGAGCTGTTAACAAATACTTTAAGGTTAGTAGAAATCTGGAATTCTGGCCCAAAAAGCTGTTGAGGCTAAGTCAATTAAAATTTTCAAAACTGCAATTAGTAATTTTTTGTTAGACGTGGATATTAAGGGGTATGGAATCAAGGCATGTAACTGGAAATAAAATGACAAAACCAATTTGAAGGGCTGAATGGATCGTCTTCTGTTTCCACGTGCTTTGCTTCATTTCAAAAGATTGTAACCAGTCGTAGATAAATAAGTTAATTTAGATCCAATGTCCAATTATTCCGCACATGATATTAAAATATGGCTGCGTACACAAGACACAACAAAAACTATGGGCGCTAACAGTATCTTACTGTAGTGCTCAAAACCTATGCAACAGAATCAACTGACTTCTAACCAAGATACTCCATTGTGACAATGGCATCTACTTAATGTGAAACGTTGTCCAGGTGTTTCTATCCACACAAAACAGGACGTATTTGATCTGAGATTAAAGGGATCAAGGAAAAATTTATCACTGGCTGGAGTCCTGCTTGGCATCATGGGCAGTACGATGGCACACAGTGGTTAGCACTGCTGCCTCACAGTGCCAGGGCTGCAGGTTCAATTCCCGGCTTGGGAATGTGTGGAATCTGTATGTTCTTCCTGTGTCTGTGTGGGTTTCCTCCAGGTGTTCCAGTTTCCTCCCATAGTTTGAAAGACATGTTGGTTAGGTGCAATGACCAGAACAGGTACCGGAGTGTGGCAATTAGGGGAATTTCACAGTAACTTCATTGCCGTGTTAATTTATGCCTTATTTGTGACTAATAAATAAACATTACTTATGTAGAAAGAATGTTGTGTTTTTCAAGGCCTTTCATCACAGTCCTAGGATATCACTATGTTATTGGCCCAGTTGTATCCCACAACTTTTATCACCAAGAAAGATTTGAGCAGCAATACGAATGAGTTTTATCTGCAAGTTTCCATTCAGAACACATATCCTCCTGGCTCGACAGTATAGAGCTTTTTAATTATTATTGCTGGGATATAATCTCGATATTCATTATCTCATACCCGTAGCACAGAACTGCTGTAGTTCAAGATGACCATAGACAGATTCTTAGGGCAACAAGGAATGGGTGATTAATGTCGTCTCTTGTCCTCACTTACACTCATCTGCAAAATCCACCAATTAAAAATGGAGTTGCTTGTAAACAGTCATTCATAACTGTAAACTCACTCACACCACCAGTTTCCACATATATATTGTGATGCCAGGCACTGGCAGTTCTACTTTGTCAAGAACATCTGAACTGATAAATCTTCTGTAAAATCTCACAAACTGAATCCTCCCTCACACACAAATAAGAACATAAGAACATAAGAAATAGGAGCAGGAGTAGGCCATCTGGCCCTTCGAGCCTGCCCCGCCATTCAATAAGATCATGGCTGATCTGTCGTGGCTCAGTTCCACTTTCCCGCCCTCTCCCCATAACCCTTAATCCCCTCTCTTATCAAAAACCCATCAACCCGCTTCTTAAAAATATTTAGCGAGGCAGCCTCCACCACTTCAACGGGCAGAGAATTCCAGAGATTCACCACCCTTTGAGTGAAGAAGTTCCTCCTCAACTCCGTTCTGAACCGCCCCCCCTTTATCTTGAGGCTGTGCCCCCTAGTCCTACTGTCTTTTTTGAGCGGGAAGAGTCTTTCCACCTCTATCCTATCCATCCCATTCATCATCTTATACGTCTCAATGAGATCTCCCCTCATTCTTCTAAACTCTAACGAGTGCAAGCCTAGTTTATTCAGCCTCTCCTCATAGCTCAACCCCCTCAACTCCGGTATCAGCCTAGTAAACCTCCTCTGCACTCCCTCCAAGGCCAAAATATCCTTGCGCAGGTGCGGCGCCCAAAACTGCACACAGTACTCCAGCTGCGGCCTCACCAATGCCCTATACAGCTGCAGCAAGACCTCCCTACTTTTATATTCAATCCCCCTCGCTATGAAGGCCAGCATCCCATTCGCCTTCCTGACCACCTGCTGCACCTGCAGGCTGGGTTTTTGCGACTCATGCACAAGGACCCCGAGGTCCCTCTGCACCGTCGCCTGCTGCAGTTTTTCGCCACGTAAGTAATAGTCCTTCCTACCATTCTTCCTACCAAAGTGGACCACCTCACACTTGCCAACATTAAATTCCATTTGCCATTTCCTGGCCCATTCGCCCAGCCTATCTAGATCCTTCTGCAGACTCTCCACACCCTCCGCACAATTTGCCTTTCCCCCAATCTTGGTGTCATCAGCAAATTTCGACACCCTACACTCGGTTCCCTCCTCCAGATCATCTATATAAATGGTAAATAGCTGAGGCCCCAGCACCGACCCCTGGGGCACCCCACTAGTCACCATCCGCCAATCCGAATAGCACCCATTGACCCCCACTCTCTGCCTCCTATTTGACAACCAATCCTCTATCCACGCTAACACCCTACCCCCAACTCCATGTCCTCTGACCTTCTGCAGTAACCTCTTTAAATCTCACTCTCTTGACTGCATAGTTGTTCAGCTGTACTCTCTGTCCATCGTTTACAAGACAAATGATAACCTGGGATCAGAGTTGGGAATGGGGACTCTCTATACAAGCAGTTCCTGCCCCTTGGTCTCCAATGGGATCTCACGTGCGAGTGGAAGCCACAGGTTAGATGAGTGCAATATATGGGTCTTCAATAGGACCTGTTTGAGCTATTCCAAGCAAGTGGAGAATTTTTTTTTAAAATATAGCTTTGTAGTTCAATCTTCATGCCAACCATTTCAGGTGCTGGAGTTTACGACCATCAGGGATCAAGGGCAGTGGAAATACAGTCAAAATGGGACTTGCCCTCTACCTCTCATGGGCAAATGAGTGCTTACCCAATTAACCTCTAAATTTTGGCAGTGTTGGAAGAGACTGTCAAACAGAATCCTGGGGTGGCCACCAAGATCAGAACCATTGACACTGAAGGAGAGGTTATTGTTGCTGCACCAGTTCACCAGATTCTTTCTTTCATTCCTGTACTTTGTCTCACTATTTGTTTGAGATACAACCCACTATGGTTGTGTCATCTGCAAACTTGAAATCGAATTAGATGGGAATTTGGCCACACGGTCATAGATGAATAAAGAGTATAGTAGGGGACTGTGAACACAGCCTTGTGGGGCATCAGTGTTGAGGATGATCGTGGAGGTGGTGTTGTTGCCTATCCTTACTGATGGTGGTCTGTGAGTTTGGAAGTTCAGGATCCAGTTGCAGAGAGGGGTACCGAGGCCCAGGCCATGGGGTTTGGAGATGAGTTTCGTGGGAATAATAGTATTGAAGGCTGAGATGTAGTCAATAAATAGAAGCCTGACATACATGTCCTTGTTATCTAGGTGTTCTAGGTAGGGCCAGGGAAATGGTGTCTGCTATGGACCTTTTTCAGTGGTGGTAGGCAAACTGTAGTGGATCCAGGTAGTCCTGGAGGCTGGAATTAATTCGTGCCACATTCTCTGACATTATTTATCACTCTATTAACGGGCATCTTATTGAAGGCCTTTTGAAAATGAGGTCTATAAAATAATGAGTGGCATAGATCAGCTAGATAGTCAATATTTTTTTCCCAAAGGTAGGGGAGTCTAAAACTAGAGGGCATAGATTTAAGGTGAGAGGGGAGAGATACAGAAGTGTCCATAGGAACAATTTTTTCACACAGAGGGTGGTGAGTGTCTGGAACAAGCTGCCAGAGGTAGTAGTATAGGCGGGCACAATTCTGTGTTTTAGAAAGCACTTAGACAGTTACATGGGTAAGATGGGGATGGAGGGATATGGGCCAAATGCGGGCAATTGGGACTAGCTTAGGGGTTTGAAAAAAGGGCAACATGGACAAGTTGGACCAAAGGGCCTGGTTCCATGCTATAACTTCTGTGACTCTATAAAATACAGATCAATTAAGTCTACTGCAGTACCATTGTCTACCCTCTCTGTCACCTCTTCAAAAACTTGGTAAAGTTGATGAAGCAAGATTTTCTTTTTGAAATCTGTGTTAATTGTTCATTATTATACTTTTCATTTCCAGATCTTATTCCATTCTCTCCTTTTGTAAGGATTCTATTATCTTTCCTACCAGTGAGATTAAGCCAACTGCTCATCAAGTCCTTGGAACTGTTCTGTTCCTCTTCTTAAATACAGGAATTATTTATCCATCAGTCCTCCGGCACTAAACCTTTGTCTAATGAGTTTTCAAGGTGATTAGTAATATTTGTACTATCTCTTCTTGAGATTCTTTTAAAATGTGTAGAAGTTAATTTGGTGCATACATTTTTAAAATGTTAAATGTACTTATCCTACTACTCACCTCATAACTTAATGTCGGTTCTACCAGCTCTATATCCCTGGTAAATAAAGAAAAAATACTAAATATGTCTGTCATCTCTGTATCACTACCTGTGATATTATCCCTCAATGGTCCTATTCCCATCACAACTTTGCTTTTTTATTGACATGCCTGTAAAATATTTCATTTTGTTTTAATTTTCCTTGATAATGTCATAGTTCCCCATTACTTTCCTAATTGTTTACAACTTCTCTCCTAATTTTTTTTTAAATCATGTACTCCTTTAAATGTCTGTATACTTAATATATGTCTTTTTTCTAACCTTCAATTGTTACCCTTTGCTTTTATTTATTCAAAAGTGGGCATTTTGTTCATTCTATTTAACAGAAAATATTTTCCTCTACTCTGTTGATCTTGGTTTCAAATACTGCTCTACAATATCGTTGCTCATTTCATTTCCCCAAGTTCTGCTACCAGCCTCTAAAAATCAGTTTTTTCTTCAGTATGTTCATTTGGTTTCTGCCACATGCTTACTATTGCCTCAAAGTTTTACTTTTTATCTACTCTGGTTCATTCCCCAATACTAGATCCAATAGCTAATCTTTCTTTGTTAGGTATTTGGATTAAAAAGGAGTTCTGTACACATTGTAAGGAACTTCAATCCCTTATCCCTTTTATCTACCTCTCCTGTCTAATTAATATCAGGACAGCTGAAATCGATGTGATTATTATTCCACATTTTTTACTCAATTCCCTAATTTGTCTGTACATTTCTTCATCCATATCCATTACACTATTAGATTTTCAACAGATTGTTCACACTAACAGGAGTAATCATTCATTACCTTGATCCTATTTTTGTAGTCAAGAGTCCAAGGGAAAAAGTACTGCTATTCCACCTCCTCATTTTCCCCTTCTAAAGGGATAGTTTCATAGGACAGCAACTCTAGAAAAAGTTGGTTAGCATTTAGGATATCTGAATGAGTGTGCTTCAGACAATGGAAGTTAATTTGGACTTTTTGGTGATTACTCACACTTATTCTGCTTGAAAAGATCAACAGGTTTGAGCTCGGCAGGGGTAGCTGTTACTGTAATCAGATGAGATTCATTTGTGGGGTCAGAATTAACAAAAAGGGAAGAAAAACCCAATTCAATGTTAGCCAGGCCCTATAGAGGCAATGAAGAGGCAACACAGAACACAGAATCACTATATGCAGAAAGAGGTCATTTGGCCCATGGAGTCTGCACTGACAACAAGATTCTATTCCATTAACACCACATATTTACCTTGCTAATCCCCCTGACACTAACAGGCACTTCAGCAAGGCCAATGTACCTAACCTGCACATTTTTGGACTGTGGGAGGAAACTGGAGCACCTGGAGGAAACCCATGCAAACATGGGGAGAATGAAGCAAGTCTGGGAGTAAGTTGGAAATTGAATTAAATTCTGTCCGCTTTTCTGGCTTCTGCAGAAGTTTTAAAAAGATTTACTTTCTCATTCTGCTCAGTCACCTGTACTCTTCAAAATAAAACATCTTTTGTCATGACAGAGTGATCATTGGTTCTATATATTAAAAGACTGAAGAAAGGCATGCATGAGCACATGTGGTGTTATGGCATTGAGTTTGTATATCAAATGAGGTGTATTTTTATGCCTCTGAATCATTGATGCTAACAATTACTCCCTAACCCTCTCTGCTGCTTTACCTGAATGTAATTTTAAGAATTGCTTTACCATCTGCCTCTTCAATCAAACTTTTGATCAACTGTTCTAATATCTCTTTATATGGCTTGTTCACGCATTTTGTCCATTCACCACTCGACAAACACAGGACATGGCGGACAGAGTACCCTTCGTCATCCAGTACTTCCCCGGAGTGGAGAAGCTACGACATTTTCCCCAGAGCCTTCAACATGACATTGATGAAATCGAACATCTTGCCAAGGCCTCCCCACTATTTGCCTTCAAACAACTGTGCAACCTCAAACAGGCCATTGTTCACAGCAAACTACTCAGGCTTCAGGTGAACAGTGACCACGAAACCACACAACCCTGCCACAGCAACCTCTGCAAGACGTGCTGGATCATTGACATAGATGCCATCATCTCACGTGAGAACACTATCCACCAGCTACACGGTACATACTCTTGTGACTCTGCCAACGTTATCTACCTGAAACGCTGCAGGAAAGGATGTCTTGAGGCATGCTACATTGGAAGATCATGCAGACATTATGACAACAGATGAATGGACACCACTCGACAATCACCTAGCAGGAGTGTTCCCTTCCAGTCGGGGAGCACTTCAGCAGTCACAGGCATTCAGCCTCTGATCTTCAGGTAAGCGATCTCCAAGGTGGCCTTCAAGACACATGACAACACAGAATCACTGAGCAGAAACTGATAACCAAGTTCCGCACACGAGGATGACCTCAACCCAGATCTTGGGTACATGTCACACTACCTTTAACTCCCATGACTTGCCTGGGCTTGCAAAATCTCACCAACTGTCTGGGCTTAAGACAATTCACACCCCTAACCTGTACTTAACCCTCTCTCCGCTTGCATTTTCTGCACCTGTAAAGACTTGATTACCTGTTAAGGCTCACATTCCAACCATTATCTTGCAATTGAGTTAGTATCTATATATGCCTTGTTTGTGAGACAAATCCTGCACTCACCTGATGAAGGGGAAGTGCTCCGAAAGCTTCTGCTACCAAATAAATCTGTTGGACTTTAACCTGGTGTTGTGAGATTACTTACTGTGCCGACCCCAGTCCAACACCTGCAACTCTACATCTTTATTAAAAGGGGTGTGTACATAAGAACATAAGAAATAGGAGCAGGAGTAGGCCATCTAGCCCTTTGAGCCTGCCCTGCCATTCAATAAGATCATGGCTGATCTGTCGTGGCTCAGTTCCACATTCCCGCCCTCTCCCCATAACCCTTAATCCCCTCACTTATCAAAAACTCATCAACCCGCGTCTTAAAAATATTTAGCGAGGCAGCCTCCACCACCTCAACGGGCAGAGAATTCCAGAGATTCACCACCCTTTGAGTGAAGAAGTTCCTCCACAACTCCGTTCTAAACCGCCCCCCCTTTATCTTGAGACTGTGCCCCCTAGTCCTACTGTCCTTTCTGAGCGGGAAGAGTCTCTCCACCTCTATCCTATCCATCCCATTCATCATCTTATACGTCTCAATGAGACCTCCCCTCATTCTTCTAAACTCTAACGAGTGCAAGCCTAGTTTATTCAGCCTCTCCTCATAGCTCAACCCCCTCAACTCCGGTATCAGCCTAGTAAACCTCCTCTGCACTCCCTCCAAGGCCAAAATATCCTTGCGTAAGTACGGCGCCCAAAACTGCACACAGTACTCCAGCTGCAGCCTCACCAATGCCCTATACAGCCACAGCAAGACCTCCCTACTTTTATATTCAATCCCCCTCGCTATGAAGGCCAGCATCCCATTAGCCTTCCTGAGCACCTGCAGGCTGGGTTTTTGCGACTCATGCACAAGGACCCCAAGGTCCCTCTGCACCGTCGCCTGCTGCAGTTTTTCGCCACCTAAGTAATAATCCTTCCTACCATTATTCCTACCAAAGTGGACCACCTCGCACTTGCCAACATTAAATTCCATTTGCCAGTTCCTGGCCCATTCGCCCAGCCTATCTAGATCCTTCTGCAGACTCTCCACACCCTCCGCGCAATTTGCCGTTCCACCAATCTTGGTGTCGTTAGCAAATTTCGACACCATACACTCGGTTCCCTCCTCCAGATCATCTATATAAATGGTAAATAGCTGAGGCCCCAGCACCGACCCCTGGGGCACTCCACTAGTCACCAACCGCCAATCCGAATAGCACCCGTTAATCCCCACTCTCTGCCTCCTATTTGACAACCAATCCTCTATCCACGCTAACACCCTACCCCCAACTCCATGCCCCCTTACCTTCTGCAATAACCTCTTGTGAGGTACCTTGTCAAAGGCCTTCTGAAAAATCAAGACAGACCACATCCACCGGCTCTCCTCTATCCACCGCCCTAGACACATCCTCATAGAAGTACTTGAATGAAATATTTGTGGTTGAAAGAATCTAAATGTAATGAATGGGATATTTCAAGTGAGAGTCTTTTTTTCAATGTTGTGAACTCTGCCAACTTAAAACTTGACTTTATATAATGTGTGGTTCCTACAACAAAGAAAGTCCACCAATGCCTCTATTTTTTCAGGGGACTAAGGAAATTTAGCATGTTCACTGCAACTCTCACTAATTTTTTACAGATGCACCATAGAAAGCATCCTTTCTGGATGTATCACAGCTTAGTATAGTTGCCTCTGACGATGACTACAAGAAACTACAAAGTGTTGTGAACATAGCACATCTCAACACGCAAACCAGCCTCCCACCCATTGACTCTGTCTACACTTTCCACTGCCTTGGAACAGTAGCCAGCATAATCAAGGACCCCACGCACTCATGAATACCACCTTCTTCCATCAGGAAGTGATACAAAGAGTCTGAGATCCCGTATCAACTGACTGAAGAACAGCTTCTTCCCAAATGCAATCAGATCTTTGAATGGATCTACCATATATTAAGCTGATCTTCCTCTACACCATAGCTACAACTGTAACACTATATTCTGCATCCTCTCCTTTCCTCCTCCCCGATGTACTCTACAAACGGTATGTTTTGTCTGGTGCGACAAGAATGCGCAAGAAACAATACTTTTCACTGTAACCCAATACATGTGATAATAATAAATCAAAATGTAAAACAAACCCACCATATTTTATTTAAAAGCTTTATCATTATTGCTATTTGTTTTTAAAACTGGCCTTTTTCTGCTGAACAAAGAAAATTAAGATGGCTGCTATCAGTCACCTTATCATGAGAGTAGCCCTCTGCCTGGGAGCTATCCTCAGAAATCTCAATGACAAAACAATTTGTCCCTCAGTTTCTGGAGTGCCACTCCTTG